>NW_025763416.1:0-600000 GCF_003444635.1 Morchella importuna
CGTAAAAGGCCAATACTGACCATGACGGTCCGCTGGAACAATCGACCGATATGGAGCAGGTTCTGATCATGGGAAAACGATCCTGCAACTACGAATAGAGAAACCCCCCCATATCCCCAGAAGACTATGGCACCGAACGAACTGGGAGAAACTGGAAGAAAAATCTCAGGCCTCCACTTCCCCCCGAAGCATGGGAAAGCCAGAACCACACAAAGCAATCGGTCGACTTCATACTCGATCATATAGACAACCTGATAGACCAAGTAACCCCATGGAGCCAAGGACACCTTAAATCCAAAAATGGTGGACCCCAGAGCTGAAGGAAATTAAAACAACCCTCAACACACTAGAAAGGAAAGCCAGGAACACCCAAAAGGACGAAGATAGGGAATCTTTCAGGAAGACCAGCAGGAAATGGACGGCAGCAATCCGAAAGCCAAGACAGAACAAAGGGAAAAAGAACTCATGGAAGCCAAGGGAAGCGCCATTTGGAAACTAATCAACACGGGGAAAAGAAGGGACTCTACAATCCCAACTATACAAGGTGAAGAAACGTTTGCGGGGAAGTGCCAAGCTCTAAGAGCCCAACTCTTCCCCACAAATTGGACGTCCCCCGACAACCCTCCACTCCAAATCAGACCCCCCTCTTTTGACCTTAGTGACGATTTTCAGGAAGTAACAACAGAAGAAATTACATCCGCAATCAGATCATGCCCGACACACTCGGCCACCGGACCCGATAACATCCCATACCCGTTTATACAGGCAACAATCAAGGCAAACACCCAACTCTTCCAAGACATGTTCTCGGCCATGCTCCGACATGGAGTCCAGCCGGATCGATGGAAAGCGGCAAAATGCATACCGATCCCGAAACCAGGAAAATCCGACTACTCGTCAGCCAAAGCCTACCGACCCATCTCCCTATTACAATGCTTCAGCAAAGTACTGGAAAAGATAGTGGCAACAAGACTATGCACCGCCGGATCCATCCTGGAGACCCTCAGCAAAGACCAGTTTGGAGGAAGACCAACAATCTCAGCGATGATGCCCTACTACGGACTCTACGCCCATACAACAAAACCTCCTAATCAAACGAACCACAGGAACCACCCCAGACAGACCAGCCCTCCTCACAAATGATATACAGGGAGCCTTCAACTGCGTCAACCACCTCCTACTCGCAGAAATCATGACCCAACAAAAATTCCCAACATACCTAACCAACTGGTGCAAGGAATTCAACACCAACCGAACACTCCAATTCCAATTCAACCACGAACTGGAACCACCACAACCATATGCCTCAGGACTACCCCAAGGCTCCCCCCTCTCCCCAGTATTATTCATGATATACGCCGGGGTGATAACAGACCCCACCAACTCCCCCAAAGAAACCAACACCACCTATATCGACGATGATGCACTCGTACAACTCGCAAAGTCCCCCCTCTTCATCACCAAAAGACTCAATGAAAGAATGGCGGAGAGGGTCAAGAAAGCACACCCCTCAATATCAAATACGAACCTCAGAAATCCGACCTGGTCTTCTTCAAACCCACATCATCGAACACTCCAACTCCCAGAAACTCGGTAACAATCGCAAAAGAAGAAATCCAACCTAAAGATAGACTCAAATACGTTGGAGTATGGCTGGACTCAAACCTCTCCTTCCGACCCCACATCGAAGAAATCATCGCCAAAGGCCTGAAAGCCCTAAGCAGAATCAGAAACATCGCACACCTCCCTGGGACAACGGTAAAATCCATCCACCACCTCATCGTCCAAGGCTTCCTCCCCACCATCCTATGGGGATCAGAGGCATGGTGGACGGGAGCCGACCACATCCTCCGATCACTATCCCCACTCTATAACGAAGCTGCCAGAATAGTAACAGGCCTACCCCGCTGGACAAAAACCGAAAGACTGCTGAAAGAGGCAGCACTCCCCCCACTCGAACACCTCCTCAACCACAAATCACGAAAATACGGGACGCGCATCCTTTGCCACCCTGCCGACCACCCACTCAACGAAGGACTTATACAGCTCCTCCCCACCAAGATAAAAAACATAAAAGGCACAGGCCTACACCGAATAGCATCACTCATGCTACCCTTCCAAGAACCAGGCAACCGCAGAGAGCGATGGATCCAAAACGACACCCTTACCAAACGCATGCTGGAAGAATGGAACTCCATCCCATGCACCAACTACCATGAGCCAGGAACCCTTAAAATTCACCCCAAACGAGCAAAACTCCCCCGATCCAAAGCAAACTCATACACCGCATACGATGCCAAGCCACCAGATTAGACAGACACGCAGCATTCACGGAACCTGAACCCTGCCAATGTGGCTCGGAACAATCCTCCAAACACACCATGATCGACTGCCCGCGATGGACCCAAATACGAAGGCCACTTATGGATAAAATCCCAGGACCGCACACCTGGGAAAACTGGCTATTTACCAACCTCAATGTAGAACTGATTCTACAATTCGCATCAAAAACCAACCTACTCGACTGGTACGAAATGGACGAGGAGGACCCGGAGGAATGACGATAGGTTTCTTTGATTTCTCTTTCCTTTTCTGTACCTTCTTTGATCTTCGTTGCTTTCCGTTTTCTTTTCCTTTGTTTCTTTCGTTTCTTTGTTTTTCCTATGTTTATGGCGGAGGATCCGGCGTGCGATAAGTCCTGTACTTCAAAGCAATATAAAAATCTATCTATCTATCTTCTGTACTCCTCGCAACACCAAAACTTTCGAACAACAATAACTTTTGGCCTGCCTTTCCGATAAAACTTTTACTCGAACACGATCCTGTATGTCAATAGACCGCGTAATCTATTGGTATCTTATCGCACATCTGTTCGTACGCGAAGTTATTCACGCTCTAGTCCTGAGTTGTGACTCCTCACCCCTCAACCCTCGCTTAAGCCTCGCGACCGTAGCGAAAAACAACAACCTGGCCTCACCAACCCACCAACCCACCAAACATTGCGGGCAGAAAGAGGACTCTATCAGAAGTCTTTCCTAACCCAATCCGATCCGGAACATCAGTGATGTCCCAGCAAGCCTCGTTGAGCTCCTGGTTCGCAGGGGCCCCCCCTCCAGGAACCCCGGCACCCCCCCGCTTCCCGACACCCAATCGACCCAACAAACACAATCCACCACAGTGAACAAACCCAACTCGGTAACGAACCTTTCTCCATCTTCGCCGAACATACTCAATACAACGAACCATACGCCCCAAAATACGACTACATCCACCCCAGCATCGTTCCTGAAGAAACCCACGCCAGAATGGACTTGAACTACATCTCTTGGGTGGTTAGAAACGCCCTCACCGTAGCGCTCGAACCCCTCAACCAAACGACCGAACAAATCAACAGGGACCTAAAAGCCACCATTGAAGTCCTATCCACCCAAAACGATTCCCTCAAACACACCGTCGACGTCCTGGCCAAACAAATGTTTGAAATGACAAAGAACCAGGACAAAACATCCGAAAAACTCCACCGCCTCCAACAACAGCTCACCAACCTCTCTGTCAACAGCCCAGCAACCAAGCAATCACTGAAGGAAGAACCTCCGCAATTGCCGCCGTCGCTGCTGCCACCATCACCGCCCCCACCACACCCGCCAACAACCCCAACCACCCCAACCATGCCCAACAGCCAAAAGGGAAAGCTAAGAAACTGGCTCCACCGGCACCAAAATCCTACGCGTCCGCGCGGCAGGAAACACAACCCCGAATTCACGACTGTCACGAACAAGAGGAAAACCAAACCCAAAGCAGACCCCCTGTTCAAACCGGAAATCACCAAACTCAACCGGGAAATCGTGATCGAAACCAACAAGGAACTCCAGTCACCCCATCGGACATCAGAGCCAAGATCAATGCAAAAATCCAGGACCCCGATTGCCAACTAATCGCCGCCCGGAAAACAACCAAGAACAACATAATCCTGGAATCAAAGTTCGCAACCCCAGCAACAAAGGTCCTTGAATATAAAAAGGAAATCGAAACTGCCTTAACGAACTAAAGTACCCTTCGTCGACATCCGAATAACTCCAGATGGTCAAAATTCATCCTCCATGGCATCCCCACCTCCATAGGCGAAGCCTTCGACGCAGGACAATGTCTAGCATCGGAAATCAGAAACAACTACGGCAACACTTTGAACTGGCACAAATCCCGAGATGGCTATCAAAACCAGAAGCCCGAATCGGAAAGTCACACTCTCCATGATCATCGCCCTCCCTGGACAATTCACCAAAGAAAACCTCGGCCTCCGATACCTCACCCTCTTCGACAGGAACTGCAAAATCGACAGTTACCTCCCAGCAAACCCAGAGACCCAGTGCGCCAAATGCCTTGAATACGGCCATAGACAGGAACGCTGCTCCAACAGCGGAAGATGCGGACACTGTGCCGAGGAACACCAAACCAAAGACCACCCATGTACAGAATGCGCCGGAGGCCTCAGATGCTCACACACACCTATCCGATGCTATCACTGCAAGGCCCCCCACAAAGCAACAGACGCCAACTGCCCAGAACGAACCAAAGTCCGAATCACAAACAGACTCGGACCAGACACAAACCCAAGCCCGCTACCAATTCCCGTAGTTATCCCGGCCAAGACCCCCCACAAGAAGACGCAGCCATGGATAACACCCAATGAGTCACACCAAAAGAACCACGGCTATCGCACAGCAACTGAACTGTGCGAAAAACGAGCTCACAACAAAGTCAGTAGTGGAGGAAGCAGAACAGGACCACAACATACTTTTTCTTTTGTTACAGGAACCATGGAACAATAAGGACGGCCACCCACCGGAATCCCCCCTTTTCTATCTATTCACAGCCAGCAACAAGGGCACAAAGCCGCCACATACATCAGAAAACACGCCAACTAAAACCAAAACACCACTACACGCACAACAACTTCATCGTCTCCGTCACGTGGAAATCCAAAACCAAAAAACACAAATCCTCAACATATACTCACCAGGGCGGAGCGGACCCTTCGCAGAAATCTCCCGACAAATAACCACCATCCAAAACTGCCTCGTCATGGGAGACTTCAACAGCCACCACCAATTATGGTATGGGCATAGATCCCATGACTACACCAATACAATCAGAGCAGACAAACCGGATCCAAGAAACTAAAAAGATGGATTGATCGACAAAAGCTATCCTTACTCAATGAACCAGGCGAATTCACACACTTCCCCAGAAATAATAACAGACCGACCATCATCGATCTGACACTAGTCAAAGGACCAATCCTGGACCATGACGTCCGCTGGAACATCGACCGACATGGAGCAGGATCCGACCACGGGAAAACCATCCTACAACTACGAATAGAGAAGCCCCCTCACATCCCCAGGAGACTATGGCACCGAACGAATTGGGAAAAATTGGAAGAAAATATCTCAGGCCTCCACTTTCCCCCGAAGCATGGGAAAGCCAGAACCACACAAAGCAATCGGTTGACTTCATACTCGAACATATAGACAACTTGATAGACCAAATAACCCCATGGAGCCAAGGACACCTTAAATCTAAGAAATGGTGGACCCCAGAGCTGAAGGAAATTAAATCAACCCTCCACACACTAGAAAGGAAAGCCAGAAACACCCAAAAGGACGAAGACAGGGAATCTTTCAGGAAGACCAGCAGGAAATGGACGGCAGCAATCCGAAAAGCCAAGGCAGAACAAAGGGAAAAAGAACTCATGGAAGCCAAGGGAAGCGCCATTTGGAAACTAATCAACACGGGGAAAAGAAGGGACTCTACAATCCCAACTATACAAGGTGAAGAAACGTTTGCGGGGAAGTGCCAAGCTCTAAGAGCCCAACTCTTCCCCACAAATTGGACGTCCCCCGACAACCCCCCACTCCAAATCAGACCCCCCTCTTTTGACCTTAGTGACGATTTCCAGGAAGTAACAACAGAAGAAATTACATCCGCAATCAGATCATGCCCGACACACTCGGCCACCGGACCCGATAACATCCCATACCCGTTTATACAGGCAACAATCAAGGCAAACACCCAACTCTTCCAAGACATGTTCTCGGCCATGCTCCGACATGGAGTCCAGCCGGATCGATGGAAAGTGGCAAAATGCATACCGATCCCAAAACCAGGAAAATCCGACTATTCGTCAGCCAAAGCCTACCGACCCATCTCCCTATACAATGCTTCAGCAAAGTACTGGAAAAGATAGTGGCAACAAGACTATGCACCGCCGGATCCATCCTGGAGACCCTCAGCAAAGACCAGTTCGGAGGAAGACCAACAATCTCAGCGATCGATGCCCTACTACGGACCCTCACGCCCATACAACAAAACCTCCTAATCAAACGAACCACAGGAACCACCCCAGACAGACCAGCCCTTCTCACAAACGATATACAGGGAGCCTTCAACTGCGTCAACCACCTCCTACTCGCAGAAATCATGACCCAACAAAAATTCCCGACCTACCTAACCAACTGGTGCAAGGAATTCAACACCAACCGAACACTCCAATTCCAATTTAACCACGAACTGGAACCACCACAACCATATGCCTCAGGACTACCCAAGGCTCCCCCCTCTCCCCAGTATTATTTATGATATACGCCGGGGTGATAACAGACCCCACCAACTCCCCAAAGAAACCAACACCACCTATATCGACGATGATGCACTCGTACAACTCGCAAAGTCCCCCCTCTACATCACCAAAAGACTCAACGAAAGAATGGCGAAAGGGTCAAGAAAGCAGCACCCCTCAACATCAAATACGAACCTCAGAAATCCGACCTGGTCTTCTTCAAACCCACATCGTCGAACACTCCAACTCCCAGAAACTCGGTAACAATCGCAAAAGAAGAAATCCAACCTAAAGATAGACTCAAATACGTTGGAGTCTGGCTGGACTCAAACCTCTCCTTCCGACCCCAATCGAAGAAACCATCGCCAAAGGCCTAAAGCCCTAAGCAGAATCAGGAACATCGCACACCTCCCCGGGACAACAGTAAAATCCATCCACCACCTCATCGTCCAAGGCTTCCTCCCACCATCCTATGGGGATCAGAGGCATGGTGGACGGGAGCCGACCACATCCTCCGATCACTATCCCCACTCTATAACGAAGCTGCCAGGATAGTAACAGGCCTACCCCGCTGGACAAAAACCGAAAGACTGCTGAAAGAGGCAGCACTCCCCCCACTCGAACACCTCCTCAACCACAAATCACGAAAATACGGGACGCGCATCCTTTGCCACCCTGCCGACCACCCACTCAACGAAGGACTTATACAGCTCCTCCCCACCAGAATAAAAAACATAAAAGGCACAGGCCTACACCGGATAGCATCACTCATGCTACCCTTCCAAGAACCAGGCAACCGCAGAGAGCGATGGATCCAAAACGACACCCTCACCAAACGCATGCTGGAGAATGGAACTCCATCCCATGCACCAATTACCACGAGCCAGGACCCTTAAGATTCACCCCAAACGAGCAAAACTCCCCCGATCCAAAGCGAAACTCATACATCGCATACGATGCCAAGTCACCAGAATAGACAGACACGCAGCATTCACGGAACCCGAACCCTGCCAATGTGGCTCGGAACAATCCTCCAAACACACCATGATCGACTGCCCGCGATGGGCTCAAATACGAAGGCCACTTATGGATAAAATCCCAGGACCGCACACCTGGGAAAACTGGCTATTCACCAACCTCAACGTAGACCTGATTCTACAATTCGCATCAAAAACCAACCTACTCGACTGGTACGAAATGGACGAGGAGGACCCGGAGGAATGATGATAGGTTTCTTTGTTTCTCTTTCCTTTTCTGTACCTTCCTTTGATCTTCGTTGCTTTCCGTCTTCTTTTCTTTTCTTTTCTGTTCTGTTCGGTTCCTTTGTTTTTCCTATGTTTATGGCGGTGGATCCGGCGTGCGATAAGTCTTGTACTTCAAAGCAATATAAAAAATCTATCTATCTATCTTCTGTACTCCTCGCAACACCAAAACTTTCGAACAACAATAACTTTTGGCCTGCTTTCCGATAAAACTTTTACTCGAACACGATCCTGTATGTCAATAGACCGCGTAATCTATTGGTATCTTATCGCACATCTGTTCGTACGCGAAGTTATTCACGCTCTAGTCCCTGAGTTGTGATCTCCTCACCCCTCAACCCTCGCTTAAGCCTCGCGACCGTAGCGAAAAACAACAACCTGGCCTCACCAAACCCACCCAATCCACCAAACATGCGGGAAGAAAGAGAACCTTATCAGAAGTCTTTCCCAACCCAACCCGAACTGGAACATCAGTGATGTCCCAACAAGCCTCCTTGAGCTCCTGGTTCGCAGGAGCCCCCCACCAGGAACACCGGCACCCCCCCGCTTCCCTGACACCCAATCAACCCAACAAACACAGTCCACCACAGTGGAACAAACCCAACTCGGCAATGAACCTTTCTCTATCTTCGCCGAACACACCCAATACAACGAACCATACGCCCAAAGTACGACTACATTCACCCCAGCATCGTCCCTGACGAAACCCACGCCAGGATGGACCTAAACTATATATCCTGGGTAGTTAGAAATGCCCTCACCGTAGCGCTCGAACCCATCAACCAAACAACGAGCAAATCAATAAGGGCCTAAAAGCCACCATCGAAGTCCTATCCGTCCAAAACGAATCCCTCAAACACACCGTTGACATCCTGGCCAAACAAATGTTCGAAATGACAAAGAACCAGGACAAAACTTCCGAAAAACTCCACCGCCTCCAACAACAGCTCACCAACCTCTCCGTAACAGGCCCAGCAACCAAGCAGTCACTGAAGGAAGAACCTCCGCAACGCCGCCGTCGCTGCTGCCACATCACCGCCCCTACCACACCCGCCAACAACCCCAACCACCCAACCCAACCACCCCAACAGCCAAAAGGGAAAGCACTGACTCCGCCGGCACAAAAATCTTATGCGGCCGCCGCGGCAGGAAACACGAACCCGAATTTACGACCGTCACAAACAAGAGGAAAACCAAACCCAAAGCAGACCCCCTTTTCAAACCGGAAATCACCAAACTCAACCGGGAAATTGTAATCGAAACAAACAAAGAACCCTCAGTCACCCCATCGGACATCAGAGCCAAAATAAATGCAAAAATCCAGGACCCCGACTGTCAACTAATCGCCGCCCGGAAAACAACCAAGAACAACATAATCCTGGAATCAAAATTCGCAACCCCAGCAACAAAGGTCCTTGAATACAAAAAGGAAATTGAAACCGCCCTAACGAACTAAAAGTACCTTTCGTCGACATCCGGGTTAACTCCAGATGGTCGAAATTCATTCTCCATGGCATCCCTACCTCCATAGGGGAAGCATTTGACGCAGGACAATTTCTGGCTCGGAAATCAGAAACAACTACGGCAACACCTTCGAACTGGCACAAATCCCGAGATGGCTATCAAAACCAGAAGCCAGAATTGGGAAATCCCACTCCTCCATGATCATCGCCCTCCCCGGTCAATTCACCAAAGAAAACCTCGGTCTCCGGTACCTCACCCTCTTCGACAGAAACTGCAAAATCGACAGCTACCTCCCCGCAAACCCAGAAACCCAATGCGCCAAATGCCTTGAATATGGACATAGGCAAGAACGCTGCTCCCACACAACGGAAGATGCGGACACTGTGCCGAGGAACACCAAACCAAGGACCACCCATGCACAGAATGCGCTGGAGGCCTTAGATGTCACACACACCCATCCGATGCTACCATTGCAAGGCCCCCCACAAAGCAACAGAAGCAACTGCCCAGAACGAACCAAAGTCCGAATCACAAACAGACTCGGACCAGACACAAACCCAAGCCCGCTACCAATACCCATAGTCATCCCGGCCCAAGACCCCCCACAGGAAGATGCAGCCATGGATAACTCCCAATGAGTACAACAAAAGGACAACGGCTATCGCACAGCAACTGAACTGCGCGAAAAATGAGCTCACAACAAAGTCAGTAGTGGAGGAAGCAGAACAGGACCACAACATACTTTTCTTTTGTTACAAGAACCATGGAATAATAAAACGGCCACCCACCGGAATCCCCTCTTTTTACCTTTCACAGCCAGCAACAAAGGCACTAAAGCTGCTACATACATCAGAAAACACGCCAACCTAAAACCAAAACACCATTACACACACAATAACTTCATCGTCTCCGTCACGGTGGAAATCCAAACCAAAAAACACAAATCCTCAACATATACTCACCAGGACGAAGCGGACCCTTCGCAGAAATCTCCCGACAAATAACTACCATCCAAAATTGCCTCGTCATGGGAGACTTCAACAGCCACCACCAACTCTGGTATGGACACAGATCCCACGACTACACCAACACGATTAGAGCAGACAAATCGGGATCCAAGAAGCTGAAAAGATGGATAGACCGACAAAAGTTATCCCTACTCAACGAACCAGGCGAATTCACACACTTCCCCAGGAACAACAACAGACCGACCATCATCGATCTGACACTTGTAAAAGGACCAGTACTGGACCATGATGTCCGCTGGAACATCGACCGACATGGAGCAGGTTCTGATCATGGGAAAACAATCCTGCAACTACGAATAGAGAAACCCCCCACATCCCCAGGAGACTATGGCACCGAACGAACTGGGAGAAATTGGAAGAAAACATCTCAGGCCTCCATTTCCCCTCCGAAGCATGGGAAAGTCAGAACCATACAAAACAATCGGTCGACTTCATCCTCGAACACATAGATAACCTAATAGATCAGGTCACCCCATGGAGCCAAGGACACCTCAAGTCCAAGAAGTGGTGGACCCCAGAGCTCAAGAAACTCAAATCCTCCCTCAACATCCTAGAAAGGAAAGCCAGAAACACCCAAAAGGACGAAGACAGAGAAACCTTCAGGAAAACAAGCAGGAAATGGACCGCAGCGATCCGCAAAGCCAAGGCAGAACAAAGGGAGAAAGAACTCACAGAGGCCAAGGGAAGCGCCATCTGGAAACTAGTTAATAAAGGGGAAAAGAGGGATATTACAATCCCAACTATACAAGGTGAAGAAACGTTTGCGGGGAAGTGCCAAGCTCTAAGAGCCCAACTCTTCCCCACAAATTGGACGTCCCCCAACAACCCTCCACTCCAAATCAGACCCCCCTCCTTTGACCTTAGTGACGATTTTCAGGAAGTAACAACAGAAGAAATTACATCCGCAATCAGATCATGCCCAACACACTCGGCCACCGGACCAGATAGCATCCCATATCCATTCATACAGGCAACAATCAAGGCAAACACCCAACTCTTCCAAGACATGTTCTCGGCCATGCTCCGACACGGAGTCCAACCGGACCGATGGAAAGTGGCGAAATGCATACCAATCCCGAAACCAGGAAAACCCGACTATTCCTCGGCCAAAGCCTACCGACCCATCTCCCTGTTGCAATGCTTCAGCAAAGTACTGGAAAAGATAGTGGCAACAAGACTATGCACCGCCGGAACCATCCTGGAAACCCTCAGCAAAGACCAATTCGGAGGCAGACCAACAATCTCGGCAATCGATGCCTTACTCCGTACCCTCACGCCCATCCAACAGAACCTCCTGATCAAACGGACCACAGGAACCGCCACCCCAGACAGACCAGCGCTCCTCACAAACGACATACAAGGAGCCTTCAACTGTGTCGACCACCTCCTACTCGCCGAGATCATGACCCAACAAAGATTCCCAACATACCTAACGACATGGTGTAAGGAATTCAACACCAACCGAAAACTCCAATTCCAATTCAACCACGAACTGGAACCACCACAACCATACACCTCCGGGCTGCCCCAAGGGTCCCCCCTATCCCCAGTATTATTCATGATATACGCCGGGGTAATAACAGACCCCACCAACTCCCCCAAAGAAATAAACACCACCTACATCGACGACGACGCCTCGTCCAACTAGCAAAGTCCCCTCTCTTTATTACCAAAAGACTCAACGAAAGAATGAACGAAAGAGTCAGGAAACGGCACCCCTTAACATCAAATACGAACCCCAAAAATCCGACTTAGTCTTTTTCAAACCCACAACGTCGAACGCCCAAACCCCAAAACTCGGTAACAATCGCAGAAGAAGAAATCCACCCCAAAGACAGACTCAAATATGTAGGAGTCTGGCTGGACTCCAACCTCTCCTTTCGACCACACATCGAAGAAACTATCGCCAAGGGCCTCAGAGCCCTAGGCAGCATCAGAAACATCGCCTACCTCCCCGGATCAACAGTCAAATCCATTCACCACCTCACCGTCCAAGGCTTCCTCCCCACTATCCTATGGGGATCGGAGGCGTGGTGGACGGGAGCCGACCACATCCTCCGATCACTATCCCCACTCTATAACGAAGCCGCCAGGATAATAACAGGCCTACCCCGCTGGACAAAAACAGAAAGACTACTAAAAGAGGCAGCACTCCCCCCACTTGAACTCCTCCTCAACTATAAATCACGAAAATACGGAACGCGCATCCTCTGCCACCCCGCAGACCACCCACTCAACGAAGAATTATACAGCTCCTCCCTACCAGAATAAAAAATACCAAAGGCACAGGCCTACATCGGATTGCATCACTCATGCTACCCTTCCAGGAACCAGGCAATCGCAGAGAACGATGGATCCAAAACGATACTCTCACCAAACGAATGCTGGAAGAATGGAACTCCATCCCATGCATCAACTACCACGAACCAGGAACCCTCAAAATCCAACCAAGCGAGCAAAACTCCCCCGATCCAAAGCAAACTCATACACCGCATACGATGTCAAGCTACTAGGATAGACAGACACGCAGCATTCACGGAACCCGAACCCTGCCAATGTGGCTCGGAACAATCTTCCAAACACACCATGATCGACTGCCCGCGATGGGCGCAAATACGAAGGCCACTTATGGATAAAATCCCAGGACCGCCCACGTGGGAAAACTGGCTATTTACCAACCTCAACGTAGACATGATTCTACAATTCGCAGCAAAAACCAACCTACTCGACTGGTACGAAATGGACGAGGAGGACCCGGAGGAATGATATTTCTTTCTATCTTTTCTTTTCCTTTTCTGTTCCGCCTTATGATTCTTCACGTTGTCTTTCCTTTCCTTTCCTTTCGCTTTTCCGTTTCTTTTCCTTTTGTCCTTTCTTATGTTTTGGCGGAGGCGTCGGCGTGCGATAAGTCATGTACTTCAAAGCAATATAAAACTATCTATCTATCTTCTGTACTCCTCGCAACACCAAAACTTTCGAACAACAATAACTTTTGGCCTGCATTCCCGATAAAACTTTTACTCGAACACGATCCTGTATGTCAATAGACCGCGTAATCTATTGGTACTTATCGCACATCTGTTCGTACGCGAAGTTATTCACGCTCTAGTCCCTGAGTTGTGATCTCCTCACCCCTCAACCCTCGCTTAAGCCTCGCGACCGTAGCGAAAAACAACAACCTGGCCTCACCAAACCCACCAACCCACCAAACATTGCGGGCAGAAAGAGGACTCTATCAGAAGTCTTTCCTAACCCAATCCGATTCGGAACATCAGTGATGTCCCAGCAAGCCTCGTTGAGCTCCTGGTTCGCAGGGGCCTCCCTCCAGGAACCCCGGCACCCCCCCGCTTCCCGACACCCAATCGACCAACAAACACAATCCACACAGTAGAACAGACCCAATTCGATAACGAACCTTTCTCCATCTTCGCCGAACATACTCAATACAACGAACCATACGCCCCAAAATACGACTACATCCACCCCAGCATTGTTCCCGAAGAAACCCACGCCAGAATGGACTTGAACTACATTCCTGGGTGGTTAGAAACGCACTCACCGTAGCACTCGAACCCCTCAACCAAACGACCGAACAAATTAACAGGGACCTAAAAGCCACCATTGAAGTCCTATCCACCCAAAACGATTCCCTCAAACACACCGTCACGTCCTGGTAAACAAATGTTTGAAATGACAAAAAACCAGGACAAAACATCGGAAAAACTCCACCGACTCCAACAACAGCTCACCAACCTCTCTGTCAACAGGCCAGCACCAAGCAATCATGAAGGAAGAACCTCCGCAATTGCCGCCGTCGCTGCCGCCACCACCACCGCCCCTACCACACCCGCCAACAACGCCAACAACCCCAATCACCCCAACCATGCCCAACAGCCAAAAGGGAAAGCTAAGGAAACGCTGGCTCCAGTGGCACCAAAATCCTACGCGTCCTCTGCGGCAGGAAACACAATCCCCGAATTCACGACTGTCACGAACAAGAGGAAAACCAAACCCAAAGCAGACCCCCTGTTCAAACCGGAAATCACCAAACTCAACCGGGAAATCGTGATCGAAACCAACAAGGAACCCTAGTCACCCCATCGGACATCAGAGCCAAGATCAATGCAAAAATCCAGGACCCCGATTGCCAACTAATCGCCGCCCGGAAAACAACCAAGAATAACATAATCCTGGAATCAAAATTCGCAACCCCAGCAACAAAGGTCCTTGAATACAAAAAGGAAATCGAAACTGCCTTGAACGAACTAAAGGTACCCTTCGTCGACATCCGAATTAACTCCAGATGGTCAAAATTCATCCTCCATGGCATCCCCACCTCCATAGGCGAAGCCTTCGACGCAGGACAATGTCTAGCATCGGAAATTAGAAACAACTACGGCAATACTTTTGAACTGGCACAAATCCCGAGATGGCTATCAAAACCAGAAGCCCGAATCGGAAAGTCACACTCTTCCATGATCATTGCCCTCCCTGGACAATTCACCAAAGAAAACCTCGGCCTCCGATACCTTACCCTCTTCGACAGGAACTGCAAAATCGACAGTTACCTCCCAGCAAACCCAGGACCCAGTGCGCCAAATGCCTTGAATACGGCCATAGACAGGAACGCTGCTCTAACAGCGGAAGATGTGGACACTGTGCCGAGGAACACAAACCAAAGACCACCCATGCACAGAATGCGCCGGAGGTCTCAGATGCTCACACACACCTATCCGATGCTATCACTGCAAGGCCCCCCACAAAGCAACAGACGCCAACTGCCCAGAACGAACCAAAGTCCGAATCACAAACAGACTCGGACCAGACACAAACCCAAGCCCGCTACCAATCCCCGTAGTTATCCCGGCACAAGACCCCCAACAAGAAGATGCAGCCATGGATAACACCCAATGAGTCACATCAAAAGAACTACGGCTATCGCACAGCAACTGAACTGTGCGAAAAACGAGCTCACAACAAAGTCAGTAGTGGAGGAAGCAGAATAGGACCACAACATACTTTTTCTTTTGTTACAGGAACCATGGAACAATAAGGACGGCCACCCACCGGAATCCCCCCTTTTCTATCTATTCACAGCCAGCAACAAGGGCACTAAAGCCGCCACATACATCAGAAAACACGCCAACCTAAAACCAAAACACCACTACACGCTGAACAACTTCATCGTCTCCGTCACGGTGGAAATCCAGAACCAAAAAACACAAATCCTCAACATTTACTCACCAGGGCGAAGCGGACCCTTCACAGAAATCTCCCGCCAGATAATCACCATCCAAAACTGACTCGTCATGGGGACCTTAACAGCCACCATCAACTCTGATACGGACACAGATCCCACGACTACACCAACACAATCAGAGCAGACAAACCCGGATCCAAGAAGCTCAAAAAATGGATCGACAAAAGCTATCCCTACCCAACGAACCGGGCGAATTCACACACTTTCCCAGAAACAACAACAGACCAACCATCATCGACCTGACCCTGATCAAAGGACCTATCCTGGACCATGATGTCCGCTGGAACATCGACCGCCACGGCGCAGGCTCCGATCACGGAAAAACCATAGTTCAACTACGGATAGAAAAACCCCCCCACATACCCAGAAGACTATGGCACCGGACGAACTGGGAAAAACTGGAAGAAAACATCTCAGGCCTCCAACTCCCCCCCAAGGCATGGGAATCCCAGGGTCATACAAAGCAATCAGTCGACTTTATACTTGAACATATAAACAATCTAACAGATCAAGTCACCCCATGGAGCCAAGGACACATCAAATCAAAAAAATGGTGGACCCCGGAGTTGAAGAAGCTCAAAACAACCCTCAACGCAGCGGAAAGGAAAGCCAAGAAAACCCAAAAAAACGAGGACAGAGAAATATTCAGGAAAACGAGCAGGAAATGGACATCACTGATCCGAAAAGCCAAAGCAGAACAAAGGGAGAAGGAACTTTTGGAGGCTAAAGGAAGCACCATCTGGAAACTAGTCAATGCAGGGAAAAGAAGGGATGTTACAATCCCAACCATACAAGGTGAAGAAACGTTTGCGGGGAAGTGCCAAGCTCTAAGAGCTCATCTCTTCCCCACAAATTGTACGTCCCCCAACAACCACCCACTCCAAATTAGACCCCCATTCTTTGATCTTAGTGACACCTTCCAGGAAGTTACATCAGAAGAAATTATATCCGCAATCAAATCATGCCCAACGCACTCGGTCACCGGCCCCGACGGCATCCCATACCCATTCATCCAGGCCACGATCAAAGCAAACATCCAACTATTTCAAGACATGTTCTCAGCCATGCTCCGCCACGGAGTCCAACCAGACCGATGGAAAGTGGCAAAATGTGTACCAATCCCAAAACCAGGCAAACCAGACTATTCATCGGCCAAAGCCTATCGACCGATTTCCCTACTGCAATGCTTCAGCAAGGTATTGGAAAAAATAGTGGCAAAAAGACTATGCACAGCCGGATCTATATTGGAAACACTTACCAAAGACCAATTCGGAGGCAGGCCAACAATCTCAGCGATCGATGCCCTACTCCGCACCCTCACACCCATCCAACAAAACCTCCTAATTAAACGAACCACAGGGACTGCTACCCCAGACAGACCAGCCCTTCTCACAAACGATATACAAGGAGCCTTCAACTGCGTGGACCACCTCCTACTCACAGAAATCATGACCCAGCAAAAATTCCCGACCTACCTAACCAACTGGTGCAAGTAATTCAACACCAACCGAACTCTCCAATTCCAGTTCAATCATGAACTAGAAACCCCCCAACCATACAACTCAGGACTGCCTCAAGGTTCCTCCTTATCCCCGGTCCTATTTGTGATATACGCAGGAGTCATAACAGACCCCAGCAACTCCAACAAAGAACTCAACACCACATACATCGATGACGAGGCGCTCGTTCAGATCGCAAAGACACCCCTCTACGCTACCAAAAGGCTAAACGAAAGGATGGCCGAAAGGGTAAAAAAGGCAACACCCCTCAATATCAAATACGAACCACAGAAATCCGACCTCATCTTCTTCAAACCCACAACATCGAAAATCCCCACACCAAAACTACCAGTCATAATCGCAAACGAGGAAATCTACCCTAAGGACAGTCTCAAATATGTTGGAATATGGCTAGACTCAAACCTCTCCTTCCGACCACACATCGAAGAAACCATTGCCAAAGGCCTCCGAGTACTAGGGCAAATCAGGAACATAGCACACCTCCCTGGATCAACAGTCAAAACCATACACCACCTTGTCGTCCAAGGCCTCCTCCCTACAATCCTATGGGGATCAGAAGCATGGTGGACAGGAGCAGACCACGCCCTAAGATCACTCCACCCACTATACAACCAAGCAGCCAGGGTCATAACAGGCCTCCCCCGATGGACAAAAACTGCAAAACTACTTAAAGAAGCAGCACTCCCACCACTGGAACAACTCCTCACGCATAAAACGCGAAAATATAGTACACGGATCCTTTGCTATCCGGCTGACCACCCCCTCAACGAAGAACTCATCCAACTACTCCCCAGCAAAATAAAGAACACCAAAGGCACGGGACTCCACCGAATCGCAACACTTATGCTTCCCTTCCAGGAACCAGGAAACCGCAGGGAAAGATGGATACAGAACGACCTCATCACCAAGCGCATGTTGGAGGAATGGAATTCCACCCCAATCACCAACTATCATGAACCAGGAGCCCTCAAAGTAAACCCCAGACGAGCAAAACTCCCAATCTCCAAAGCTAAATTGATACACCGCATACGATGTCAGGTCACCAGACTAGACAGACATGCAGCATACTCAGAACCTGAACCCTGCCAATGCGGCTCAGAACAGTCCTCCAAACACACCATAATCGAATGCCCCTGATGGACACAAATCCGGAGGCCATTGATGGATAAGATCCCGGGACCACCCACCTGGGAGAACTGGCTCTTCACGAACCTGAACGTAGACCTTATACTACAATTTGCAGCAAAAACAAACCTACTGGATTGGTACGAGATGGACGAAGAGGAGGAGGACCCGGAGGATTAAAGGCTTTCCTACTTTCCTGAACTCGTTTTTCCGTATCTCCTTACTTGATTTTCCTTTCCTTTGTCTTTCTTTTCTTTCTTTCTTTCTTTTCTTTCTTTGTTTCCTTTGTCCTCGGCGGTGTTTGATGGCGTGCGATAAGTCTTGTACTTCAAAGCAATATAAAAAATATCTATCTATCTTCTGTATCAATCTGCTATACACTTGTTCGTACCTGGCATACCCTACCAGGTAGAATCACTTCTATATCTACGCTGAATACCAATATACACGCTGTTACTTCTCTTCTCCACGAAGACCACTGCACCTCGCTTGACCTCGCTTGACTAACTCGACAGCTTCTACTGTTGCATATCGTACCCTGCGGAATACTCGCTATCAACGCCCCTTGAGATTACGTTGCGTCATCATCCGCACCGTACGCCATGTTCGCCGCCGACCCACCTGCATGGGTCCCTCCCAATAATGTGGAGGAGTTCAAACAGCAGTTCGAACAAGACCCCGCCGCCCTATTCGCCCACCTCGCCGAAAACTCCCAGCTCCGCATCGCTCAGCGAAACGAAGCTCGCCAACAACTCGCCGCCGCCAACGAAGTCATCGATAACCTGGAAGAGCAAATAAACCAGCTCAACCTGAACCTCAACATCGCCCGTGCTGCCGCCGCTGCCCCCGCCCCCATCGCCGTCGCCCCCCAAAATGCCGCCCCACAGTCCAATGCCGCCCCCGCCTTCAGGTCCGAAAAGTTCCCGGACCCTGAGAAATTCGATGGTACCCGTTCCAAGCTCCCTGGGTTTATCACCCAACTCCGGATGAAACTCGAGGTCAACGACGACAGGTTCCGCAACGAAGCAGCAAAGGTCATATATGCTGTTTGCCGAATGGAAGGAAGGGCCCTAGACCAGGTCGTTCCTCTTGTCAACGCCAACCCCGCCGCACCCTTCTCCTCCATCGCCGCCTTCGTCGCCCACCTAGAAGCTTCGTTCGGAGATCCAGACCCCCGGGGAACCGCCCGCCGCCAACTCGTCGCACTCAGACAAGGCAAAGGAGACTTTGCTACGTACTATTCCCAGTTTCTCCGCATCATGGCATACCTAGACTATAACGAGTGGGCAAAAATAGACGCTTTGGCCGAAGGATTATCCGAGGACCTTAAGGACGCTATGAGTTACAGGACGGACAGGCCAAACACCGTGGAAACCTATGCGACGACCCTCATGGCCATCGACAACCAAATCCGGGGCCGGAAGGCCGAACAAAAGGCCATCCGTAACACGATGGGCCAATTTACCGCTCCCTCCGCCGCTGCACATCCGTCCCACACCGCTGGAGGCCTCGCCCCCATGGACCTCTCCGCCCTGCAGGCTCGCCCCACCCAACGACCAGCCCCCGAACAACGCTACACCTTCATCAATGGCCAACGAAAAACCTCCATTGCTGAGAATCAATGGAGGCGAGACAACAATCTTTGCATGTACTGCGCCAACCCCGGTCACGTCTTCGCCAACTGCCACTCCGCCAACCGACCCCATGGCAACCAACCGGCTATGAGGGGTGCCCTCCTCGCACCTGTCCGCACCCCCGATGACCCCGCCCCCCCGCCGATCGCTAGCTCCGCCTCCTCCGAGTCGGGTTTTCACTAGTCCCGGGCTTGATCAATGGCCCCTGCCCGGGACCACCTAATGTTTTTCCTTTGTCTGCGTTCTCTATCTCTGGCTTCTCCGTATCGTCTGTGGTGGATAAATTGGATGGTGATCATTTTGTTGCTTCTTGTAAAATTGTAAACAATAAAACTCCCATTCAAACCTACGCATTGATTGATACTGGTGGCTCCGGGTTCGCATTCATTGATGAGACATTCGCGCGCCATAACAACTTCCCCCTACTCCCACTCAAATCACCTCGCACTCTCGAAGTCATAGACGGCCGACCCATATCTTCTGGTCAAATCACCCACCTATGCTACCTGCCTATGTCCATCGAAGACCACCGTGAAACCGTCCCCTTCTTCGTCACCAAACTCGGCTCCTACCCCCTCGTACTAGGAATCCCCTGGCTCCAGCTGCATGACGCCACTCTGCGGTTTAAGGAAAAAACCATACAGTTTGAGTCAGAATACTGCAAGCGCAAGTGTAACGCCTCCAAGAAAGCCGCGCCCGTCAAAGCAATCGCCCCGCCACCCCGCTTCCACCTCGTCAGCTCCGCCGCCCTCTGCCGCTTCGCCCGAAGGGATAAACTTCAGATCTTTAGCGTAACCATGAAGGAAATCGATCAAGCTATTGACAAAACCCCGAAGGACGACTGGAGAATCAAGATACCAACGAAATACCAAAAGTTCTACTGTATGTTTGACGAAGACCTCGCTAATGAAATGCCACCACGCCGGCCATATGACCACAAAATACCGCTCAAGGAAGGGAAGGAACCACCGTTTGGCCCGCTATATGGCATGTCCCGCGACGAATTGATCGTTCTCAAGAAGTACATACAGGATAACTTAAAAAAGGGTTCCATACGAGCCAGCTCCTCCCCGCCGGTGCCCCTGTTCTATTTGTTAAGAAGGCTGATGGAACTCTGCGTCTTTGCGTGGACTACCGCGGCCTAAACGAGCTAACCATCAAGAACCGGTACCCCCTACCACTCATCCGGGAAACACTCGACCGACTATCCAAAGCAAAATGGTACACCAAGCTAGATCTCCGCCAGGGATACAACCAGATTCGAATGGCCGAAGGCGAAGAATGGAAGACAGCTTTCCGCACCCGATATGGTCACTTTGAATATACGGTCATGCCCTTCGTACTGACCAATGCGCCGGCCACGTTTCAACACTTTATCAATGACTGCGTCCGCGAATACCTCGATATGTTCTGCACAGCCTACCTTGACGACATCCTGATCTATAGTGATACCTTCGAGGAACATCAAGCCCACGTTGAGAAAGTCCTCGAAGCCTTGAAAGCCAATGGGATACTGCTGAAACCGGAGAAATGCGAGTTCCACACACAGAGTACCACCTACCTCGGCCTCATCATCGAACCTAACGGCATCCGGATGGACCCCAAGAAAGTAGATACAGTTCAGAACTGGACAGTCCCTAAGACAGTCAAGGATGTACAAGCATTCCTCGGATTCGCTAACTTCTACCGCCGGTTCATATACGGATTCTCCAAGCTTGCTGCACCGCTAAGTGGACTGACGAGGAAGGACAGAACATGGGCATGGACAAGCGAAGCTCAAGCCGCATTCAACACCCTCAAAGAAGCTTTCACTACCGCCCCTGTTCTCGCCCACTTTGATCCCGAGAAGGAAATCACTGTAGAAACCGACGCTTCGGACTACGTCTCCGCCGGCATACTCTCACAATACGATGACAATAATACCCTCCGACCTGTGGCTTACTTCTCCAAGAAGCACTCCCCTGCCGAGTGTAACTACGAAATTTACGACAAGGAATTACTGGCAATCATACGATCTTTCGAAGAATGGCGCCCGGAACTCGAAGGAGCCGCACACCCAATCGCGGTCATATCGGACCACAAGAACCTCGAGTACTTCATGAGTACCAAACAACTCAATCGGAGACAAGCACGATGGGCAGAATACCTCTCAAGATTCAACTTCGTCATCAAGTACAGGCCGGGGAAACAAGGTGGGAAACCGGACGCATTGACAAGGAGATCAGGAGATCTCCCTGGAGAGGGGGATGAAAGACATTTACATCAGAGTCAGACCGTGTTGAAGAGGGAGAATTTGGAAACTAAGCTAAGTTTGTTAGTGGGCTCTTTATCAAATGAACCCGCTGAAAAGAACGCCTCACTGAACAAATTATTTGACGAAGGATACAAAGCTGACCCATTCCCACAAAGGATACTAGACATGCGAAGCAGAGGCAAACAACAGTCGAAGGAAATATCAATGGCCGAATGCAGTGAGAACGAAGGACGACTACTTTACCGCGGTAACCTCTACGTGCCTGAATACTACCCCCTGAAACTCCAAATTCTCAAGCTTTACCACGACGCTCCCTCTGCTGGACACCCCGGACGCGAAAAGACATTCGAACTCATCAGTAGGGACTACTACTGGCCTCGCATGCGGAAATATATTGGCCGCTATGTCCGGAATTGTCATACCTGTCGACGAAGCAAACCAAGCACCCACGGGAAACTCGGCGTACTCCGACCCCTACCAATACCTGAACAACCCTGGCAGGAAGTATCAATGGATTTCGTTACTGGACTACCAGAGAGTGAGGGTTATGATGCAATCATGGTAATCGTGGACCGACTAACAAAGATGCGACACCTTCTACCCTGCAATACAACCGTTAACGCCGAAGATGTCGCTCAACTATACCTGCGAAACGTCTGGAAACTCCATGGTCTCCCTACACATATCACCTCGGACCGTGGCACACAGTTTACCGCCAAGTTCTGGAAAGAGTTGTGTAAACATCTCGGTATCGAAGCAAGAATGTCCACCGCCTTCCACCCTGAAACCGACGGCGAAACCGAAAGGCTCAACGCTGTAATGGAGCAATATCTACGAGGCTACGTGTCCTATCAACAGGATGATTGGGTCAAATGGCTCGCTATGCCCGAATTCTCTGCTAACAACCAGGTCTCCGCCTCGACAAAGGCCACACCCTTCTTCGCAAACTTCGGCTTCCACCCCCGGTTCACAGTGACGCTCAAACCTTCCGACAAGACGCCACCCAGCCTTGATGCCAAAGACTTCGCTGGAAAGATGATGGAGCTCCATGAATACCTACGCACCAACATCCGAACGGCACAAGACCAGCAAGAGCAGGCCACCAACGCAAAGCGAATCCCCATGCCCCAATACAATGTCGGCGACATGGTCTTTGTATCAGCCAAAAACATCCGTACCACCCGCAACCCGAGGAAGCTCGACTGGAAGAAGCTTGGACCATTCCCCATCAAGGCAGTTATCTCCCCATATGCCTATCGAGTCGACCTCCCCCGGAGTATGAAGATGCACCCTGTCTTCCATGTGTCGCTATTGGACCCCGCCGCATAGGACCCCGTACCGGGTCAGGTACAACCACCCCCGCCGCCTGTTATCGTCGAACAGGAGGAAGAATATGAGGTTGAGGAGATTCTGGACTCGCGGAAAACAAGGAATAATGGCCTGCAGTACTTCGTCAAGTGGACAGGATACACCGACCCCACCTGGGAACCCGCCGCATACCATAACGACACCGCCGCAGTCGACACCTTCCATGCACAATACTCTGGGAAACCGGGGCCACTCGAGATGAAGGTCAGGACTCAGGCTCGCAGGAGCTCGCGCTTGAAGGGGGGGGCTACTTTCATGTATCGGTTGGTGGAGTCGTTAGGTTACGCTGAGTTGGATTAGTCAGGAGGTTTCCATCGCGTTCTATGGATTTCTGTTCGGTTGCGTGGTGTGAGTCATTTTGGATTAGTCATCGTAGGATTTCCTTGTGTATATTAGAGGGCTCTCCCTCGCCTCGTACCTGTTTTCCCTTTCTCTTCTTCCTTCCTTACGCAACGTCTTCTGTACTCCTCGCAACACCAAAACTTTCGAACAACAATAACTTTTAGCCTGCCTTCCCGATAAAACTTTTCCTCGAACACGATCCTGTATATCAACAGACCGCGTAATCTATTGGTATCTTATCGCACATCTGTTCGTACGCGAAGTCATTCACGCTCTAGTCCCTGAGTTGTGATCTCCTCACCCCTCAACCCTCGCTTAAGTCTCGCGACCGTAGCGGAAAACAACAACAACCTGGCCTCACCAAACCCACCTAACCCACCAAACATTGCGGGCCGAAAGAGGACTCTATCAGAAGTCTTTCCTAACCCAATCCGATCCGGAACATCAGTGATGTCCCAGCAAGCCTCGCTGAGCTCCTGGTTCGCAGGGGCCCCCCCTCCAGGAACCCCAGCACCCCCCCGCTTTCCCGACACTCAATCGACCCAACAAATACAATCCACCACGATTGAACAAACCCAACTCGGTAACGAACCTTTCTCCATCTTCGCCGAACATACTCAATACAACGAACCATATGCCCCAAAATACGATTACATCCACCCCAGCATCGTTCCTGAGGAAACCCACGCCAGAATGGACTTGAACTACATCTCTTGGGCGGTTAGAAACGCCCTCACCGTAGCACTCGAACCCCTCAACCAAACGACCGAACAAACCAACAGGGACCTAAAAGCCATCATTGAAGTCCTATCTACCCAAAATGACTCCCTCAAACACACCGTCGACGTCCTGGCCAAACAAATGTTTGAAATGACAAAGAACCAGGACAAAACATCCGAAAAACTCCACCGCCTCCAACAACAGCTCACCAACCTCTCTGTCAACAGGCCCAGCAACCAAGCAATCACTGAAGGAAGAACCTCCGCAATTGCCGCCGTCGCTGCCGCCACCACCACCGCCCCCACCACACCCGCCAACAACCCCAATCACCCCAACCATGCCCAACAGCCAAAAGGAAAAGCTAAAGAAGTACTGGCTCCACCGGCACCAAAATCCTACGCGTCCGCCGCGGCAGGAAACACAAACCCCGAATTCACGACGGTCACGAACAAGAAGAAAACCAAACCCAAAGCAGACCCTCTGTTCAAACCGGAAATACCAAACTTAACCGGGAAATCGTGATCGAAACCAATAAGGAACTCCTAATCACCCCATCAGATATCAGAGCCAAGATCAATGCAAAAATCCAGGACCCCGATTGCCAACTAATCGCCGCCAGGAAAACAACCAAGAATAACATAATCCTGGAATCAAAGTTTGCAACCCCAGCGACAAAGGTCCTTGAATATAAAAAGGAAATCGAAACTGCCTTAAACGAACTAAAGATACCCTTCGTCGACATCCGAATTAACTCCAGATGGTCAAAATTCATCCTCCATGGCATCCCCACCTCCATAGGCGAAGCTTTCGACGCAGGACAATGTCTAGCATCGAAAATTAGAAACAACTACGGCAACACGTTTGAACTGGCACAAATCCCGAGATGGCTATCAAAACCAGAAGCCAGGATCGGAAAGTCACACTCCTCCATGATCATTGCCCTTCCTGGACAATTCACTAAAGAAAACCTCGGCCTCCGATACCTCACCCTCTTCGACAGGAACTGCAAAATCGACAGTTACCTCCCAGCAAACCCAGAGACCCAGTGCGCCAAATGCCTTGAATACGGCCATAGACAGGAACGTTGCTCCAACAGCGGAAGATGCGGACACTGTGCCGAGGAACACCAAACCAAAGACCACCCATGTACAGAATGCGCCGGAGGCCTCAGATGCTCACACACACCTATCCGATGCTATCACTGCAAAGCCCCCCACAAAGCAACAGACGCCAACTGCCCGGAACGAACCAAAGTCCGAATCACAAACAGACTCGGACCAGACACAAACCCAAGCCCGCTACCAATTCCCGTAGTTATCCCGGCCCAAGAACCCCCACAAGAAGACGCAGCCATGGACAACACCCAATGAGTCACATCAAAAGAACCACGGCTATCGCACAGCAACTGAACTGCGCGAAAAACGAGCTAACAACAAAGTCAGTAGTGGAGGAAGTAGAACAGGACCACAACATACTTTTTCTTTTGTTACAGGAACCATGGAACAACAAGGACGGCCACCCACCGGAATCTCCTCTTTTTTATCTATTTACAGCCAGCAACAAGGGCACCAAAGCCGCCACATACATCAGAAAACATGCCAACCTAAAACCAAAACACCATTACACGCACAACAACTTCATCGTCTCCGTCACGGTGGAAATTCAGAACCAAAAAACACAAATACTCAACATATACTCACCAGGGCGAAGCGGACCTTTCGCAGAAATCTCCCACCAAACAATCACCATCCAAAACTGCCTCGTAATGGGAGACTTTAATAGCCACCACCAACTCTGGTATGGACACAGATCCCACGACTACACCAACACGATTAGAGCAGACAAATCGGGATCCAAGAAGCTTAAAAGATGGATAGACCGACAAAAGTTATCCCTACTCAACGAACCAGGCGAATTTACACATTTCCCTAGGAACAACAATAGACCGACCATCATCGATCTGACACTCGTAAAAGGACCAGTACTGGACCATGACGTCCGCTGGAACATCGACCGATATGGAGCAGGTTCTGATCATGGGAAAACGATCCTGCAACTACGAATAGAGAAACCCCCCCATATCCCCAGAAGACTATGGCACCGAACGAACTGGGAGAAACTGGAAGAAAACATCTCAGGCCTCCACCTCCCCCCCGAAGCATGGGAAAGCCAGAACCACACAAAGCAATCGGTCGACTTCATACTCGATCATATAGACAACCTGATAGACCAAGTAACCCCATGGAGCCAAGGACACCTTAAATCCAAAAAATTGTGGACCCCAGAGCTGAAGGAAATTAAAACAACCCTCAACACACTAGAAAGGAAAGCCAGGAACACCCAAAAGGACGAAGATAGGGAATCTTTCAGAAAGACCAGCAGGAAATGGACGGCAGCAATCCGAAAAGCCAAGACAGAACAAAGGGAAAAAGAACTCATGGAAGCCAAGGGAAGCACCATTTGGAAACTAGTCAACACGGGGAAAAGAAGGGACTCTACAATCCCAACTATACAAGGTGAAGAAACGTTTGCGGGGAAGTGCCAAGCTCTAAGAGCCCAACTCTTCCCCACAAATTGGACGTCCCCCAGCAACCCTCCACTCCAAATCAGACCCCCCTCTTTTGACCTTAGTGACGATTTTCAGGAAGTAACCACAGAAGAAATTACATCCGCAATCAGATCATGCCCGACACACTCGGGCACCGGACCCGATAACATCCCATACCCGTTTATACAGGCAACAATCAAGGCAAACACCCAACTCTTCCAAGACATGTTCTCGGCCATGCTCCGACATGGAGTCCAGCCGGATCGATGGAAAGCGGCAAAATGCATACCGATCCCGAAACCAGGAAAATCCGACTACTCGTCAGCCAAAGCCTACCGACCCATCTCCCTATTACAATGCTTCAGCAAAGTACTGGAAAAGATAGTGGCAACAAGACTATGCACCGCCGGATCCATCCTGGAGACCCTCAGCAAAGACCAGTTTGGAGGAAGACCAACAATCTCAGCGATTGATGCCCTACTACGGACTCTTACGCCCATACAACAAAACCTCCTAATCAAACGAACCACAGGAACCACCCCAGACAGACCAGCCCTCCTCACAAATGATATACAGGGAGCCTTCAACTGCGTCAACCACCTCCTACTCGCAGAAATCATGACCCAACAAAAATTCCCAACATACCTAACCAACTGGTGCAAGGAATTCAACACCAACCGAACACTCCAATTCCAATTCAACCACGAACTGGAACCACCTCAACCATATGCCTCAGGACTACCCCAAGGCTCCCCCCTCTCCCCAGTATTATTCATGATATATGCCGGGGTGATAACAGACCCCACCAACTCCCCCAAAGAAACTAACACCACCTATATCGACGATGATGCACTGGTACAACTCGCAAAGTCCCCCCTCTTCATTACCAAAAGACTCAATGAAAGAATGGCAGAGAGGGTCAAGAAAGCAGCACCCCTCAATATAAAATACGAACCTCAGAAATCCGACCTGATCTTCTTCAAACCCACATCATCGAACATTCCAACTCCCAGAAATTCGGTAACAATCGCAAAAGAAGAAATCCAACCTAAAGATAGACTCAAATACGTTGGAGTATGGCTGGACTCAAACCTCTCCTTCCGACCCCACATCGAAGAAATCACCGCCAAAGGCCTGAAAGCCCCAAGCAGAATCAGAAACATCGCACACCTTCCTGGGACAACGGTGAAATCCATCCACCACCTCATCGTCCAAGGCTTCCTCCCCACCATCCTATGGGGATCAGAGGCATGGTGGACGGGAGCCGACCACATCCTCCGATCACTATCCCCACTCTATAACGAAGCTGCCAGAATAATAACAGGCCTACCCCGCTGGACAAAAACCGAAAGACTGCTGAAAGAGGCAGCACTCCCCCCACTCGAACACCTCCTCAACCACAAATCACGAAAATACGGGACGCGTATCCTTTGCCACCCTGCCGACCACCCACTCAACGAAGGACTTATACAGCTCCTCCCCACCAAGATAAAAAACATAAAAGGCACAGGCCTACACCGAATAGCATCACTCATGCTACCCTTCCAAGAACCAGGCAACCGTAGAGAGCGATGGATCCAAAACGACACCCTCACCAAACGCATGCTGGAAGAATGGAACTCCATCCCATGCACCAACTACCATGAGCCAGGAACCCTTAAAATTCACCCCAAACGAGCAAAACTCCCCCGATCCAAAGCAAAACTCATACACCGCATACGATGCCAAGCCACCAGATTAGACAGACACGCAGCATACACGGAACCTGAACCCTGCCAATGTGGCTCGGAACAATCCTCCAAACACACCATGATCGACTGCCCGCGATGGACCCAAATACGAAGGCCACTTATGGATAAAATCCCAGGACCGCACACCTGGGAAAACTGGTTATTTACCAACCTCAATGTAGAACTGATTCTACAATTCGCATCAAAAACCAACCTACTCGACTGGTACGAAATGGACGAGGAGGACCCGGAGGAATGACGATAGGTTTCTTTGATTTCTCTTTCCTTTTCTGTACCTTCTCGTGATCTTCATTGCTTTCCGTTTTTTCTTTTCCTTTGCTTTCTTCGGTTTTCTTTGTTTTTCCTATGTTTATGGCGGAGGGTCCGGCGTGCGATAAGTCCTGTACTTCAAAGCAAGATAAAAATCTATCTATCTATCTTCTGTATCAATCTGCTATACACTTGTTCGTACCTGGCATACCCTACCAGGTAGAATCACTTCTATATCTACGCTGAATACCAATATACACGCTGTTACTTCTCTTCTCCACGAAGACCTCTGCACCTCGCTTGACCTCGCTTGACTAACTCGACAGCTTCTACTGTTGCATATCGTACCCTGCGGAATACTCGCTATCAACGCCCCTTGAGAGTCACCCGTCATGGGGGCACAGCCCACGTCACCAACGCCCCCGGCGCCCACACGGCCACACGACTCTTACGGACGAGAAGGGTAGGAGCCAAACTCAAGATCGGACAACTACACCACCCCGGCGACTGCGAACCCTTTGAAGTACCAATACGGCTATCTCGGAACAAGGACGCGCTCCAGGCGCTGGTGGACACTGGAGCCACCGGATATGGGTTCATTGACGCTTCCTTCGCAAAGGCCCGCGGATATCCCCTCGAAGAACTCGCGACCCCAAGACATTTGCAAGTGATCGATGGACGAGCCATCGCCTCCGGAGCCATCACCCACTGTTGCAAACTCCGCCTCGAGATGGATGATCATGTGGAAGGGGCCTCCTTGTTTGTCACCAAGCTCGGCGACGTGAAAGTGGTCCTCGGACTCCCCTGGCTACAACACCACGCTGCCGAAATACGGTTCGCCGACCGATCCATCTCCTTCCACGCCGAACGCTGCCAACAGCACACTGCAACTCGCTGGACCTCCTCCCTCACCTGTCCCCCCTTGACCGCCTCCGCCGCCACCCTGCCGCCCCCGCCAATACCCCCGAGAGCAAGCACCGCCATCCCCTCGCGCCCGCCGCCGATACCCCCAAGGCCAGCCACCCCCGCCGCACGATTACCTTGTCCGCCGCCCGATTCCGCAGAGAAGCACAACAACCGGACAACCAGCTTTTCCTCCTCGCAGCCCGAGCCCCAAGCCCAAACTCATCGCCGTCCCAATCAACCGATGAACTGGTCCCTGCCGCTTACCACCAATACCTCCACCTGTTCCAGGAATCCGAGGCCCAAGCGCTCCCAACCCACCGGTACATCGATCACGAAATCCCGTTGATGGAAGGCAAGCAACCACCCTTTGGCCCCCTGTACGGCATGTCCTCGGAGTAATTAAAAACCTTGCGGGAATACCTGGATGACCAGCTAGCCCGAGGGTACATCCGTTCATCTTCGTCCACTGCAGGAGCTCCAGTCCTGTTCATCAAAAAGAAGGACGGATCCTCAAGGCTATGTGTGGATTACCGCGCCCTCAACGCAGTCACCATCAAGAACCGCTACCCACTGCCGTTGATCAAAGACACCTTGGACCGATTAAAAGACGCCAAGATATACACCAAGTTGGATCTCCGCCAGGGCTACAACCAAATCCGAATCAAGGAAGGGGAAGAATGGAAAACAGCCTTCCGAACCCGGTACGGGCTGTTCGAATACCTGGTCATGCCATTCGGACTCACCAACGCCCCCGCTACCTTCCAGGCCTTCATGAACGATACCCTCCGAACCCACTTGGACGACTTCTGCACGGCGTACCTCGATGATATCCTGATCTACTCCAACACGCCCGAAGAACACCAGCAGCATGTCCGCATTGTCCTGGACAAACTACAAGCCGCGGGCCTCCACTGCAAGCCAGAGAAGTGTGAGTTCCATGTAGATCGTACCGAGTACCTGGGGTACATCATATCCGGCGAAGGGGTCACCATGGCAACCGACAAAACAAAGGCGATCCAGGAGTGTAAGATACCCACCTCGGTCCACGACGTACAGGTCTTTTTGGGGTTCGCCAACTTCTACCGAAGATTCATCCGCGATTACTCCAACGTAGTATCCCCCATGACGAATCTGTTGAAGAAGGACGCCCCGTTCATATGGACAACCGCGGCGGAACACGCTTTCGCCCAACTAAAGGAAGCTTTCACCACCGCCCCGGTACTAAGGCACTATGACCCCGAACGAGCGTGCATAGTGGAAACAGACGCCTCTGACTTTGTCGCGGCAGCGGTACTCTCCCAGAAGGACGACCAGGGAATCCTACACCCTGTGGCGTTCTACTCCCACAAGATGACGCCAGCCGAGTGCAACTACGACATTTATGACAAAGAACTGCTAGCGATCGTACGCGCGTTTGAAGAATGGCGGAAGTACTTGGAACCCAACAACCAAGAAACCACGGTGTACTGCGATCATAAGAACCTGGAGCACTTCATGTCCACAAAGATCCTTAACCGTCGTCAAGCCCGCTGGTCCTTAACGCTGTCCTCCTTCAACTTTGTAGTCACCTACCGCCCGGGTACGAAGAATGGGAAACCTGATGCCCTCACACGTCGATCTGGAGATCTCCCTAAGGAAGGGGATGAAAGATTGACCCAGCAGCACCAGGTTGTACTAAAACCAAAGAACCTTCGTCTGGCAGCCGCACTACAGACCCCCACACCCTCCAAAGTGGCACCATCCCGCCAAAGGCAACTAGAGGCCGCACTGGCCAAGGACCCTCTATCCAAACAACTCATGAAGGATATCGCGGCCGAGAAGAAACACTCCCGCTTCTTACCCATAGGTGAATGCACAGTTAAGGAAGGATTACTGTACTATCAAGGCCTACTATACATCCCTAACGACGCCGCTATCAAGTTGGAGATCCTCCGCACCCACCATGACGCACCTTCGGCAGGACACCCAGGACGGGCACGCACGCTGGAACTACTATCCCGGAACTTCTACTGGCCCCAAATGCGGAAGTCCGTTGCCCGTTATGTGGACCACTGCGATACCTGCTCCCGAATTAAGCCGGCCCGACATGCCCCGTATGGCCTCCTCAAACCATTGGCTCCCCCAGTCAAACCTTGGTTTTCGTTATCCATGGACCATGTTACAGGCCTACCCGAGTCCCAAGGATCTAACGCCATCTTAGTGGTGGTCGACCGGCTAACCAAAATGGCCCACTACATCCCCACGAGAGACACCGTCGACGCCCCGGAACTGGCCCGACTATTCCTACAACACGTCTGGAAAGCACACGGGCTGCCGAAAGACATAGTATCAGATAGAGGCACAACCTTTACCTCGCAGTTTTGGAAGTCACTCTGCGGCCAACTGGACATCAAACCCTGATTCAGCACAGCCTTCCACCCACAAACAGACGGACAGACCGAAAGGGTAAACGCCATCATGGAGCAATACTTACGGGGCTACGTCAACTACCAACAGGATAACTGGGCAGAGTTCCTTCCCCTGGCAGAATTCGCGCATAACAATGCCTCTACGGAACCGTTGGGAGTCAGCCCGTTCTTTGCCAACTATGGGTATAATCCCCAACTAGACGTCCTCCCTGCTGAAGAAACGCGCAAAGTCACACCGAAGGAGGTACTGGAATTTACGAACTCAATCTCCACCTTACAGGCTGCCCTGCGATCAGAGATCCTGTATGCACAAGCCGCCGCCGCCGATAGTGCAAACACCGCCCGACTTCCAGAGCCCCGACTCGAAGTAGGAGATATGGTATGGCTATCGAGAAAACACATACGCACCACTAGGCCATCGGATAAACTAGATCACAAACGGCTAGGGAAGTTCAAAATACTCGAACGCATCGGATCACATGCCTACCGCTTGGAACTCCCCGCCTCGATGAAGTCCCACCCAGTATTCCACGTTTCATTGCTAGAACCTGCTCGGACCCAACCTTTGCCAGGCCACATACAACCACCACCGCCCCCGGTAATCGTTGAAGGGGAGGAAGAGTTTGGAGTACAGGAAGTACTGGACTCCCGAATACGGCATCGGCAACTACAATACCTAGTCAAATGGACCGGCTACGAACAACCCACCTGGGAACCGGCTCGGAATCTCGATGCGGAATTAGGGGCACTGCAACGCTTCCGCTCCCTATATCCTGACAAACCCGCGGCAATCCTTAAGAGGACCTTGCGTAGGAAAGTATAGTTTGTTACGGTTTCTTTCGCAAATGAAACCGCTCTATGTTACGTTCCCTGATGTTTCGCCTACAACCATTTGCTGACTTGCTATGTACTTACGTTTGCCTCGCCTACCTGCTCGCAGGAGCTCGCTCTTCGAGAGGAGGGGCTAAACTGTTACGAACCACTACCGCGACACGGAGGAAGCCTGAGTCATCGGAAAGCGCCGGAAGTTTCTGCGAAGGATTAGTAATCGGCTTGTTTCTCTTTCTTATATATAGGGGTGTTTGCCCCCTCACTGTCTACTTCTTTCCTTACGCAACATCTTGTATTTTACTTTGAGTTATTACTTTGGGGGATTTACTTCGCTTCAATACACTTCTTTACTCTCAGTCCCCGTTACGTCTGCTGCCCATCATGCTCTCCGCATCCACCGTTATGTTCCTCGTCGTCGCCCTCGTGGCCCTCTGCTCGCTTACCCCGCTGTTCCCCTCGGTCCCCTCGCCGACCGCTGTCTCCTCCGTCCTAGTACGGACCATTGTCCCTGCCCACGGGCACACCGCTGACTCCACCCTCGTCATCGTGCGAGCCTACTTTCTCCTTCCCAAGAGCCCCCTAGTGTTCTTTGACCCCATTACCAAGCCTTTGCACACGGTCCCTTACAAAATTCATACGCTGAGTTGCAGTTTCACGCGCTTCCCTTTCAATAACGGAAGGTAACTTTTGCACTTCAAGGTTGCGCTCCAAATCATTTTCATTCTCAATCCACCAAACACATTGTTAAAACTATTTTCTGAACTGAAATAGGTTAAGGTACCTGATCAATTGCTTGCGTCAATTCAGTCTCCTCCTGAACGGTCCCTGATTCCCTCTCCTGCTTCTTCAAGGTTGCCCTCCTCGCACCCACCAGACCTCTCACTGTTCCTTGTGGATCACGTAACCTCACTGGCAAGCCTCCTCCTTCAAGCTACAGCAGCATCTCGCTAATCATGCTCCAGAACGCAGTCTTCTTTCCTGCCTTGTGCTCCGCTTGATACTCGACACATAACTTCATCAAATTGGTTTTGTCCACATCTGTCAGGTATGCGCGCTTTTGCCTAACACTACCCATATCCTGAAGATCGTTAACTTGAACACCATCCGCAGTATCACATCTTGTTCAAAAACACTTACAATTACCACTGGAGCATCTCCCTGAACCCCGGCAGTCTCGGCGCTTTCTGGAACACGGATACCTGTGTTCTGTTGAGACATTTTGTTGTTGCGCGCGACTTCATTGATAAAGAGAAAACCTGATCGCGCACCCATTAATCAAAGTCTCGGCAGTCTCGGCACAATAGCAATCCCTAGGTTGCAGAAACTCATTTGTCAACTGTCCGCTTGTTGCACTACAGGGAACTTCACTACCCGGGTCACTGATAGCTAACGGAAGTTGCAGAATCCCTCTAATACAGACTTTGCGCTGGATGCATCTATTCTCCCTGTCGCCAAGAAGTCAGGATGGAGATCCGGATGTGGGGCTTCACTTTGCGCTAGATGTCATCAATCGCCGATCACTTCCAATCACGAACTATCAGGTTTCCCCTTCAGTACGCTGTCAAGTAAAGGATGTTACTAACTTCTACTGTCCACTACAGTTCTCATCACTGTCTGCTACAGTTCCTCATCACTGTCCGCTACAGTTCCCCATCATCACCATCAGGCCCGACTACCTAGCTAGTATCAGGCCCCGCTACCTAGTATCAGGGCCTGCCATCACGGCCAACTATCTGCTATGAGGGCCTACGATACCCAGAGTCTCTGTTACCCTCCTAGAGCACCTGCTACGCCCAAGGGGTGCCCGCTACACTCAGGAGGTGCCCGCTACACCGAGGGGGTTTCCACTACGCTCACAAAGGCACCGCTACGCCCAGGAGGTGCCCGCTACGCCCACAAAAGCACCGCTACGCTCACGAGGTGTCCGCTACGCTCACAAAAGCACCGCTATGCTCAGGAGGTGTCTGCTATGCTCACAAAGGCACCGCTACAACCAGGGAGTTCCCGATACGTTCAGGAAGTCTCCACTACACCGCAGAATGATATATGAATGGATTTCAGCAATATTCTGAATAGCGAAGGTGGTTTAGGGAATGCGGAGCGGCCACTGGTTTCATAGTCACAAGAGAGTATTGTGAGAAAAAGAGGAGGATCATGGCTCCCTTGGGAGGACCGACTTTTAGCTAAAGGGGTATTGGCTCGAGACCCGATAACAAACAGGGAAGGCAGAAAGGAGGATAGATGGAAGGAGATAGCGAAGAATCTAGAATGATTGAATATGCAATGGTTTTGGGCTTCTTGTAAAGACCGAATAAGTAAATTGATTGAGTATCATAGAGTGAGTACTATCTATAACCAATGATCTACAGATTCATCTGACGGGTTTCTAGCAGAAACAGACAAAAGCAAGGCAAGCAACAGGTACCAATGAGGAGGTTACGGATTTCATTTCCATTATGGATAATTTTATTCTACTTGCCGACTCTGTTTCAGTTGACCGAGAGATTCGTAAAAAGGCAAAAGCAAAACTGCAACTGAAAAAGGAACAAGGAAATGTAGTAAGAGTAGGATCTCTAGGTGGACTGGTTAAAAAGAGAGATATACAATCAGCTCAGGTAAACGATACTACCTCGGGCTCTCCCAGTCAAACCCAACCTGCAACAAAAAGGACGAAGAACTTTGAATCCGTTGAAATGGAGAATATTTTGAAGGATTTGGATGCGGGTACTGAGAAATTTCAAGAGGAATTGCGAGAAAGGGAGAAAAGGGAAAAGGACACATTAGAGGAAAGAGAAAGAAGAGAAGAAGAGAGACATGAGGGTATCTGCAGTAAGTTGGATGATTTGGTTGAGGCAATTCAGAGGGACAATGAACAGAGGCGGGAACAGAATCAAATTATGCAAAATCTTTTGGGGAATGTAATTCAAAACCGTTACAGGGGAAATCCGGGGAACAGTTCTCAGTCTTGATTCCTATTCAATATATAAAAATATTCTTCCAATGATGGGGGTTGAGCAAGCGCTGGCATATCCTGTTGGGAAAAATCTTCGGGTATATCATCAACAGTAAAGTAATGTTGTATTTGAGGTTGATGCAAGCAAACATGTGAATTGTGTAGAAGTACGGATACAATGTACTGTAAATCAAAGGGAGAGAGTAAATGTAATGGCAATATCGTATTTCGGCTAAGGCGATAGATTGGATTATGAAGAGGAGGTATTGCGCGGTTGAACTATGATTTGTAATGGGGTTTCTGTTATGTTCTTTCGGTTTCCATTACGCGGGGTATTAGTCATCAACGGACTAAGAGTTGGATATATAAGGGGGTGTTGTCTCGTGCCTTTTCATGTTTTCGTTCCTTTCCTCTTCTCTTCACGGAACCTCTTGTATCTACTCACGCCCGACCGCGCGGGTGACAGGACCCCCTCCCGTTTCGACATCCTGATTCTCGAATTGCTTCAGGCCCTGAGCGAGACGTCCCCTTATCTACCGAGTTGAAGCCTTTTACTAGGAGCCGTCCTTCTTCTTACCCCTCCTCAAACCCGTCGGCGCCCCCGATCGCGACACCCAAACGACCAGCCCTTCGAGGCTACCCCTGCCTACGTCGTATTGGCACTCTGTCAATAGTCTGGAGGTCAGCGCAGACCCATTGCCAAAGCCTACGATAGCTCACGGTGTTAGCGACCTTACGGCTGCGAAACACTCGATCCTTACCTTACGCGAGGTCCCTTCGTTGGGCCTTACTTCGCTTTACGGCCCTAGCCAGGCAACCCATTTTAACCGAGTCGGCTTCCCCGCTCACCCAACCCGATCGGCCCGATACTACAACCGAGGCCACCCCATCAAGACACGGTCGGCACCCACGATTGCGACCACCCCATATACTACGGAAATCGAGTTCGAAGGTCACCACTGTAAAGACCACCAACAGGTAGCGGCTCACGCTCACCCCATCTACACTTGGCCTCTGTGCCATTCCTACCTTAACTCCCTGCTGCCTGACGAGCAGACTCTCAGGGACCCCATCGACACCCCCTCCCTATGCTTTCGCACCTGATGCTTCGGCGGTCTCTCGCCTCGCCTTCGTGCAGTACTTCCTATTAGGCATTGGTAATGATCCTGGTTTATGGTGAACGGGTATATAGACGATTGACTTTATGTTGTTTGACGGAGAAGCTTTTGGGATTTCATTTCTACCGTAGTGATGTTACTTTGTTCGTCGCTTAGTCTCTGTTCATCTACACCATGTCGCGCGGTATTTTGTACGTACTTTTCTTTTGTCTTTGGCGGTAGTGTAGGCGTGCGATAAGCCATGTGCTTCTATGCAATATAAAAAATATCTATCTATCTTGTATGTACTCCACAAATACTATTTTGTTCTACGCCTCATCATAGGGTTCAACCAGTTAGTCATACTAAGTAGAGCCACTCCATAGCCCATAGTCTCGAATACCTATTGCTACGTCTTCGCCTCGGTTGTATTCCTTGGCATCATAGTCCCTACGACCATAGACCCCCGTTACACCAAGTTGCGTCCTTTATCGCCAACCAATACAACATTATAGCCTACAATGTCGGAACACGTTCCTATCGATTACCAACAACTAAGCGATACCCTTCAAACCTTCTTCCAAGAACATCCACAGGTCGATAACACTGTCGGGATAGAAGCTTACACACTTCTCCAAAGGGCTCAACATGGTCTCGCTCAGTATGCAACGGACTTACAAGAGGTGGAGAGGGAGGCTGGAAACGCAAGGGAAATGTTCGAACGAGACCATGCTGCTGCTCGAACCCAGCGGGTTGCTGTTGAAGTAGTTGCCCCTGATGAAGAACCGATTGGTGGTGATGATGCTCCACCCGCGCCTCCAATACCGCCCGTTGTGGCTACTACCCAGGGGTTGGAAAAGCTCCCAGATCCTGAGGTGTTTAGGGGAGATCGCGACCGAGAAAGATTACACCTATTCAAACAACAGATGAGGATTAAACTATTGGGAAATGCCGACCGCTTTCCCACACTACAGTCCAAGTTATCCCACGCATTCAGCCTATTGGAGGGTGTTGCCGCTAATCAGTTCTTACAATATGTCGGAGAAGAAGGCATCGCTTTGCCTTCCATGTTGCGGTTTTATGAAATCTTAGATACTGCGTTCGGGGACCCTGATCGAATGCGCACAGCTAGAAGGAATCTCAGGAACATCCGTCAGCGAAATCGAACCTTTGCTGACTATTTCGCCGAATTTCAATGGTACGCTGCCGAATCAGGAATGGATGAAGTTCCTCGGATTGAGGCTTTGATGGAGGGTATTAATGTGGAACTCGATGAATCGATGATACACCATGAAACTCCTGCGACAGTAGACGCCTGCGCGACACTTTTGCAACGGTTAGATAATCGACGATGAGCGGCGGAGGCTAAGCGAGGAAGCAAAAAGCCTTGGAGTGCTACTGCCGCTCCGACCCCTCGCCCCCCACCAGCGAATCCTGCCACTACTCCTCGTGCTGCCGCCCCAGCTGTCAATGCACCTACTCCTGAGAACCACCCCTCGTTCCACCCGGGAGGTGATGTACCCATGGACTTGTCCGGGGGACGTCGTCGCCCCACCCCTACTGAAAGAAATGCCCGCTTAGCTGAGGGCCGATGTTTCTATTGCGGAGGAGTCGGACATATGGTTAGAGATTGCCCCCAAGCAAGGGCAACTGGAAATCAACCAAGAAGACCGGTGATAAGAGGAGCGGCATTGAGGGTAGAGGAAAATGATGGAAGCGATAACGAGTCGGCAAAAGATTTGTCCCTGCACTAAGTGGCTTAGCCCAGGGACCATTTAAGAATTTTTCTAGGATTCATATTTCTGGTTTTTCTGTATCAGAGGAGGAAATGGATGGGAACCAATTTGTAGTAACGTGTTCAATTTCACAGAATAAAAATACTTTCGTACCCTCCTACGCCCTTATTGATACCGGAGCATCAGGATATGCTTTCATCGATGAATCTTTTGCACGCAACAACAATCTCACCATGACCTCACTCAAAACACCCCGACATGTAGACGTTATAGACGGCAGACCTATCAAGTCAGGAAAGATTACCCATATTGTTGATGTCTCGCTAGACATTCATGGCCATCGAGAGACTGCATCATGTTTTGTGACCAAGTTGGGACATTATCCGATCGTGATGGGGATACCTTGGATGCGACGTCATGATGTTACAATTCGACCAAAGCAAAATTTGCTTATTTTCGACTCTCAAAGCTGCTGTCAATATTGTTCGCTCAGTGGAACCGCAATTACAGTGCATGGCATATCGACTCCCTTACCGGAAACTCATACCGTTACCGTTTCACCAGTTGAAAAACCGACTATCGATATTGAACAGTTAATACCAAGGGAGTTCCATCGCTATATCCATATGTTTGAGGAATATGATGCTTCAATATTTCCACCACATCGACCGTTCCATGATATGAAAATAGTACTAGAGGAAGGCACACAACCACCATGGGGACCAATATACGCTCTATCCCAAATTGAGTTGAAAGCACTCTGGGATTATCTTCAGGAAAATCTACCCAAGGGAATTATCCGCCATAGTGAATCACCAGCGGGAGCACCTATACTATTCGTCAAGAAAGCTGATAGAACTCTTCTTTTATGTGTCGACTATCGGGGCCTCAATGCAATTACGATTAAAAATCGTTATCCATTACCGTTATTGAAGGAAACTTTGGCCAAATTGTCAAGAGCAAAATATTACACCAAGTTAGATTTACGTTAGGGGTATAATCAAATCAGAATAGCGGAAGGAGATGAATGGAAAACGGCATTCCGGACTCGATACGGACATTTTGAATATACGGTGATGCCCTTTGGATTAGCGAATGCTCCTGCTACGTTCGAACATTGGATCAATGATATCCTACGTCCTTATCTTGATCAATTTATAACAGCTTATTTGGATGACATCCTTATTTATTCTGAGTCTCTTATAGAACATAAGGATCATATTCGAGAAGTCCTAAAAGTACTTGATGAAAATGATGTTCATCTCAAACCCGAAAAATGCGAATTCATGGTTCAAGAAACAAAATACCTGGGTCTGATCCTCACTCCGAATGGTAATCGAATGGATCCGAAGAAAGTTATTGATGTTTTAGAATGGTCCACACCGACGAATCTCCATGATGTTCAGATATTTTTGGGATTTGCAAACTTTTATCGACGGTTCATTTTAGGATATTCAAAAATTGTTGCCCCACTTACAGCCCTAACAAAGAAAAACGTTAAATTCGAATGGACGGATGAAAGGGAGGAAGCATTTCAAACCTTAAAAAAGATGTTCACAACAGCACCTATACTAGTTCATTTCGACCCGGACCGAAAGATTGTAGTGGAAACCGATGAATCTGATTATGTTTCAGCAGGAATCCTTTCACAACGTGATGATGAAGGAGTTTTACATCCAGTCGTTTTCTTTTACAAGAAACATTCCCCTACGGAATGTAACTATGAAATCTATGATAAACAACTTCTAGCGATTGTTCGATGCTTTGAAGAATGGCGACATCATCTAGAAGGAGCACAATTCCCCATTGAGGTTTTCAGCAATCATCGAAATCTGGAATATTTCATGACGACAAAATTATTAAATCGTCGACAAGCCTGTTGGTCTGAATTTCTTTCACGTTTTGATTTTATTATACAATTTCGACCAGGAAAACAAGGAGCAAAACCCGATGCATTAACTAGAAGGTCAGGTGACCTACCTAAAGAGGGGGATGAAAGGTTGATGCATCAGAGTCAAGTGGTTCTGAAGCGAAAAAATTTGGATACAAAGCTAAGTTTGTTCGCGGGTTCTTTATCAAATGAATCCGCTGAAGGAATGTCTACTGTGGAGGAGTTGTTTTCAAAAGCTTACCAAGTTGATACTTTCCCAAACGAGATTCTTGTTATGCTCCGGAGCGACGTTCGACATTCAAATAAAATTTCACTTGCCAAATGTACGGAGGACAACAACGGTCGGCTACTTTATCGAGGTGCACTCTACGTACCAAATGACAGTGACCTCCGGCTGAGACTCCTAAAAGAACATCAAGATAAACCATCAGTAGGCCATCCGGAAGAGCAAAGACATTGGAACTCTTAAGTCGGGAGTATTATTGGCCTCAAATGCGAAAGTACGTCGATCGATATGTCAGGAATTGTAATGTGTGTGCCCGTAGCAAGGCACCACGCAATGCGCCCTATGGAGTACTTCGCCCAATGCCAATACCCGATGGACCATGGACAGATATCTCGATGGATTTTGTTACCGACCTCCCTGCGAATGATGGTTATAATGCGATCCTAGTTGTTGTTGATAGACTAACCAAAATGCGACAACTAATACCAATAACTAAAGAGGTGGACTCGAAGGAAGTAGCAAGGCTTTATATCGATAACGTTTGGAAGCTACATGGACTGCCGGATATGGTTGTGTCCGATAGAGGAACACAATTTGTTGCGGAATTTTGGAAGTCACTTTGTAAACGCCTGGAAATATCGCCACGATTCTCCACCGCATTTCACCCCCAGACTGATGGACAAACTGAAAGGATCAATGCCATAATGGAACAATATCTCCGAAGTTATGTCTCCTACCAGCAAGATGATTGGGCCCGGCTGCTGGCAATGGCCGAGTTCGCAACAAATAACCATATTTCGGAAACAACAAAAGTCCCTCCTTTCTATGCCAACTCGGGAAGAAATTCTAGGATGACTTTTGGTCCCTTGGAACATGGTAAAACGACAGCGGAAGATCAGGCCAACAGCATTGCCAAAGAAATGAAGGACATGGTGGAGTTCCTGAAGAGCGAAATATTTCGGGCGCAAAGGATACAAGAGGAGTCGGCTAACCTAAATCGTTCTCCTGCCCCTCGTTACCATATAGGAGATAAAGTTTTCTTGTCGACCCGCCAGGTTATAACAAAGCGACCCTCCAAGAAGTTTGATTGGAAACGGATTGGTCCCTATAGCATCAAACGAATCGTCAACCCCTATGCTTATGAGCTAGAACTTCCCCGCTCCATGAAGATCCATCCAGTATTCCACGTTGCATTGTTGTCACCTGAAGCGGGTAACCCATTACCTGTACAACAACAGTCACCACCAACTCCAGTTAAGATCGAGGGAGAAAAAGAATGGGAAGTCGAGGATATTGTGGACTCTAGAAAACGAAGGGGTGGCTTTGAGTACCTGGTACGATATATTGGATATGATGATGCATCTTGGCAACCGCTATCGGACCTTGAGCATTCACCTGATATTGTTCGATGGTTCCATGAACGCTATCCACGGAAACCTAAGCCTACCAGGAGGTAGGCCTTAGAGGGGGGCGTAATCTGTAATCGTATTTCGGCTAAGACGATAGATTGGATTGTGAAGAGGAGGTATTGCGCGGTTGAACTATGATTTGTAATGGGGTTTCTGTTATGTTCTTTCGGTTTCCATTACCCGGAGTATTAGTCATCAACGGACTAGGAGTTGGATATATAAGTGGGTGTTGTCTCGTGCCTTTTCATGTTTTCCTTCCTTTCCTATTCTCTTCACGGAACCTCCTGTATCTACCCCTCGCAAAACCAAAACTTTCGAACAACAATAACTTTTAGCCTGCATTCTCGATAAAACTTTTACTCGAACACGATCCTGTATGTCAATAGACTCCGTAATCTATTGGTATCTCATCGCACATCTGTTTGTACGCGAAGTTATTCACGCTCTAGTCCCTGAGCTGTGAACCTTTTTACCCCTCAGCCCTGGCTTACGCCTCGCGACCGTTGCGAAATCAACAACCTGGCCTCACCAACCCCACCAAACCCACCAAACCTCGCAGGAAGAAAGAAAACTCTATCAGAAGTCTTTCCCAACCCAACCCGAACTGGAACATCAGTGATGTCCCAACAAGCCTCTTTGAGCTCCTGGTTCGCGGGAGCCCCCCCACCAGGAACACCGGCACCCCCTCGCTTCCCCGACACCCAATCAACCCAACAAACTCAGTCCACCACCATCGAACAAACCCAGCTCGGTAACGAACCTTTCTCCATATTCGCTGAACACACCCAATACAACGAGCAATACGCACCAAAGTACGATTATATCCACCCCAGCATCGTTCCCCAAGAAACCCACGCCAGAATGGACCTAAACTACGTCTCATGGGTAATTAGAAATGCCCTCACTGTAGCACTTGAACCCCTCAACCAATCAACCGACGAATCAACAAGGATTTGAAAGCTACCATTGAAGTCCTATCCACCCAAAACGAAACCCTTAAACACACCGTCGACGTCCTGGCCAAACAAATGTTTGAGATGACAAAGAACCAAGACAAAACTTCCGAAAAACTCCACCGCCTCCAACAACAGCTCACCAACCTCTCCGTCAACAGACCTAGCAACCAAGCAATCAACGAAGGAAGAGCATCCGCAACTGCCTCCATCGCCGCTGCCACCATCGCTCCTATCACCACACCCGCCAACAACATGAACCACGCCAACAACCCGAACCATGTCCAACAATCAAAAGGAAAAGGCAAAGTGATTCTAACCCCACCAGCACCAAAATCCTATTCATCCATCGCAGCAGGAAACGCCAACCCCGAATACACCACCGTCACGAACAAGAGGAAACCCAAGCCTAAAGCAGATCCCCTATTCAAACCGGAAGTCACCAAAATCAACAGAGAGATTGTCATCGAAACGAATAAGGAATCACCAGTCACCCCCTCTGACATCAGGACAAGAATCAACTCCAAAATCGAAAACCCGGACTGCCAATTCATCGCCGCCAGGAAAACTTCAAAAAGCAACATAGTCCTAGAAACCAAATTCGCCACACCCGCCTCGAAAGTCTTTGAATACAAACAAGAAATCGAAGCAGCCCTGAAAGAACTCAAGGTCCCCTTTGTTGACATCAGAGTTCATTCCAGATGGTCTAAATTTATCATACACGGAATCCCCACAACAATCGGAGACGGCTATGAAGCAGGACAGGTAATGGCCTCAGAAGTCAGAAGCAACTACGGGAGCACATTTGAAATGGCACAAATCCCCAGATGGCTCAGCAGACCTGAAGCCAGGGCGGGGAAAACACACTCATCAATGATCATCGCACTCCCAGGACAATACACAAAGGATAACCTCGGACTAAGATACCTCACCCTATTCGACCGACAATGCAAAATCGACAACTACCTCCCAGCCAACCCAGAAACACAATGCTCTAAATGCTTAGAATATGGTCACCGACATGAGAGATGCTCCCACCAAACTGGGAGATGTGGACATTGCGCAGAAAACCACCAAACAAAGGAACACCCATGCTCCGAATGCTCAGGAGGCATCAGATGCATCCATACACCCATCCTATGCTACCACTGCAAGGCCCCTCACAAAGCAACAGACGCCAACTGCCCAGAACGCACTAAAATCCGCATTACAAACAAACTGGGACCAGACACAAACCCAAGCCCGCTACCAATACCCATTGTCATCCCGGCCCAAGATCCCACACAAGAAGACGCCGCCATGGATAACACCCAATGAGTTACACCAAAAGGACCACGGCTATCGCACAGCAACTGAACTGCGCGAAAAATGAGCTTACAACAAAGTCAGTAGTGGAGGAAGCAGAACAGGACCACAACATACTCTTTCTTTTGTTACAAGAACCATGGAATAACAAGGACGGCCACCCACCGGAATCCCCCCTCTTCTATCTATTCACGGCCAGCAACAAGGGCACCAAAGCCGCCACATACATCAGAAAACACGCCAACCTAAAACTAAAACACCATTACACACACAATAACTTCATCGTCTCCGTCACGGTGGAAATCCAAAGCCAAAAAACACAAATCCTCAACATATACTCACCGGGGCGAAGCGGACCCTTCGCAGAAATCTCCTGACAAATAACCACCATCCAAAATAGCCTCATCATGGGAGACTTCAACTGCTACCACCAACTCTGGTATGGACATAGATCCCACGACTACACCAACACGATTAGAACAGACAAACCCGGATCCAAGAAACTGAAAAAGTGGATCGATCAACAAAAGTTATCCCTACTTAACGAACCAGGCGAATTCACACATTTCCCCAGGAACAACAACAGACCGACTATTATTGACCTGACATTAGTCAAAGGACCAATACTGGACCACGATACCCGCTGGAACATCGACCGACATGGAGCAGGTTCCGATCATCGGAAAACCATCCTACAACTACGAATAGAGAAACCTCCCCACACACCTATAAGGCTATCGCATCGAACGAAATGGGGAAAACTGGAGGAAAACATCTCAGGACTCCAGTTCCCCCCCGAAGCATGGGAAAGCCAGAATCACACAAAGCAATCAGTCGACTTCATCCTCGAACACATAGATAACCTAATAGACCAAGTCACCCCGTGGAGCCAAGGACATCTCAAATCTAAGAAATGGTGGACCCCAGAACTGAAGAAACTCAAATCAAACCTCAACACACTGGAAAGGAAAGCCAAAAACACCCAAAAAGACGAAGACAGAGAAGCCTTCAGGAAAATCAGCAGGAAATGGACCGCAGAAATCCGCAAAACCAAGGCGGAACAAAGGGAGAAAGAAATCACGGAGGCCAGGGGAAGCACCATCTGGAAACTAGTCAACAAAGGGAAAAGAAGGGACATTACAGTCCCAACTATTCAAGGTGAAGAAACGTTTGCGGGGAAGTGCCAAGCTCTAAGAGCCCAACTCTTCCCCACAAATTGGACGTCCCCCAACAACCCCCCTCTCCAAATAAGACCCCCCACATTTGACCTTAGTGACGATTTGCAGGAAGTAACAACAGAAGAAATTACATCCGCAATCAAATCATGCCCAACACACTCAGCCACTGGCCCTGATAAAATCCCATACCCATTCATACAAGCAACAATCAAGGCAAACACCCAGCTCTTCCAAAATATGTTCTCAGCCATGCTCCGACATGGAGTCCAACCGGATCGATGGAAAGTGGCGAAATGTATACCAATCCCGAAACCAGGAAAATCCGACTACTCATCGGCCAAAGCCTACCGACCCATCTCTCTATTACAATGCTTTAGCAAAGTACTGGAGAAGATAGTGGCAACAAGACTATGCACCGCCGGAACTATCCTGGAAACCCTCAGTAAAGACCAATTCCGAGGCAGACCAACAATTTCAACGATCGATGCTCTACTCCGCACGCTCACGCCCATCCAACAGAACCTCCTGATCAAGCGAACTACAGGAACTACCCCAGACAGACCAGCACTCCTCACAAATGATATACAAGGAGCCTTGAACTGTGTCGACCACTTCCTACTCGCCGAGATCATGACCCAACAAACATTCCCAACATACCTGATGACCTGGTGCAGGGAATTCAACACCAATCGAACACTTCAATTTCAATTCAACCACGAACTGGAACCACCACGACCATATACCTCAGGACTACCCCAAGGATCCCCCCTATCCCCAGTATTATTTATGATATACGCTGGGGTAATAACAGACCCCACCAACTCCCCCAAAGAAATCAACACCACCTACATCGACGACGACGCACTCATCCAACTCGCGAAGTCCCCTCTCTTCATCACCAAAAGACTTAACGAAAGGATGGAGGAAAGAATTAAGAAAGCAGAACCCCTCAACATCAAATACGAACCCCAAAAATCCGACCTAGTCTTCTTCAAACCCACAACATCAAGCACCCTGAACCTCAAAAACTCGGTAACGATCGCAAAAGAAGAAATCCACCCCAAGGATAGACTCAAACACGTAGGAGTCTGGCTGGACTCAACGCTCTCCTTCCGACCACACATCGAAGAAACCATCGCCAAAGGCCTCAAAGCCCTAGGAAGAATCAGAAACATCGCCTACCTACCAGGATCAACAGTAAAATCCATCCACCACCTCATCGTCCAAGGCTTCCTCCCCACCATCCTATGGGGATCAGAGGCATGGTGGACAGGAGCCGACCACATCCTCCAATCACTATCCCCCCTCTACAACGAAGCCGCCAGAATAATAACAGGCCTACCCCGCTGGACAAAAACCGAAAAGCTACTGAAAGAGGCAGCACTCCCCCCACTCGAACACCTCCTCAACCACAAATCACAGAAGTATGGGACGCGCATCCTCTGCCACCCTGCGGACCACCCACTTAACGAAGGACTCATACAGCTCCTCCCCACCAGAACAAAAAATATCAAAGGCACAGGCCTACATCGGATCGCATCACTCATGCTACCCTTTCAGGAACCAGGGAACCACAGAGAGCGATGGATACAGAATGATACACTCACCAAACGCATGCTGGAAGAGTGGAACACTATCCCACTCATCAACTACCACGAACCAGGAAGCCTAAAGATCCAACCAAAGCGAGCAAAACTTCCCCGATCCAAAGCAAAACTCATACACCGCATACGATGTCAAGTCACAAGGATGGACAGACATGCAGCATTCACGGAACCCGAACCCTGCCAATGTGGCTCGGAACAATCCTCCAAACACACCATAACCGACTGCCCACGATGGACACAACTACGAAGACCACTTCTGGATAAAATCCCAGGGCCGCCCACTTGGGAAAACTGGCTATTCACCAATCTCAACATAGACCTGATTCTACAATTTGCGGCAAAAACCAACCTACTCGACTGGTACGAAATGGACGAGGAGGACCCGGAGGAATGATGACCGGTTTCTTTGGTTTACTTTCTCTTTTTCTGTACCTTCTCATGATTGCTTACGTTGCTTTTCCTTTCCTTTTCTGTTTTTCCTATGTTTTGGCGAGGATCCGGCGTGCGATAAGTCCTGTACTTCAAAGCAATATAAAACTATCTATCTATCTTGTATGTACTCCACGAATACTATCTTGTATGTACTCCACGAATACTATTTTGTTCTACGCCTCGTCATAGGGTTCAACCAGTTAGTCATACTAGGTAGAGCCACTCCATAGCCCATAGTCTCGAATACCTATTGCTACGTCTTCGCCTCGGTTGTATTCCTTGGCACAATAGTCCCTACGTCCATAGACCCCCGTTACAGTAAAGTCTTTTGACTCTTGAAATAATCCACAAATGCGAACTGTTGAATTACTTCTTTGAATGCCCATTCCACAACTATTCTCACTCAAGACATAGCTTTATTCCAATCTTTCTCATCCTGTGTCACTCTGGCGCCTTGGAATGGTGATATTAGAAAGCCCTTGATGCCATATGCTGGGTCACCATAAATTTGAACGGGTGTGCCATCTGGTTTGTATCCGTGAGCTTCGAGCATTGGAAGGATTTCACTTTGTACCATAATAGTAGAATCGTGTAACCGTTCTTCTACTGGGCCATAAAGATGAATGATTAGCCCATCGGGAGCCACAATAGCCTGATATTTGAGATAATGACCCCTTTTCCAACCATTATATACCGACTCCTGTCCGTAAATTGGTTTTGCTATTCGACGAATAGTACCGTCTATAAACCCCCAACAGGTTTCCAAAGGTGCGTCTTTTTCCCGAATTGCGATTGTGTAAGATGCCAATCGTTCGTGTGAGAGAAGATGCTCATCGAAAAATAATAAATATTTCCATTTATCGTATATGTACTTGAGGAGTGTGTTGCAAATACGTGAGGTTCTTTCTGGTTTCCATCCAAATTGAAGATGCAAATCGCTTATGCGTGAAGGGTATGCCAACCGGGCCAGCAACATGCAAAGTGCTTGCAATTTTTCTTCTTTTATTCTATTGTCACCGTGGATGTATTCAGGTAGCTGGAGGGCTTCCGATAGGCGTACTACTTCTTCCTGGGTAAATCTGAAGTAGGTTTTCCAGGTATCCGGGTGCAAAGTGTTCAAATCCAACACCCCGTCTTCTCTTTCCTGCCCTCGCCATCTCGTATTGGTCCTTTTCACCTTCGATGATAAAAGACGAACTTTAGCGATATCTCGCTGGCGCTTGTGCAGGATAGCATAGGCTGTGTACATTCTGCGCGAGGATGGCTTTCTAAATCTTCAAGAATTTTCAAGAACGGAGCAAAACTGAAATAGTTGTGAGCATTTGAAGTGGCGGACGTCAAATACGAAGATTTGACCTACAGACTGGATCTAAACTTTCTGCTGGATGCAACGATGCAAGCCAAGCCAATGATCAACACCCGCCGAGCCACTAAAAAAGACTCCGGACCTCCCAGCGCAAAGTCTGTAATAGGCGAGAGGTAATACCGCCAAAACTCGAAAAATTGGCTATCTCCGGCCAGGGATTATCACTCGAGTGATTGTTTGAATGACATCGATCTACATCAGAGGTTTCCCATACAAGTAATTCTAATCTCTGGAAGCTAGCCAATTTTTCGAGTTATGGCGGTATTTCGGACGCGTACTAGTCCTGATATACCCAAAGATTGCAAATCCAAAGTGACTCATACCCTTGCAACAAACAGAACGCCATAGAAACCGATAGAACTCTTCTGACTAATCCAACTCCTTATAACCCAGCGTATTAACCAACCGGTCCATGAAACTTCCTAGCGCTCAGAATGTAGTTACTCTGACAGCTGATAACTAACCACACTGCCGGCACTTGCATGTCACTGTGCAATTCGAACAATAACTCTCGGCATGTAACCGGGCCCTGTGTGTACAGCTTGCGGTAGAAATATGGGAGGAGTCCTATTGGCTTGCCCAGCCACAGAAAGCCTGTTTTTAGACCCCTGTTTCTACAATAATTTTACCTCTCTCTGTACTCATACACCAAACAGTTGGAATGCCAGTGGCTCCATTACAACCATCACCATTACTATCACCATCACTCTCGGTATATCATGATATATGGAGGCAGGTATGGGCGTGGTATAGGTCACCCATGCCGCTTTCGCCAGACTCATGTGCATATTACTCTTTTCTAACTGTTACAGGCCCATCACTAGAGGAGATTATCTGAGGATGCTGGTTGATAGATTTGTGATTAATTCAGTGGGGAGGAGAAACCTCACCATGAAATTCAATATCATGATCTGACTCTATCCATACATAATTTCGAATATAAACAGCATTGAGCTATACCACGTTGGGTCACAAATAACCCTCATATGGCTGTAACTTATCTTTTGCGTCCCAAAGAGGAAATTCGGACTATTTTTTATCCTCCCCAGGAGGGATAGCTTATCCGGTTTACACCAAAACAGTTGTACCATAAGGGCTGAGAGGTTTATATGAATATCTTGCCGGTTTTGCATTTTTTCTGGCTTTTTTTTCTGGCTTTTTTTTCTGGGCAGTGTTTCAAAGCATAGAAAAATTAAGTAATCCCCTGATACATTGAATCAATATCATAAACTTCCCGTCGACCAGTTCAGACACTACATACTTCAACACAAATATATGTAGGATACGGGCCACCTCTCCATGGCCATCTACCTAACCACGTCACCCCGTTTCTGAGAGCTCTTAACCGTTACCATCGCTCTACGAATTGTCACCGGCTCTTTAATAAACGTGCCTGTTTCATCTAGATCCCTTCTCTGTACTGGCGGGAACGATACCGTCTGAACCGTAAAATGGTGAGAATGTTTTCCGGTCGACTCCTCATCCTCATCGACCGTGTCGGACGTGTCTTCCATGATACTAGCCAAGTATACCGAACCTGGCTGGATTTGAGGCAGTAAGAATTCCGACACTTGTCGCGAGGTTTCGAATCCGAGATGGGCCGCCTTCTCCAGGATTGAGAACAACCCCAGTTCGCATTTATCATCGCATCCTGCTTTCAGAAGGCTACTAAATAGCGGGTAAATTTGGCTTGTCCGACGGAGAATTTGGGTGCGTAAAGCCTCCTTGAACTTTGGATTGCTCATGAGCATTTTTATCATCTGAGCTTGTAGCTCTTGTCTTTCCCGGTCTAAGTACGCACCTCGCACTGGCGGTTAGATGTTGCTTTCGCTTTGTTCCTAGACCAATAATGCACCATTGATCGAGCGTTCACATACCAATTCCCCAAAAATCTTCTAGCATGCTAGACGGGCGCCTATTGCCAAGAATTCTAAATGCCAACTGCGGCCAGCAAAAAGCCCAATTAAGAATCAACTCGGTGACCGACGCTTCGATATCTTTTACCACAACTGTTCTATCCGGCACCGGGAAGTAATCACTGATAGTAGCTGCCATTGCCTCCTGCAATTTCGGTGGAAGGCTTCTGTGGTTTACCTCTGGTCCGTTGCGGAAATATCTGAAGGCCCATTGACGAATAGCGCCGGCTAAGCCCGAAAACTCTCCGTCGAAATAGGCATCGTCTCTTGTGACTGTATTGACGCTAGGTATGGATTTTGATATTGCTTCGGTTAGTTCGGCGATGTTCTGCTGCTTTACTGCCAACGTTTCTTCAAGCTTCTTCATCTCATCCACCACCTCCCGGAGGGCGGTGATTTCACGATCCTGCCTGGTGATAAATTTCTTGAGATCATCTACCTCAAACGTCATCTTTTTGTTTTTCTGAGAGAGAGATCCAATCTCAGTCTCCTTGTTTTTGAGTGACCTCCTTGCTGCAGCATGTCTCTTCTCGAGTTCTTCCTTCTTCTCCTTATATCGCTCGGCACGCCTCTTATAATAATCCCGCTCTTTCTGAAGAACCTCTCGCTCTTCTGCATGCTTGCCCTGTGCAGCCTATGTTTTCTTATTAACGGACGTGATGATAGGAATATATTGGAAGAATTACGTACTAGACGCGCAGAGGGCAGAGGTTCCATGATCCCGGCACCAGATTCCACCTCGGTGGGTTGGGTGCGGTCCAAAGAAATGCTGCTTCGGGGGCCACCTTCACGGTTATGGGAAGCCCCGTTCTCTGCTGGGCTTTCAATGTGTTTGGTGGCCGTGATAGCGGCTTTGATCATATTGTAAACTTGCATTGGTTTTAAACGGTATAAGACCTCGAGAATTCGTACGAAGTGCCGTTCTGTAGTGCTTTAAGCTTTTCAATATGGAAATGTTGGACTGATTGGAAGTGCTGGCGGGATCCAGGCGTTACGAGATATGGCTGCCTGATATTAACATGACCTATGCCCTAGATGGCTATGGGTTTCTAAAGTGCCTACATAGATTTGATAGCTTCGGCCAATAAAGGTTGTACCCCGCAAACGGCTATTTTGGGCAGATCATTGGCAGAGCCAGTCTATCCATGTGAAAAGCTGCGATCAAGCCCCCATCTAACAATCAGCACACTGTGTCTATATATTTCAAGTATACATACATACACCTATAAAGTATAGTATCTACACACCACTTTTCCCTTCGCGCATAGCAGGTATACCTATATTGGAAATCAACTTGGTTTCGACTCTACCTTACATTGAATAGACCTCTCCCCTTACGGGAATACAGCTGCAGTAGTTAGCTCCAAAAACGAAGAAACTATTCTTCATACCGCCTGTTAGTCAATCTTAATCAAAAATTTGGGCGAGGGGTTGTTCGAGTGGCTAGGGCTGAAGGCGTCCATTCAGATGTGCTAGACCTTTAGAGTATGAAAACTGTAAAGTAGTAGCACATGTATGGATGTATAAGCTGCCGCGGGCTAGCACAAGGACCGTGTCCAGATATAGATTGCAACCAAGGGTCGCGATGAAAACCTGTTTACCAATAATATTAAGGCATCCAATATATAGGCAATCTTTTGAGATAAGGACGCCGGACAATATATTAGTACTAGTGCTCCTTACCTCCACAGCATTACGAGCAGAATCTTGACTAACTACTCGTTCAGCCCTCTACTCTTCTGGAAGCTCGACGATACACTAGCACCTGTGGAAACATACCTCGCTCTCCAAACTCCCTGCCAGCTGATAATCAATAGAAAATGGCCGCTCATTGCCTCAAAGTGGGGATAGACTTTGGAACGACGTTCTCTGGAGTCGCATATGTAAGCTGCCAAGCAACGCGCAACTTCTTAAACTCGCTAATGATTTCTTTAGATTGATACTGCGAAACCAGACGATGTTATCTCAATAATGAATTGGCCCGGTGTAAATGAACCTCTCATCTGATCATCATCGTTATAACCACATCTATGATCCGGAAATGATCTTGTGCTGAACTGACGGTTCCTGTTTCACACAATAGGAGCCGAGGAATTTTGAGAAAGTACCTAGTGAGATTTCATATAACGCTGCTGGAGAAGTACACAAGTGGGGCTATGAGATCAACGAAAAGGATGAAAAACTGGCTTGGTTCAAGCTTCTTCTGGACCCAACCCAGTATGCCAGCAAAAACTCCTCAACTCTTTCCAGAACGCTTGACCAGTTTCCAGAAGGCCCACAATCGAAAGAACCAGTCCATGTGGTTTCGGATTACCTTTCGTGCCTAAGAAAGCATACGCTTGCAACCTTAGAACGATCCTACGGAAAGGTTTTCATGAACGCAATACCAATAAAATACACATTAACAGTTCCTGCGGTACGCAATATGAACAAAAGAGCCCCCCCTTTATCGTTGTTTTGACATGACTGATATTTTCTTGCCAGATGTGGACCGATACCGCAAAGGCGCTAACTCTGGACGCCGCTGTTGGCGCAGGTTTGGGGAGCAGGGATGAGATTGAGTTGATGTCTGAGCCAGACGCTGCTGCAGCATGGACTCTCTTGAAGGATCTCCAGTCTACGCATCTTAAGGTCAGGCTTCGGCACCCTTCCCATGACATTAATTCCCTATGCTAAGACGTGAAAAAGCGAGGTGACGTCTTTGTTGTGGTTGATTGCGGCGGTGGGACCGTTGTAAGTTATTCTCTACATTGATATTTCCCCGTATATCGTCAAACCCAGTCTGCAATTGTTGTCTCTCATTTTTCACATACCATGCCACGAACTACCATGAGGTGGTAGGATGAGCTCCCTCTGCATTGACTGACATTAACTCATAGGACCTAATATCATACGAGATCCTGTCACTCAGCCCAAATATCTCGGTGAAAGAGTGTGCCGGTGGTAAAGGAGAATTATGCGGCTCTACATTTCTCAACCAAAGATTTGAGGACTTGGTGATATCACGCGCGGGGAAACAGTAACTATTGCTAGCCACCTCATGGTAGAGAGATATCCATGCTAACTCGTATCAGAAACTTTGATAAGATGAAGACTAGGTCACTAAATAGGATGCTTAGGGAGTTTGACCAATCCCTAAAACGAAACTTTACAAATGCAGAAGACGATGATGAATTTGTTTGCGCTGCTGGTGGATTGCCAGATAAGCCCGAAGCAGGGATCGAATGTGGCGAGTTTACTTTTACACGGGAGGACATGCTTGGTATATTTGATCCTATCATTGATCGAATAGTTCCTCTTGTCCAAAACCAAATCGATGTGGTTGACGCTCAGCATGCGGGAGTGTCGCCAGTTTCGGTACGTTTGCTGTTCTGGTCGCGGTGAGGTGTGCGCACCGCCAGATCTTTCCTTCTCTAACCAACAACATATAGGCTGTCCTCTTGGTTGGGGGCTTTGGCTCTTCCCAATATCTATATCAGCGCTTGCAGAACGAATTGAAGAAGGGGAAAGGAATCCACAGATCGTCGCCGGAGATTCTTCAACCTGTACACGCGTAATATACATACCTATCGAAAGATTTAACCTTGGATTAGAAAACTGACATCCAAATATAGTTGGAGTGCTGTTGCGCGCGGTGCTGCGCACGGCATTCACATCAGCAGTCGAAAGGCACGAAGACATTACGGCACCAAAATTCTCGCCGCATTCATCCATGGCAAACACCCAATTGAAAATATGGAAATATGTAGATACTCTGGTAGGCAGAGGTGCGAAAATGTCATGGACTGGTTCATCAACTATGTACGGATATCCGAAATGAGCAAAGGAAAACTAGCGTCGAACATCTACTGATAACAGATGAATTAGGGCGACCAAGTTTCGGAAAACGCCCCAATCTCAATCACCTACTATAGAAATGTAGGACTGAGTGATAGCTTGATATTCTATGATGACCTCTATGAATATGCGGGAACAAGCGCGCCAGAATACTCGAATCGACCTCACAACGGAAGTAAGTTATATATAGTGGTCCCTTGTACTCATCGAAGCAACTGCTTACCGCTATCAGCACTTCGAACGCTCTGCAAAGTCACCTCTGACCTCAGCAATGTCTCAAAAAGTCGTTTTCGGCTCTCGCGAGGCATAAATGGACAGCCCTTCTACGAGGTTTTCTTCAACTTGGTGATCACAATAAAGTCAGCTGCTATTGTTTTCCATTTGGAGCTCGATGGTGTCAAGTATGGAACTGCTAAAGCAACTTACATACACGACTTCAATGCCATGAGAGCCTGAGGCAGACTGGGGCTGGAGGACCACTATCCGAAGCTGAGAAAGGAGGCTTAGAATCACTGTAAAATATGTGTATTTCTTTAAATATTGATGACCTTTTTTTTCGGTTGTGGGTGTCAGAGGCAAGACTAGAGTTGATATCTCGATCTATCAACCTAGTATAAACCGAGCTGGTGTCTCATATTGAATCAGTAATTGCTTTTGAGACTTTGACTTTCAAATTGCGATCTTTGTAAACAAATGGCCATATTGCAACTACTTGAACACATCCGAATCTTCATCCGCTTTCGTTCTGCACGAAATAGCTGTGTGCGCCGCCGGTAGGAGCCTCCGCAGAAGTCTGAGAGTCATCTCCTCCGATTTCTTTCCTTAACCATATATTTTCCTTTGAATCCTGTATTCCCAACCTTCGATCTCGGCCCATATACAGGCTCACTACCAGACATGTAAATGCATCTTTTAATGCATCTTTTTTTCGGTGGGGCAATGCATCTTTTTTTTATATGGGTAAACTCGTCCGAAAGTCGTACTTTAAATGTGTTACTTTTAATATGCGTGGAAATGCATCAATAATGGATCAAACAATGAATCTTTTAATGCATTAAAAGTAGGCATTTACCTATTACCCATAGCGGTAATAAAAACAAAATGTGAGCGCTGGGGGATTTGAACTAGAGCCAATCCTTCAACTACTCAATACCATATCTACTACACCATGGTTGAGGATGGTATCTTAGCATTTGTAGAATTAATGAATGGAGGATGATGAGGAAAGTACATTGTAAAGTCGTTGATTGGTCGTCTGAAATGGATACAAAAGTCGTATGTGATCCAAAAGTGTAAAATAAGAACCCATAAGTCGTCCATTAATCGTTTTAAAATCGTTTCCTGAGCACCTTCCGAGTAAAAGCATCAAACAATGCATCAAATAATGCATCAGGTGATGCATTTACAAATAACGTCCCGAGTTAATGCATCATTTGTGCCCTTTCCTCGTCGATTTCGTATGGGCAATGTGCAAATTGATGCATTAACATGTCTGGTAGAGGCTGGCATGATGCATAGGTTTATTAAACCCAGGTACATGGTGTCAACATGTTGGAATTAGCTCTAACCTCAAACCATGCAATTGGGCAACTAGTTTCAATTATATTACCAGAGCTCCTAGTGACTGAGTCTTGGATCTATCAGGCAGCTCGAATAATCAATTCTGCTTACGGTATCCCCTTTCTCATACAATATAACCCCAACAACGACGCATATTATACGCAGTTTGATAATCCGTAATGACACTAAATCGACCAATATCAGCCCTCACTATAAGGTTTCAACCTCAACTACTAGCACCAGTGAATACGGCCCAACTATCGAACCACCGATCAAATCATATTGCATCACTCGACTCCGTCATAGAATATCACTCAAGGCTCAAGGAATCTTTCTCCGTCACTCGTATATTCCTGCGTCATACCATATTCGGTTAGTGTAGCAAAGGACAGACCCCAGGCAACGAATCCAACGAGGCATTTTACCCCATGAACCAAACCTAATCCCTATCTGTGTGTTTTGAAACGCGTCAGGGCACTCTAGCACGCTTTATGGAAACTGTGTCCCCATCGCACGAGAGGTCTTGAAGCCTTGTTCTCAACAGTTCAATTAAACGTAATATATTTCCTGTTGAGACCGATTCAAATCTCCTAGTCAAGATATACCAATGTCATAAGTGTTAGTAAAATTAATAGCTTTAATTAGGCCTCCCCCGAGCGTCTACCAAATGACTTCCGGGAACCACCGTAAATTTCAAACATTTGCTCGCGTTTATCAAGTATATATCCTTTGAGCAACTAGATCAGGAAGCAGGTAACATGAACAGCAGGATCACGGAAGACACAGATACACTTTAATTTATACAAACCTTTTAAATTTTGTTGGGGTCTTGGCTTACAACTGCTCACCCGGTTTTCGCGTGCCTATCTCGGGAGTACAGGCACAACAAAATACGAGACCAGTACTAGGCCTTATCTCTCATTATATCTCGAGCCATGTGGTGGAGAGCCCTGGGTTTAAACCGAATAAGCCTGTAAAGGCTTTGATTATGACTCATAAAAAGGAGAATGGAAGAATCACGTGTTACATGAGTATGCATATATCTCCACCTGGTACCCAGGAGATTTATATAGATGACAAAGGATCAGCCCTGATATTCGCCAGGTATCATATTGTAGGTTAGAGAGTTGCACGCAACCAAAGAACTAAAAAAAAGGAGAGGAAGAAAAAATATTGTGGGTTAGGGCTAGGGTTATTCTCCAACTAACGTTATCTTCACCTACAAACAAGGGATGCCCCTTCTTCAGAGGCACGTTGACCATTATAATATTGCCCCAGAGCTCCCTTTTGCAGAGGACAAGGTAGCGCAGGCGCAAGTCGGCTGGAGCCTCTAGTATACGTAGAAAACAGCATTTTATACTGAGTCGTGCTCTAGGACTATATGGTGTTGAGTTTCTAAGGTCATGGTAGTTAGCTACATATGTATTTACATTTCAATATCTCCTACGGATAATGTATAAACTACATACTGTACGTTTTCGTTCAATATCCGTCAGTACACATAAGTAATACAATCAGAGCGTGACAGCGAGTACTTTGTATGCCCTCAGTATACCAAACACAAGTTCTAGTATTAATTCCGGGCAGGTTATTTAAAACCGCGCAAAATCGCAATTATTATACCACAACAGAGTCTAACAGGTCCAAGCCACTTCATCCGCAGCTGTGTTCACAACTCCAGCCTTGGCGCCCCTCCACCGGGCCGAAGACAACCCTACCACCACCACAACCCGCGCCGGCCAGGTCAGCGACAACCGACACATCCCAACCCGACCCGTGCCCCACCAACCAAACCCGACCCGGGTCACTGTGACCACATTCCAGCACCCCAGGGCACTGCACGTGCCTTGCCGTTACCGGATGCTTGTGGGTGCGTCCGGCCCAGCTGTAGAGTAGAGTATGTTACGCCGGGCGCACATGGTCGCAGCCGGTGCGTTCTCGGCGTAGGGTAGAGTACCTACACTGGGGTGGGAGTAGCCCTGGGGGCGCATACTTGGGAAGGCTGCAGCGGGGTGGGATGCTGTCGGTGGAGTAGACTACATACATAACTTGGCTGGAGTAATATGTTGGGAATATGTTGAAGCTGGCGTGCTCATGGCGAGATAGACTAGAGTACAGGAAGCTCATGAGCCCTGGGGACAGCTTCAATAGTTGATATCCTACGACGTGATTACAGTGTCGATACCATGGGGTTATCAGAGCTCTACACAGACTAAATATAATCCTCCATCCCCTTCTACAAGAAGCGCCAACATGCGAAAATAGAGTAGAGTCTCAACCCCCCTATATACGTGCTATATACGGCATCTGCTTGATTGTTACCACGAATATCTCTACCCTTATCTCTATCAACGGGAAACAGAGAGTCAGGCACGCCGCGCGCGCTCCTATATATAACATCACTAGACCCGGAATCGGAATATAATACCTACTTGCATCTCGCTACCTACATACCTAGCTAGATGTGACGGCTCGCGATCGATGTTCTGCTGTAAATATCAACACGCGAAATTAAACCCAAGACGATATTGTCCATCTATCCATGCAAGTAAACATCGAAAAAGGGGGTAAAGAACTATATATAGCAAAGCGCAAACCGTAGCAAACCAAAGACCCGGAATACCTACATACCCACCTGCCTCCCTCGCTAAGTAGAGTAGATCATCTCGCGATCAAAGTATCAACAAGTCTCAAATCCCCCTCATCTCCATCGACAGCGCACGAGCACCACGTGTGAGGGATTGTCGGTGCGGGGGGGGGGGGGGGAGGGGTGTCTTCTATTTTTGGTGTGAGTGTGTGTGTGTGTCTCGCATCGACCCGGCTGTCTGGATGGATTCATGTCTCAGTGTCTGGACTCGCAAGGATGGCGCAAGGCGCCAAGACACAGCCATGACGGACATCAAGAACAGAGAAGAGCACTCAATCAATATGCAATTTTTGTGAATCCTTATCTTTACCCGAGCGGGCGAGCACGTTATTGTCTGCGGGGAAAAAGACGTGATGGATGGGAAGGTGATGGGGATATCTCGCGTGGCTTGAGCCTCTCTTGTATGCTGTGGATTGTTGTCTCTCTCTCTCCTCCCCTCGCGTATCTATTTTTACCACGGGCGCTTGTTCGACCGGGCTCACAAAAGACACGCCGGGTAGGATGATAATAGCAACAGACACTTCTCTCTCTCTCCCTCCCTCTGCTCTACAACCCCCCCCCCCCCCCACATTCCGGTATTCTTAGAAGCGGTGGTGTATCTATAGTAATTAAATCCATTGAGCCACGCCCAGAATATCATTCTTTTGCTGAGATCGCTACCTCTCCTGCCTTGTCTGTAGCTAGGAAAGAAGGAAAAAGAAGATGCTCTTCAAAGCTCTATTTTGCGAGGTATTGTCGCTGTTGCGTTGGCACCACGTAGCTGTCAGTCTTTCCCCTCCCACACTGCACTGCACTGCACCATCACTCACTCTCTATCCGCAAATAACTCTGAGTGAGGACTGCACTTCTTCTTGTCCATCCCTCGAATATCAAGAATAGTAGCTTCCGAGAGTAGACATCTACTAAAGATATTAATATCTGAATCACTACTCGCTAGCTAGCTCCTCTCCTCTCCCCTTCCCCCTAATGTGTAGACCCTGGCGACGATCGCTTTAGCACACCTCTCCCACAGCCCGTGCCCACCCCTGACCTCAAACCCGTGCACAGGCCCCAGGGAAGGTCACAGCCTGCATCATCCCATGCCATAGAGTATGTAGAGTATGTAGAGTACCTGCCTACATGCCACTACCAGTGAGTGCCCTATAGTCCTTGCATCAGACAAACAAACCCACCACAAACAATGGCTGGCCCCCATCACCCTACCCACCATCCCTCCCCCATTCGCCTCTCCGGCCACCCCAACCCATGCACCTGTACCGCATTGCCGGTAAGCCCCAAGTCCGGTACCGTCTGTGGAACATTCTGTGTCCTTTCCGCTTTGGGCGGTGACGATGGCCGAAGGAGACCGAGCACCAAGCATGGGCAAGGCAGGCAGGCAGGCAAGCAGGTAAGGAAGGTGGTGGTGGGAATGCGCGATACATAAAGAGTGCGTCTTGTCTGTCTGTCTGTGCTTCTTGTTCTGGCTATTCAGTGTTGTTGTTTGTTATTATATATATATCTTCATTGCGGTACGTGTTTTTTTTATTTTAAAAGGACTTTAGATATACAGACACGGATATATACAGATCATACACATATACACACAGACAAAGAACAGACTGAAAAGGTATATACACATAACCCCATCCTGTCATATATCTGTCTTTACGACTAACCTCCCATCACAGACTCTCCCTTCTTCTTCTTCTTCTTCTTCTCCATCATCATCTTCATCACCATCCATCATCCGTCCATCTGAGCACCACGACAATATAATATCCCCCCCCCCCACAATGTCGCTCACAACCCTCCCCACTGAGCTTCTCTACATGCTCACCGACTCTCTCCCGCTGGCGGACATCAGCTCCCTTGCCCGCACCTCCGTCCAGCTCTACCTCACCCTCTCCCCCCTCATCCGCACCACCGCCCTGCACCCCCGCCACTCCCTCGGCGCCCTCTTCTGTGCGGCCGCCAACCACAACGCCCCCATGGCGCGCTACCTCCTCGCAAACAGCCCCGAACTCACCGTCGCCGGCTCAACCCCCACAGAAGTGATCCCCACAGACCCCGAGGAGCTCCTAGCCCACGTGCTGTCTAAGGGCGCAAACCTCATCCTGCACAAGAACGACGGCTCCGGCCACGCCATCCCCGCCCTGCATTGGGCCATCCACAACTCGCGCCGCGCTATGATCCGCCTACTGCTCGACATGGGCGCCGACCTCGACGCCCGCTACAGCATGCACATTGTCTCTGGCCCCACCGCGCTGCACGAGGCTGCCCGCCGCCGCGACGGCGACACCATGCGGCTGCTTCTCAAGCGCGGGGTCTCGCCCAACGTCCGCAGCCACCGCAGCCTCACGCCGCTTCACATCGCCGCGACCAAGGACCACGTCGCGGGCGTGCGCCTGCTGCTCCAGTACGGCGGCGAAACCGGCATTGTGGACGCGTACGGCTTCACGCCCATGCTGGAGGCAGAGCGACACGGCGCCAAGAATGTTGCGCGGCTACTGCTGGAGGCCGAGGACCCGCGCTCCTACCAGGACCAGTATGGCCGCAATGTGCTACATCTGGCGGCCATCTATGGGCATGTGGAGCTTGTGCGCTCTCTGCTAGAGCAGGAGGACATTGACGTGAACTCGCGCGATGGGGCGGGAAGGGCTGCCATCCACTATGCGGCGAGAGAGGGGGATGCAAAGATTGTGGATATGCTGGTCAAGAGGGGGGCGAGCGTCAGTGTGAGGGACTACTCGAGATCCACGGCGCTGCACTATGCCGCCAGGAGGGACATGATCGCCGTTACGCAGCTGCTGCTCGAGGCCGGCGCCGACGTCGAGGCAAAGGACAAGTACGGGAAGACTCCGCTGCATCTGGCGGCCAGTCAGGGTGCGAGAGTCGTGTCAAACTTCCTGCTCAAGCAGGGCGCAAAGATCATGGAGCAGGATGCCTCTGGCAAGTCTGCCCTCCACATGGTGGGGCAGTACTACCTCAAGCTTGTCTCGGAGAAGACTGCCTGCCGATAAATGGCCAAACACCATGGCATTCGTCGTATATCTTTATCCAAAGGCCCTCTAGGACCTCCTTCCTGGACCATATCATCATCATCAATCACTACAACATATAGCTGGCAGAGAATAGCATAATAACTCCCATCAGTATATATCAATCTTGCCATTCCCGGGAAAACACCCCCACCAAAGGTGGCTTTAGGATCTGACGGTCGCCATCTAGCGGCCAGACCAGCTGCCGGTCAAGCAGACAGACCCCGACGTACTACCAGCTGGACGAAGTGCTCGACAGCGAATCAAAGTAGTCGTTTAGGAGACTCTGGCTTTGTACCAAAAACATTTGTGGAGGCTGCGTCTTACAGCCTCAGTAGAGGAACAACACACCTTTTTTTCTTTTCTCTGTGAATAACTTTTTTTTGCACATTTTTCTTTCATTTGTTGACATTGCATTACATTTGGAGTCTGGTTTGGGCTTTTGGCGTGGGGGTGGGGTATCAAAAAGGGATAGATTTGCTTGCAGCTTTGTAACGAAGAAACGTACGGGAAAAAAGATTCTTAGAATAGCTTAGATAGGGAAAAAAAATAACATTTTACCCATTCTACCAAACAAGGAAACAAAATAAGACCTCTCTTGCTCCTGCAGCTAACCGCTTAATGATGTATCTCGCTATTCTCTAGATTATGGCGCCCTCACAGGTTGATGGGCCTGGATTTCATATTCCGGTGGTGCCTTGTATTTAGAATCCCGTGAGTTAGCTTCGAAACCCGCCATGTCTGCATCTTCACTTACCTCCGCTTCATCGCTCTCAACAACCGGCGATCTATCTATTCAGTTTCCATTGCCTAATTTGCAGTTTGGAACTCTCGATACTCACATCAACATCCACGTCTTATGCCTATTCCCCCTCGTAAACTTCCTATCCCTACACAGCACCTCCACCCCACCACTCACCACCGCCACTCCCTTCTCCAGCAGACACCCCGTCTTATGGTGTATCAGCTTCCAATTCATCGTGCAGCCCGGATCAATCTCCAGCTTCCACGTATGGGCCGCGATATCGTCCTCCGTCAGGTCCCAGTCATTCGCCGACACACTACACTGCCCGCCAATGAACGGATACCTGTCGGCATACACGCACCCCAGATACCCGCCGGTGAGGCGGTTACGCACGCACCACGTGTTGGCCCCCGTGGTGATCTTGAAGTCCGGGAACAGGTAGCTCGTGTGCGCAAGGACCCACTGGTCTGTCCAGCTCTCGCGGGACTGCGGCTGCGGTGGCGGGATGGCGGCCGAGGGTTTGAGCAGCACGGGCGGGCCCGAGAGATACGACTGGCTGAGGAGGTCGAGGGTCTCGCAGTTCTGAATGCGGCACCAGCCGGGCGGGAAGGCGACGATGGGCACGATGAGTTCCCAGGTCTTGATGGGCGTGGCTTCGGCCTTGCCGATGTTGCAGCGGGGCCCGGATTCGCCGGCTTCGGCGCCTGAGCGGGCGATGGAGAGGAGCTCGTTGTTCCAGACGTTGACGATGCGGTAGTAGGGCCTAGGCAGCACAGGTTAGCAGTGGTGCTTGGCGTGGATATGTTCCTGTATAGTGGCTAGCTAGGTAGCTGGTTGGCTGCCTGGTGGGATAGATAGATAGAAACCTACTCGTCCTTATCATCCGACACATTCTCAATCCTCCATTTCTGCCATGGCGCTCCGCTGTTCTGGTAGGCCACAAGCCGCCATTCACCCTTCGTAACTTCTATTATACGTACACAATTAGCAACAGTTACCCATATGATCTCTATAGCTCATAAGCTCCCCCGGGGTGCACTTCTCAAACGCACCATGTCTCGGCATGAAATAAGCATTCGCACCCCCCAGATTCGCATCCAGGCACCTCCCCGTCGCGCAGTTCGTGATGGAATATGTCACAGCCTCTCCATCATCGTCACCGCTGGTTGGGATGGGCTCGATCCACCAGACCTGCTGCTCGGGATACCTGGACTCGTTCTGCTCGCAGGCTACAACGCTCCATTTCTTGTTCAGCGAGGCATTGGTGGTGTTGGGGTTGTCGACGTGGATGACTGTGGAGGTTTGCCTGTTGCGGATGACATATGAGCCTGTTGGGATTTGGTCCTTCATGGTTGATATTATGATGTCTACTCTCTGCTCTATTGTAGACCTAGCTAGAGCTTCATGGTTGCTAATTCAAGGAAAGTTGTGGGGCGGCAGTGCCAAGACCTGTGTCCTGTGTAACGCTGCGGCCTGAAGTACTCACACAAAGGTTAACTACTACTACTATTGGCAAGTGAATGGTCTCCTAGAATTCTTATAAACACGGTAAACACAGGATGGTATTCATATATACAGTTAAGGTCGGCAAACTAAAGCTCTGAAAGAAATAAAAGAAAAGAAGAAAAAACACTCTCTCTAATTGACGCACTATCTATGGGTGCTCCAGTGAACATGATGGCTGTATCTCAGCTTACATCCTCTCAACCGGCGACAACCCCAGCAGCTTCATGCCGTTATTGAGTACTTGTCTGGCACTCTCGTAGAGGGCAAGCCTGGCCGCAGCCTTCTTCGGGTCCTCTCCGATAACCCTGAGAACATCATAGCTGGAACTCAAAAGATGAGTCATCTTGAATAACCAGGTGACAACTGTGGTGGGCTCCAAGGTCCTGAGGGTGTTCTGCAATACATCTGGGTATTGTGCGAGGCAACGGAGAAGGTTGGTGGCGTGAGTCTCGGTCAGCAGGGATAGGTCGGCGTTCAGGATATCTTCCTCGGGAATCGCAGCCTTGCGGGAGATCGAGCAGAGACGGGAGTGGGCGTATTGTAGGTATGGGCCAGTGTCACCCTCGAAAGAGGTCATACGGTCCAGATCAAAGTTGTAATTGTTGATCCTAATAATGTCAATTATAAGAACGGCGACTTATTTGGACACCCTACGAACCTCTTTCCGGACATATCTTGAATCATGACACCGGTTCTACCGACAGTATCGGCGATAGCATCAGGGTTCTCAACCTGCTTGTACTTCTCCTCGTTCTTCTTCATCACCTCATGCATTCGATCCTTCGCCTCGGCGAGAATGTCGTCCAAAAACACTACTGTTCCCTTCCTGGTGCTCATTCCCAAGACCATCCCAAAGTTGATGTGCTGAACCCTGTCCGCCCAATCAAATTCCAATAAGCTCAAGATTTTGAATAGCTGCTGCAGATGCAAGTCCTGCTGTGAAGCAACAACATAGATCATCTTGTCAAACTTGTACTGTTCATAACGCTCCATGGCCGCACCGATATCCCTAGTAAGATATAGAGTCGTGCCATCTTTCTTCTGGACAATGGCCTTTCCGAGCTTCTTGCTGTGTTTTGTGAGATCTACAATAACAGCTCCCTCGGACTCCTCGGAGATGTTCTTCTCCTTGAGCATTTGAGAGACCTTTTGCATGGTTTCTTTCGAAACTTGGGATTCGCCAGAGTAGACGTCGTATTGGATGTTGAGACGGGCATATGTGGCGATGTATTTCTCGATGCTGAGCTCCCTGAACCTCTTCCATAGAGCAACAGCCTCCTCGTCACCTGTAGGTTATCAGTCCCAAGACTCTAAATTGTATCAAAGCTCCCGGGAAATACCGTTCTCCATCCTGACGAAAAAGTTCTTGGCTTCCTCATCGGTAGGCCCATTGTGTGTCTATGAAGTCGGAAAATCAGCACCTCCACCGGACGGGGCATCTCCGAATCCCTAGGTATTCTGGTTGTGGGGAATCAAAGACTTACCTGCTTCACCCCAGCGGCCTCGGCAGCCTTTTTCTCGACCTCCTTCTCCTCCTCAATTATTCTGTTGATCTGGACATAGACCTCAAACAAGTGGTGAATTGGATCAGCCAAGAGCTTCTCCTCTGATCCAAAGCGCTTGAATCCAACACCAAGAATACCTGAAGGAAAGCATAGTCAGATAGAGACCACCTAAAAGGTACATAAATCGCCCCTCCAAGTGATAGTTGCGGCGGAACTAGAAGGGGACATACCGAATTGTTTTCCCCAATCTCCCAGATAGTTCATTCTAACAACGTCCCATCCGCAGCTCTCGTGGAGGTTAGACAAGAAACCACCGATGATGGTACTTCTGAGATGGCCAGCATGGAAAGGCTTCGCAATATTAGGACTCGAAAATTCCACAATGACACGCTTGCCCTTGCCGGTGTTGACGGGGCCATATGCCGACTTCCTCTTGAGGATTGTTGGAATAACGAGCTGTTTCAAGATCTCGGTCTTGAAGAAAAACTGGAGAAATGTTCCAGCGGCCTTGATAGGTTCTGTGTACGGGTTCTCCGGAAACTGTAGAGGACCAAAAGTTATTACTGCGCGCTAGAAAGAAACCTTTCTGATGTTCCGGCTACTCCGGGAAGAATCGGTTTTTTTTCTTTCAAGAAAGGTAAGGTGCCCACCTTCTCAGCCCACTCTTTTGCAATGACGTCTGGCTTTTGCCCCTTGAGCCTCAGCCTTGGGATTGCAAGAATTAGGTCTCCTTTCTCAAAGCTTTGAGTCCATTCCAGCGCATCGTAAATCAATTTCGAGTCAACGCCGGAAATGCCTGCCAGAGTCTCGGAAATGTAGCATCTGAAGATATCGACGGGGTTTGTGGTAGGGTTGGAATATGGGAACACTGGGAGGGAATCAGAGACTCCTAGCGAGCTTAGCTGCTCCTGGAGCGACTCGATGGACGGGGGGGTAGGGAAACCGTTCATTTTTTCGAAAGTGTTTGCAGCTGGTATCGATTCTCCGGCTTTTGTAGTTGCTTGCTGGTGGTTGTAGCGGGGTAGAAGGTGGGACTGGAGCGGGGCAACTTTGAGATCACGGATGGGTTGGAAACGGTTGGGGAGGAATGAAGGGTTTTGACGGTAGATGTGAGTCACTGGTCCAGTAGCTGAAACAGAAGTTAAAGGAAGTCGACACACTCGCTTAAACATCCAACAGTCTGTCGCTATTTAAGATACTTTTGATGAGTCGATGAGCTGTTCTATCAGGCACAATTACAATAGAGATGAATATCTTTTCGAATTTCTTCCATGGTGGGGGAGTCGAGATGTGGGGACGGAATTTTCCGCGTGGGGCAAGCCGGGTAATAGCAGCATGTCTTATCACTCGATAGCTGCACGGAACACCTAGCTCCATGTAGCCAAGCTATTCCACCCAGGCCCATCTTAAAACAAGGCTGCCAGCACCCTACGACACAAACAACTTACTATAAACCTGGTTTTTAATTCGATTGCGGCCATTACGCAGTAACATCAGGCGCGAACATCCTAAGCTGGCGCTTTCGGCGTTGTAATTAATGAAACAAATATGGTATGCTCGAACTTGCGAACGTACTTAGATAAACTTCACCATGGTACTCATAAAACTAACTGCATGATGCCACACTTGGAGTTATTTGTATATATTACAGGTATAAATTTTTTTTACCGGCTCTCTCCAACTCTTTTGCTCCTGAGACCCAGCAAATATCGTATGTGAAGTACCTACGGTTTATAAATATGAAAGCACGAATCCTAACTGTTTCCAATTATCGCTTCCTTACTACAACAAGCTAAGGAAGAAAAAGCGGGCATCACTCGGGGATAATAAGAGTTTGTCTCTCCCCTCTCTCAGGATCAACCTCTTGCCCTCGGTTCCTACTCATTGTGCGACCAAGATTTCCCAAGTGCGGCAATTCCCATGAGTTATTCGATGTTAAGGCGGACATCATTGGTAAAGTTGGTGATGTGGCTGATTCTGGTGATACAGGTGGAAGAGTGTATGAACCTTGCTCTGGATCTGATGTTGATTGTGGTGGTCGCTCTGACAGCGCCGGACTGATAAGACCCGATCGAATACTCATGTTGTCAGACACATCTCCACTCGAAAACACTATTTCAACAGGCCCTGATCTTTTTATACCGCCAAAGGTGGTTCCTGATCCACTAAAAACGCTTGTTCTTAGACCAATATCCTTCTCATGCTTCACAATATCTTTGAGGAGTAGGTCCATTGAGCTATGCGCATATTCTCCATTCCCCGAATAATCCACGGGTATCGACTTGTTTTGTATTTGATTCTCAGGTTGTCGATATTTACCAATGCCACGGGTTGGTATTTCTTTCAAAATGGCGATGGGATCCCACAACCGTTGCTTCCATTGCGGTCTGATATTTTCGTCTAAATCGATATCCCCTTTAATCGTGCCCTGTCTCGGACTCATCGGTTTTGCGGGGGTGGGCATGAAACCTCTAGATGAGCAATCCCACCCAACAAGTGTTTTGGAAAAAATCAGCAACAGGAAATAATCGGCAATGATAGTTAGAAAGTGTAGTGGTAGCAATGCAATCCTTAATGGGATTATTGCGATAGCCCAAAGCGGCTCGGAACGGTTTTGGGGATTAGACTGAGAGTTGGCTGTCATTTTGACATATCCAGTGTTCACGAGGCACCTCAAGCCACCAATCTTATAGAGTTCGGTCGCGGGGAGGAGGAATAAAATCCACACCATGCAATACCATGTGTACCAAAGCTCAGCGGGAACACGTTTTCCTCTCCTTACAAGATTCTCCGCCTCATCCGTATCTTGTAAAAGCTTTCCTTTTTCTGCCCAGGAGTCTCCGACCACGAGCATTGACGACTGTAGGTACGTGCCGAATCTCTGCGATTTATTCGCAAATATCAAGATGATACTTCCGAGGTTGAGTCCCAGGATCAAAGTAGTCATGATGACTAGCCCCATCGTTACTCCAAAGGCGCTGAGAGTCTGATATGTTTCGGGCATAAACGGCATGCTATATAATGCCTAGAACGAGCATCATACATGCGTTAGATTAGGATCCCGCAGACAGTCGTTGAGCATAGATACATACGATCACGACAGTAAGCGGAAGAAATATAATCATCAATACTGTGAGCGTGTGCATGCTTTCAGCCTGAAATGTGTGGATTAGTCAAGTGGTTACTATACAACTAGCGGCCAAACCTAGATATATATATACCTGAGAAACCGCTGCCCGTGATTCTAGCACACCAGAAGCGCTGACCAATGCGTCTCTCTGAAGGTATAAAGGTTAGTTCTTTTGATCTTTAGTTTTCTTCTTGTATGTTTCAACCTTGTTACTCACCATGTCTTTGATCTCGGAATATTTTGCCTCGATCTTTGCCCTAAGCTTCCTTGCCCTCTCAACCTTCCTTTCGAACACCTTTTCAGAACTGAGTTCAGCTTTCGCCATTCTCACTCTGGACCGTATTCTATGTGCTTGCGCGTTTCTGCGTAGATTGGGGAGAGATATCTTCTCGAACTCTTCAATGGCCGTAACAAATTCATTGATACCGTCGGACATCTTCTTAAGCCATTGTAGAGCCCAGTGGTACCTCTTTGTCCTCGAAAATTGGTGATCGTCAAAGAGAAGTTTCTCGTTCTCCTCTGTAAAAAATAGTGCGTCGGCCTATACAAGATAAAAGGTTGTAAGTCTAATGTTCATGTTCAGAATAGATATAGTTACCCGATCTCCTAGTTCCCTCTCAAGTTGGTCCAAGACCTTCCACATCCCATCATCAACAGCCCAATCAATCACTCTCGCCAACTTATCCAGAAACACTTCCTCCGGTGCTGTGTATTTCTCCACATCCTTCACATTACGAGGCTTTTCGAAGGCCTTGTCATCAGAATACTCGCCTATCGATGTCACTGTCCAGTTCGTCCCGGTTTCCGTGGCCATGGAATCAAATACAAGGGAAAGCGTTGTCTGGCGGATATTCTTAGGCTTGGAATGCCGATTTATGTTTTTGGGCGCAAAGACGCCCTCCCATTTAGATCCAAACTTCTTACCTCCGTACGAGTTAGGAGCGAAAACCGTGGCTTTGCGTTGATTAGGGTTTGCTTCGTCGAAAAGTTCGAAAAATACGGCGTTGAATGCGAAGGTATCATGGTTCATATATCCCTGAAACTCATCTTAGTAAATTGCTCCTTAGCCACGAGGGACCACTTGGGGCGTCATACCACAAAGTCTTGAAGCGAATGTGGCTCTGGAGAAAGGGCAATTGTCATTGCAGTTAGAAGAGAATCCAGAGGCTCTACATACTCCAACCTCAAACCACTATAGGCGCAGGAAATTAATAGAGCAATTGCGACGTTCGGAGTGAGCTGTCGGACTACTCTACACGACCAAAGGTTAATAAGTGAACCAGTTCAGATATATATATCTTCAGGGAGATACAAACATTTCACGTCCATATGTGAGATTATTCTCTCCATCTTCATTTATTGCCTCATAAGCAGAAATCTTTGTCATGGTTAGCGTATGTCTATACTGATAGGTTAATGCAGATCTAAAGAGAAGTACATATACGTACTTTATCCCAGCCATGACGTATCCTGGTATTTTTGATCTTCATCCCCAGTTTTCTCTGCCGGCAAAGTAGTACTTGGATAAGCATTTGGACTAATCCCGGATATAGAAACCAGGACATGTCTTACTGGTCTGGCAAGAGCCTGCCATAAACCTTCAAATTCCGTGGCTTCATAGTACAACACTTTCTCACAGGACCTATCCGTAAAATCCCGTAAGTGTACACCGACCGGTTGATGGCCGCCGCCAACAAGACTCAGGAATTCGGGGAGCCGTAAGTCATCCGGTTTCTCCTCCTCTTCATACCCTTCCTTTGGAACCCAAGAGAAATTGAATCCTGCCCGTCTTAGTTCGTCACTGGCAGCTTTAGGATCGGGAATCGGTGTATTGGTGAATCTCTCCTCGAGCATTTTCACTAATTGAGGTTAGTTGAACTTAAATTTCTGGTCAGTAGTCAAGGATGTTGATTACTACATACTATTTGATTTCAAGGCATCTTCATCAATCCCGCTTAATTCTGCCCATATACTGATATCTTGGTCAAAGGTTTGTAGAGTACTGCTAACATTTCCTAAGTAAGGCGCTGCTTTACTGACCGTTTTGCCGCGAGCAAGAGTCTGAGAATTTTGCGGTTGCTGTGCAGATTTAAGTGCTTTCCTCTGAACTTGGAGATACTGTGAGCTTGCTGAGCTTTTCCGGCCCATAATGGCCCCTGTATTAGGGCCGATATTCGTATTGAACATTGTACTGGCAGGCGAGCCGGTATCTTTGTTGGGACCGGTATCAGTGCTGGTATTGGCTTTGACATTAGTGCTGATATTGGTGTCAATATTCGCAGCAGAGGTATTGATTTTTTTATCACCAACATGCGATGCGAAAGCTGCAAGTGCTTGGGTTTGTTCTAACTGGCTCTTCTGAAAGGCCTGGAGTAGCTGTTCAAATCCTAAAACCTTTTCTTGGAGTCTTTTGACCTCCTCTACTTCGGGGCCGGCGTTTAGCTTTTGTTCGCTCATCGTATTCTGCGTTTGAGTTGTATTGGAGATATATATTTTCTAGTTAAGGGCACAAGGGGATTACCCACTATATCACCAACGTCGACTCTATGCCTAGGCAACCTACCTAACCCGGGAATACACGCTTTGGTACATCCCAAATCATATCTGCTTCAATAACAATCACTGTATGCCGATCATATACTATTCGGGTTAGTAATACAGTGAATACCTATCCCTGTTCAAGCTATCGGGCATTGGCAGCGTGGGCAGCAGATTGGCTAATTCTTGATATCGCGGTTAATTCACGAATGGGGAATAGCCTGTGGATATTTTCAGTTTCTTTGAAAATGTTTCATGATGCACCTCTCACCGGAGGTGACTCAGGAGGTTGAAGATCGAGAATTAAAATTGCCCATGCCTATAAGGAACTCGCCCGCCTTTTGATAATTACACGCACATATGATTAAAGTCTTTCAGATCGATTCGAATTGCGCAGGAATCGAGCATCCAGTGCCAACAATGGAACCGAACCCTTCGAGACAACATCACGAAGACAGATATGTGCTAGTGGATAGCTAGTCATGGTTCTATATTTAACTATTTTTAAGAAGAGCTGAGATGCGAGGACTTTAGCCAACGGTGTCTTTGTTTGATTGCCGAGTACCGATTGTGTGACTCCGGGCCTAGAAGCGCGAGTTCAAAAGAAAAAGCAATTTGTTAGGTAACTAGTCTACATAAAAAAGTGCTCACGTATGTACTTCCAACTCAAACCCCACTTGCAAGCCGAAGTTCTTAATCTTCTACTCGAGGATCATATGGTCAACGATTCACAACGCGCGCAGCTTAAGTAGCTAATCGATCTCAAAAAGACCAGGCAATAAGTTAAGTTTATTACCTCATTCCTAGATTTCATTTACCATATACAGATTCGCCCACTGCATGCATACTCACTAGTGTTAGATATCCGCAGATAAACTTAAGCTTGATCGAGATATTTCTCACCAGGGTCTATGCTACCGACGGCTACCATGCATAGCGTAATCTATTACATCGTCAGCTTACTCTGCGTTAACGAAGAAAGCTTAAATCAACTTTATGTCGTGCAAGGTTCATATCCTCAACGTGGGAGTTACCTGGACTTGTTTGGTCCTAATCATAAAAACCAAGGGAATACAGTCGCACCTCGCTATTCCGGATGACTAAGATTCACCAAATCCTGTACGGGAGGGTAAATATTCCCAAGAAATCTGGGATAGGAAATTGATTTTGCGGTAGAAAAATTTAATTCTCAAGGAATTTTATACGGGACAGCAAGGGATCCGGCATATTGAGTTCCGCCATAGCGAGGTGCAACTGTAGCTACACGGGGTGAGCCATCATCACCTCCGCAATATCTCTATGATAGACTTAATTTACAGAGTGTTTCGAAAACGAATGAGATATCAAAACTCCGGTGCCACAGGCCCAACAGGTAAATACTTAATATAGGTTGAATTCAATAAGTAACCACGTATAACGACCTCTTCGAGCTTCGGGGTGTTCTCGGGCTCGTCTCGTGGGAATTCTTAAGGACCGGAGACCCCGGCATGATCTACAGCCACTCGTCAAAAGTGTTCGTGATACAGTTTTAATGTCAGTGCGCAGTGTGGCGCACCCGTAATACTGATGTTATTAAAGTTGAGATTTAAAACAACGAAAAGTATATAATATAGTTCGTGACTATATATAAAAAGAAGATAGGTCATTGGTCTTATTCTTCATTAATTTGGGTGCCATTGGTCACTGGGAAAGTCTTCTCTTGGGGTGTTCTTGATGGTCCGCCGCGGTTACATATGGAGAAATGTCTCACTCTGAAATCGGAATCACGAACACTTTTGCAGAGTGGCTGTACATAGCAAGGCGTATTGTACTAGTATATGTAGATAATGCCTTTAAGCCTTGGCACTTTGTCTATAATTAGAAGCGGGGGTTCGGGCCATGGGTTGTATGTTGCAGAACGTATACTCTATATACTTTAGAGTAGCATAGCGTACATGCTGAGCATGAGATTTGTAAAGAAAGGTCCCCTTGGATTTCCGCAGAGTTTTTATCACATCTCATACTAAGGCAAAGACTTGGGAAATACTAATCTATAGCTTATTCTCTATTCATGTATCACTTCTACATCGGTTTACCCCTATTCCTCCTTCACCGGGCCCAACCTCCACCAGTTTACGTTCACAATGAAGGAGGCGAAAACTTACCAAATAAAGCGTGCAATATCATCCATAAATACTTTTAAAGAACATGAGGGCTCATATATTTACAGAGAGTACGAGACACGTCATGTCATCAATCCCACCGCATCGTCAATGATTGGTGTGCTGCCTAATGAGACTTGGCACCTACATGTCTTGGTCTACTACCGTCTAAATGTGGTTACGTAATATTACAATCCTACAGTTACTTTAGACTCAAATCTGTACCGTTCAATTAGTTACGGCGCGCTCAAAAGGAAGCAATCTTTGTTTCCCGATCAGCGAAATTTTGAAACGCTGCCGCACAGCCGGCTTGAGAAGTATGATAGGTAAATTTGTATACTAACTGATATCTGTTTTTGCTACTCGATTTCACCAAATTCCTAATCAACAAATTTACGGGACTATATATTGGTACTACCGTAGGAAGGTAATTAATTTGGAAGATTCTGGCCCACAATCATCGCTCAATTTACATTCCTACATACTGAAACCTAAAGTTTTCACTTCAAGCCAGGAATGCACGAAAAATCTAAAATTATTCAACCTAGCTTCTAACCAGAACGAGGGGTGAAAAGGGCACACCGAACAAATTATCTTCAATATTGACTACTAACAATAAATACACGTTGTCTAAACAACGTAATAAATGTCCATCTCCATCTTCTGTACATGATTCGCCCAACCCGGATACTAACACAATCAGCACTTTGGAGCAAGATTCTAGAATCTGGTTGATGAATACCTACCATAGCTCTCGCCACAACCGATACTCTGTCTCCCGCCTTCATGCTCCTGACGAAATCACCTCCATATCCCGAACCACCCGCAAGCTGTGACCCGGGGCGATCATTCCAACTCCACACAACTTTATGCATCTTCGTTTCGGAGCTAGCCCGAACGTTACATTGAATATGGCATCTCTCGCATGTTTCTTCTGTATTTCCCTTAGATATAGGAACAGTTTTCCACCCAAGTTCGGATTGACGCGCGGACAATACGTCCCTGTCCTTGATGTTGATGGAGTTTGTCAGTGGCGTTGCTCCCCTAGCTGCTGAAATAGTGACTGGACGCTCCACAAACGCCTCGAACCAGGTAAAGGATGCTTCGTAGATGTCTAAAATACTATCAGCAGATAACCGGAAGACTGAGCTACCGATAAAACCCTACCCCTAGAATTATTGGGACTCGAGCTCCATCCTTGATCATGGCTCAAAATCCTGAAAACCACCTTCCTCGCCGGTGTGAGAGTCCTCACACAAACACCACCAATATCTACCCCTTCTGTCTCGCCCTCTGGAATAAATCTTCCCGGCAGTGGCTGGCTCTGTAAACACAGTTCCTCCCCGTTATTTCGGGCTATAATCCCCTCCGCAAGCTCGATGGTATTGTGGGGCCAATACTCGGCATAACTGATGATCTGGTCGACTAGTTCAATTGGGACCACTTTGAGAAAACATTTTTTGACTGATAGGACATCTTGCGGGGTGGGTTGGTAATTATTAGCGCTATTGCTAGTATTTGAGGCCATTTTATTTCTGGATTTGATGACTGGGTTGAGGAAACGAGCGATGGAGGCCAACATAAAGCTAAACAGCGGTTGAAGATATGTATGAAGTAGGATGGGGGGGGATAAGTCAGTATTATGGCTTCAGTCCTACTTAACATGCAGCCACGTTTACCAACCACATGCTGGCTGAGCTGCTTATATAATGGTATGGTTCGACAATCTTCAGCCGCATCCATGCAGTATAGAGGCTTGGCGCTCTAGAGATCTATGTACCAAATTCCCTTAAATTGATACAAAGACTTTCTCGGGAAAAGAAGTTATTCCGTATATAATAATTCTAGTACCTACGAGTATGCACCAGGTATCACTCGGGCTTGGCGCACCTATGCGCTAACAGACTGTTCACAGCCTCTCACTCGCGCATTGGTACATGCTGGTTTAGGCCTATCACTGTTCTCCGTGTTGAAAGTTGGTCATAAATTATAATAGAAATTTCTAACATTCTGATACGATACCAACAGTTATACGGGTATATAATAACCCCCTATTGTGTTCTAGTCAAGCAAATAGCCAAGCCTCGTAGACTCTGTACCTACACATAGCCACGTGCACATGTACAAGTAAAACATGTTTTATATTATTGATCTTATGTATACAAGCTGACGGCTATGGAGCACACACAAAATGAAATAAATCATATAAATCAACAAATCATTCAAAGAAAGTATACTATAATTATTGCACGCCGTGAAACCTCTTTCACGACGTTAAACGAGGGAAATCTTCTCATCATAGTATTAAGTTATCTTAGGCCTGACGGGAATTGGCGGCTGCTGAAAATTCCTCAGACTCAACAATAAATACCGAAGCCCTCATATTAATTGGGGAGGGCTAGGATTGCGTTGGAGAGGAAGGAAAAACGGGTGCCCTGACCTTCATTTTGCTTATTCGACCATGACCTCAAGAGGCGCTAATCCGACTTAATATCGTAGAATCTTCAAAAACCGAGTAGCGAATTATTGCAAGGATCACACTACTTCTCTCACGCGGAGAGACACTGGTTCTCCTCAACTAATAGGGCCAGAGCGGTATTTCTACTATAGCGTCTCATCTCGCACTTTTGACCCGATGCAGAGTGAAATGAGTGACATCTTGAATTGGCACCGGTGTAATAGGATCCTATAGTCACATTAGCCAGTTGCTTCAGTATTCTGATCGGTGTATATTACCATTCCATATGCCACCGCATTCAAATATACTCTATCAGCTTCACCTATACTTGAGCCAATGAAAAATCCGTCCAAATAGCTCTCATCTATAGTACGCCAAGCTAATCTGTTTCCCTGCCACACAAAGTCTCCGCTAGGATTTTTATTAGGAGTGGTCTCCCATGTCAATTCCAGTGCTCCAGTCAAAAGAGGGCTATCTCTTTCAACTATATGAAGATATAACCTACTGTCATCGGAGACAGTGACAGCTAGGTGCCTTCTTGCGATATCACTGTTGGTTGTTTGACAAATTTGAAATTCGCCACAAGAGCTTTCTGGTCCCAGCTGGAGGAATCCGTTCGGAACTATATTTCCCGTTCGTAAGCAGATTGCAGTGAAAAACAGAAGTGCAAAATATACATACCTGGCGCCTGAATAAATTCCCTGTATGGCCTTCGTGGCTCCTCCATAGAGGCTCTCAGTTTGAAAAACATCAATTTATCACCCATAAGTGGTAGACTTGACAGATTATGGATGTACTGAGAGCATTTCTGCCTAATATTTGTCTGGTACCACCACGCATAAAGGCACAGTAATACCAGCACGCCCAAACTGCACCCGCCAGTTAACATCCACACGCTACGTGCCATCTTCCGGTCCAGTTCTGTATCGGTCGCTAACTGGACTGTGTAGTTTCCATTGGGATTTATAAAGCTTCTCACTCCAGCTTTGCATATACAGTTCCGGAAAACTCCGGTAAGCTGCATGACCGTTCCACCAACACCGGAAAGAAAAGCTAACATGAATGCGAAACCTCGAAGAATATTTATCAATTTTTTCGCCCACTTGGGCCAGCCGGGCCTTTTTCCTATTGTCTGCCTAATAACGAAAATCCCAATCAACTCAACTTGGGAGACCCAATATAAAAAGAACATAAAACTCCTGCAACCAAGGCCAATTTCTGGAGTCTCGAATGAAACCAGAAATGCAAGCCAGCAAGGAGCCGACATAAGGATTGCTGCAGAGAGACCTGTAAGATATATCGATGTGTTGGTCCCTAAGTATCCCTCCAACCCATTGGCTTTGGCCCATTTGTAGGTACTTACACCACGATCCCAGATGGATACGGGCTTGTACCTCGAAAGAAACACTTCGCTTGCACTATCCCCACGGTTTTTTGGCGGAGCGATTTTTGAGACTATGCCTTCGAGGGCAGCGGGATTATTGCAACCTAGTAGGCACTTTATATAAAGTTAGCCGATGGTGAAAATGGGAGCTGGGACTTGGCTTACTCCACAAACAATTGCTACTATCACAAAAACTGAGTACCAAATACCGAGTGCAATGGCGTGGGAGGTATCATTGTCTCCAAGATTCTTCAGCGCATCGATTAGCGCATAAATGAATGATCCCACATAAAAAATTACCGGCGATCCAACAATAGCTCCGAAGGATCCCTAGAGATAATTGCACTTAGCATAGTCATTTCTCCAAGGGACAAGGTGAGACTTCATACCTGGGATTCAAGTAACGAGTGTAACCTTGCCTTTGCCTGTATCTCTGATGCGTTCACAATAAATTGCTCCGCACCCTCCTTTGGTTTTCCTTCTTTGATATTCAAATTTCCCAACAACAAAGCCACCAGTATCCTCCTCCTCCGAAGCTCCCTATCCACCCTGGTACTAGCACCTTCGGGCTCTTGTAATAGTGCCAATTCCCGTAAGAGTCTATGGTCTAAAAGCATTTCATAAAGCCCTCCCACTAGTATTGGTCCTGCACAGACAAAGACAACCGTAATCCATCTGAGTGTCTCCACCATCACAATAACCATTGCGAGAATAAGATTCATGGATCCCCGCGCTGTAAACCAATCCTCTTTGAAAAGCCTCTCGGGAATTCTTAGCTGCCAGCCCCTGGGAATAGAAATACTAAACACCAAGGCCGGGATAAGGAATCCGACCAGTGGGCTCAATATTTCATTCAAATGGTTCTTCGACACACGAGACGGTTGGAATCCTCCGCATTCTGCACGACACCAGGTCAGGCTGACATATATGGGTAGGGCGGCGTCTTTCCCATCATCGAAGCTGGCACCACAGGTGTACGTGTTATTATTTTGGGAGTTGCCAGTGTCATAGAACTGATCTCGGGCCTTTTTACAGCACTTATGAAAGTCTGCGTATTGAATATCTGCACTCGCAAGTGGAAGGTAGACGAGGAGGACGAATAATAAAAGAGGCCAGATATACGCAGAGTTTGAGAATGTACGCGTCATGGTGTCGAGCGGGCTTAATTGCTCTCTTCTAGAGTTCTCTGTATATGTATTTAGCCTAGATTGCCAAAGTAACAAGCTGGTAAGGAGTAACAAGCTTGGGATAGAGTCTAGAAATATGTGTAGTCTTTCTTGCTCATTATATATATTGTTATATAGAGTGAGGCTCCATTTTATCCGATCCTCAAGAATATCTGATATGGGTCATACTGATAAGTGGCATTTCAACATTGGTATGTATAGATATATTAGGACAACCAATTTATCAAAATTCCAGTCATCTAGTCACAAAACAAACACACAGGTATCATTTGATCAACTGAAATAAAGCCAGTGTACGCGTACAATCGTCTCCCCGGACACTCTCCCTAAGGTCCTGGTGGGACAATATGTATATCAGGAGTCAACTCCACCAAGTATCAGGTCGCACATAGTAGGCTATGGTAGTACATTACCTATACCAAGTAGCAGCCTCTTATCATCTGAGTCGGAATGTTACACCAGTTCTCGTCCTATGTCATACAGTAACACAAAGCACCTGGGTTCGCTGAAGCAGATAACTAATCAAACAAGGCTGTGAATGGACTCAAATAAAGCATGATGTTTTGAAGCCTTCACTAGGAAGTAAGGGATGCTTGCCCTATATTCATAAAGTATAAAATGAGGCGAAGTTAGGGCTGTGGCCAATCAACACCGGCGACTAGAGCTATAGGGTCATGAACGGTCACAAGTGCACATGGTGTATACTTCGTGATTTTGGTGAGAATAAGCGAGAAGTAGGCACAACATGTAGACCAAACCTTGCTTGGTCTGGGCGTTTGGTTGATTTATTGCCTTGAGTTGCATAATAGCAGATGGCATATGTGTTTATAACCTACTTAGTCTCTCGAGGACGGGGTATGAACGTGTTATACATACATATTATGCCCCGGGCCCTAGGAAATATCTATCATGTGAAACTCCCGGCCCCAGGTCCTGATTTTAGTAATACAGATAAATATATAGTGAACAAGAGTTATTTGGTCACTGCCACGAATCTGCCTTGAAGAATGTGGCGTTTCCGAGTTCTTGCGTTCTTTAGCTTCAGCTGAGTACTCGAGTGACTAGTGAGTCTAGCTATGTGCAGATGATCAGAGGGAGTGCTTATCCTCAGCTTTGATAGTCATATAAGAATTAACAGTAGGCAAAATTAACCTTAATTCGCTTAGGCAGCACTCCATGTGCATACATCTATTTCGCACGCACATTGATTTCAAACTGCGGATATAATTCATCCGAACCATGGTTGGTATGAGTAAAGGGTTATTCCTCCAGGCTCAATGTCAATCAGTGGGGGCCAGGAGTGCTGGCACGATCCTCTAAGGAGGAAATCGCTCCATATATACATAAATCTACAGTTGAGTGTGTTCGGGGATAAGATCATTGACTCCATGGCTTTAAGCTTAACCGCGCGCGCATCGATGATACATGTATTCTCAGAAGTTCTGTCACTGACGTCACGCACTTTGTATACTTGTATGCATCCAAGCAATTAAGGATGTGGCCGTCTCATATGATATATGAGATGCAAGTCACTACCTAAAACAGCTAGAATTTTTGTCCAACCTGTCCTACTTTCTATTAAACTAGCGCAGCTCTAAAACTAATAAGAATTTAAGTACTCCCTTGTACCTCTCTTTACGTGTTTTCTGCCCTTTCACAAATACAGACTTGCACCAGTGGTAACATGTTATTGGTCGTTGACTGAGCGGGTAAGCGTGGTGCAGCCGCCTTGCAGTAACAATAATCAACTTCTGGACAAGCGTGTCGAGAATGTAACGTAATGATACTCCCATCAAAGCGGTGCTTACTATATGTAACCCAATTATATACATATATTGTGGTCACCCATAACCGAGTGAGGGCCTATGAGTCCACGATCTGTCACCTCCAAACAGTACATCTACATATATGTAGCTGCGATCAGGGATCAACTGGTTGTCTAGATTCGGGGTAAAGAATTTCCGTGCTACGAAGATTGCCAAAGACATGCATGTAGCCCGGATACCATCAAAAAGGGATAAACAATGATATGGAAGTCCTTTGCTCGCGCTCGTAGATTTAACATGGCGCGCATGGAATCCCGAAATCCTTCAATATCGATATTCATTTATAAACTCCACAGTATGCAATGTGTACATCAACTTCGGTCGCCAAGGTTTAATCGATTATTTACATACATTTCGCACGGGCCGTGCGTACGGAATTCCGAAACTCTTCGACACCGCATGTATCCGTAAAACACAGCTAAACTCCAGCATTCTAGCCCCGTTAACTCCGCGACAACGACTATCCCATATTAGATGACGTCATCAGCGGAAATCGAATTGCATCTTCTAGAGTAGTTTCTACGGATTGGTTGTACAACCCCCAAATCTCCGAAGCTCGACCCTTATATATATCGACATGAACTCATGTCAGTTCTCAGTTCCAATCGTAATAGCAATCAAATCAACACTTCGGATTGAACAATATACCAGCTGAATTTACAAAAATCATGACATTACTACCCACTCGCCCACTTGGAAGAAATGGTCCGCAGGTCACTGCCCTCGGCCTTGGTCTCATGGTACGTACACAACACCACTTTTTTCGTTCGCTCTGCAATATTGTGCTGACATTTACTAGGGATTGAGTGCCTTCTACGGAAAGGTGGACTCGGATGAGGAGCGCTTTAAATTTCTCGACCGCGCTCATGAGCTTGGCGAGAGATTCTGGGATACTTCTGACTTTTATGGAGATAACGAGGAGCTTATTGGAAAATGGTTTAAGAAGACTGGAAAAAGAAAGGATATCTTTATCGCCAGCAAATTTGCGGCAACGGTAAACTAATTCCTGCTTGCTTATTTGTTGTGTGAAAGAGTGTTGCTGACGCAGGGGGGTGTTAAGACGGATACAAGAGGGGAAAGTGAGGGCGCGAGGTACGGCGTGAGGGGCGACAAAGAATATGTGCATGAGGCATATCAAAATTCAAGCGCCAAGCTAGGAGTAGACTATATCGACCTTTACTATATTCATAGGTACGGTTCCTTAACAATGCTGGCATGAGTGGCACTGACAACGTGGGTGAACAGAATAGACAGAAATGTTCCCATCGAAGAAACAATGGAAGCCCTGGCCGAGCTCGTAAAGTAAGCTCTTCATTCGTCCCTCCACTGCTATCTGCTAATAATCTTTAGAGCTGGCAAGATTGGACACATTGGTATCTCAGAATGTAGCGCTGCAACTCTTCGCCGTGCACACGCTGTCCATCCTATTGCTGCCTTACAAGTCGAATATTCCCCCTTCACCCTCGAAATTGAGGGTCCTCCCATCAACCTCCTAAGCACCGCCCGCGAGCTTGGTATCACAACAGTTGCGTACAGCCCGCTTGGTCGTGGAATGTTGACAGGAGCTTACAAGAGTCCCGACGATTTCGAAGAAGGTGACCTCAGAAAGTATCTGCCGAGATACTCTAAGGAGAACTTCCCAAAGAACTTGGAGTTGGTGGAAAAGTTCAGACAGATAGCCGACAGAAAGAAGTGCACTCCCGGACAATTGGCATTGGCATGGTTGATGGCCCAAGGGGAAGATATTATTCCGATTCCGGGGTATGTATTCTTAGTCTCTGGAGTAAAGAAATGATTCTAACATTTTTGTTAATGTTTAGAACTAAAAAAACCAAATACCTGGAAGAGAATGTTGGCGCATTGAATGTTGAGTTGACTACGGAGGAAGTTAAGGAAATTCGTGAAGCCACCGAAGCTGCCGAGCCAGCTGGCGAGCGAGTTCCAGCCGGGTCAGTGCCCGCCCACTCTCTAGCACCACATATAATATAGTGATTTTAGAATGCTGACAGTTAATGAATAACAGGTTTGCCCACGGTTTATACGGAGATACCCCGGAGAGGAGGTAGAGAGGGATTTTTTTATCGCGTACAGTGCGTACTATCACTGAAATCGAAACGGACATAAGTCCTCTAAGACCCATATCTGGCAACCATATTGTATGTAGATATTTGAAGAATCGGAGGAATATATAGTTGAATACATAAAATGCACGGCTCAGTATCTCCGTATTTCACTCTGAGAAATTCAAATAATACTAGCCTGTGCCATGTTCTACTGAGACATGATATCGATAAATCTACTGAGTAGACTCCAGGACCAAGGACTGGGGTTTCGGAATGGTATGAGTCAATAAATTTGTCTCTAATAGCGTCTCTAAAAACTCTACCCCGTTCTATTACTCTACGAACCTCTATAAGATCTATTTCTTCTCTAGCACCGTCTGTTCCCTAACCAGGTTCATGATCTCGTCCATAATCCCCGGCATAGGAACTTTAGCTGGACTCCCCCTCTGGTCGACGAAGAAATCCCTATACATCTTCTTATCCTCAAACGGCGGCTTCCACTCCCAATTCGAACATCCCAACCTCTTGGGCTTATACCTCAGCTCGCTTAAGATCACTTTACTGAGTTGCGGGCGACCTAGAGTACGGATGGTGCCGAGCGAGATCTCGGCACTAGGTGGAAGCTTCTTGACGTAACGGGCGACCATCTCGCGAGAAACTCGGGCCCATGGAGGGAGGTGGAGGTAAGCGTGCGTCACATATGGGGGACTACACATGAGGAGTGAGTTGAAGGCTCCATGGGAAGATGAGAGGAGAGTATGTACCTGGTGTATTGCATGAATGCTATGGGAATGATGCCAGCAATTATAACTACAATTACAATGGTTATTCTCGTTACTCAAGCCTCTAAATCATAAAGACCACTTACTTCCCACAGGAGCCCAGTAGCCATACTCAGTCTCGATACCTACCGACGGGGCAGCAATGAAGGTGCAGAACCCCGCGACAAAGAGTGTCGCCAACTTCAGTGTCGCCACAAATACAATCCTCTGGCCGGCATAGTATATCAAAATCTTGTCGCCCAGACCTGAGATCACAATCAGCCTTCCATATTTCCCTCAATACCTCGGGGGATCCGGAGGATGTCCTAATTACCTTTCGCGGTAATTACAGCGTCATTCTCTTTCATCCCCTTACGGCCCCAAAAGTTCAAATTGCGGCATTGGATTCGGCTGGTGAGTGAGGTGGGCTTTGCTTGGAGCCGGATTGCCCGTAGCAATGGTGTAGGTCTGAAAATCATGTTTCGGAGATGTATGAGCTCATCCTGGAAATTAGTGGGGGTTTCAGGGTTGTTGGGCGGAAGAATGCCTTTGTTTAAGGGAGTGAGTGATTTCCGATGAATGCAGAGATGCTGATATTGCCGATCCGGCCAATTGAAGTTTGAAACCCGTACCCATCCAATTGAATAGTAGAGGGACTGGTAAACCATGATTTACGGATTTTTGTAATAAATAACCCTAACCCTTGTGTGAATATGAGCATGCTACTCGACTCCCTGCTGATTGATTGATTGGTGTTTATTGTAGGCAGCCCATAGGCTATGACATTTGTCCCTCCCTAGCAGCAGTAAAATATGGTCTGAAAATACCAAGAACATACAAATAAAGCCAATCCCGGATGACCTCAACTATAGTAAAGGAGCACAAGACACTTTATATAGGTATTTGAACTTGCTGAAAAATCCAGAAGGTACTCTCTATCAATATCATTCGCATTTAAATACAATTAAACTCGGGCATGCTCTATTATTTTCGATGACATACATGTATCCACAAAGATCAGCTCTTTAGAGTAAACCCACATGCGCCCGCTACCGCCCTTGCCACCGAGAAAGGGATCGTGGACGCGTCCATCATTCCCGACGCAAACATATCGTCCAAAAAGAACGGCAAGCTCCAATACAGCCACATTGTCGTCCACAGAAACCCTACGACCTTGTGCCACACCCGCACCTCTGCAAGACCTCCCGTAGCGCGAACATACCATGAAACCACTGCTTCCTCAAATAAAATTGCGATAGACTGAGAAGCAAAGAAGAATATGGTACCAAGAGGGAGGCCATGATGGTCTGGACCTAGCATCACTCGCAATGGGAGTGCATGGAAGATTCCGGAGAGGGTGAAAGTGAGGATAAGGTGTACAATTGCACCGGTTTCGTCGGTGAGCCGAAGTGTTCGGACCGCAAATTTGGCATAGGAGCTGAGAGTCTGGGTTGTGTCAGTCCTTGAGACTCCTAATACAAAGTCCAGAGGAACCCTACCCTACGGATGAGTTTGTGCCAGAAGCAACCCCATACACGTCTCACAGTGAAAGCGTCCCAAATATTCCCATACAATGGTGGCCAGTCCTGTGATAAAGACTTGTCAGTGACACGAAAATAATAAGCTGATATGGATTCAACTCACCTCCGGGCGACTTAGACCCAGACCCACAAATGTGATGGAGGTCAATAAGTGATTCAACTGAATTCCACAGAACATGACATATGCCGCTGCCGCTGTAGTCGCGAAACTCCAGATGAAAGGGTGATCACTGAGGGGGGTATAATCCCCACCAATCGAGCCAACATGTCGGTGTTGGGAAACCAGGAAACTATGAAGGATATCATATCCTAGACAGAGTTGAACGAACTGGATAACGTGGCTCTTGACAAAGGCTTTCTTTGAGCGGTATTCTCGCTTTCCCTCGGTGCGTGCGATGCCTTTCACTTGGTAGTTCCAATGTATCCCTTTAATTCACCCATTAGAGACATTCCAAGAGAAAGAGAGTGCAGGTCTCACTTACCACGTGGATTAAAGATTTGGGCAGCACCCCACTTCAACTTCTTCCACCCAAACATCCCATATTCCAATGCCTCCCCCGGCTTCTCACCAACCCTCCAGAACGCCGCCTCCGGAACACTAAACAACAACCGATCTATAGTGGCCAAATACGATGACCACGCCATCCCCAGACCATAGGTAATCTGCGGGTCATCGCTGACCTTTTCGGAGTGAAGAATCACCGCACAAGCGACGATGGCAGAGACAAACACAATGGAGCGCCCTGGGAACGGAGGCGACCATAATGAGAGTATTTGGAGGCCGGGGAGGATTAGGAAGGCGGTGATAGGAGATATTAACGTCATCTTTCCGGGCGGCGGGCGCGTGGTGTTTGGAAGGGGCGTCACGTCTGTCAGGGGTTAACGCGATTCCTCGTGGGTCTGGGGGACCATCACGCCAGAATGCCTGTGTTGATTAGAATTAGAGTAGGTAGAGTGTGTATGTTGTACTTTGTGTGAGTTTTGATTCTCGGCACGGTGCGTCATTGGTCCCTGCATTTTATGGCCAGCTATGTTCCTTCGGGCTCCAGAACTGACATCCCTGCCAGCGGGATCCCGAACATTGGCTTCAACCGCCGAAGTGCCGGTATCCCGTCGTTCAACATACTCCTAAATCATGTATAGCAATCGCTCAAAACCATCGTAAAAGTTTAACCAAAAGCCATAAACTAATCTCTTATATCCTTCTAGTTCACAGACAGCAGAACAAATCTGCCGTTCACCTTTTATAGGGTGATTAGTTGGAATCGGACGCCAACACGGCCTAAGTTCTTTCTTTCAGCACTTTTATGGCCTTGGGTTTACCTCCACAGATTCTTTGTAACATAACAAGGCTGGCAAAAAAAAAAGAAAAGAAAGAAAAAGAGGTTTGAGCATCACATGCCTTTCAGGGCACATGCTTTTCAGGGCACATGCTTTGCTCTCATGAACGAATGGTTCCAGAGGGGGTCGAACCCTCGACCTTGGCGTTAACATTCAATCCTTGTGAGGTATGATATTAGCACCACGCGCTAACCAACTGAGCCATGGAACCGTGACATTTGTACAAATTTTGTGTTTTCTCAATCATTGACATACTACTCAACTACATGTATCGTTGATAGGCGATACTTGAGTGTGTCGAGTGTTTTACCCTGTAGCTTTCTACCACTTGAGCTGCACGTTGAAACACTCATCACCCACTGTCGAGAATCCAGGGGTATATATGCTGGATAGCCGCATAAATGCCCAGAGTGAATCACTTTATCCGTGCTGGCGCTGGTTGTACCTACACCTGTCGAGATCTTGTTAGATGTCAAAGGAAATTTCTGAGTTCGCATAGAGTAGTAAAGAATAATTGGCGTTGCTGGGGTATCTCTTGTAAAATCCCACTCATATAAATCAACAGGTCTTAACTATCCTCTCCGCAATATATCAAGAGATAATTAATTTTTATCATCGCCAGGCCTGTATGTTTCTACGAGGGTATATTTCTACACGCCCCGCACCCTAAAATATGACACTCCGAGATGCATTGGTTCCCGTCCTCAAAGCTAAATAGAACAATCAACTACTTTTCAATATTAGGCCGGATTCACCGCCTACAACATACGAATAGAATTTAGCTTACTCAGCTATGGGGATCACTGCTACCATCAAATCGTTCATTCATCAACCCGTACACTTTTCACACCTCCAGCTCAAACTGGCGAGTTGAGATGGCTTCAATCGGCTTGGTGGTTTATACCTAATATCAATTCCTATTACACCCAAGTTAGAACCTGTACTCATTGCGTTTAGAGGAGAGACCCGTAATTGGAGACAACCAATTTTTCCATAGGTACTAGCTGAGTAGTCCCCTTTGGTTGAGTAATCCTTAAGCTTTGCTTTCGTAGCGACTGCAAGAGTTCGTCAAAGATCAACCTCTCTTGCATCCAACGGCAGCCGGGAACTTTTGTAGATATTGTAGATATCAAAGACGTGTTGAGCAATGAAGCAGCAAGGGCTGTTCATAGATGGATTTCTTTATGCTGAGGATAGGGTAAGGCTGGCGAAGGCGCAAGGCTTTCGACGCCGATTGGTGAAAGCTATAGGGTTATATGTAAATATCAAGTATACACGACGTTAATTTAACGCGACAGAAAGTCTCCAAACCGCTGTGAGCCAAGGCAACTACGCGCAGAGCTTGGTGTATGATGTAGGCACAGGTATATTAGAGTGTTCTGTTCTAAGTCCAATCCACTGAGTGTAGGGCCTGTTGTGTCTACAACATGCGAGCAACTTATGCAGGCCCGCGTACGTGGCTTTTACAAACGTTCGGTTCGTTCACCCTCCAGCTTCATGAGCCCATTCTTATCATCGGTCTCTTTTTTGGCATCTCTGCCGAATAGTGAATTAAACACCGAAAGGAATCACTAAATCTCACTCGGCATATAATAGGAGAAGGAATTCAATCTTTCTCACTCCGAACCCCACCTCGCGGATACTACAATCTAAGGACTACCGTCGTCTCTGCACATATCACCTCGGCTTGCTGTAGATCGTGTTGACCTTTACATTAATCCTTATCCTCGGGGGGTGAGGTGTTTTGGTCCGATGGCAGGCTGGGCTCGCAATAGTAATTACATGTAACAGGCCTTACAAGCTCGGTAATCACGACTTCATCTTGGCCGCTGTATATAGGGGCCACCACGTACTAGTGATCTCTTGATCCTATATAAATCCTAACCCTTAGTCCTTCTGGGCTTTGATTCATTTATAATGGTTCGCCGCAGTTGAGAGACAGCGGTCGAGTGATTACTTATGACTCAATTAATTGGTTGGGTGATGCTATCGATATACCTTCAGCTTTCTTACACCTCCGGCTCCGCTTATTCAATTTATAGTTCCATTGTATTCTTCATACAAGAACACGATGCCCCTTTGATAGGAGTACAACTTAATAACTAACCTTTTGCTCTTACTCTTAAATATATCGCGATCGTACATAGACAATGTCGGCTAACTAACATTATTCCCCAACACCATCTATTACCATTTTAAACACTTCATACAAATTTTAGATTTTATAAACCAACCCATGAAACAAGCCAACATGAAAGCACTGCTTGTTTTCTATTTCCCTTTCTTCTCCTTGGCCGCCATCTCCCTCCCCACCCTCGCCGCCTCCTCTTCAAACCTCTTCGCGCATCTCCACCCCTCAAAGGCACACGTTATCAGCCACTTCATCCATGGCCCGGTGTACTTCCACCCAGGCAGCTTATCAACCTGGTGTTTCCTGAGCTTATCATTCATGTTCATGACATCTCTACTCTTCTTGACTAGTATCGCGGCATGCACCAACACCGCGGCATTGAACTTCCACTCGGGCTCAAACAGTATCTTCAGCACCTCTGGCGCATACTTGATTTGCATAAATATCAGCACAGTCAATGCTACAAACTGTAATATCGACAGCCATCCCATGTAATGATCTGGTAGGAGGTAGCGAGTGACAACAATATCGCTGCGTCCTTCATTGCGACGGGTGGCCTCTTCCTCCATCTCGCGGATGCGCGCGGCGCAGATGGTCTCCCATTCGTATTGCGCCTCCTCGGAGGCAGAGTCTGAGGGAATCGGGGGCAACGGAGGGGTGAAGGCAATGGTGGCGGTACGTGGGAGGGGATTAGCCCAAGGTTCGCGGAGGGGCTGCGAGTAGGTGACGGTCATAGACTTGGGAGTGATTCTTGTCACGATAGCATTGAGAGGTTGAAAGGCGCCATCGTGGAATGTGAGGAGGGAAGAGAGATAGGCTTGAGGCAGCTGGAGAACGATGTTGCGTACGGGGATGGGGTGCTGGATGAGCGTTGTGGGGTCCATCGTTGCGATATGTATGACCGTAGTACTAGCTGCAGTTGATGCAAGGGACGGATATTTATGCAAAGAACTGACAGAGCAGTGGTAGGAGAGCAGGGGAGCAGGAGAGCAGGAGAGCAGGAGAGCAGGAGAGCAGGAGAGCAGGAGAGCAGAAGAACAGAAGAACAGAAGAACAGAACAGATCTCAAGAAGGAAAAAAATATATATCTTCGCTAACTCTTGGTAACAGCTTTATCGCCAAGTCTTTTCCAAGACCACACGTGGGGCCTGGCGGAGACAGCGATTGGCAACCCCTAACTACAACTTAATTCCTGTACTACTGTCACCGGTAGTTAAATTTCTACTGTGATACAAGCATACAACAACAATTTTTTTCTTTTTACAGTAGTGGACCAGTCTCCCACGCTTCTCGCTCAAGCTTCATAAGCGCCGCTTGCTTGTGCGGGAAGGCAAATTCTTTTTCTTTGTAGAAACCCGCTTCGGTTAGGTATTTGATGAACCTGTGGTTGATGTTTAGCCCTGCAGCTTGAAACAGAGTGGTCGCGCGACCCATTTCCCTCATGGGATAATAGTAATCAACAATTCGTAGAGATAAGGGAAGAGACTCACTTTTCATTATCAACCCTTGGTTCCAGCATCACAGTCTGCGTCCTTGGATCATCCAGAAACATATCTACCACCAGAATCAATTAGTATCAACCCTCACCACCACCATGCATGCCAATCATCACAGCCAAACGTCACTCACAATGCACCAAGCTCGAAATCCAGACGCCCACCCTATGGGGCCCCCTAAATTTCTGCTCCCCCACCAAACAATGTACACCCCTCTCCCAGGGCCCACAGCCTGTCGCAAATTTGCCCAAGTTATCTTCCTTCACCCAATACACCTCAAAATACCCAAACGGCTCGTCATTCCAGCACCCAATCACGGGGTAACAATGACTACTTTCCAGTCCCTTCTTGAGGAATTCCCGTGTCTTTTCAACATCCCCACCGTCCTCGCCCCAGAACTCGGCGACCCGCGGATCGTTCATCCACCGGTGAACCAGTTCCGCATCAGTCTCTGCAGAGGCCAGGCGAAAGCTAATGAATTCCTTCAAGGAAGGAACCCACCGCTTGTAGAGTGTGCCTTGTTGCGGACGTGGGCGAAGAGGATGGCGGATTCCGTTGGTGATGATGTATTCGAGAGGCTTAGGATAGTAGAGGCGTTCGTGAACAGCCTCCCAAGGAATTTGCCAGAACGACGAACGGGCAGCATATACATGGACCTCCGCAGTCGGGGATGGGGAAGTGTATGAGAGTAGTCCTATTGCAGCTCCAAGTCCCACGTTTACTGGATCAGAGAAGAGCCCGGTGGTGGTATTGATATTGACAACCCAGGGCTTTCTCGGGTCCTTTTTTGCGGCAGGTTTAGGCGCGGGGTGGCAGAAATACCAGTAGAGGGCTAACCACAGTCTGTAGACCGCTGGAGACGACTCAGGGTCGTGGCAGAAGAGGGTAATTTTGTCAGAGGTGGCAGATGGGAAGTCGGTTGGCGAGCCGTGGGTTACTTCTATGGAGCCTGCTGGCCATGGGTACTCGATTGATGAGCCGGTTGCCTCGACGGAGAAGTTTAGATGTGAAGACGCGTCTTTAAGGATAACGAGTGTTTGGCCATTGGGGAGGCGGAGGTTTGAACCTGCGGTTGGGGAGGACATTGCGTTTGTTTTCGACATTGCAGTCGTGCGTGGCTCACTGGATGACAGGCATATGGTAAGTAAGTAAGTCTATAATATATAAACATTATTAAGTCATTCATTCTCGTAGCACAGGAAACTTACAGGCACTGGCAGTGACAGTATCTCGTCCTTCCTCAGTTTAAAAACTCAATTGCAAGCTTCCAATGTCCACACTCCCCATATTAATACCCCGCCCTTCTACCATTATCCGATCGCGTAATAGCGCCAGGGATTCCCTACCAACTAACCGGGTTGGAAAAGAAAGAAGGGGGGAAACAAAGGGCCTCTTTCTCAGGAACCGGCGATGGTATCATTACCACTAACTAGTTTTATCAGATCGTACGATAATCAATAAAATGCCTCATTCAAAGGAAGAAAATTTGATCTGATAATGATAACTAGGTTTCGTCTTGAGAAGTGTCTCACCCCCACGTTAGTCTAACTGATAAGAGGCGAACGCCACTTTTGTGGGTAAACCATTTGTCATTGGTAACAGGGCTTGGGCAGGATAGGAATGGTGGCACTGGTTGCCTGCAACGTGCAGACTCAAACTACGAGTAAGGGGGCAAAGGTCATAAGGTGCGATTCATAATCCAATCGTTCGTACACAGGACCCTACCGAGCACATATCGATAAGAACAGATCACAAAATAATCTTGGGTGCGCTCTCAATGTCACATCTAGCATCCACAAAGAATTTGCTACAAAGTTCATATTCGAAAAATTTTGAGTGCTCTTCTTGAAGCTCTTTAATCCGCTATAAACATCTACGAAAAAAAGAAAGAAACAGCCCAAACACCAAGCCAAAAGAAAGATACTACTATTTATGAAACATGAAAAAACTTTGCCATCATCAAACCCATTCAACACACTTATCTCATTACAACCCCAAGTGTAGAGTCGATTCTTTCTGAATGTTGTAGCCGCTCAAAGTACGCCCATCCTCGAGCTGCTTACCAGCAAAGATAAGGTGCTGCTGGTCTGGAGGAATTCCTTCGTTGTCCTGAATTTTGCTCTTCACGTTGTCGATTGTGTCTGAACTCTCAACTTCCAAGGTAACGGCCTTTCCAGTCAATATCTTGACAAAGATCTACATACCACCACGGAGACGGAGGACCAAATGAAGGGTAGATTCCTTTTGAATGTTGTAATCGGAGAGGGTTCGTCCATCTTCAAGCTGCTTACCGGCAAAGATCAAGCGCTGCTGGTCTGGCGGAATTCCCTCTTTGTCCTGGATCTTCGACTTCACATTATCGATGGTATCAGAGGACTCGACCTCTAATGTGATAGTCTTGCCAGTAAGTGTTTTAACAAAAATCTGCATACCACCACGAAGGCGAAGGACGAGATGTAAGGTGGATTCTTTCTGGATGTTGTAATCGGAGAGGGTTCGTCCATCTTCAAGCTGCTTACCAGCGAAAATGAGACGCTGTTGGTCCGGTGGGATGCCCTCTTTATCTTGGATCTTGCTCTTGACATTATCGATCGTGTCCGATGATTCGACTTCCAAGGTAATGGTCTTCCCAGTGAGAGTCTTGACAAAGATCTGCATACCACCACGGAGGCGGAGAACAAGGTGGAGGGTTGATTCTTTCTGAATATTGTAATCCGAAAGAGTGCGGCCGTCCTCAAGCTGCTTACCGGCAAAGATAAGACGTTGTTGATCTGGGGGAATGCCCTCTTTGTCTTGGATTTTGCTCTTGACGTTATCGATCGTATCCGAAGACTCAACCTCAAGAGTAATAGTCTTTCCGGTCACTGTGAACTGTTAGTGATGGCAAGTTAGAAGCAGGAATTTCATGGGAACCTACAAGTTTTGACAAAAATCTGCATTCCTCCACGCAGGCGAAGAACCAAGTGAAGGGTGGACTCCTTCTGGATATTGTAATCGGATAATGTCCGACCATCTTCGAGTTGTTTGCCTGCAAAGATGAGACGCTGCTGGTCTGGGGGAATTCCCTCCTTGTCCTGGATCTTGCTCTTAACGTTGTCGATAGTGTCTGATGACTCGACTTCAAGGGTAATGGTCTTGCCGGTGACTACAAGTCGTCAGTATTCAATATTCGCCACCAGCCCTTTGGCACGAAGGGGAGAAACTCACGGGTTTTAACAAAGATCTGCATGGTAGTGGTTGTAGAAGGAACTTTTCGAAATGAGGAGCTGATGATGGTTGTAATGAGATAGATCTTTGAGGAGGGGGTGGAGAGGTTGATGTATGAGGGATGTAGGGATGTAGGAAGGAAAGAAGAAAGAGAGGGAATGGGACGGTTTTAAGAGTTGGGTGGCTGGCTATGGGCTCAGACCCATTCTACGATAGACTCCCAGGTTTTTGGCTGAATAAGCTACACATGAATCATAGAATAATCGCGAACGATCGAGAGGCAACTCATTCCGCCCCTGCACTGCCACCTTTAGGCGGCAAACCCAACAATTAAACTTATTTTCTAATCTACTATTGAACCCGCCCATTGACAAATTATACAACTGGCTGATTGCGCCCTCTCAAAATGCTGAAATGTAGCTTCTCCGAGCTTCCCCAAGCTTCCCCAGTAGCCAGGGCAGCGTGATGAGTGCCCAAGGTTAAAGAAACAAGACACTATTGCGATAGCTACATGTATGTGTCATACGCACTAGGACTGCAGGGGCGGTACAATATGTAAACTTGTTCGCCGCTCACTATGGTTGACCGCCTTATCTTCCCCGCCTCAGCCACACCATTAACCTTATATGCGGTGGAGCCTTGGAGGTTCCACCTTCCCAATCTGCGGCTAACACCCTCAAGCCTTTCTTCCTGCACAGAGACGTCATTTCTATGCCCATGGCCTTGGAACCTTCCCCCCAGAAAACACTGAGGGTTTCGGGTATCAGATGACGCTTAAAATTATCGATATGCTTGACCTCGCACTTTTGTTTCTGTTATCGACAAACAAGCAAATATTGACGCAGATCCAAAGAGCGGGGCCCCCGAATCAAACTAAGTATCAGAGAGGTTGATATCCCGGATTCTCGGCCCGTACTAGATGCAGAAGGGGAAGAAAAAAGGTACAGAAAACTATCGTGGAATATGCCTTTGTGGGAACCCGAAAACCAATGACCTTAAAGAAGGTGCACCGTCATAGATACAGTAGTACATCCCACTTGTACACGACAAGCCTTCGAACACTTGGTCAATACCAACATGAACAAATCATCTGAAGCCAAATCATGGTTGACCGCGTATAGAGACCTCATTCGCCTTTAATTCCTATGGGTGACATCGGTCGGGCGACGACCTACCAAATATTGATCAAAGTATCTGCGTTCTGAAAATTCTATATGCCCCAAGAAATTCCCCACAATCTTACTCTATCAATGTCAGGATAAAAATTTCATCTCTCCAGCTGAGATCAAAGGTGAAAATGTGACTTTTTTTTCCATGCCTCCACGTGCACCTCTTTTATCTTTTTTTATTTTTTTTTAGATCAAGTGTTGAAACTAATACCAGCAGAGACACTTCAGGATCACCAAAAATTCGGCAGATAAAGATACACATTTCAGGCCAAACCTACAAGTTAAGTCAATAGGTAAAGCGAAATACTATATGTGGTTAAACACCTTTGAACCGGCGAAAGATCGTCGATTTGGGGCAGATATGAAGAGGAAACTTTCAAGCGGGGTAGCTGGACACCACGGCTCTTAAAACGGCTCCTGACTACCCTAGATTTACGACGACTCGAAAAGTACAGTGATGTCTGCTTTTTTGTTGTCGGGAGAATTTTTTTTTTTTATCTTTTGAGAGGTCTGCGTAGGTCCTTTGACTCGATGGCAAGACATTTGTTTCCGAGCTCTTTAGATATCTCAAACCTTGATCATTCGGCATGGGTCCAACATTTTCATATTTCTGTGGATAACATATGCATGAGGCCTATTTTCACTCAGGTAAGTTTTGTACCATGGCCCGGTTCTTCATATCTCACATTTGGTGGTAACTACTGAGAACTTATCACGAATATGCAAAACATAGGGATCTACGTTTGAACCAGGGACGATTTGATGACATCCATAACAGACAGAAAACATTGAGTTATATACACCAAATATTTGATAGGTAACAGCCCACTTCTTCCCGAAATTATCGCCCTCACTGATGTATGGTACTGTAGCTAGTAGTGAAAAAAGAAGAACGCTTTTAGAAGTTGGGACAATGATTTATTGCATCCCCGATCCTCACAATCCAAGGACTAAATCGATCGATGAGCCAATTTACAACTTCTGCCGTTCAACTTTCTATCTCGAAACCCAGTCACTGGTTATACATTGTCTCGGCATACTTGGTCTCGGTATGGATTCTGCATGTTTCCTTTTCATGTGCCGAGCGTCAAAAATTCCTTTTTTTGTACGAGGAAAAATTGTCCACTCGTACGGGGAACGGCGTTGATCCCGGTTGGCTGGCGGCTCGTTATTCAACCAATTTTAGACGCATTCGATCTTTTGATTCGTCCTGATGCCTTTTATCAAGCGCTTGTTGAACTGTGTTGGAAAATTATACGAGATAAACGCCGGCACGTGACTTAGTTTCATGCGGGGTGCTGTGCTGATCATGCCGGCAACTGGTCCGAGAAATAGGTGAGAGCGCTGATAGGATTTACAACAGTTTTTATATGCTTGTGTGTCCACGGCATAACCACCTCCGTTTCCCGCACTTGAAGCCAAAATATACAGACCCCGACTCAACAAAGAATTATCCAGCAAAAGCCAAGGGTCCTACTTTTCGGCATGAAAAGGTCCTCTTATCGAAAACCTGAAGGAATAGCACCCAAGATTCTCTACAAGGATCGCGTACAGAGCACTTGTATCACCGAAAAGAAATATATTAACCTGATCTCGACAAAGACCAGATACTACAATTTCTATATATGATATCTATCGGGACTACGATCCCTATGGGGCACGGCATGCGGCCATTCATGGCAATTCGATAAAATACAGGCTTGGAAGAGCTACGGGAGCTAGTATTTACTAGGTCGCCACAAGCCATATGGAGTACAACATGGTTTTCAATGCTATGGGATTCTAAAAGGATCTCTATGATCTTTAGGCCACTCTTTTAGCCATTCTCCACATTCCTTTGTCTCCTACTCCCTGGAACCTTCTTCAGTGCACGAACGGTACTTCCAAGATCTCCACTGTTCGATTTCATGGTCTAAATTATTATCTTGGCAGTGTTGTATTTAGAGATGTCCGAGGAATACACGTTTGTGGGACACCCCCTTCCGTAAAGGTCGGCGACGTATATTTTCGCTCCAGAAAGATAAGGTTATTTTATTTTATTATCTTTGGGTTTATTCCATCCCTATTAGGTTGCGCTGGAAATGTGGCCTGTCACAACAATACTTACTAGTGTTTGTTGGGCACCACAGCATAAATCATCTGCGCTCTCCGGTCTAGAGTATCGATCCAATTAGCTTGAAAGGGCTAATGGTGAAAGTTGGTACAGATTTTGTGGGCCTTGTCCCGAGGCAAAGGTGCCGCTTTCACTCTGTTATATGTGCCATGGAGGACCTGTGAGGAATATAAGGGAGAGGACAAGACCACTGACTGCAGAGCTTCTAATCCAGGGTATAAATCAGAAGATTTCGGGACGACTTTTTTCTGGGATATCATTTAGGAGTTCGTTCAGGACTAAGGCGAGTACGGCTAGTATACACCTCTGAAAAATGAGGGAGTTCAACAGAGACGTCTACCCGTGGTCGTTTTCGAGATTCGTCGACGCTGCTGTTGGATGATTAACTTAAAGTATAATTTAGGATCATCTAGCCATAGCTACGGAGACATTAAGTCCTCAACATGTGCTCGTCACGCCATTCAATGTTTCGTGACGCTTGAGAAGACTAGCAAAGGTAAAGCCTGGAGAATTGCCCTCTTCTCCCCGCGAGAAAGTACCAAGGTGTCGCGGTTGATAATTTCTCAAGATACATGCTCGTTTTACCAGCCTTCAAAGATTAATTTCAGCTTTGAGCATGACTCAGAAAGATCGTCACTAGGTAATGTTTGTAAAAAAAAACCCCAATTTTTTGTACCGGTGATATAAGTACTGTAGAACTTCTTGTACATCAGCTGAGAAGGAAATGTAGGTGTTGTATATGCATATAACCCCCCCTGTTATTGCAATTAATCATTTTAAGTGCCTAGGGAATCGAACTTACCACGCACAGTCGAGCCGAATGGAACTGTCTGGATATGGCAACATAGGTATGAAAAATGGTAGAGGGCAGTGACTCAAGAGTCAAAACGGTGACAAAAGAATGGGCCGAGAAGACAGCAAATGTTATGTCTGGACTCCATCGCACATGCTTCTGCCACTATATATCCAGTGCTACATATGACCAAAATGCTGATATCAGAGTAATATAGTAAAGTATCATTCCTAGCTGCAACTATGATATCCTTTCTACAGCCGGTGATATTTCTTTCGCGACTCGGCGCACGATACGGTCCACATTATTAAGAGAAAAATGGTCATTCCAGACGATTGGAACTTAAATTTAGACCTAATATTGTATCTGGGTTTCAAAAAGTGAATTATCCGACTCTCAGTCTTTCTCCAGCGCGGTACATTATACTGGTAAGTTTTAGTATACCGGTACTATCTAAACAAGGTTAATAATCGAACCTCATAGAGCTAGAGTACCTATCGATCAATACCCGAAGAACATGTTCGTTCATACACATCTGTTTCTGATAACCAACAACTCTCCTCCCATATACGGCTTCCATTACGATACTAAACCACCCGCACGTATCGGTCATTTTCAAAATGATCACTTTCAGAATGATTTATGGATTGCAAATCATACGCCCTACACAAAAGTTTTGTCATATCAGCCATAGCCAACCGCTTCTACCGACAAATAACCGATATGCTGGAGACAATACCTTTGAAAGGAATGGGCGAACGGTACCGCAGAGCCTTTCCGAAAACTAAGATTGCATATGCTTCTAGCTAGTCGATGTTGTGCAGCAGAACAGGCCCATCAATTTCAATCCATCCCGATGTCTTGGAAGAGGGTTTTCGGAGGTTGCTAATTATTCCGACAGCACCACATCACGGTATCCCAGCCGAGATTCCACTGCTGTCGCCCATTGATTGGTTCACCGCTTATTGTGCATATTTTGAACAATTCCGACATCCTCTACATCGGAACTCGCGGAAAACCACAGCGACTAAATATACTTGGCCAAGAAAATCGTTGAAGTCCTATCAATGACAATCAACAAGTACCCAATTATCAAAACTTTGTGGATTTACTTTATCTTTACCAACAATATTCTCGTCATGGCAGTCGGCCGGTCCCGTCGGTTGCGCGATTCATAAGAGCATATACATGTATTTTCCGATATATTTATTTGATGCTACAAGAGCATTGGATCGGACCGAAAACCTACAAATGTATATCCCTGTCACATATTCTACGATAATCTACATCAACCTTTACCTCTCTCTCACGCACCGCGCTCAATCACTGCATTCTTTTACGTCACTGGTTGCATTAACGGCTACTTGCATGTGTTGGTCTAATGCTATAATCAGATTGCGTCACTATCGTGTTAACTCATATTCTTTGGAAAATGAGAAGACCACGAGATCACATACATACATGATTGAATTCTGTCTCCGATAATATCATTACCAGGTCCATTGAGGGAGGTCGATCCTTCCAGTTTCTATCATAGACCACTACAGATTTCCTGGAGGAAAACATCTCTATCAACTCTCAAAAATCTATCTGCAGCTAGCCATCCTTACCTCTGGCTAAGATAGTACGCATGCAAAGAATCACGAGTGAGACCGAATATACCGACAGATATACGTCTCACGTGCATATTCAATAACCCCACTCACTTTCACTAGTAAACGATGAATGGTGTTTGTCTATACAGATATCATCTTAAATCACTGATCCGATTAATTAATTCAGATTCACCACGACCAATCCCACTCGGATTTCGGATGTCGAATATAATGTTTGTTTTTTGTTTTTTTCATCCGCGGTGTTTATGGAACATTTCGACGCCGCATACAACCCTGAAGGCAGTGGTACGCAATGCTAGCATGTACCTAAGTAATTAATACCCTACCCGCAGGAATTAAGTGCGATATCGTGGCACAAAATAGCCATGATGGGTAATTAAGACGAGAGCATGCCGGCAACATTCATATTCGACAGCTTCCGGAACGTGTGCGCTTGGATATGCTTTTCTTTAATTTATTCTTATGCAGTTTGTATGTTGCACCAACCATTGGAGGAATACTAAGAAACGTGCATGGTGATAGAGTGCACATACTGAAGTAACTGATAGCCAGGGGATCAGACTTCCATCCGTTGCGATTTCAATCATAAAAAAACGGTGCTGTTAATAGATTGTAATCAAGCCTGAACTAATCTTGCATGCGTTTACATGGAAATATAGGCTAACCAAATTCAAATTCCGAATAGTAGAAATAATAGTACCTATTAACACAAATAACATAAGCTTCGGGGTCTTGAGCACCTACACAGTTTCCCAATCTTTAATAATTCTCACACGGCAGATCGCCCATTGAGTGCATCCAAGACAGGGGATCCAGGACACGTTTCGCCCTTCGATAAGCCCCCAGGCCTAGATATCATGAGAGCTCTGGTGCCAACATGTCCCTGACTCTGTTCATTTATACTGCATGATTGGTTATGTTTGAATGTGTGGTATCACTGAATATCAAGGCTTCTGCAGTTGCCTAGCGAAGAGCGGGGCGAGCCAAACTCAGACTTCGCCGCATGATTGCGGACCAGTTTCCTGGATATCTTGCCGACCTCTATTTGTTTATCGGAGTATTCACTGTCTAAATGCGTACCATTGTCTATTGGGGCGTCATACAGAACATAAGTTGGGGTTCTAGTTGTTGGACTCTGGACGTTTGACAAAGTAGATCATGTGAGGTACTGTCTGATACATTCCAGTCTTTGGTGATTTAAGGTTGGGAAGCTGTGTCCGAGCTTCTTCTCGATTTTGATAATTCAAGATTGATCTGTCTTGAGCCAAATATCAACAGTACAGCTAATCGTCGAGTAAAAGCCGAACTCAGACCTGCTTTGATCGCCGATCCATCTCGCTCCCTTCTCCCCCTCGCTCTCCCCGACACTAGTTCAACAGGCTTTTCTTGCGGGCGCAACTGCTGTAATTGTGAACGGCACAGAAGCAGAGGCATTTTCTTTCCAGTAGCCAGAAACAAGTGAAAGCCAAAAAGACTTTGAATCTCCCACATAAAAAAAGTCGTTCAACTAGTTTTTTTGCTTGTATTGCGGATATCAGAGCGGCAAGCCCACATAAACCTGGTGATATTTAGCAACATCAAGTACAGGATGGCGGTTTCACACACGAGAACATACTGGCAGTCACATCTGCAAGGTGGGTTCATCCTCAACGTACTAACTATTATCCGGGCGTTCTACCACATCCCCAAAGACACTTTTGTTTGATCTCCAGAATTTTCGTATTCTTTGAACTATGCTCACATGCTTGCGGTGCCACAGAGCTATGCACAACCAAATCCCTCCCGAATCCTACTTACGAAGTCTTTGAGCATAGCGGCGGGAGTATACCCATGGGCCGCAGCCCTAGTAGTGCAGATGCAGGAGGAAACGCGTCACCATCAGCAACGCACTTTGGTCAATCATGGTATTCTTGCGTTGTTAGCGTAGGAGAGACAGACTACGAGACCAGCTATGTGTACAAGGCCGAAGAGAACGCCAAAGAAAGGGCTGCGAAAAAAGCCTTCGAGGCCTTGAACAACAACACCTGAAGGTCGAACAGGAACTAGAGTCTCGTTTCCAACGTCCATCCATTCCGCTGACAGGGCTGAATTGTGGGGTAGGAGGGACAATCATGGCAACTTGCATGCGAGGGGTCTCTTCGCCGTGCATAACACGGGATATTGGAACGGATCTTAATGTGCGAGACCTGGTTTTCTTTTTCTATTACCTTTTTCCCTTGGGTTAATCGGCAGCATGCGTCTCGTGCCTGTTGCGAATATTTATACACTTCACTTACTGTTTCTCATTCCTTTTTTCTATCTCGTTTCCTTTTAGTGACGATTTTTATTTTACTCTTTCTTTAAATGCTTACTTAGTCGCCCCTTTTTCTTTCTTTGCGTACGTATACTCCAGTGTTTTTTTTGTTTTTTTTGGCGCTTCCAGAGTTAAAGAGAGGAGGGGGATAGGGAAGTAATTTACTTAGCAGCTTGTCATATTTCATTTTATCTTAAGACTTCGTGCATATATGAGATAGATCAGGAGGGCGACAAGAAAATTTAGGGCCAATTATTACAGTACTTAAACCAATTCCCCCAAGATGCATGATGTAATATCAGTTATTTTCTAGATACGCTCTCTATAGCTATCGTAGTACTAGCTCTGTAACTACATACTTTACACTCTATGTATTTCCTCCCGACTTCACCGATGCCCTTTGATAGAATAGGTAGATCGCTACTTATCTTCCGGCGCTATCCCAATAGCAGAAAACCATCCTCTCCCCGTCCTGCACTGCGCGTACTGGCACAGGTACGCGATCCAAAAGTACTTGCGACTATTTCTCCCACTTGCTACATACTCGACTATTCCATGGTAGATTATACGAGCCAATCCTGTATTTTTATTTTTTATTTTACACGTTTATAATCGACTTTCCTTAACAGGATATTCTTAGAAATATCGCAAAGATCACTTGTTGCCCCTAAAGGCACCACACACCGCACTATCATGCATCTATTCGTCAATTCTAGAGTGAGTGTGGACGAATTGCATTAGTACTCATACCCCTCCATGGATCCAGACGTCTAGCTTGCAGCACATCTTCCGTGCAGACGACGAATCATATGTACCCCAGGAACCCCCGGATTCCTCCAGACTTCAACGTTAGCTCCTGCTCTCCAGTATCCGTCGACAAGACACCCAAGATATCACAATCTCTCTTAGACCCAGTCCAGTTTGCAAACGAACACCTGTTCATCAGCCCTCCTGCATGCTCCAAGCGCAACGAATCTGGTACGTTCACGTATGCGAGTGATTCTGACATAGTCTCTGGACAGAATTTAGTGAAATGCCCCCATCTGGCCTCCGTTGTCGTTTCCGGACGGAAAAATGGCAAGGGTGGCGTTTGGCGTTCGACCCCTGGCTCTTTTCATCAGGTCAATGATGTGAAAAGCAATCTGGGTAAGACTCGATTTGCAAATCCCCGTTGTGCAAGCATTTTTCTAGGTTCTAGTGCAATGTTGACGACTTCGTCGATCATCTACACTGCCTGCGCGCTTCTTCCCCACGTAGAGTAGAGCCTTGTTGTACATCTCCTTTTCGTGCAGGCAACTAAGTATGGGAAGGAAAAAAAAACGAACGGTCATCCATCATGCCAGCGCATCAGTGCATCCATCATCATCGTCTATTAATTTGTTTCTGCCTATATTGTCAATTGGAAGCTTCCATCTCAGATTCGATAATCATCTTTCTTAGCTCTGCCACATGGAACACAGAAGGGCTTCGGTAAGGCAACCGGTGGGTCCAATATGTAAAACATTCAATTTCGTTTCCGAAAGCTTATGGATACGCTGGCTATCCTCTGTTCCTGTCAACCCTTTGGGGTCCTCAAGCCTCGTTCTCTAGAACAGAGACTTATCGAAATAACAACACGAACTACATCTACTCTAGGAAACCTTCGGCTATCCATGGGCCGTGGCATAGAGCACATGCAATATGCTTGGTTCAAGGCGAAGGTGAAGGTTGTTGTTGATGCTGATGCGGTTCATACGTGCAATGCGGCAAGCATCAATCGAACGAATCGATCACCACGCCAGTATATTTGAGTTTCCCGCTTCAACACATATCTCTCTGGGGTATCAATTGCGACACGTCCAACGGCTGGGCAAGAAGATAGTGATTTGTTAAGTCTACATCTGCAGTATAGACATGGGGGGAAGATGGATGCTCTTCTCTTCCTATCAGTTTCAGTTCTTCAGAATGTTTTTTTCGGAACAGCAAATTGCATATTGAGGTACTAGGAGCGACCTTGAGTAGCCGGCATGGCATGAGAAGGTTAGTAAGTCTCAATATCGCTATCTCACCCGAGCAGTTTCTGCGGTTTTCGTTTTGGTTTTGGTTACATACATACAAAAAAAAAAAAAAAAAAGATCCTAGAACCTCACCTTTTCTGAGACCTCCTCTCCCGCTTCCGCTGACGTAGAAAAGCAAAGCGAACGGGAAAGAAGCGTCACGAGAGAGATTTGCATGCTATCGATGATAGGAAATCACAGGCCAGGGTGGAATGGGGGGGTTTGTTGACACGATGGTGGCACACTTAGGTATCATTCGATCAGAGATACCTTACACGTTCAACGCATCAACATACTCGGCTCATCTCGCACTCCCATTCGTCTTTGAATTATTAATTTTTTTGCCTTCCCTTTTCCCATCATCCAGCTCCCCACTATGACTGAGCTGGATACGAGAGACTCTCCCCCGCACATACGAACAGTATAATACCGCTGCCGTATTCTCCCTGGATGAGGTAGAATGACCACCCATCCCCGTCATACTCTGCCCGGTCCCTCTAGAATCGATAAGAGTTATCTTTTCTAAGATCCCGCCTCTTTCAATACCCCGCCAGCTCTGTGCAGAATCGTTCCGGAGCCGAAAGGATCAATTCTCACACATCAAGCCCCCAAAGCATCGATTGGCAGAAAGAGGTCAAGAGGTTTCAGCCTTACCATCAATTGAGTTCATAAATCAATTTGAAGGGAGTGTCTGTGATTTGCAGTCTGCATCTCTTCTATTCAGGCACCTTCGATTCGATTCACTCCGAGCTCTACCACACATTGAGTCGGTTCAGAGAATCTCGCAAACAGCGCCGTTAAGCCCTTAGTTCTACAGCCGCAATGTACTACATCCTATATCTCTCAAGTAGGTTTATTGTATTCCTTAGAATTCGTCTTTCAAGGTCATCGGTGTCAAGCATGTTAGCTGCATAAAGCTTATTTATCCCCACCAATCTCCAGCCCCAAAGCCTTATATTGACGTTGTTTTCTCTCATAGGTCTTTGCCGACGTCGTCGCTGGTCGGACCCGCACTACGAGTCCTACCAGTACCCCACCGGGTTCACATGCACTGTGCGTGTCAATGGGCGAGAATACCAGTCGCAATCAGTCCTTGACACCGAGGTCCTTGCACGCGAAGCTGCCGCGATGCGCGCTTATTTGTTTTGTCGGAACTTTTCCCTCAATGAGGGCAAGCAGCCCGGTCCCAACAGGATGGCTGCCGGAACGCCAGCATGATCGACGGGAGCGAATCGTCAGTAATGGGAAACAGACACTGGACGGCCAAGGCTGAGCTCATCGGGAAATCCTTTTCCCAAAGACTGTTGCTGCGTGATTATATGTAACTTGATCTAAGCCATGGGGGCAGCCACTCACAGGCTGGGGTGCATGTTTCGTTGGGGGTGCTTTTTCCGTTTTTTCTTTCTTTTCTTTTTTTTCTTTTCATGACACTTATTACTTTGCTGCTTTTACGGTGTTGTGTACTTTTTCGGATGATTCTTTACCATGGGTTATGTATGCATGGTTTTGGGTTTGGTTTCTTTTCCTCTTTCTTGCAAATCAATTATTTTGTTTATGGCTCCGTGGTTGGTTGACGCATCATCTGTTGCCTTAACATCCTCATCTTATCGTCTTCTCCGTGCATCGTTCACTGAGTGATAAGATCCGAACAATTACCACGAAAAGGCCCCTTACAGCCTGTGATTGGAACAAGTGTACAAGGGGTTCACAACGTTTGTATCTGGTCACCCCTAACCCTACGATAGGAATGCAACCAACCCAAAAGAAAAATGAATGCGTCTTGGTGGTATTATCAGGCGGTCTGCAGGGATAGGAACACCTTAATTGAACGACGTCAAACGCACGGCCCAGGTGCTGTATTTAGAACATATTTAGTCACATGTTCCGAAACTACATGACCGATGTGTTGTAGGAAGAACTCGAGTGATGTTTAGTGATCCTAGACGGCAAGAGAGCATCATCTGCTACCACTGGCCAGAGAGCTCGTTTTCATCGTTTCAGCTTCTTACTTTTCGGCTTAAAATCATGAGTTGTATACCATATATATATAATGGACGCGCCAAATAACACACAGATACACACAACCAACGTCCCACTCATTCACGGATCGCGAGGATACGTATATTGAACACACTTGTTTATACACGTAGTACTGGTATGACTATGCAAAATTCAAGATACTATATGCGTGCATTATCGCGTTACAATTTCAATATGCGTGTGCGGTGATGCTACATGCACACAGTTCGGTATATAAACCAATTGCAAGCATGTTTTCCCTGTCAATTCGTACTTGTGAGGTTCCCGACCTAAATGTAAATGGGTAACTTCCACACACAAAACTGACCCAAAAGACCAGAGGTCCGCACAGCGAGCAGCGAGCTACCCGCAGGAATAGACAACATTTGCCTAGATTGAATGGGATTTCAGTCCTCTGATAAAAAATACTGGGTCCGGCTGGTGTTATTTCTAGTGCAGATCCAAGATAATTTTGTTATTGGTTACCTAGGTTCTAGTCAGATCTGGAATAATAAACGATTTTCAAACCGCTATTGTCGATTTCTTTTTTTGTCTCTCAATCCGAGTGATAGCTAATGAATAAACCAATACCCAGCCCTAACCTTGGAACTACAACATAGGGCAATGATCCACAACCAGGAAACACGCGCTGGAATCCAGTATCCTGATTATCGGCTTACTCCGTTTCGAGGCCTCGGCCACCGGTTTGGGCCTCGGCTCACACGTCCATGATCACGGGATCACGAGAGTTAAACATCTTCACATGCGTACAAGGACCTTGGCGAGCTGGCTTCAGCCCGTTGGCATCACATGCAAAATGACACTCCCAGACCAGCACTCGTTCTTATTTCAACTCACTCCTCCCCTCTTTCGGCCTTTCTCCTCCACTCTATCTCACATCCCTCTCCTGCTCAAAGATACACATACAAAGACCCCCCCCCCCCCGAAAGAACCTCCCGTAACAGCTCTCTCACGAAACCTTAGATTTATAATCCAACCATGTCAGGTATGTATCACATGTGCTTCTACCCAAGGTGCACTCCATAGCTAATACCAAGAAGCCACAGCTCGTCTAACCCAGATCACCAATCAGATTCTCCCAAGCACCGCCTCTCCCCGCGACCGCCTGGCAGAGAAGCACGCCGATGACGTTGTAATAACATGTGCGCTACGAACTGCCCTGTGCAAAGGAGGGAAAGGATCCTTCAAAGATACGCCAGCTCAAGACCTCCTTGCAGGAGTCCTCAAGGGCTTGATTGAACGCTCAGGAATCGATCCGAGCCTCGTCGAGGACATCCATGTTGGATCTGTTCTCGCACCTGGTGGTGGTGCGACTGAGTTTCGTGCTGCCAGCTTGGTGGCAGGGTTTCCCGTACAAACCGCAGTGTATGGATTAAACAGACAGTGTGCGAGTGGACTACAGGCGGTCGTGAATGTGGTTAACGCGATCAAGTCGGGGATGATTGAAGTTGGAGTTGGTGCAGGTGTTGAGTCTATGAGCACCCAATATGGGTATTTTCTCCCTGCTCTCTCATGTAGCTTTGTGGAACATTAACTGACAACCCTTTAATAGCCCTGGTGCTGTGACTGAGTTCTCGGAGCTCCTCGAATCCCACCCAGAAGCCAAGAACTGCAAGGTTCCTATGGGAGTTCTTTCTGAACAAATGGCTAAGGACCGTAAAATCCCACGCACAGCACAAGACGCATTTGCCGCCCAGTCTTTCCAGAAAGCCGAAGCTGCCCAAAAGGCCGGTCTCTTCGACGAGGAGATCTACCCTCTCGAAGTCAACTTCGAGGACCCCAAGACCAACGAAGTGAAGCGCATCACCGTCTCCCGCGATGACGGAATCCGCCCTGGTATGACCGCTGAAGGTCTTTCCAAGATCCGCCCCGCGTTCGCTAAGGATGGGTCCATCCATGCCGGGAACGCGTCGCAAATCACTGATGGCGCTGCTGCAGTCCTTCTGATGCGTAGGTCGACTGCCGAGAAGCTTGGACAGAAGATTATCGGAAAATTCGTTGCTGCTTCTATTGCTGGTGTTGAGCCACTGTTGATGGGAATTGGGCCATGGGCCGCCATCCCGAAGGTGTTTGCGAAAACAGGGATCACGAAGGAAGATGTCGATATCTTCGAGATTAACGAGGCGTTCGCGAGTCAGTGTTTGTGGTGCGCGAACGAGCTCGGTTTGGACCCGAAGAAGATTAACCCTAAGGGAGGTGCTATCGCTTTCGGACATCCGCTTGGGTGTACAGGTGCGAGACAGGTTAGCACCCTGTTAACGGAGTTAAAGAGAACAGGTGGAAAGATCGGAGTTACTAGTATGTGTATTGGGACAGGAATGGGAATGGCGAGTGTTATCGTCGCTGAATAGGTTTAAAGAAGCTGTCGTCTTTGTTTAACTGTATATAATATTATTGTAACTCTGGTCTGGTATAAGCTAGCGCGTGGATGCTCTTTTGTTTCGAATTCTTCTAGATCTACCGTAAACTTCATGTGAAATGCTGCTCATAATCTCACTTAGATTCGGTAATCAAACCTGATCGACCCTGTCCCCTAAGACGTCCCAATATTTTGCCATTCGAAAACAAATCTATTGAAAGTTGACGTGTAAACCTTCGAGACTGATACTCAGAAGTTTTTAAATTTGCTGTGAAAGGAATTCGGTAGTAAGTAGGAGATCTAGCTAAGCTTAGGTAAATTGTAGTTTTGTACATAGCTCTTCGCCTAAGCTAGTATGTCAAAAATCCCGGGCTGTCTGGACTAGTGCTGCAACCTTCGTCCCCGAATATAGATCCAGAGTGGTGAGGTCTGTTCAATCAGGTCAATAATTTAAGTATCCAGTGTATACTCTTAACATTAACACATGCTCATGGTATTTTCAGTTGAATCATGGATAATCACTCGGTTGGTCTTATCCTTGATTAGAATCGCGTTTCCCCCCCCCCACCTTCCTTTGTTTAATTCGGATTAGAATCGTATGACAAGCGAAGAATTCCCATTCAAAGTCAGGAAAGTGAAAATGAAACATTATGCGATTGCAGGCGGTTGTTCCGGTGTTGTGGTATAGGAGTCTATCTGGTTATAGCTGTTGCTGCGTGCGGCAACCTTGTAATCAAGGTAATATGCCCATATGTTTCGGTGTGTTCGTTTAGAGCCACCTTTTACTCCATCGAACAAGCCGGGAACATGAAATCGTATTCACATCTTGCCTCGAAGCTTCTACATCAGCCCATTCTATCAAGATCCATCACTCACGCAAAGCAAAAAAAACCGCATATCATCAAGGTAGAGTATCTATCTTCTTAGATCTCACACAGCTATGCAGCTAACACTAGTCTAGCAGAAAATTGAAAAGCTACAACATCCCTAAAGAAATCCCAATCCCCTGAAACATGTCGACTACTAAATGGCAGTATAGACAGAAAAGAAAAGAAAAAGAACAGAAAGAGCAGTAACTAAATGGACAAATGGCAGCACATAAGAAGAAAGTTTCCGTTACCGCCATCACCCAAATCTATTCCTCCATTTTTACATCCTCACCCTCATCCACAATTTCATGCTCGGCGTCAATCTCATACCCAGCATCAACCTCAACCTCATGCTCGGCACCCACCTCATTGCCGGAATCAACCTCGTTGCCGGTATTAATCTCATCCGCGGCATCAGTCTCGGTTTTGACCGCACGAACTCTAGGCTTGCGAACACGGTTGAGCAAATTCTCCAAGACACAAGATTCAAGCTCTTGGTCCTCGCCGCCCTCTTCACCCTCAAGACCGGTAATAGGGACCTCGACGATGACCTCCTTCATCATTCCAGTCCCAATCCAAACTTTCTTAGTGCGCATCTTAGGCTTGGTGACTTCAATCTCAGTGCTCTCAGTATCGGCGTTAATAACTTCAGGCTTGTTCTTTTTGGTACGCTTAACGGTGGGGTTGGCAGGGGTTTTGGCGGGGGCCTTCTCAGGGCCAGCCTTGCAGTGAGCACACATGCGGCCGTGGCGAATGAGAAGGTTATGCAGTGAGTATTTGAGGTTGTCTGGGATACGAGCATCGAGGTGATAGTAGGCCTCTTCGCGGCCAGCGCTATTGGGGATCCACCCAAGAAACTTGGAGATGCGCCAGACATGGGTATCGACGGGGAACTTTGATCTGCGTAAGCCTATACAAGGCATGTTAGAAATTGTTTTTTGGGGGCTACGAGGAAGGTGGACACATACAGAACAAACAAACGCAAGCCGCAGTCTTTACTCCAACTCCGTTGAAAGCCATGAGTGTATTCATGGCTTCATCATCACTACAGTCCTTCAAATGCTCGAGCGAGATGTTACCCTCGAGCTTTTCGTCTTCGCCGACTTCGATACCTTGAGCTTTGAGGTCAGCTCGGATCTTAACCAGACTAGCCGCATAGACATCGTCTAGAACATCCTTGATGTGCTTAGCCTTAATGTTTGCAAGACCTCCTTGCTTAATTGAATCCCTAAGATCCTCGAAGCTTGCCAGGCGGACTTTGTCCCAATCGACACTACCAACACCGATTTTCTTAGCCTTTGCAATTATCTGCTGGCCGGCTTCATGCTCGGATATTTGGGCATCTTCAGAAATCACGACGGGATCATCGGTCACCAACCCAAATCTATCAATGAGGCCCTTGAAAGCCCTCGAGGAATTGAGATTAGTGGTGTTGGCAGACAACAAAGTCCTGATGAGAGCGTCAAGAACGGACGGAACCTCGCCGCATCCCGAAACCTCGTTATCAGGCTCTGGGACCTCCTCTGGCTGGTTAGCCGGGCCATGAGCGGCAGTCAACAGAGCGGCCACATCGTAACATTCTTGGGGGGTAGGATTGATGAGATCGGGATAAGGAGTCTCGCCGGAGACAAACTTAAGAGACTTCGGCTTCCTTTGCAATTTCTTTGGAGATTTTTGTTTCAGAGTACTACCCTCAGTGCCATCGTGGTCATCATCTTTGACCTTTTTGGCTCTCTTTGTGGGCGTCTTCTTTTCCTTTGCCAGTTTAGCCTTTTTAGGAGGGGGAGCCTCTTTTCCGGAAGACGCGAGATCCTCAGTCTCGGAGGCTCCGGAGAGCTCAGGAGATATAAAATCATCAATGGATGCCATCGTGCGGTCCGGAGCAGTGGGAGAAGTGAGTTTATCGTCTCTCTATAATAACGAGCGGCGTTAGTGGTTATCATTGCGTACTGCTATAGTAAGATTTTTAATAGAAAATCCCTCATTGAGGAGGAGGAGGAGAGCTAGGAGAAAGAACTCCTCCGGTACTGAATCAGGAAGTGGGGTGGTTCCTCAATGAAAGGGATCCACAAGTAAAGGGATCCTATAAGGAAGGGACTCGGGAGGGGATTGATGGAGAAGATGTACTCCTAGAGATGAAACGATAGAGAAGTAGACTTGAACCATCAGGGGCAATTTCATCGGGGAAAAGCTCGTCAAGCGAAAGGCTTCATGGGGCAACAGAATTCATCGATAAAATAAAACTGGAGGGGCGAAAACCTACGGAGGAGAGCTGAACACTCCTTATTTGAGCAGCCAACAGACTTGAATTTCTCTGAAAAGCAGGGGGATATTTATAGGAGATGGGCGCCACTCTGGGGCGGAGTAGGCGAGAAGACATGTTCTATCAAATCAAGTCAGTCGGCATTCTTCTTTGACAAGCCGGAGAATCATTAGACAGAACTCACGATTGAACTTTGATTGAGCACGATAATTTTCCCGGTGAGAGGCAGCGGAATTGCGATGAGGGGGGGGGATTGAGAAGTGAGAGAACGTGGCAAAGTGGGGCAGAAGGGGAGAACGATTTCGGGACTGTTTAAATGGTAAGTTGTGCGCTCATATACGCTCTGCCGTCACACATATTGCAGCATGGTAGACCGGGGAACGTGGTCAAGCGGTACCCATCTGCATACGATTTTGCTAGAGCTGCTGAGGGTCAATGGTATTTAAGTGTACGCCTGTCTGCACACAAGGGTCAGTGCTCGGGTATCGTAGTATAATGTCTATTGTGCAATGAGGGCAGGTGTCTATAGAGATTGGTTTTTGTCATTCAAGCGGGCGTTGTAGGATCGAGTTGATACGGACAGAACACTCTCAGGAATTGTCACTCTAACGGTTTGAGAACGATGACGATGGCGTACGTATCTCACGACCGAGTGAGACACCGTGCCTGATTGAAGGCAAGGGTTAGGTTTTCTGATAAGATAAGCCCTGTCAGCCAGCCTAGTCCCTGTTTGTGCAAGCGCTGTCGGCGTGCATATTGGAAGAAAAAAGATTCCAGAGCCTCAAAACATCGACACCTCCCCACCACAGCTCTCCCCACCAAACCCACCACAATCTACAACAATGGCCGACAAATCCCGCTTCTACCTGGAGCAGTCCATCCCAGAACTGCAAGAGCTCGAAAAGAAGAAGATCTTCACAAAAGTACCTTCCTCTCTCCCTTCCCTCTTCTTCCCCCAATTGCACTCTTACCCTCACCAGCACAGACAGTCTCTAACTCCAACTCACCCACCACCAGGAAGAAATCTCCGCAATCACCAAAAAGCGCTCCGAGTTCGAGCACCGCATCAACTCGCCCGCCCCCAAGCCCACCGACTTCACCCGCTACGCCGAATACGAAATGAACCTCGACTCCCTCCGCCGCAAGCGGCAAACCCGCCTCGGCGTCAATTCGCGCTCCCACGCCGGGCAGCGCCGCATCTTCTTCCTGCTCGACCGCGCAACCCGGCGCTTCCCGGGCGACCTGGGGCTGTGGATGCAGTACATTGCGTACGCGCGCAAGGAGCGCAGCAGCAAGGTGCTGGCCAAGGTGTTTGCGAGCGTGCTGAAGCTGCATCCGGCGAAGCCGGAGCTGTGGATCTTTGCGGCGAGGCATGCCGTCGAGGTGAATGCGGACGTGACGGAGGCGAGGGGGCATATGCAGCGCGGGCTGAGGTTTTGTAAGGGCAGTCGCGAGCTGTGGTGGGAGTATGCGAAGCTGGAGTTGGTGTTTGTGGCGAAGGTGCTTGCGAGGCGGAGGATGCTGGGGATTGATGGTGCGCCGGCGCCATCTGACGAGGAGCAGAAGCAGGCGGAGGCAGAGGCAGAGGCGGCGATGGACTTGGACGACGACGAGATCAAGCTGCCGACTGTGAGCGCGGACGAGCTGAGCGGGAAGCCGCGGAAGGACCATCTTGTTGATGCGGCGGCGCTGGAGGACATTGCAACGAACCCGGCGCTCAATGGCGCGGTTGTCGGCGCGATCTTTGATGCTGCGGTGAAGGAGTTTCCCGGGGACATGGCGTTCGTGAGGGGCTTTTGGGACCTGGTGATGGGCTTCGAGACGCTGCATTGTCGTGGGGCGCTGCTGGAGCGCGTGGTGGTGCATGTGCTTGATGTTGCGCCGACAGATGCTGAGATGTTGATGCTGGGGGTGCAGCTACCGGTTGTGGGCGTGTCGGTTGCGAACCCGATCTTTCCGGCGCGACTAGGGACGGTGCTGGATAATATGCGGGAGGCGGCGGAGAAGGCCGTGCCCAGGGGGGTGCTGTATGAGAGGTTTGCGACGTTCATGGTGGGGCTGCTGAAGAGTGCGATGGAGGAGGAGGGCGCGGATGAGGGTGTGAAGACGGTCATGTTTGGGACGCTTGTGAAGTACTTTAAGGCGGCGGAGGCGGCGGATGAGGCCTCGGTGGAGCTGTATATGCGCTGGGTGGAGACTATGAAGATGAGGGGGAAGGCGGCGGCGGCGGTCGAGGTTGCGGAGAGGGCGCTGCTGAAGTACAAGGGGCACAAGGGGCTGCAGAAGGCGATCAAGAGGATACAGGCTCAGGAGGAACTGTAAGATATGCATAGTTAGAGAAGGCGTTAATTGTTCAAAAAAGTTCTTTCTTTCTCTATAGTCTTATTCGATAAAAATAAATCTACTCTTCCCCCCCCCCCTTTTTCTAATTCTTGTAATTACTACGCTTGGTTCAAGCGGGGAGGTCAATGATTAGCCCCCACTTTCTAAACACTATCTACTACTACTGCGGGCGGTGTCAATGACCGTATCTTCCCGCACCCATCTACTCCGCACCCTTCCCCCACTCCGTCCTCCCCAACACGCCCTCAACCCACTCGCCCAGGCCCTCCGGCGCATCCCCGAACGTGCTGATGTAGTCATTAATCACCCCGCCGTCAAATCGAAGCCCCACCAAGCCCTGCATGCACTCCAAGTCCGACTCCACCTTCTCCACCACACCTTTGTTCGCCGTGATGCTGAACCACACGCCCTCCGGCGGCTGCGGGGCGCCTTCGGGCACCTCTGAGGCCCCCTCTGGTGCCGGCACAGAGAACGTGAGCTGCGGGGTCTGGCCGTATGTCCATTGCGCTGACTATTATACAGTTAGCACAGCCTCGACCCACAGAACGAACAGAAGCTGCAAACAAACCTTCAGCTCCTCCGCGCCCTTCCTGATCTCGCTCACCGCCAGCGCCTCTTCCTCACTCACATAACACACGCCCACCTCCCCCGCCAGCTCCCCCTCCATTGCCCTCCTCACCAACCCCACCCCCCGCTCCCCAAAATACTCCCTCCCCATCTCCTCCACCACACCACGCACAAACGCCTCCCTCCCCACGCCCACATTCGCCACCGCACTCCTTACACTCCCCACCCCCTCCCACTCACCCACGCCCCCGCAACACCCCGCAACCACACACCCACCTCCCCCAGCGCCGCGCTCAGCAGCATCGTCCCGTGATGGTAGCTCCGCGCCCGCGTCAGCTTGTACGCACTACCACTCACCTTCCGCGTCCCCTCCGGCGCATCCCCGGCCAGCTTCTCACCCTCAACCCCGGCGCCAGCAGGAAGCAGCACAATGTCATGCCGCTTGTTGACAGCAGCCTCTGCGGCGCCCAGGCGCCGCAGCGCGCGCACTACCACAAGCGCGTGCCGGTCGCGGTCGAACACGGCTGTCGGCATGGTGACGGAGTAGTTTACGTTTCCGAGGTCATGGAAGACTGTTCCGCCGCCGGAGCGGCGTCGGAGTAGGGTTGGTGTTGTGGTGGAGGTGCCAAGGAGGGACAGGTTTGCTTCGAGCCATGGGTTCTGGTTGCGGCCGAGGATGATGGAGGGGGTGTTTGTGTAGAGGAGGAGGAGGGTTGTGGACGGGTGGGAGGCGGTGAGGAGGTGGTGTTCTAGGGAGAGGTTGGTGGCGGGGGTGGTGGAGGTGGAGAGGTAGATTTGGAGGCGGGTGGTGGTGGGGAGGAGGGTGCGGAGGGTGCTGAGCGGGCGGGAGTGGTGGGGGGTGCGGAGGTGGAGGTGGCGGTGGCGGAGGAGGGGGCCTCGTGAGGGGGACATTGCTGCTGGTTGGAATTGGGTGGAGGTAGAGGTTTGTGGGATCGGCACCTGTTGAGTATCGGGGGAGAGGACGGTAAGTATTATATCCCAGAATGAAGTCTCAGGCCTAATTAATATGACAGGCACAATATTACTCGGTGTCCCACCCCCCCAGCGTACTGAACTCCAGGTCAAACACCGACAGCGACACCAATTGAAACCAATTGAAACACCAACAACACCACAAATTATAAACCATCCAGCACCCAGTCTGCGCGCAGATCTGTCGTCCGCGCCTAAAACAGCCGCCATTTCCGGGTAACTATTGGCACCGAGTGATTGGGCATGATCTCACGGAATTGCAATTAATGGTGTGGTTGGTTGAAAGCATTAAAAAAAAAACTAGGTACGTTCCTGAAATTTGAGTAAATAACCGAGCTTTGATGTTTGTATTACTGGCTATACTGGTTTTGTGGGCCGGGACGGATGTCCGTATGGACTCAGATCTTGAGGTACTGTGATGCTGGAGATTCAGGGAGGGTCGGGCGCTGGCAATTTAGGAGTGGGTTGCATTATATACCAATCGGTCAACCAAACAAAAACAACGACGTTATAGTCGTAAGAGGAAAGGTAGATATCTAATGGAAATCATATCTTTCCTACACAGCAATACAGAAGTTTTAATTCGATAACCCCGACTCTAGTTACACCCCGCGCCCTCACTACTGCAGTCTGCCTACGAGACATATGAAATGTACACGGTGTGTCAGGGAGCCTACACAAACGCTCTAAAAGGTAGAGTGGTAATAAGTCGTGACCTACATACATAAAACGTAAAATATCTACATACTTGATTTTTGTCCATTTTGCTCCAACCGTGGGCCAACCTGATATCCACTCTGTAGCACCCGTCTTTACCAACACTGACCACCGGGGTATCCTCTGTATAATAGGCACTGAAAAATACAGTTTTCCTGTATCAGCTATAAATAAAAAAAGGCAAAAAAAAAAGAACAAAAAGTACTGCAGATTTCGCCGGACCGAAATCTACTACTCCCACCCCTGGATTGAACCGTGGACCTTCTATAGACGTTCAAAGGCCAGGCACAACCACACGGTGTTCCGGGGGGCGAGTGATAGCCATTAGACCACCCGCCCATGTGTGTTTTTGTCTGGCAATGTTACTTGGCACGACGCCAAGACCACCGCAGGTGCCAAGGATAACTGCTGGGGTCTAACCCGATTAGAGATTTGGTAATAACCAGAGCCAGGAATAAATCGCCTGGGTACTTAGTACTAAGTTCAAATGAGGATGTCTTTACGGGGGGTTGGTTTTAACAATTTTAGGATAAATATCTAGATCTCGGGAGTGGTGCCTGGCCGGTAAAAATCCCCATTCGTACCGTACTATTGGTCTGACACTGTGTCCGGTCAAAATTCATTTTGGAAAATGATATCTAATCCCGTTTAAAGCTAGCAAGTACAGTATTCGTTAGCTAGCTCCGGATTGACCAAATTTATGTTCCCATATGTCATTCACGGCATTCGCACCCCCCACAGGTCTGTAATGGAAGCTAAATATACGATCAATTACTTCACGTATCTCTCTAGGTTATGAGCCCGAGGTCGACCGGACCAAGTACATCACAAAGAAAGTTTATTACTCTAAACCACACACAACTATAGCTACCAAGTACACTTTATCACTTTTAAGCTTCCATTAAACATGTTTGTGTGGTTGTTAATCTACGTGCTCATATAAGAATTTGTAGTAGTTGATCGTGTTGGCTACATAAAGCTAAGGGGGATTTGACTCCGCATTTATACCAAAGAAAGGTGTGCAACAGATGTATAAACTAAATAGACATATGATAAATGCTATTACCGAGAAATAATGACCCATAGAACCCTTGATTCGATAATGATATCCTCTGCTACTAATGACAGATTAATTAGACCTTCAAGTTATACAGTATAGAGCCACCGGGAAGTGAACATTGTTCATATTCATATATTTTCTTATAATCACATGAACAAAGACCGGAATCCTCATATCACGTAAAGATCCAAACGAAAATAACCCAAGACCAAGGAAATACCCCGTGAGCCCAATGATTCATCCAACACGCATCCGATTTCCAAACGAAAAATGCAAATGAAAGCCCTTGCACCGCTACAAACACCGTAAAGCAAAGCAAACATATGTACGCCCCATCCTTACCAGCCAGAATTTTAATAAAGTCGTGTCCTCTCTTTTCGTCTCCCACAGCGCCTATACTCCCTGCCATACACGCATCACATAACCGATCTCCCATCAGCTCATGATTAAATCCCTCTTTTCGTCCCATTTTTCGCCGTACTGCTCTGCAATGTCTAATACCTCTTTACTCAGAATCCTACCCGCATCCACGAGCCTGGCCCATTGTTCTTGATTGAATCCGCGGCTTTCATATAACTTCCTTTGCCGGTTCTCGCTTGTGGTCGGTCCGAACATTCCAAAATATAGCCATGAAGCTACCGTCGTCCAAAGAGTAGCGAATATCACATTCGGAGCCACACTCCACTGTCCTGGCGTTAGCAATATCCCATAACCACACTTGAAACCAGGAAAACACACCAAGAAGCCACTGTTAAGCATAAGGGAATAAACGCCCACCAACCACCCCACCATCCCAACTATCGCCATATTCACTCTGTTTCTCAAAGCCTTATCGCACTGCTCTCGTAGCCTTCCCATAATCTCAATCTCCTTAGTCGTTTTTCTCAACTGATCCCGAGTGGTCTGACTGCGTTCCAGAAAAGAAGGGACAGAAATGACTATATCCTCCGCGTCTTCAATTTCTATTATAAACTCTTTCTCCCTCACTGCATCTTTTACGAAATTTCCAACCTCAATCGATGAGCCCCATCGGGTAGATCTATGCCTAACAGAACCAATACGACTGTATTCGGGTGCTTTGAATGTAACTCTTGGTGCCTTAGATGGGTCGGATGCGAGGGGTGGTAGCTCGGCTTGGATGAGTCTCGAAAGAGCCGATAAGGTATTCTTGGGGTTGACGAGTAGGACAACGTATTCATTATTGTGAACGGGGAGCTTCAGCGTGATGAGGGGTGCGGCAAGGAGTTCTCCTAAGATGACAGTTAGCAGAGAGCTGGGCGTGAGTAAGGACTCGAGGGTGAAAGTACCTTTGACATCCACACTTAGGGTCTTTTGAGGATATAGCGGCAACTGCTCTTTTTCAGGAGTTTCCACTAATATTGATGCTGATTTCTCTTCTTTCTTTTCATCTATTTTCACCACCTTCCCACTACCACCATCCACCCCATCTTTATCTTTAATCCTACATTCAACATCGTTCTTTTCTCCAGCTCTTTGTTTCGGTGCGCTTGGGTGATTTATTTTTCGTCTCGCCTTTGGTCCAGCAGCACTTGCAAATAAAAACGAGTTCTGAAACTGTACACTCGGACTAGTCCCTCCACGGCCGCCAGATCCACTTTGTAGTAATCGATGCACTAATGACTGCGATACTGAAGACCGGAATATTTGTCGAGCTGGCTGGGATGGATGAGCTCCAGTTGCTGATGAAGGATGCTGCGAAGAGCGGAGAAGTACTCGCGGGTTCATATTAACTGTTTATTTGGGCGTATGGATGAAGTTTTTTATCGTATGGATAGATGGCACTTTTTGAAGTGTGGGGAGTTTGGAACAGTGAATGATTCGAAACGAAAGACGATTTTGTTGGGGACGCCTTTTTTCTAGTTGGGTTTCAAACTCATACCGTGCAAAGCAAAAAGAACCAAGATTCCGCGGATAGATGGAGGAGGGGTTCTGTAGAAAAATAGTTCACTGGTCCTATCGAGTGGGAAAGTGGGGAAGTTTATCGAAATCACCTATCAGATCATATCGTACCGAAAAAGTTTGGTCCCAAACTGCCCTTGCCTTATCCCATCCCATCCCGGCACGTAGCTGCATGCAAAGAATGGACTTTCATGATCAACGGCCGGTGTAAAAAGGACGGAACGGAACGACGCTAGCTACATAGCAAGTTCAGAAAATTGGACGTGTCCGTCCCTCCATGGTGGTACGTGCAGTTGTAGTGGGGTGGTTGTTGCGGCTGGGCTGTCAGCATATCATTGGTCGAAGGGTGTGGGGTAGCTGGGCGGAATTAGCAACACCAAGTGTATGTAGAATAATAGTTTATCGCGAGCTTCAACACGCGTAAAAGAAAAATAAGAAGTCCCCGAATTAATAAAACATTCAGGAATGTTTTATCCGCCCACATTTGATAAACGCTCCAAAACGGTCAGCCGTTTTAAGAATCCGCCCAAGCACATGTAGGATCGACTGAAAAAGGAAATCTGATCAAGCATAGGATCGTCCGATAGGTAGCTCCAAGATGTTTTGCATATGGACTAAAAGAACTTCCAATGAGCTATGCTCGTTAAAAAGGGCGAAACAGCAGAAAGATCTTCGTACCGTACTTTATGTACCGTATCTCACTCAGTTTCACTAAGGGTCCTTCTTGTAGATTATGCACGAGTACATGTACTCTAAATATGTACGGTAGATCCTTCCAATGAGCGACCTCGAATGAGGTTTCGGTGAAGTACAAGAACACAACCTCGAATAGGGAGGCGGTGCTCTTTAACCGAAACAAATCCAAATTCTTTGCTCCAATTCGGCTGTTGAAAAATATGACGGTGCAAGACGGCACGCGGGGCCATAAGTTACGTACTAGTTGAAAGGAATACTTGCCAACTCAATATTTAATTAAGTGACTAGTTCAGATGATCCTCATGTTGTTTCAAAGCTTCTTATATTTTATGTTTCTAACCAGCTCATTCGAAAAGCCCTGGTTTTCGAGGATCTGGTCAACTGATCAGTCTTAAACAATCTTCGGAGACTTTTATCGATAACCTGATCAGCGGGAGTATATTGCGAGGTTGCTTAGACTATCAACCCAAATGATTCCGTTACAATATTATTCAAGGTATAATAAATCCACGTACCGGTAGGAGAGGAACATGGTAGGACCGGGTTTTCAAATAGTCGGGAACTTTCTGATTGACTAATGATGCTGAATATCATTATTTGCGCAAGTTGTGAGAGGTCTGTGTTTGCGGCAATTTGGACAAATCAGAGAAAAGGTATCCAAGCGAGTGACCAATATAGTTATCAGAAGTCCATCAGACAAAGAACCCAGAAATATCCATTCTACTCTTTATTAGAAACTTTAGGCCAAGCATCAATTTTGGTCAAAATTGATGGTTGCAGGGATTATTTGGCTGGGTGGCGAATAGCATTTTTCAAAATTGATCGTTGGCCTAAAGTTTCTATTATGAATCATGTCAGTACGTGGATCATGAAGCTATGATCAACTACCTCGCCTCTGCACATCATAATCTCATACCAGGCGTTGGTAATAAGAGATTTCTCGGGATCAGTGTACGTACCAACAGAGTAAAACATCTCCTCGTTCTCGAAGGATAGGGGCCAGTAGATGGATCCACGGGTGGAAAGGCAAGGGATCAAGTATTGAGATTCTCCCAACTCTCTATCACAATTGAAGCGAAGGAGCGGTCCTCGGACTCTCAACGAATTATTTTCAACGAGAATCAGTGTAGATCCTGATAGTTGTTTCAAGCTCTAGTGTATATGAGACTTTCATCAGCTAGTCAGCATTTCCTCCAAAGTTATCTCTTATCTATTAGAGGTTGCTCGACGTACCGAGACGATAATACCGTGTAGAGCGCTCTGTTCGGCTGTAGTTGATATGCATGCAGTTCTGCACATGCGTTTTTACCTCCTCTCGGGGAACGGTAGAGTAGTCCCGAAGAATGGTGAACCATGCAAGGGAGAAAGTACGGTGAATTTAAAGACAGTACACTGTCTTTAGCCGCCGCACGTGTTTTGCGGGATCTAAAGTTGAAACATACGCTGAGTAGGTGGTTCAAAGTTTAAGACACCTCATCCCTTGAGATGGTAACTTCGACGCCAGTGTAACGAATTTCTGGAAAAGGTTATTCCTGCTTGTGCATCCTAAAGATAGGGGATGTTTATGGTTTAGGGCTCTACAGTAAGCCAGGCTAGTGGCGTGTTAAAACTTTAAGGATATGCCGGATTTTACTACCAACAATTAACGAGTTATTTCTCATGATGCAACCCAAACAACAACATGCATCGACTCCTCAACTTCAACCTCTACGCCCACAGCCAAACCTCCATCTTAACATATATCAGCTTTGTATTCCAGAGCTTTCAACTCCATGCCTTGGTATCGCAGATCAACTAAAGTCTCCGCCTTTCTCACACTACTCGTAGAGTAGGTACTCTATTTTAACTTTTTGTTGATTAGTATTCAGCGGTCTTTCCCAGTTGATCATGATGTCGATCCTACACTTCATCTTCTATGACCAATCTCAGCTACTGCTACAGCGAGTACCTTGGTAATTCACAGGACACCACACTTCACCATCGCTTTCGCCAAAACTCTACTAGTAGAGTCTTAGTCCCGGGGATTTCACCGAATCCTGCTGGAGATGTTTCTCGCCTAAGCCCGAGATTTGTGAATATATCACGACAGGTTTACATACACTGCCTAATGGATCATCCCCGTGGTCATCCAGGAAAGAAGCTGAGCTTTAAGTTTACTTATTATTTTACCCAAAAGAGCAACATCCCCGGCCCAGTGGGATATGGATCCGGTTTCCAGAGAGTAGTATTTATTGAATCAGTGGATATCTTCGAGAGAAGTAAGACACATTCAAAGAGTTCAGTTCGTTGTTGTCAAGTAATATCAGTGCCCGCACCTCGAATTCTCGTTGTAACAGTCGTTAAAGATGTAGTACTAGCGTCAAGCACACTCGCAGTCTTCATTTTTGCCTTCTGCCGCTGGGAGATTAGAGGGTTCATGTATGCGGCTGCATACATACCCAGGATACCCCAATTCCCATGTCCCACATGCTGCTGCTGATGACCACGACGTCAATGGAGATGGCGGTAGTGGTGAGACGTCAACTTAGAGCTCGGCCTGCGGCTGGCAATTGCGGAGGGATGATGTAAGTGGCGCTATTGAACCAAACAATCGATGCTTAGCTCGAGAGCTTGTTTGTCACATCAACAACACAAAGAAATTTAGACAGCTTAAGCTTCATCTTGAGCTCTCGCATGCTGTAAGGACTCAAAATGCGAAAAGCGCTGCTAATCTATGCCGAACCTTTCCGGCACCGGGAATAGCGGGCCTATCTCTGCATCTATTCAGTGTGACACAGAGGCGATAATATTAAGAAGACTGCGGTTTAATTATGTCGAGTAATCATCACCGCAATAAAAGAAGTGCACACTTGAGACAAGACGAAGAAGGGCTTCTTCCTTCACTTTCTTTCTTCCACCTGCGCATCTATAATCAATAGAAACAGCCGTTCCCAAATACCCACCCCCAGTAGAAATTTAAAGTAGACCTTCCCTGCGCATCCGCCAGCATATATCCATCTATCGATAAGAAAAACAGAACTTTGCCGCATGTCCCTACCACAACCGGCACACCCGTCCTGCAGGCACCGCGCTTCTCCTCGAATTCTTCCAACTTCACCCGACAGAGAAGAAACAGCACCCACAACACCCACCTGAAGTAGAGCGTACCAGGCTGAGGTTCCAGTGGTCAGGGTGGTCCCCCGGGAACAGCAGCAATACGGACCACGAGGGCCAAAACGATGAGCTGGTAGGATGGAGTGAGTCCCAGCGAATAGCATTAGCCAGCGAGGCCTGAAAAGAAAAGAAAAAAACACAGAGAAAAGAAGGGTAAAGAATTGATCAGAAGGCGTCAATAAAAAGGAAAACCACACACCGACTACTCTCTCCCTCCTCGATCTAGAGTAGCAGCAGCAGCACCAGCACCAGCACCACTACCACTACGTATCGCCTCCTTCTTTCCCCTCCCCCCCCACTCTCGTTCCGCTGGGTAATTTTAATAGCAAATTGCCATTACCATTACAACTACCACCACTACCTACTTCACATACACACACATTTCCCCACAAGTCGGCATCCGCTCGGCAAGCAAGCAGGCAGGCAGGAAGAAAATCTCTTCTTTCGCACATTCTAAACACTTCTTACCCCGTCGTCATCACGCACTCTCTGTCTCTACTGGCACAGCTAGCTAGTTAGTTATCGCAGGATCGAAACAATAGTGATATAATAGCAACAACCCCCAACCACCAACGGCAGCCTATGTATTGGGTCAGTTCCGAATCCCAGCCGCCGCCGCCCCCGCCGCAGCCAACATACGTCGAGGAGCGCATCCCGATTCTCGCGCGTAGGCGCAGTAGCGGGGAGATTGAAGTCCTACGATGGTGCTCGCGGGCTAGACCTCGCATCAATACGAATACTACCTCGGATTCGAGGCCAGTGAATGCAAGCCCACTGAGCGCGGTAGCGAGCGACAGTAACAGCGAGAGCGGGAGCGTCATTACCACAAGTACCACCGCTGCGCGGAGGAATCTATCGCTCCCATGGACGAATCGACGCTTGTTACCCGAGTATACGGCGCCTGTGTCGCCGGCATGGAGCACAACGTCTAGTAGCGACGACGAGAGCTCTGATGGAGAAGAGGACGACGGTGGTAGCTATGGGACGTTTGGTCCTAATTACAATACCTTCAGCAGTAGCAGCACCTACTGCAATGATACTCCAGGTAGCAGCACTGGAGGCGACGAGGGGAACGACAGCATCTTTCTTGATAGCAACAATATGATGCATCCCTCCGATAATCAAATTCCCTGGCTGTCTCTGCCGCATAGGTCGCAGCTCCTAATATTGGCACTCTGTCAACTCTCAGAACAATTAGTACAGAGTTCTGTAATCTCATATCTCTACTACTACCTCTCCTCTATTTACACGCCGGACCGTCTCCCTCCCACCCCGGGAATGATCGCGGCGCAGGCTGGTATGCTCGCCTCAAATTTCTTGCTTTTCCAGGTCCCTGCTAGTACCTTCTGGAACCGCATGTCAGATCGTATCGGCCGCAAGCCATGTGTCCTCTTCGGCCTCGCCGGGATCACGATATCAACTCTCGGGTTCGGCTTTAGTGAGAGTATGGGGGCAGCGGTATTCTGGAGCATTCTCGCAGGCGCACTGAGTGGTAATGTGGGTGTGCTGAGGACTATGGTTACGGAGACTTTTGACGAGGACAGGTATCAGAGCCGCGCATTATTGATGTTTCCAATGTCCCAAAATGTGGGGATCGTTGCTGGAGCACTTATGGGCGGACTGTTTGCGGATCCGGCGGGGACGTGGCCAGGTGTTTGGGGTGGCATTGGATGGGCAACGAGGTGGAAGTTTGCCCTACCGAACATGATTAGTGCTGGGATTTTAGTAGTTAGTTGGATCCTAGTGTTTCTGTTCCTCAAGGAAACACAAAAGAAGAGGAATTCGAGAAAGGACTGGGGCATTGAGGTTAGAAGAACGGTCCAGAGACGGATCAGAAAGGTGTACGGGAGCTTCAAAGGTAAAGGAAAGCACCTTGCAACGTCCAATGACGATCTCAAGAGCGACTACACAACCCTCACCACCCCCATCCCGGACGACGAAGAGTCCGCCCTCCCCTCATCTTCCGCCTCCTCTTCGTCATTTACAAAACCTACCACTTCACCACCTTTCCACGCTACTCTTACCCTCATTGCCTTGACACTCCACACCTCAGCCTTCCCTCTCCTGCTCGTCGTGTTCCTCTCCACCCCGCGCCCAATAGGCCTTGACCTTCCCGCCTCCACTGTTGGCCTTGCAATAGCATACATGGGCCTCATCGCATTCGCCACTCAGATACTTCAGTACCCGCGCCTTAGTCCCCACTATACGTTCTGTCTTGTCCCGCTTGCGTACCTCCTCATGCCGGTACTACCGTACCTGTCCGCCAGTGGAGCTGTGGTGGCACTAGGGCTTCAGGCTGCTGGAGTCATGTTGGCAAGAAACGTAGAGGTTAGTGAGGCACTCTTATGTGCTCGTGGGGTTTCTGTGGCAAGGGTAGCCGGTCCAGTGTTTGGTGCCTGTGTCTATGCGCTGTGTGGTGGCGGGGTGTGGTGGGTGATGGCTGTGTTGACTGGAGCTGGAGCATGGAGTGCAATGTTTTCGAAGGAGTCTGGAGAGACGGGAGATGAAGAGGAAAATAGAAAGTAGAGAAAGATTAATAGGCTAAATATCATTTGGAAAACCTGGAGTTTTGGGGGGGCCATGGCTGGTAGGTGGAAAACGGAGGGAAAAGTTGATTTTGGGTGTTATTGTTTTTGTTTTTTGTGTGTGGAGTTGATTTCTTTCCCCCCTCTTGGTTTCTTATTTTTTACTGTTCTCTTTATTCATTTATTTACATTAATACCCCCCTCTCTTTTATCTTATCTTAAATCAGTGTTATCACTATCCCGTGTGGAGGACCATATTTCTATGAGGTGATCATGGTGTATCACTCGAGTTCCTGTTTGTTAGTAGGTGGTGTCCGTGAGCTTGTCGTTGAGATCGGCGATGGGTTAGTTTTTTAGTTAGCTAGATTGGCGGTGATGGATTCAAATTATCAGGTTTTACATTGCTATTTATTTTACTAGGAGTGCAAATATAGTGGAGGTCGTAATCATGATTTATCACTCGATCAAGAAAGTACTCGTATTTGGTAATCTCAGAGATCACGGCGTGGGGGGGTAGTATTGCGCTGAAATAGCCAGTGAAAACACTTCACCCCTTGGTCCACTATTGGGCTTCGAGAAGGCCGGGGAAGAAAGGGGGCCCAAGCAGTTATAGAAAGGAAAGCTGGTTCCACGAAAATTTCTAGCCCCATGTGGCTGGACGAGCACTGTGCATGAAAGTTGAGATCATGGAGAGTGCTGATGTAGCGTTGGAACAATGGGGGGGAATACTAGGCGCAGGCCTGCCCTGTATGCACAAGTGGTAGGCCTTAGGATTAAAAGCCCAAACACCACAGTGACTGATGGCCATGATAGTAAACGTTACGTAGGGCGGATATTTACCTCCTTGATCTTGGGTTGAACCGTTGAAGAGCAAGATCTTTACATTGTCCTTCTATATTACAGCAGATATCATACACACAGCTTTTAAACAATCAACAGCCTACAGAACGTAGTCTGAGGGAAATAAAAAACGCACATCTCAATTTGAAACATAGAATATCACTCGATATCCTCGCCACGCTAGCTAACTATCGTACAAAGCCCCCGCCCCCCGCCACCTACTCCAACTCCTTCACCACTGCCTCTAAGATCTCCTCCGAGTTCCTCCATCTCCTCCTCGGGTCTTTCGCCACCTTCTGCCACACCTCACCATGCCTTGGTTCGGTGATACTCAGCTTCGCTAACACATCGCCCTTCTTGTCATCCTCGCCATGCATGCTGAGGAACTTCCAGTACCACGCCCAGGTATCACCTCTATCGGGGTCAACCAGAATCGCCTTCTCAAACCAACTACCCGCCTTTGAGAGCTTCCGCTCCGCCCAGAAATTACGTGCTACAGCTACATACAGTGTTGCGTCATTCCCCACCTTCTCGATGGCCTCGACGAGACGCGGCCGCCTGTGTGTACGTGCCTCGAGGTGCCAGATGGACTCAGCCCAGAGGAGTCCGGAGTGTGCGCATTCTTGCAGCGCTTGCGACATGAGCTTCTTGGCCTGTGTGATGTTTCCGGCGCGGCGCTCGACACGGACAGACTCGCACCAGAGCTCGGGACACTTGGGTACCGCGAGGCGTGCCCTGTCGAGGACAGATCTAGCGCGGACCAGCACTCCCGCTTTTTCCTCGAGGCGGGAGAGAAGCAGCCATAGTGGTATTGACTTTGGACATGCCTTTGTACCGGCGTTGTAGGCCTCGCGCGCAGGGGGGATCTTGTTGAGCTCGTATTCGTAGATTTGGCCCTTCATCATCCAGAGTTTGTCCGCCTTGGGGTATAATTGGAGGGCTTCGCCTACTAGGGAGAGGGCGGCGTCCGTGTCGCCTTGTTGCCGCTCGAATGCTACTGATTTGATCCAGACTCGGTCTGTACCGGCCTCACGGCGGGCCGTGGCAAGGAGGTCACGTGCAGCGGCATTCTGCTCGTTCTCCGCTTCGAGTTTGACTGCAGCAAGCCAAATGTCTTCGTTGTTGGGGTTCTGCTTGAAGGCTTTTCCGAGCACGATACGTGCGCCGTCGATATCACCAGATTGCCATTTTTCCTTCGCTAGCATCATCCAGAGAACCTCACTCTTAGGACAGGCTTCGACGGCCTTCTCGAGGAGGCCCCAGAGCGCTTCTTTTGTGCCGTGGTTCTTCTCAAGATCGGCAGCAGACCGCCAGATTGATTTTTTGGTGTAGAAGACGCGGAGAGCATATGCGTAGATTGCGCGGGCAGTTTCGTACTTTCCGCGTGAGATGGAAGCGTCGGCGTCGTCCATCCAGATCTTTTTGCGGTCGTCGTCTTCCTCAAGTTGCCACCCGAGCGTTTCCCGGATAATGGCCTGGCAAGTTTCGACGGCGCCTTCTTCCTCACAACGTTCTGCCTCCTTAATCCAGTCCTCGCGGGAGGGCATCGCTTCTGCACGGGCGAGGGCTTGCACGGCACGCTTCATGACATTAATCTTTGCGGCATTACCTTGTTGCTCTTGAAGACGTGCTGCGGCAAGCCAAATCTCGTGGGATGTCGGGATGGCTTTACGGGCTTTGTTAAGTACAGCTTGCGCATTCTCAAAAGTCTCGAGACGGGCGAGGGCTAGCCAGAGCTCGACAGATAGGGGGACAAGCTCAACAGCTCGGGCGAGAAGAATCTTGGCGTCGTTGGGGTCCTCCTCTAGTTTAACGGCCTCTTTCCAGAGAACTACAGACTGTGGGATGATGTCGAGGGCTTTACGGACTACTCGTTTTTTGGCACGGAGATCTACTTCAAGCTCCATTGCTTCGACCCATAGTTTGACAGATTTTGGGTTATGGCGGACTGCTTCGGCGACGATTACCTTGGCATTCGGCGCGTCATTTAGTCGCATTGATTCTAGCCATACGTCTTCATTCTTGGGACAATGTTCACAGCCTCTGGCGATGAGATTACGGGCTTGGACAATCTTTCCAGCGACCTCCTCTAGACGGGCTGCAGCGATCCAACCGGGGCCATGCTTAGGGTTGGTCTTGATGACGGATTGGAGGAGCTCGCGAACTCGCTTGATGTCACCGACCTGTTCGGCGGTCTGAGTAGTGCTGCGATTGAGGGATGTCAGGTAGCCCTTGGGGTCAATGTTTGTCGCGCCGGTTGCAGAGTCGCCTCCGGAGCGATCAAGACGGGCTTCAAGGACCTTTGTCTTTGCGCGACCAATGTCGATGAAGTTCGTCATCGTGCCGTCGGCAGTGTCGGAAGAAGCGTTCGCACTACCATCATCCTGGACTGAAGTCTCAAATTGTCCGCTTCCGGCGGCGTTGGCGAGAACCGAGTCGGGGGTTGGGTAGAACTTCTGGCGCATCGCTTGTCGTGCTCGTCGGTTTCTTCCTGTTAGATCTCCGACTTCGGGGAGGTTCGCCCAGTCGTCATCTGTGAGTGTTTCGAGTCCTCGTTTTAGGTCCGCAAATTGGTGTTGGATCTTCGGGTTCTTGCGTTCGTATTCCTCACGCTCGGCCTTTTCGCGGGCTTCCCTATATGATGACGGAGAGGTCGGCAAAACTATCTCATATAAACCATGACGATAAACCATGTGTCCTAGAAATAAAGAAAGAAGAGAATATGATGGGCATAGTTTCAAGGAATAAGAAGACGGGGGGGTTATATACCTTCGTGTTTTTCGCCGCCTTTCCATCTTTTCGTCTACAGCTTGGTATATCCTATCTGCCTCATCATCGTCCTCATCATAGGCCCCGCCGGCAAACAGTCCAACTTCGTTCTCGGGGTCTTGATACCGGTCATCGTCGTCATCATCGTCGTCTTTCTTTTTATCTGCACCCTGTAGTATCGCGGTATTGTTAACCAGCTGATGGTGAGTAGCTAGGGGGGAGCAGAGGGAATAACTAACATAAGCTGTAGGAGCAGGCTGTCCTAGGGCCTCTGCTCTCCTGGCAAGGGCAGCCTTGATGGCCTCTTCTGAGGGACCTTCACGCGCTGGACCGATATCAGACCGTGTTGTGAACCCTGTAGCACCACGCCCAAGACCAGCGACGTAGTTCGCCGGGGCAGGCTCGTCCAAGAAATTTCGTTTGAGCATTGGCAGACAATCGTATGAGTGATGATCGGAGGGCTTCGAGGCGTGTAGTTATATATAATCTGTTGGACTGTTTAGTAAATATTAAAGGGCTGTCTGTGACTGTCCACCTCCCAGGCGAGGAGGACTCACCGTCGTATTTCCCTGACTGCGAGCTCCCCTGTTGCATTGGGTTACCCGGCATCTTGTATCGCGATAACGACATACGATTGACGCACTGCAATGCTTCCAACCTCTCCCGCCCCCACTTCACAACTGTCCATATAACTCGTCAGTCGTCAGTGGACTTATAAATACTCTTACAATAATCTTACAAGATGGAATCCATAGAGAAGGAGTATGAGAGGCTCCGCAAGAAATCCAACCTCTCAAAGAGCATTTCAGATGTCGACAAGTGCATCCAGCTCCTCCAGAACGCTAGACAAGCTATAGCTAATGGTAGGGCTTTTAACTTTCTTTCGGCTACTTTAGTTTTTTGAACAATCGCCGGAAAAACAATAATAAGCTCCATACTGATGCTCCTAGACCCATCCTCTGCAAGAGTGAGCATTGCGAAGCTCCAGCAAACTGTCCCCGCAGCTCTTGAAAAGATCAAAGATGACGAGAAGGAGATCTATTCTGGCCTCAGCCGCTACGGCCGTGCTCTCGACAAGGTTACTTCTTTATTCTCCCCCCCCCCCCCTCCCTTCTGTAGATACTTGTTAACCCCCCCACAGACCTTCAAAGCAACTACTACCTACTCCACCAACGACTATGACGCACTCTCCTCCCAGTCCGACCTCATCAAGCGCGCCATCGCCATGCACCTAATCCGCGAGGGCCAATTCGCCGCGGCTTCAACATTCCGTGAGGAAGCTGGCCCAATCGACATCCCCCCGCACCTCACCACCGAGTTTGTCGAAATGTACGAAATCCTCAATGCCATGCGCATCCACCGCAATCTCGGCCCCGCCATCGCCTGGGCGCGCTCCAAATCTACGGAACTAGACCACCGCGGCAGCAACCTTGAGTTTGATCTCTGTCGCTTGCAGTTCGTATGGCTCTTCTTGGAGCAAGACGGGCAAATGCGGGCGTTTCACTATGCGCGAAAGGAGCTTAAGCAGTTTCAGGAAAAGCACCTAGATGAGATCGAGAAGCTCCTGGGCGCGTTCGCGTTCCAGACGAGACTGAAAAGCAGTCCGTATGCGCCCCTGTTTGCAGACCCGGAGAAGTGCTTTAATGATGTAGCAAATGCATTTACGAAGGAGTTTTGCAGCCTGCTGGGCTTAAGCGCGGAGAGTCCCTTGTATATTGCGGCGACGGCTGGAGCGATTGCGCTTCCAACGTTAATGAAGATGGCGGCGATTATGAAGGATAAGAAGACGGGGTGGAGTACGGTTAATGAGCTTCCTGTACGTCTCCTATTCTTCCCTCCCGCTGTATGCTCCCCGCATTACTGACAAAGATAGGCCGAAATTGCACTGCCCCCCGGCTACCAATTCCATAGCATTTTTGTGTGTCCAGTATCAAAGGACCAGACAACAGAGTCAAACCCTCCCATGATGCTACCGTGTGGCCACGTCATTGCGCAGGAGAGCTTGCAGAGGTTGGCGAAGGGTAGCGCTGTGACAATAAAGTGTCCGTATTGTCCGAAAGAGAGCAGTTTGGCGCAGGCGATCAGGGTTGTTATTTAGGGTTACTGGGGGGGCATTGGTGTACTGGTTTGGGTTTTTATTTCTGTGTTTTTGTTTTTTCTCCTTACTTTCGCGCGAGGTTTGTTCTCTCGAGATTCCCTTCTTTGATACTGGATTTGTGTGACTTTCTCTTCTTCTTGGGGTGTAACTTGGAGTGATTACTTGTTTTCTTTTTTTTTTCTTTTTCTTTCCTTTTCCAACCGTTTTCTTTTTTTTTTTTTTTTTTTTTTGTATTTCACTCTCCCCCCTCCCTCTCAATCTTTTGGCAAGAAATTATCTCTCCGCTGAATATGAACATGATCAGGGATCGTGTAATCATGCGTTTTGATTTCGATTTTGTTTTGTTTTGTTTGTTTTGTCTGCTTTGGGTAAAGCGAACCCAAGCGTCCACATATCCAAGCGAGTGATAGCTCATGACGCAAGCGCCGAGATTGAAGGCAGCAGTTTTTTCTATATGATATGATATCCGCTCTACCTGCCCGTTGAAGTATACTAGCACATGAGCTTCTAGTGGGGGCGCGTGTGTGTAGCGTAAGTAACTTGGTGCTTTTTATCCCCTTCGGCGGTCAGTCCAAATCGAAATCGTGTGCTCAGTTGAGCGCAATTGCTATTCATTCTCCTCCCTGTCTCTAGTGGAACAGGTGGGGCTGTTTAGCATGTGGGGAGAAACTCATAAACAGGAGCTGAGTTTATCAGAGCATAACTACCATATCTGGTTCGGCCACGATTTCGATTTGGACCGACCGCTTAAGACCCCCCCCCCTGCTCACGAGGGGATATTCAACAGGCTAGCTATTAGCGGGGCCGCAACGCTGCCAAAAGAAGTAGAATCAGAAAGAACCCAGAGTAGGGGGGCAACAGACGTGACTTTCGCCACAAATAGTCTAGGGCTAGGGATAATACATTGAATCCAGGATTTGCAAGAAAATATATCTGCTAGACCGAGCCAAGTCCTCCACCTAGAGTACCAAGTGTCCGGCCCTGAGAATGTGCCAAGGGGTGCTCATGCTACATGTAGCGCCCACTTATCACCCTCCGTCTGCAGCACCCCGGCGTCGTGCCAAGTATCGTTTCCACGCAACAACACCCACGCCCATAGCTATAGGCAAGCGCGAGTATACTGAATCAATACCTCAACCTGGATATAGATAACGCTAGCAGCTCTCATTGATCCGAGCTACGTCAAGTCTCCGATGGATTCTCGATCGCATTAAATCTCTAGGCGCTGTTTCAGGGGCCTTTGAATGAGGCCTGCATGTTGTTTATACCCGTCCAGGACAGTTATATAGCGAGCGAGTGATAAGCTATGATGTGTCTGATCATGGGGTATCACTCGTGTGTTTCTTTCTGCTGGAGTGGATGGGTTGCTTTGCCGGGCTTTGTACATGCGGTGGATGCGACAAGGGCTTTCGAATACTTTTAATTGGCTTTGGGTGTGTGTTCTAGCTATACCATTGCTCGGGGCGGGGATTATCTCCAGGATCAGTAGGCCCTACATACAAGAAGAGCATTTAACTCATTAACAGCATGGGGCTAGCTATAAGAAAGTGAAGTAACTATTAAAAGATAACCATAAGATTAGGCGCTTAAAACACTTTCACAGCAATTAACAGAGCACCCCCCCAAACTCATAACAACTAGATATCAAACCCCTCCACCCCATCAACGCGTCTCCTCAAACTTCCTCGTCAACTCCCACCCAAACTTACTCGGCCGCCCCGGATTATCCAGCATAAACAGCCGATACAGCCCCTCCCACCCCACCGTCGCCTCCCCACCTCCAAACACCACATCCACCAAATGCAACGTGATACACCCCCTCGCCTTTGCCTCAAAGAACTCCCTCATCCCGCCCCTCCCCTCCCACCGCAGCGTCACATTAATCAGCCCCAGCCTCTTCAGCCTCGGAAACCCCAACGGACCCCCACCTCCATCCCCCGGCGCCCCCGCCGCGCTGCAAAAGTCGAGATCACCGCAAAAATAGACGAGCGGGCACTCGGGACTCACGCGCTGGCCGCGGAAGGAGGGGTCTGCGTCGGCCCTTTTGCGCGCGTCCTTGGGGTGGGGCGGGTGGAACTTTATGCAGAGCGTTTCGAGCCACGGGGCGAACTCGGCGATGAGGGTGTGGTAGGAGCGTTTTACGAAGCCGCGCTGCGCCCGCGTCGAGCCGGGTGTGGGGGAGGGGAGCATGATGTGCAGGTTGGTGATTGTGGAGCTCCAGTTTCCGATGCTGCCGTCGCGGCGGGGGGTGGAGCGGATGTACCAGAGTGCGAGTGGGGTGGAGAGGTCTAGCTGGAAGGAGAAGAGGCATGGGGGCTCTGAGAGGCGGCGGAGCTCGTCGAGGTCGACTGGTGGTGGTGGGGGGCCTTCTGGAAGTGGGACGTCAAGGTGGCTTAGGATCTGTTCCCGCTTTGAGGGTGACTCGGCGAGATCTATGAGAAACTCGAGTCTTTTTAAGATCTTCCTGCGTGGCTCCTGCCTTTTTAGCTTGTTAATTTGGTCTATTGACCTCTGCCATGCGGGCGTGAAGGGGTCGATATTCGCTACGCCTGTGGAAAGACGGATGATGTCCTCCTTGAGGATAGATTCAGAGATCTCCAGACATGATATTAATTGCTCCTTGGTGGATCTAGTTAATGCAGAAAGTTGCCTCTGAAATTCAGGCAATACACGTGGGAGGGACATGAGCCACTTCTGGAGCTGTGGCCGGCATACTCGTTGTTCCGCAGCAATCGAAACATCCCTAAACAATTGTGAGAACTCTTCAAGTTTGAGAGCATGCGCGAGGAATGCAATCTCCTCCAAATGAGCCTGCGGAAACTTGACAATCTCCGCATAGGGGCGATTTATAATGGTATCATGAATGAGCAGGTCCTCTTCAAGCTTGATACGCCGCTGAATGCGGTTCGTATGCGCCTCTTCAATCTGTGCCCGCAGGAAGATGAGCGCCTGACACACCAGCGTGAGACCCCAGTTGTCCTCGGGATCCGAGTCTTTAGCGGAGATTCCCTGGTCCCGGATCCACAGGCACGTCAGGTTAGGCATGCTCTCCAAGATCCTCCTGAAGAGACCGCTTTCGAAATGTTTGAACACTCCTGGTAGCATTGGAGTGCCATCTTGCGCTGATGTGTATCCTCCTGCGCGAATCTCCCCGGTCTTCCTGTCCCTAAACACGATTTTCTGCCCCAGCCTACATGGGATGATGAATGTGATTATCAACCGGTTAGTGATACTTTTGCCTAGCCGTCCAAGCGCGGCGAGCCTCCCGGGCGCAAAGAGACGATAGTCGTCGGTAAGGCGAATCCTAAAATTAATCTCGCGGAAGAAGCGGTACTCCTGAGTCTTAGTCCATGCACGAAAGATACGAGAGACGAGCCGCAGCGTGAGGAGTGTCCTGCTGTCTGCAAAACGAAGAATCAAGAGACGGGGGAGACGGTGTGCGGCTCTGGCCGTGGTGCGGGGATTGTAGGGACTAAACGTCATGAGGCGTTCGAAAGAATCCATTGCCATCTTGGCGGGCGAGTGATCTTTGGTGAACCAGTGTTGTGCTCGAGATGGGAGGGCTGACCAGATGTGATGTGTGGTGATGACTGTTGAGAGGTCAAGAGGATGGAGGTTACCGCGGGGATACTTGCGATGGTGAGCTCTCTGCCCGAGGGAGCACGCGCACATAGTTGCAATACGGGCACAACGGCCATACAATATGATATCAGCGGCAGATAACGGCGTGTGAGATACGTGTATGCAGCCATACCAGCACCCAGTACTCCATACCGTCAAGTTGAGAACAGATTACGAGCCCTTACAACTTCGACATGGTTAATTCGGGCTAGTGTGGTCAGCAGAGTCAAGTGCCTCTACTTGGTATGGTCGAGATAAGAACAGGCACCAACAGGCACTCGACCTTCCTACGCCCATCAGTGTGAACTATATCCACTCTCCTCAACGCAAACCCCAGCACAGCAGCATCATCCATCGCCCCTCCCCTCACCCTCCCCTCACCCTCCCCTCACCCCGCCCTCTCCAATCACCACCCTTCACCCAATCACCACCTCTCACTCACTCCTCCCGTGTAACGCTGTGACCTCACCTCGCCTCACCCCACAACCCTAACCCCACGCCCGCTACCCCGCCACCTCAACCACAATCTCAACCCACACACCAACACAAAGAAAGAGAAAAAAACACCACCACCACCACCACCAACAAACATCTACATAAGCCAGCCCAGGACACCGATACTCAATTGATGCCCCCGCCTCACATCCGCCGTCGCCCAAAAAAGGTCCTCTTCCCACGCTCCTCAACATCAACCACAAGAAGACGAACCACCCCCTCCACAACCACCATGGCCTCCTCCTCCTCCTCCCCCTCCTCCTCCACCAACCCCCCCACCCCCGTGGAGAACCTCAACACCATCCTCGACAACCTCCGCGTGCAGGAACTCTCCTCCTCCGACACCTCAGAGCCAGCATCATCCCCCGCCGCCGCAGAGAGCTACTACCCCTACAACCCCTCCAACCCCTACATCCCCCCCGCGCCGCCCGCGCCAGCGCTGTTCACGACCCTGCCGCTGCTGCGCGACGCCCTCACGACCCGCTCGTCGGTGGACCAGGATGCGACCGTCAACTCGTGCATCCGCTACCTCGGCTACCCCGAGGACCCGTTCCCGATCCTGGACCGCGAGAACCACATCGCGTTCCTCGAGAGCGGGCTCACGAGTAAGCTGCCGGACTACATGGTCGCCTACGACGCCTCGCGCGCCTGGCTGGTCTACTGGTGTCTCTCGGGGCTTGCGTCGCTCGGCGTCGACCTGGCAAAGTACCGCGCCCGCGTCATGGACACGCTGCGCCCGCTGCAGAACGCGGAGGGCGGCTTCGGCGGCGGGAATGGCCAGATGAGCCATATCACGGCCACGTACGCCGCCGTTCTCGCGCTGTGCCTTGTCTCTCCGCGCCCCACTGCCGCCACCACCCCCAACGACAACGACAGGGAGGAGGAAGAGGACAAGGAAGCAGAGGAAACCCCGCTGGACCTCATCGACCGCCGCGCAATGCTGAAATACCTCCACAGCGTCAAGGTCCCCGAAACCGGCGGCTTCCGCGTCGCCATCAACGGCGAGTCCGACGTGCGCGGCTGCTACTGCGCCCTCGTCATCATCACGCTCCTCGGCCTGCCCACCTCCAACGGCCTCGTGCGCGGGACCCGCGGCTACCTCTCGCGCTGCCAGACGTTCGAGGGCGGCTTCGGCGCCACGCCCGACGGAAACGAGGCCCACGGCGGATACGCCTTCTGTGCGCTGGCCGCGCTGTGCATGCTCGGTGAGCCGCGCGAGGTCATGACCTCCTCGCTGGACATGGGCCGGCTGATTGCGTGGCTGAGCGCGCGGCAGTATGCGCCCGAGGGGGGGCTGTCCGGGAGGACGAATAAGCTGGTGGATGGGTGCTATAGCACGTGGGTGGGCGGGTGCTGGCCGCTGGTCGAGGCGGCGTGTAATGGCCCGCAGAAGCCGGGGGAGCTGGTGGGCGGCGTGGTGGGGAGCTTGTGGAGTCGTGAGGGGCTCGCGAGGTATATCCTTGCGTGCTGCCAGAATATGAAGGGCGGGATGAGGGATAAGCCGAATAAGTAAGTATATACATTACATCCCCCGGGATCATCTTTCCCCTAACAGAAACAGAGCACCGGACTTTTACCACACCTGCTACGTCCTGCTCGGCCTCAGCAGTGCCCAGCACTACTCCTACTACACCCCCTCCCCCGAGACGCTCCCCGCCTCCGCGCCCCTCGCGGGCGAAGAGGGGGAGAACGAGGACCTCCCCCTCAGATCGGCCTTCACCTGGCGCGTCAGCGAGAAGATCCCGTCCGTCGTGAAGGGCGTGTATGAGCCCGTCGTCGAGGACATCCCGACGTGGCCCGACGACGTCGCGGAGGAGGGCGCGGTGGGCGATAGGTTGAAGCCGCATCATCCGATCTTTAATATCCCGTTGGAGTGTGTGGAGGCGGCGGAGAGGTGGGTTGCGGGGAGGGTCGGGTTTTGAGGTGGTGGTTTTGGGGGGAAGGTGGGGGGCAGGTAGCGGGAGGGGGGGGGGGGGGGAAGGGGGGAGGTTGTGCTGTATAATTATATCCCAATTTCTCCATTTTTTTTTCGTTTTTTTTTAATTATTTTTATCGGTTTGTGACAGGGTTGGTGGGTTGTAGGGTGACGGCGTTCTTTGTATTTTTTTGCCCCGCTTGGGCGGGTGGATGGGTGGATGCTGTGTTTGTTCTGCGGTGTAGGTGCAGTTGGCATATCCTTACCTTAAAGGCACTCACCTCACCTCACCCCACCTCGCCTGACTGAGCATGAGGGTGGTGGATGGTGGGTGGGCGGTGTTTCATCTGTGCTGCTGTACTTTTATGTAGTATTTACGCTATCAAGTACTTAGCCATGCTATGCATTCCCACCTGGCCTGGCGTCGGTCGGTCATGGTCTATCACTCGTGGCTCTTGGTGCATTGGTACTTGAGGCCTAGGTCAATAAGGACTTGGTGCACTGTGGGGGGGGGGGGGGGGGGGGGAGGTGTAATAGCGTGACATGCATGTAGCGAAAGCTTGCTATAACGGTACGCTCGGGACCGGAATTTATAGAGAGATTACCGTTATATAAGATGTGCTGGTGCTGAAATTTCAAGCCAGGCAAAAGGGACCGAGATCTAGAGGTGCTATCGTTATAGGGGGGATTACCCTTATAGAAGGTATGTACCGTTATAGCAAGCTTTCGCTGTATGTATGTATGTATGTATGTGGCTGCATGTTACTGTGCTGGGTGGGTGGGTGCATAGGATATTGATCATGAGTGCTTGGCTTAATGGATCTGTACGCCTACCTGTCTGTAGGCACCACACGTCTGCCTTCCTGGGTCGCGGGCTGGGGTGTATACTTATGTCTTTGAAGCCTGCTGTGGGGTGTGGGAGTGCAACTGGAGCTAGCGGCGGCGATATATACAGCAGTCTCGGATCTCGCTGTAAGGGTGCTTTTTTATTTATAAGGATATATATAGGCCCTATATATAAGCTTAAGGATATGGGTCGCCAGTCCCCGCCCCGTGCATTTTGTATGTAGTATCCTTACCAAAAGTGCAAGGTTTTGTATATATGCGTAGACCTTATAGAAAGTAGTATGTAGTTTTGACATCAAAATCTTCTTCAAATGCTAGATCAAATTAATCAGGGACAGCAAAATAGAAAAACACCGATGTTTACTAAAGGGTTGCAATTGGGAACCCTCAACGTACGGAAATCAACTGTATAGTGATAATTCGTTATAAGGATACACATTTCCGGTCCCAATCATATCCTTATAGCGACGGATCGCTGTACAACTTAGCGCCTCTCCTTATATGTCCCCCGGATATCAACACCCCCCACCACCCCCGGCCCAAAGCCGTGCGGGAGCCAGAGGGCCGGATTTTCTGACAATGTAATACATTGATAACAGAAGCGGAAACCCGGGAATGGAAACTAGTGAACTGAGACACATCCATCAACTCTAAACCGGCCGCCGCGGAGAGCTAGGGCTGGCCATTGCGCTGTTTCGCCCCCTCCCCGGGCCCGGGTAGGAGCGAGTGATTTCCTGTGATCCCGATATCGTTGCTACTGTAAATTTGCGCCGCAACTAAAACCTGTATTGGAATGCAACTTGAATATCGTCTTACACCACAAACATAGTAGGAATAAGACAGCAAACCTCGTTTCTGTAATCCTCTATAGGTGTATTGTCTACGATTTTGATACGGTCTCGAGGGTAGTGCTTTCAAAACTCGGTTATAGTTATAGACAATTTGCTTGGTTTCAAAGCTAATTCGGGTTATTTTTAACAACCCATAATATTACCTACATATATGTAGGCTACTGCCATTGATAGCAGTGTAGGCCCTCGGGATTGGGAAGAGGTGGGGAGGAGGCGAGTGGGTGAGTGGGTGGTTGAGGAGGTGTTTGAGTGTGTCAGTTCCACACAACTATCCGAGGAACCGGGAGATATATTATGTTGCATGTATAATAAGTGACCATAGCAGTGCCTGGGCCCCTGTGGCTTCGATTAAAAGGAAGAGTTGTTCCCTGGAGTCTCTTTGGATAGTAGGGTGTGGTTTATATTTAGTGACCGAAGATCCGGATGAATTCCTTTGCTGGCTACTGGAATGGCTGCCGGCCGCAGGAAGCCCGGGCTGCAAACAATTGATAATCGTCAGCCACCATATGAAGTACCCGTGGTATCTGCTTATCTCGCCGGCTCACGGATATGACCGAGTTAGTATTATAATTACACATGAAACGTGTTCTGGCGGGACCTCTCTAGAGCAAAGTGTATATCGCCTTGTGGGCTGAGACATGCTCAGAATCTGGTGCTTTGCATATTATACAAACCTGGTGCTTGCCTTGCCAGATAGGGGAATGATATAGTTAAGATTTAAACAAGAAACTCCCACAAGCAGTAAATTTTGGTCTAAATTTGCCAAGGCTGCAGAGCACCAGATTCTGAGCATGTTTCGGCCCACCAGGCAATAGTCACGCTGGTTTGGTTGCAATAGATATCACCGCTTTTGGAGACCTTCTTACCGTAATATCTGTTGCTTAAAAGCTCAATAGCTACATGTATTCAACAGAACCTAGCGGTATCTATGCAAATGTAGCCATAAAGTAAGCTGGGCAATCGTTAACCATCGAAAAGTTAGATTCTTGCGGACTGCAGACACTAGGCTCGTCTTGCGCGAAATCCTAACCTCATCTCATTGTTCTGAGTGGTGGGTAGAAGAACTTGGACATTTGAGGTATTTCAAAGTTTTAATTAGTTGTTGTGAGGCTATCATTCGGGGAAGACCTCCAAAAGTCTATAGCTTTGGGCCTCATTTATTCTAATATGTGTCAGCTGTGGTCTCGCGGTAAAGGCTCAAGATCGTTTACCTTAATTTTGCCAATATGTATGTGCGTGCTTGATACCGAAGCCCATGAGTTATCGCAGCTTGATGCCCCACTAGTTTGAGGTTGGCAATTCAAGGTACGGAGGCCTATAAGGTAATGACTTTGAAGAGTGCCTTCCTGATTAGTTCTACCTCGGGCTGCTCCAGAAGTATGACCTACAAGCATTAGGCGTCTTGAATTGAGTTATATGCGTCAAGGCGGTCTATGTTATACCCCCCCCCCCCCGGGGGGGCCCCCTTAAACTTACGAGGCTGGTACATCTCGAATCAACCGCGGCCGGAGGTTTTTCAGCGGTAAGGAAGTTACATGTGGTTATCGGCCCTTGGATGTTCAAGACATTTGCGAAATCTCTCTCCTGCATTAGCGTGGTCTATCCAGGAAGTGATTGACCCCAAATAAAGCAGTGTCGTGAGAAGTTTATGGCATATCAGCGTACTCTCAAGACTTGCAAGATCATATGATATTTATGCATGAGAGATTTCGCAAATGTCTTGAACATCCCAGATAAGCATACATGTATATTACCTCTTTTTGAACAGGGAGTTATCGGGCCATGTATAATAGGGATATATATAGAGATATTACTCCAAATTATTCCTAATATATGAAATATTCGGCCTGGCACCTTATGCTAGACACATAACTTAAGACACTCTGGGCTTGACCCTCCCCGCCTCTCGAGGAAGATACCATGCAGTCGATATGTTCTTCCCACCTAGTTGCCCCGAGCTGCCTCGCGAACCACACTAGAGCCTACCTGAGCAGCAGCTCAAGGTCTATACGTTCTTTTAATTAAATTGCCGTGGCGACACAAGTTATTTGGGCATTAGTACGAATCGAGAAGGAAGCGACTACACATGTTCTATGGTCAAAATATAGCATCTGTGCAAACTGATATATATTTAGAGTTCTGCTTAGAGAAAAAGTTCTTATGGTAAAGATATATACCTAGTTAAAATTGAAATTACTCTGTACGTACCGAGAACCCCAAGATATCACTCAATTTTGATCGAGTAGGGAAAGTTATACCCGCCATAAGAAGAAAGTGCCTGAAGGTCGCGGCCCCTGTTTGACTCAATTGATCAACAGGCCTTGTAGGCCACACCAAATTTAATTTTTATCACCACCACCACTAGTAGCGAAATTAATAATGAGCTTATGATCTTCGAGAATCAGATAGGAATATGATTATACAGAGGCCTAACATTTTATTCGGACGCAGTGGCCTATTCCGACCTATGTGATTGCGGTATTTTTTCGAAAACGATATAACTCCCGATAAGAGTGCTTCAAGTAGTTTACGGTTAGGACAGTTACGTTTAGGACCGTTGTCCTCCAAACTATAAGGTGGCTAGATTTAAAGTTTTGAGAGAACACATGTACTAGGGTGTAGCGAAAAGTGATCAGAATCTGATAAGACAAATACACCTATTCACCGTAACATTCACTTATCAGATTCTGATCACTTACCCTCAACACCCGGTACGTGGTACGTCGCAAGCGGGACACATTGGCAACAGAGGTGTGGCCACACATAGGTAAAGTCATGTTAGCTACACCAAAACTGGCAATTGAATACAGTATCCTTCTTTTCACCACCCCCCTCCTTGGTAGACATCGAGGCCCAATAGAGAAAGGAACCCTTATAACTGCAATATACGCACCGGTCGAATTGATGGATATTTAAAGAATCATCTGATTCACATTGACTCCTGTGGTCCAGTTCTCGAGTGATGGCTTGTGATTATTCGGTCGATCTGTCAGAAGACACAATGCATCGGTGCCACGGACAGAGGAGCATTCCGTCCCTCTCTGCAGTATGAAGCTAACTGCAGCGGCATCATACCTTAGAGCACTGCCGTCAGACAACTCCGTGAGCGTAAAATATATTTGTGCGAATTTCATGATCGGCATTCCGTCATAGTTACAGCCGGGCCTCTCTACTGGTGTAGCACCAGTTTCAATCAAAACCGTTACCTAAATCAATGGCTTACGGGGTGGGCTCCGCTGTAGGCGCCGGTCAACCCACGTGCTGTGCGTCGCACATGTGTTGGGAATGTTCCGCCTGAGGGTACAGCGACGTTTCAAAGAGCCTGGGTTAATCGATAGGTCATTGAGAATCACTAGCTCTGATTGGTATTCAATGATTGAGGTTTGAAATAAAGGCAGCTCGTTACGAGTGGAACTGCAGGACATACTGAGGCCCAAAATTAAGGCTTTCAAGTGCGATCAATAGTAGTGGTCTGAGAAGACAGACACCTCTATTCTATGGATGACAGAAACGCGGGAAACATAACCTTGAATAGGCATTTTTGAGTCAAAAAAACCCTGTGGAGAACACGTGCACATGGAGGGATACCTATGCGATACCAAACTTTTGTTTCAAAAGAAGAAACTTGAGTCTACGGGAAAAAAATTTTCTCGCTTCTATAAGTAAACGAAGCTTCTAAGAGTATAGAGATAGATACATATATTATAGTAAGTAAATTCCCAACATGTTGAGCTTCAGTACGCGAGTGATTGATCATGATTCTACTACTCATCACCCAAAATATAGAAACATACGACTCTATCCAGATGAAAAGAGACAAAGAAATCCAGGTAATACATATATCTTCTCCCCTCGGGTGGTAGATAGTTTCCTCGAGGCAGAAATGCCCATTGGGCTGTGTTTATACATGTATCTTATTACCACTATAAACTGTACCTACATGCATCTAGTTATAGACCTATATCAATCTATATGTGCCTCTTGGACACTTTCCGCCACCGCCACGCGGTAGTTTGATAGTGATGAAACTGAAGGTTTATAAAGTTTCTATCTAGGTTTATTTGAGACTAATATTTCATCCCGGATGTGCTAGGTTCCGTTGGTATTGCCCTGCCGCCTGTTTACTTTGAGTTACAGACCCTGTTTCCTGGGTTGCTAATATCTAGGTAGTTGTTTGACAGCTCTCACTCTCGGAGCAAATTGTCATACTTGGAAGTGGTGATATTGTTACACCTCCAGATGAAAGAAAGAAAAAAAAAAGAAAAAAAAAAAAAAAAAAGCTCAGGCCATCATCATCATATCATATCATATCATAGTAGATAGAGAAACTACCCCGTTAGTGCGTGCCTAAGCGAAGAATGATGGCTAATCTTCCCACCTTCTGACAGAGTCAAAAAGCACACGTATGTGGGTGCACCCATCGAAGACGCATACATACCATAATACATTCCCATCCCATCTCTATCCCCAAAACCACCCTGCATTAAGAATATCGATTTAGTAGTGGAAAGGGGGTAGTTATCTTTCTCCCTCCCCACCACAGTACCCCACCTACAATCCTTGCCCCACAAATCTTGTGTAGCCTGTATTATGCACCCCAGGTTGTATGCGAGAGATCATTTGACACCCATCTCGCATGTGAGGAGTGGCTTCGGGTAAACTAGACGAGCTTGTCCGTGGCAACGGGGGGCGGAAAAGGGTTTTCTGGTATCGCAAATTTGTGTACTAGGTATCTCATATCTGTCCCGTTTTTATTTCATTATGTGAGGTTGATCAAGCTTAGAAATATCTACAGTATGATTCCAATGATCTCAAGAAAAAAAAATGCGGCAATCTAGGTGTGGTCAAAGGGCGTGCTCTATGTAGTAGGTGCACGGTGAGGTAAGGTTTGGTGGCTGCTGAGACAGTGCATATGCTGTTTCGCTTTACGAAGTGAGTCCAAATACGGTGGAGAGTTTGATCTACCGCAGATCCTTAAGACGTTCTTTTACCTTTAGCACGGCCAGGCACTTCGCCGCTTTGTGCACTAGACACTTGCCTGGATAAAGGAGAAAATTGCGTGGTGAAGCCGGAAATATGAGAATTCTAGATCCCGGAGAACTTGCAGTTTTTGGATTAATAGGTGAATAATTCATATCTCCTATCTTCGCCGCTGAAAGTAACAGGAACACGAGGCACTCGATTCGTTCGCTATGTGGATGGGTATGTGCTCTGCATCATTACCCAATGATGGTTTCACAGAAGCCGAAGAATTTTTCTTTTCGCCATTCTTCAGCTGGTGGACAGACATACAATAAATTGCTTCGAGTCGAAGTTCATCCGATCTTTTGCTCAGGGGAAAGAGCTTTCGAGAGAGTAGAAGGGAACTACGTATATACTGTCCCCTACATGGTTAGAGCCTGCTAGTACGGGGGGGGGGGGGGGGGAGATCCCTCCTTCGGCAAATTAGGTTGTGGACTTGACCAATTGGAACAAAGGATAGTTCCTGGAATTTGGGAATACATGTATGTTGTACCTTCCGGGAAATACATGATATATGTTTTGGCACATATCATGATTATGATGATGATAGCCCATGATGATAACATTTGTGGGCTTGAATTCTTCTCTACGAAAAAAAGTGATTGGTAGAGAAGTGAAACATTTCTCACCAAATTTTAGCTCACCACAACCCCTCTTGTAGAGTAGGTACTCAGTGGGACCGGTCTGTTTGTGATTCGGATAAAACATAGGACGCGAGTTCTCCCGCCGATACATGTGTGCTACCAGATCGAAGTCCTGCATGCACCTTGTATAGGAACCTTCCTGCTCATGATAGAAAAGCAAATTCGAAATCCCAGATCTGAAAAGAATCTAATATCAAGAATTAATAAACAATAGGGCCTCGGCATCCTGCAATTAGAAAAACCAAGCCGGCAATCGAGCCGGCAAGACAGGCAATTATTCTGATTCCCCAGACACACTTGCTAGTTTAGTTACAATCGACGTCAAGGATCACGTCTGATGTGCTCAAAAACATAGAGTATCATACAGCCCGCTAGACACCCTTGTGGACGTTTTTGCGCCTTCCCCACACTAGGCAACAAACGAGAAGAAAGGAAAGGAGGGGAGTGGTGGGGCGTGGTCACTGGAGTCTCTGGCATGGTGCCAAGATACCTACCTATTTGCTCGCTCGGCGTATACAGCGTTGCATGGCAGGGGGAACGGATGGGAGAATAATTTTGATCAGGCCTGGAGTGCATTAATTGGAGTAACTCGACAACCGTCATAGACTAAGAACAAGAAGAAAAGAACGGACGATAGAGTATTCTAGTTAGTACTCAGGATCACGAAAATTGATTCGGTAAGAATTTAACCGCTCAGGAAGAAAACCAGAAAGACAGATCTAGAAAGAAAAGAAAAAGAAACACCACATGTCATAGATCGATGATATGGTGTTCCGACACTGTGGATACGAACCCATGACAGCTATCTGCCTGGCCAGTGTTCAATAAAGCCTTGAGGAACAGAAATCAAAGCAACGTGGGGGTCTGAAATGAGCCATGAGCCATGTTCGCCTGCTGTCAAGATTAAGAAGCAGAGTTTATGACACCGACTTGTCTAGGTAGAATAGAGACAAGATAGGGACGATCGAGAGAGTCCATGTGCAAGCAACTCAACTTCCCGCAAAAAACAAAATGTCGCGATGGATGCACCCAACCAAAGTTGCTCTCACCTGCACGCACGAACTCGGACGCGTTTTCTCGGGCTGTTTTTTCTTATGGCTTTGCTGACCTTGCGACACACACATGGAGTCTAAGGAAGAGAATCCTCGCTTGCCTGTTTGCTGCCTGTTTTTGCTTGGATCCTTGAATTCCTTCCCTTCCCCTGCAGGACGCGAACCCTTAGCTAAACCACTTTCTTTACACCGTCCACCCACACACACCCTGAATTGCGACACTCGTCCTCCCTTTATCAAGAGAACAACCCACGCAACACACAGGGGTCGCTTATGTGGGGTTTGTGGAGAAGTGCACACTGCAAGCTCAGAGAATAAGACCCACTCGCTGTACATACCGAAAAAGCTAATAAATAATTTGGTTGGGGAAAGAAGAGCATCGGCAATTCCTGTCCTCAGTGAGCTCACCAATAAATGGATTTCCCAACGTATGTCTGCCTGCTGCACAGAAGTAGGTGTGGGGATCAGAGAATGAATAAAACATTAACATAGGTAGTAGACTCCGAACTGCATAGTGTACCCAGAGAGCGGGCAAGAATCATTTCCATCCGTTCACCCATCTGTCCAGACCATGCAAAAAAAAGCAAAGAAAAAGTCTGGGGGGAAGGATCCAAGGAAAATAAAATAGAAGCGCTGGGGCAGCAAGCAACCCTTCCCTCCTGTATGTCACTACCGCTTCGCCGCACATCACTTGCATAAGTGTCGTTACATACCTATCGCTCCGTCAGCAAGCACCGATAAACGTTCTATCGATCTTATTACTCCCTTTTCCCTCTCCCTGCTTCCCTACATACCTTTGAAGAATTGTATTTCATTTTGTGCCTACTGTAGGGTTCTGGCAGCTAGTGGTCAGTTCTCTTCCTCGACAGGCCCTCATTCCCTCCCTTCTGGTTCGTTCGTCAAGTCACCACAACTACCACAAATCAATCCACCCTTAGTCCAGTCTGTTCCTAGCCTGGCCCGGGGCGATCAAACATTACAGCCCAGCCCCGTCGGTGACCACGTTCTCTTTCTCAGACCTATTTTCTTTTCTTTCTTTTCCTCCTCCCCCTTCCTTCCTTCTTGCATTGTCTCTCGTTGGCATTTACTTCCGTCCAATAAATTGCATTGGCATTAATTGGCCTGGCTTGTTTATTCACTTTATTAATAATCTACTCTACCAACTACTTTTTTTTCCCTTTTACTTAGTTTCTTTTTATTTTCTTCAATAGTGGTGGTGATGTTATTAGACTCGTAGTATCAGCCATCTCGATTGACTCGAGTGAGAAAAGGAAGCTTTTTCTGCTCTATTCTGATACAACTCAACCTAACCCTTGGGAGAACAGCATAAGGCTTCGAGGAAGGTCGAAGGTCGAGGAGGAAAGCCGAGTCGAGGTTATAAAGTTTTAGAATTGGGGCTAGGATAATATTTAAGTTACAACAATATCCTCAGAGAGGGGCTTATTTTCAACCACTATCTATATTTACAGCAAAAACACTACAAATCATCCATATGAAGCCCTCAACGCACCGGTATATCCTCGCTCCGACCCTTATTGGCATTCACGCCATCCTTCTCCTCCCGTTAATCTTCCCACCCAAAGTCCTCCGGCCACCACACTTCCCCGATGCCAGCGGCGACCCATGGCCGGCTTACGGAACAACACCACAGCAGCAGAGGTTTAGGCGGTTACATTTGAGGTATTCAGTACCGTTTGGTTTTGCGGGCATAGCTGGGGTCTGGATATCGAAGCAGCTGGCGGGGAATATACCACTGCCAAAAGACCCGCGGAGGAAGCTGCTGGCAATGTGGCTGGAAAGCAGTGTGCTGTTTGGGATTGGGGTACTGGAGGAAATATGGAGATATGGGTTAGTGAGGTTGTTGGTGGGGTATATGGGCGGCCATGGGGGGTATAGGGGGAGCACCGTAATGAGTAGAGATGAAGGGGATTTTGAAGGAGATTTTGAAGGGCCTCCGACGTTGTGGGAAGGGTTATATGTTATGGCGTGGGTGTGGAGTATTTTCGAATGTTTGGTATGTAGGAATTCTCATTTTGATTTTGGTCTTGATTTTGGTATACCACGATTGCTGTCCCCATTACTTCCACTTTACCTTTGCTAGCAGTTTCTCCCTCTCTCTCTCCCTCTCTCCCTCTCTCTCTCCTAGCTTTGATCTTTGCTATATCTCTACTAGTCGGAAGTATACTTCAATTCACCATCAATACTGCCTCCTTTTGAACCACTTAGTTCCTTATTATAATCATTTCTGGGTTTTCTATCCCCCCATCTTCTCTGACCTTCCATCTCTTCTGGACCTCATGATCATCTCTAACACTACCATAGTACTCATGGTACGGAGTACGCCCCAATCCCCACGATTGCGGAAAGCATCATACCCAGTCTTCCCCAATATCAGCATCAAAGAGAATTCAAGCCCATTTCCGCCGAAACTCTGAAGGCCTCACCCATGCATCACACTACCAGCGTCCTCCTCTCGGAAAAAGGACAATAAGTGACTCCATTATGGGAGGCGCCAGTGACGAAACAAGAGCAGTTTTCAACCCTTTCGGCCGCAAAAAACGGGATACGACCGCCGTGAAACCAAGAGAAATAGAAGACAGGTCCATTCACTGTGTGGATAACAATACAACGGCAGCTGAGAGCGAGAGCTCGCGTACAGCTTACGATGAGTCCATCAGGCCGACGAACAGCTCACTCTTGGTCAAAGGCAAGAATACTATGGATGGGGATTTAGAGACTGGGCTCTTATCACGCCTGAGGGAGATTAGGCGTGAACAGGCGGAAGAACAGGCCGATTCGGACAATGGCTACGGGGATGACGAGGAGTCTGTTTCATCGGGCTCCGAAGACAACGACTCTGCTCGGAGCTCTATCGATAGTGCGAGGTTTGAGTCTGTTACACCTCTGTTGAGCTCCTCGCTCCCATACGACCCCAGCCAACAGCATCCGCATCATGAGAGCCAGGCATTGTTGCAGAACCAACGACAACAGATCACCTATAACACCATGGCCACTGCTAACTCACTGCCTCTGGAACCAACAGATGACAACAACGAAGACGAAGTCGTCACCGTGCATGACTGCGACAACCACAACAGCAGCAATGAAAACCGATTTAGTGATCACGGCAGAGATTCAACCCCAAAGACGCAGAGAAGCCCTATTGATAGGGTCTACCCTTCGTACCCTCCATACTCTGCAGCCTGCAATCACGCCCATTTTTCAGCCACCACTTCCGCACCAGGTCCTTCTGCGGGCTATGGTACTGCCGCGGTGATCAACCGTTCTGTTCCACCGAAACGGAAATCGATAAACAACCCCCCCAAGGAACCGCGATGTAGCAGCAAGACAGTCTACGGAGCAAACGTCAATACACTCCCATTGCACCTCCCCGTACTTTGGAGGACTGCCGCCTTGCTACGGCATATTTCCCACGCCTTGATCTATGCATGGGCACCAGCATTGGTTTTCAATGGCCACTTTCAGTGGGCCTCGTTCCTTGTGTTGTTTCTACTGGCTGTAAAGAAAGGGTGGTCGACTATGGAATGGTTTGGCGGCGGAGCATCAAGGTTTGTGCACCAGCTCCTGATCCCCAAGCGAAATATTTGATTCGTTACATGCAAAAAAAAGACAAAAAAGATCCCGTAAAAAGAAAATGAACTAACAACCCGTTTTTTCTCCTTGCAGAACCGGGTTAACCAAGGCTTCAATAATTTCTTTTATTATAGCCGTTGTTCTATATTTCATAAGTTTGGTCCTTTGGGGGGTCGTACCTTAGATCGACTTTTTCTCCTTTCATCTTCCTTTTCCTTGACAAAAGCTTCGTCATTTTATTATACGAATAATCCTACTACCTCTACTACCACCACGTTACAGAGGCAACATAAAAAAAAAAAAAACAGACGAAAGATACGTGGCGACGATCGAAACGCACAACCCCAAAAGTTTTCCCCCTAACTCCCCATACAAAAATTCCGTTTTACTTTCTTCATTCTTTGGTTTTATTCTTTTGTCACCGTCGAATTGCTTTTTTACATCTCGTTCCTTTACCCGCGGCTTCCTACCTACATCCATAGTCATACCGACTGACCGGATCCCCAACCAAAAACTTGCATCTCTTTTGTCTCTTTCCTTTCCGGTTTTAAAAGTTATCGTGTATTTTCAGATGCCCTCCAGTTTCCCCTGCTACCTCACTTACCAGCAACAACACATGCCTGCTTGCTAGCTTGCTTCATTGCTTTTTTTTTTGCTTTTTGAAGCTTATTTTGTATGCACGGTTTTTTTTATTTTTATTTTTTGCTGCTGCTGCTGCTGCTTCCTTTTTTTAGAGGCCAGTGAGCACGGACACGTTTGGTACTTGAGGCTGCTGAATGGTGGGTTTTCTTCTCTTGAATAATTCGGCGTTTTTTGCTTCCTTTTGTCATCTGCAAAATACCTATCTGCTGTACTTGATCTACTCTACTTTAGCTTACCGGGTCCACATTTTCGGACGACGTATGTAGGGAATTTCTTTGTTGTATATTTTTAATTCCTTGGGTTTTCTTATTCTCTAATCCTTTTTCCTCTCTGCGACACCCCCGATGTTAATTTTCTATCCACCTCTACAATCTCACCTCCGCCTCTGCTTTCTGTTTTCTGCTTTTTCTCTCTTTTTCTGAATCATTCCAGGCGGGGGATCCAGCGAAGGAGACGAGAGAATGTATGTATGTACAGCTGGTACCTACATAGCTAGGTAGGCCTTGTATCGAGATACCTGCCGTATCCCCGTTACCAGAGAAGAAGGAAAGAAAGAACGAAAAAGTCAGGCAAGCACGTGAATTCGTGGCGGTCCATCCAGAGTCGCGAACCCACGTGTTCCCGCTTGCATGACATGAGGCACAAATCAGGTAGCGGGGGATGCATCGATGATGATGATGGGCGGACTGGAGTTCCGTGCTACGTGAGGCTAGCCAGGTAGAAGGAGTTTCAAGGGTGGGGGATGATGATGGGCTCAACGTCTTCGACAGCTGTGTTCAAGAGGCAGCATCTGGATGGATGAGGAATCAGTATGCATACATACATAGACAGACTCTATTGCTATAAACTCAGGTAAAACCCCATATCATAGAGTAGACTATGATATGGTCTCTCTCATGTTGAAGCGTAGGTATGTAGAGTACCGCCAAATCTCGAGTTATTCGGAGGGTTGCCAAGGCCACCTGCTAAACCACATTTAGTTTAGATCCTGCAGAAGAGGGCTGTTTTCCTGAAGATCGCTTCTCTTTAAGGTGAAGATCCTCAGCTTTTTCCCTTGGCAACCCTCCGAATAACTCGAGATTTGGCGGTATGTGCTTTGCGCCTAGTTACATGCCTCGTGCCCCGTCACTTTTCCAAAGTCGCTTGCCGTTTCATATGAAGTTCGTGTGATCCAATTGGCCTCCAATTTCTCTACCAATTATATCATTTTATCTGGCACATGTAGGTCGGCCGGAGGCACCCGAAGAGCCTTGGCAGGGGAGGGGCCGCTGCACGACTAATGCGCCACAGTTATCAATAGGTGTTGTTGAGATAGAGTCCTTGGCAGTTGAACCCTTGGATATCATCAGTTGGAGTTTAGTTAACGGAAAGCTAGCACTTCAATGTTTACTAAAGAGCTTTGAAGATGGTTAGTGTTTTCTCTGTTGGCCAATTAGCTAACTGTTTGAGCTGGGTTGAAAAGAACCATAAAACAACAACCTATATAGGAAGGAATCATCATTAACACACCTACCCAATTGGTGCTTTACGGAACACGAGCATCGTCTTTACCTATCTACTGGGCGGCGGCGAGGAGATCAACAGGGACAATCGCCTATCAATTCGCCTGATTCTTCCAGATACCGACAAAACCTATCTTCGCTTGTGAAAGGGTCTAATTGCGGTGGTTAGTTGAGTTGGTGGTATACGAGCGGTACATACAAATAGATAAAAAGCTGTTCCACCCTTTTAATTTTTTGTTTTTCTCTCTCCACCACCACTTGTCGTGTGCCTGAAGTTTTCTTCTTCGTTTTTTTTTAATCCCCACCACAAGCTTGCCATGAGATCACATATCATCTCTGGAGCACTGGCTCTCGCCGCCGGTCTCCAAGTCGTTAGTGGCGCGGGGGTGCACGTTGACACCCTCATCTCGAGACGATTGCAGAAGAGGTTTGTAGATGGTGACGGGAATTATAATATCTCACTCTATCATATCAATGATGTGCACGCGTAAGTTTTTCAAGATCCCGCTCATATACGGGTGTTGATTTGAGATGTTCCTAGCCATCTTGATCAGTTCCGATCTAGCGGAACGGACTGCACAGACCCTACTAAAGGTTAGAAATTGGAACTCTGTGATTTCCGTTGGATTTTGTTTCTAATTGTTTCGATTTGATTTGAAGGATGCTATGGAGGGTATGCACGAGTGAAAGAGGTTGTCGACAAAACAAGGCCGTCGCACAATGATTCCCTGTTTTTGAACGCGGGTGATGAGTTTCAGGTTCGTACCCATTATGCATTTCTACCGTTTATCTCATATCCGCGGGAGGGGGGTTATATGTTATTGTATTCAAATTGGGCATGGGCCGCATACCGCATACCTCTATAGCCAGAAGTTAATCTTCCACTTAGGGAACTCTGTTCTATAGCTTCTATGGCGGCGAAAAAATCGCGGATACGCTCAATCAGCTCGGCTTTGATGCCATGACAGTTGGGAACCATGAGTTCGACGCTGGAGACGATGTTCTGGCCGCATTTGTAAATTCTGCCGACTCAAATTAATCTCCGCTCCGGCATTTCTAACAGATTTCCAGGTCAAAAACTTAACCTTCCCTGTCACATCGTGCAACATCCAGACCGATAACAAGGCCCTCAATGAGACTCTGGTCCCCTATGTTCTCTTTCCTAAGCACAATCTCGCTGTCGTCTCTGTCACGACTGTCACCACACCGCATATCTCGAACCCCGGCGATGGGACAAAATTCGAGGACCCAGTGACAGCGATTCAAAGGACCGTCGATCTTGTCAAAGCTACTCAAAACGTTACAAGGATTGTGGCATTGACTCATATTGGCTATGAGGCCGATATTGAGATGGCCAAGAAAACGAAGGGGATTCATTTAATCATCGGCGCTCATTCGCACACGCTATTGGGTGATATGGAGGGTGCAGAGGGGAAGTATCCTACTATCGAAACCAACGAGGACGGAGACGAAGTCTTTATTGTTACCGCGTATGTACATTTTTAACCTATATACTAGAAGTCATCCTAATAGTATCGTGGAATAGATACCGATGGGGTGAATACCTGGGATATATCGATGTCGCCTATGACTCTGATGGCAAGATCGTTGCTTACACTGGTGCCCCCATTCATCTTACCAACGCCACTGCACAGGATGCCCAACTTCAAGCTCAGATCGAGGAATGGCGTGTCCCATTCGAAGCCTTTGCTGCTGAAGAAATTGGTGACAGCAAAGTCGTCCTTGAACAGGGCACTTGCCAGAAGGGTGAATGTACACTTGGTGACTTCATGGCCGATGCAATGGTTGATTACCGTATTGAGGGCAACCCTGATGTTGCGGGCGCTATCATCAATGCCGGCGGCATTAGAGCTACTATTGATGAAGGCCCAATCACCCGCGGCGAGGTCCTTACTTCTTTCCCATTCGGAAATGCCATTGTTGAAGTGTCCTTTACCGGAGAAGAGCTGTGGAAGGTGTTCGAGGGGATTGTTGGAGGTGTTAGCTTGTTTGATAACGAGAAGGTAACGAGCTTCGTCCAGGTCTCGAAAGAGATTAGGCTTACTTACAATCCGGCGAACAACAACGGGAGCAAGTTGATCTCGTTGGAGATTGGGGAGAGTCCCGTGGAGATGGACAAAGAGTACACCATTGTGACTTTGGACTTTTTGGCTGGAGGGGTGATAACTTTTGGTATGTTCATTTACTATTAGGCCCTAATAGCACGCTAATTTGATGTAAAGGCCTATCAAAACCGACTTTGCTACCCTCGACACCCAAGACGAGGTTCTGAGACAGTACATCACCAAGGAATCTCCCGTCGATATCAAGCTCGATGGACGTATCTCCACTACCAACGAAACCTCTGCAACGCCAACAAATAGCTCAACCTCCCCATCAGCGACTGGTATTGAAAGTGATACTAGCGCGGCGGTGATGGTCTCTGGTTCGTGGGGTGTGTTAGCTATTGCGGTCGTTGGTACTATGATGTGCCTTTTATAAGTGTTAAATAACCTGTACGATTATGTAGTGTATGTTTAGCAATGGGGGGTTGACTGCGTATTGTATTATGATGTGATGTAAACGATGTAATCTAAAGGGATTTAGTCAAAGCAGTTGAAATATCTGACTTTGAAAATCAATCCTACGCACATAATATTCATGAGTCATCACTCGAAAAGCTCAGTCATCCTTATCCACCCTATTTTTTTTTTTTTTTTTTTTGTTTAATTCATTAATTTTATCCACCCTATTGTGATCATACCCAGTCAAGTACTTGTAGTTGATTAATTGATTAGTTGTTTGATGCATCAAGTACCGGTCAGGTGGTTGCGTAAGAAGAAGGAGTTCCCAGATATTTGGTAGTAGATGAGGCTTAGTGCGCTTTGACTGAATATCTCCTATAATATAAAATGTCAGGACGAGTAAAATTTCGCAAATGCGGGTTGCTGATTGGTTTGGCTAGCTGGGTAGGAACAATGCTGAGTAGGAACAATGGTTAATTCGGCTTGGTGAGAACATATTGGATTGTTCGTATGGGTTTGTGACTATGGCCGACAATTGTGAACAAAGGCACTTCTGAAAGACGTAGTGCTAGCTGCAAAATTACTATCTTATATAGGGGGGGTGGTTCCGGTCCTATTTTGAAGTACCCGGTCATACCTCGAATATTATAATAAAAAAAACCCGCTCGACATCAATAATTTACAAAACAAAACAAAAAAGTTCACAACACTGCCTAGGCCTCGGTTGCTACGTCTTTTCTACGTCCGGAGGGGGGGTTGAACGCTCACAAGTTCGGTACAGAGTGTGAGCTCTATACCGCTGGGCCACGTCCAACCCCATGTTCACCTTCTTTCCTTTGCTGCTGTTACCTCCATGGGGGGCTCGTACTACATGATATGTCTATATAATGTAGCTAGCATGGCCTCTTACTCTAGTACACCCACTCTTATCCGGCCGTTGAGATGAGATGAGGTTCATCACTCATATCTTCACCGCCTTTACTATTACAGATAGTGTTTACGAAGCCGTCGGGACGATCGTAGGAGGCCGCTCAGCCTCATTCACCCCCCCCCCCCCCAAACCCCCCACGGACCCCGAAGTGCTGATATCTTAAGAAGAACGGCGGGTGCTTCTATTCAAATCAATAAACCGTTAAATAGCCGAGTTTATAGTCATAACGGATTAAAAAGAAACGCAATGTTTGTTGGCACCAAACAACCCCGAGATAGGGCCAACTAGTGGCCTCGATGAAGCAAAACCACAAACCCGCTCGCCCTCGTGGGCCACAGCACCTCCGCGGAACTTCGAGCAATTGTGAACAAATCTTTAGATGATTTTACATTTTGTGGGTTAGTGGGAGCGGTTCTTGCTATACCTATGTATCGCAATTATCTTCCATCACACGCATTTTGCGTCTTTGTATATGTGCTAATGATTAAAAGTAGTCTTCTTACGTTTGTCCATCTCTCACAGATCAAATACCTTCCCTCCACCGCGCCTCCTCTAATGCCTCGGCCAAAACATCCCCACAGCTTTTAGCCCAGAACATATTCTGGTATAAGTGCGGGGCAGTGAATTCACTCATCATCCGTCAAGGCATTGTGAAATGATATCTTTAAGTTGAACTTAATATACTCGTATAACAAAGATCTCCTCGAACCATCCTGGTACATATAGATCCTTTTACCAGTCAGTCTCGGGCTCCTGAGTCTGACGTAAATTTTGGTGTTCATAAAGATAACCACGATATTCTATATAATGATTCGTTCATTTATCTAATATTCTTTTATGGTACAATCAAAATACTAGACAGAGCCTTAAACACCCGAAAGCTCGGTATCTTGCTGGCCTGCAATGTAAGTATTATATGGATCCGGGCTCCACAACGAATCCCCCGGTCGGTGGTGAGAGATAATATGTTTTATAAACTCTTTACCTCTGTCAACATATGAGACGCTTTGGGGGTAGAATCCTGATAGGAGTCCTATATTATTATGCTACAATTATATAATATTTTTCCTCTACGACCAATGGGTTAAACAAAAACAGAAAACATTTTTACTTCGAAATAACTGCCAGATGAAGGCACGAGAGAGACGGATATAGCGATGGTGCGGAAGAGGAAAGAAGAGAGCTAGGATACGGGTGGGGGACTTTAAAAGATGCGAGGGACGAGGAGTAGTTCGGGCTGTCATATGATTTCCTATTTTCTTTTCATTTGTCTGGTTCTATGTGAGTGGCGAGAACGGGTAGTTTAGGGGACATTGCCATAACTGTAAGGTTGCATGCAATTAATGAATTAAACAAAAAAAAAAATTACTTCGAAATCACCAAATATCACTCGCTCTCATCACTGGAATAAGAATTGATTGGTTGATAACTCATTGATTACTCGAATAGAAAAACGTGCCGCTAGACTAGATGGTAATACGGAAGAAGGTGTGGTATCTATGCCAGTCCCGTTCATTGCGGATCACCCAAAATCACTCGTCTCGGTATCTTGGTTGGCTCGAAGGCAGGGCACATGAAATGATAGACAAGATGAGCTCATAGTTCTTTTTGATTCCCCTAGGGCAGTTCTCTCATAAGTAAATGCATCGTTGGTAATAATGGATGGTATGGAATATAATAAAAGTAGAGAGGACGCCTAACCTCGTTTTTCTTGGATCCATAGGACATAGGAAACCGAGTTGTAGTGAGAATTACATTCGGTAAAGGAATCAGTTGAGTTTTTCCAATCGCGATAGCTATAGCACATGTATTCGTGTAGCTATGGCGTAGATACCTTCGATGGAGAAGATTTTCAACACGAGATGCCGGATGTTACTTTAAGATTAGCTTTATTGCCTTATTGATATTAGACATTAGAGACCCGATACTAAACCGAGTACAGTTATTTGTGGTCAATCATTGACCGTTGTGGACAACTACATGTAACTTTAAGTTGTGTTGTTAGTTGCCAGCTTCCTACGTGTATACATAAGTTGTGGTTCTAGTTGTACTCTGCTGTCGTAGCTTCTGCTTTACACTATAAGATTAACTTGATTATTACTTCCCTCTTTCTTTAATCCAATTATTCAATGCAAAATACGTACATATCGGTTCTCTAGCTTCTTTTGAGATCATTCAGATCAACTGCAACACACATCAGATATTCATTACATGTTTCACCCAAATCTTAAACGATACTTTCCGAAATTTAACATAAGCTTCAGACCCCTCATCTGGCCTCCCCCTAAGCACAAGAAAGGGTACCGACACGAATCATCCTACCCCCATACTTTTATTTTCTTTTCCTATACATGAGCGTGGGGGCTGAGGCAGGAGTACGAATCCTACTAACCCGTTCGTTAGTCACGAGTGATACCTCATGATCATACCTAACACCACCACCCACTGCATAACCTCCCGGGTCTGGCCCTCTCTCTCACTACATACCATGCATCAACAGAGTTACCAGCTCACATACACACACTCCCGCTGATGCAGAGGTCCGCCGACACGACCATCTTGTTGCCTCAGGAGCACGTGGGCACGCACGCTGGAGACAATCCTCTGCCCTGGCCCACCGAGACCTAGCTGCCCTACCATCATTACGTTCCAAGAACGAAAAAATAACTTTATTTATTTTCTCTGCTCATGCATGAACTTGCGCGTGCATACATATACATATGTGTATCCCGGTAACCAAAGCAGATCAACAGCTGGCTGGCTAGCTTCGGTTGCAATTGGGCTGTGCTGGAGCACCGGCAAACCGAGAACCAACCGGTCAAACCTAAAGAAAATTTGGTTGGCCGGCGCAGAACCCCCGAAATAATTATGCAACGCGTGCAGACGCAGAGCCATCTCTCTGTGATGTCAAGTCCCTCGGTGGAACAAAGGCTGGGGAAGACCGGCGACTCGACGGAATTAACCCTAAAGCTCCTTATAATTTCCTTCGGGATGCATGATGCGATGCAATAGTAACGGCGGTTCGGAGGAGTAGGGGCACCTCCTCCTGGTAGTGGTGGCGGTGGGCGGATCCAGGTGGGATATATAGGTGCCTACATCTAGATAACTTACTAACCCGCGAATCAACCTGCATGTTCCCCGGTGGGAATAAGGCACCCTTCCATACACCACTCTACTTCATACTAATATTCACCTTTTGTCACCGGGTGATCCCGCACACCGCATGGCCGCTCGTATACCGTCGGAAGTATATACATATGGGATGAGTACAGCATATCCACGCAACCACTTGCATGCTAATTACTCTAGACTGGTTAGATTACTGGACATCAATGATCATTGGGTTAGTTTCACCCGCTGGTCCATGCGTGCGTTCTCCGTCGTGGTGTGCGCCGGGTGGTAGGTATTCCCCCTGAATCAAAAGATCACTCGCCGTGCATCTCCGGATGATCTCCGGGAGAGACGAACGTGTAGAGATATTATTATTTCCTTCTCAACTCAGTGCGCCTTCCGGCCGGCCGGTCGAAAAAATAACAGCAAAACCGTAGTTTGCAGGAATCAGAAATCAATTAATCATTCTCTCTGGTTTGGTTTCATGAGTGCGGGGGCATGTGCGGGGGTTTGTTTTCTTCTTTGGGGTATCGAAACTTTTGTAATTGTGTTTCGTCACGCTGGGTTTAAGGGATTTAAGATTCCCGAGTGCCGAATACTGTGTAAGTAAGTGATATGGCTGTCTACCGTGGCCGTGGCTTGTCGGCTTTGACTAATTGCAGAATCTCCGGTTTAGATAAAGTTATCAGTTCTATCACTTACCCCGAGTCAGAACTAACTAGAACGATACATAAATGATAAATCAAACCTCACAAACCCCCCACAATGGCCGGAGCACTTATGTGTGCCAGTTTGAAACCAATATATAGGTTTCAGTAAATATGGTCTGATCCCCCACATAAAGTATCCAGACATTCAGAGTCAACCCATATTACAATACTTACATAAGTACTGTCACTCCTAGTTACTAGTACATCATATGCAGTACCTCCTGGGCCCCCACGCCCAAATACTAAAGCCAGATCCATAATGTACACGGCAGTTCCCGCCAGTATCAGCCGGTCTTTTAGACAATAGGATCAACACTTGATGCCTGTTCGTGTTCGCTCATTTCATCGTAACCTTCCAATTCGCGAAGGCAGAAATAAACGCCTTAGCACTGTCGGCAGTTCATATAGGCCATCCTCCTTGCGATCCAGACAATATCTGTGGCTGCGTGCACTGCTCTATAGTGCACTCTTTCCATATCAAATCAAAGGATATATATGTACTGTCAATTTTCCCGCTTTTATATCATTTCCATTGTGGGCGCTGTTAATATTCTGATAAGACGTAGTTAGCCATGTTCTAGCCCATTAATCTACATATGTACTTTAGAGGAAATCTATGGACCAAACAAGTAATACAATCCTGTGTTGATCTACTACTGGTTAGACCTCATGTTATGCAGGTCCAGTCCAGTCCAGTCCGATCCCATAGATCTAGATGTACGCAGAACAAACCAAGTCCTGTACCGCATTACCCACCCTGCCTGCCCATTACATATGCACACCATCCCGTACATCCCGCGTGTGTTATGCAAACGAAGCCAGAAGCCATAGAGTGCTTAGGATGCAGGCTCTCCCGACCATATATCCTTGGGCGGTGGTACATGCGCAACCCCCCACCCTACCCGGCCCGGGCATGTGCATACATATATGCGCAGACAAGGGAATAACAATTAGTAGGGTAGGCATAGGCCTGCTTATAGGTCAAACAGGTAAAGTAGGCAGGAATAGTAGGAAACTCCCGTCTGCTGGCTGGCCCATGCACGCAACGAGAATTATATGCGCGGCCGGATGGGATGTTACGTTGGCAGTTTGGTATATATATAAATGTATATATGTGTGAAGATTGGGCTACTATTAGTAGATCATAAAGGTACATGCGGGACGTTCTTTTATGTATATGAGTATTGTGATTGCGGGACTGGGGTGGTGCTCTTATTATCGTAGTAGGTTGAATTTTGAATTTAAAAAGTATATGTATGTACGAGGAGTATTTGTAGGAAGGCCATTAATAATTATGCAGCAGAGATTTGCTAATATTTAGCCATATATGTAGCTATACGCATACGCTGGAGTACACGCTCTAAGATATTGTACGCACTTTATTGCAATAACTGACTGCAGTGTAGTAGGGCCAGTAGCAGCTGAATATAGAACACCCCGGAAGAACAGTGCGTCCTAGCTAGATCAAAATAGTAGATCAGCCTTCCTAACATAATTAATAACCACCCACATCAACTCTCACTGATTGGCCTTGTTCCAGCCCTTATTAGAACACGCGCAGGCCTACCTCCAATAATAACAATAACATGCAGCCACTGACTGAGCTTAAGCTTAGCTTGACAACCATAGCTAAAGCCGTGGTCATGGAGCTAGATGTGGATGTAGGTAGTAGGTACCGCCACATGCAATTAACAATCAATTAGGCAGATCTGCAGAGTACCACCAACAGTTACCAAAGCTCTTAGTACCACGGTTCACCCTTCTACCCCACCTGCAGCTGCCCGTACATAATGGCCGGCCAGGAAGGTATGTTGGTTAGGTTAGGTATGTGTGTAGAGTTAGACGCCAATGTAGGTAGGTAGGTTAGGTATGTAGTAGTAGAGCAGCAGGTGGGACATAGACATCCAAGCAAACGTCGCGCCTAAGTAATGAGGGGTAATAACCCATCTCTGTTATAAAGTGAGCGTGAGTAACCATTAACCATCAATATGCGGGGACCTCCAGGAGTTTAGACATATATCGGACATCACGGAAAATTTAAACACCATGGCGGAACCAGCTGCAGACGTGAAGAAGAATGCCGGGGGAGCTTTTATAAGGCCCTATAACGCGGAGACTGACTACGATGCGGTCGTGGAAATCGTATGCTACCCACCTACCTCTCTCCCTACCTACCTACCTGCCTTTTGAACTTTCCCTTAGCTATACCTATATGTGCTGCAATTAAAGTCACGCATATTCACAATAGCTAACCGTACCCAGTGCAAAGCCACAGCCGACCCCTCCTACGCCTCCGCCCTCGAACTTGTCCCCTACCTCTACGCCATCCCCTACCTCCTCCTCTCCCCCACTTATACCCACGTCCTCGACTCTGGCTCCGGCACCGTCGTCGGCTACATCATCGGCACGCCCAACACGCGCGCCTTTGTGCGCCGCTACCGCGACACCTACCTACCGCACACCACGTTGCCGCCGCCCACCACCAACCCGCCGAGCAAGCTGCGGCGCTCACTGGAAGAGAGCTATGCGCGGCCTGAGGGCATGATTCGCGAGGATGTGGTCGACGAGTTTCCCGCGCACCTGCATATTGATATTTTGGAGTCGCACCAGAGTCAGGGGTGGGGGACGGTGCTGATGGAGCGCTTTCTGGGGGGGTTGAGGAGCGCGGAGGAGGGGGTGAAGGGCGTGCATCTGGCGATGGGGAAGGATAATGTGAGGGCGGGGAGGTTCTATGGGAGGTGTGGGTTTGTTGCGAGGGGGGACTTGGGGGATGGGGCGACGTGGATGGTGAGGGGGATGGATTAGAGTTGTTTCAGGTGTGTGTGTGCGTGGTTTGGTAGTTAAATTAGAGTAGCTTGGTAGACTGAGGTAGGGTAGAGTACCTAGTGGATATAGCTTAGTAGAGGTGCAGTTATTAGTAGGAGCCGCCGAATGGGGGCTTGGGTATCAAAGATATCGATATCAAGAGATGTGAGGATATCAATTAATTACTTGAACGAAATCCATCCCATCTCTTCACCAAACCAACCACCCAATTGACTGACTGACCGACTGACCGACTGACCGACAGCCTGACCAGCCAGAAGGCGAATTCCCATTCCACGTCTTCTACTGGCTGGCCGCAGAGATAAAGTAGGCACAATCAAAGAAAGGAAAAAGTGTGCACAAGAAAAAAAACCATCCCATCTCTGCACCGTCTCATCTGATGAGATGACCAACACAAACCCTTCTACCACTAGGAACCCTTCTTATCGCAACCTCTGCCTCTACTCTGCCTAGCTACATAACCTCTAGCCCCCACTAGCGAAGGTAATTAATGGGGACCCTATCAAAATCATTCCACCAACATCATCAACCCGCCATGTGAAACACCTACTGCGAGCCAGAAACCCTCGCTTACCGTCGAGGGATGGGGGCGGCGGGCTGCGTGACATACTTGCCGCGCTCCCTAGCTAGCTAGCTGGTGCCCTACTACGTGACTGACTGATAATCCCTCGAGTCTATATTTTATTTTTTTTATCTTTTTTATTTTTTGACCATGAGCGAGGATGCACGTGCAGAGACCGGATAGGTATTCCAAGGGGCCGTTTCGAGATGTCAAAATCTCGGAGACGGAGAACCGTGTTCTTGGGTTAGGTTAGGTTTTTCCTACATGTTTTATTTTTGCTTCTCTTACCTATGACCTATGCAAGTACCTACATGTAGGTAGGGCCACTACTCACTCTACGGGTAGAGTGAATAGACATTGGCGCCTGTTGGGGAGGGGGATCGATGTCACTTTTTTTTCGAACACGGGAATCGAAAACACAACAAACGCAAACGCCCACGGGCCATATCTCAGCTGAAGATAGAGAGCTAGCTAGAGAAAAGACCCATGGGCCCTTAATTGCAGGCTGCAATTATACCTATGGAGATAGAGAGATAGGCCGGGCATGTAGGTACCCTACTGTACCCCGCAATTGCAACAACAACAAACGGGGGAGGATGAGGGCATCGTGATCAGACGTCATAGGGGGATTGGACAGTGTCGGCGCGGTAGAGACGGATGGATGATACAGTCGCTCACCTACTGACGGCGGATCCTGTCTGATGGTTCTGTTTGCAGTAATTTGCCCTTGGCGTCCAAAACCTAACTCTTTTATTGGCCTCAAATCCCTGACAGGATCCGCCTTCACCCCGTGAGTGACTGTACCTTCATTCCTGTCCTCCCTTTTTGCAACCGCGTACCAAGATGGTGGTACTGGACTGAGACCTTCTCCTTAAATAATGATAATCATGTCACAACAACTAACCACCTCCGCAAAAGAGACTACATATTATGAGGTCATCAGAAAAAAGAGAATTGCATCGGAAGCAAAAGGAAGAGGCGATTGGTGGCGCTGCAAGTGAGTGCGTGCGTGCGTAAAATTCCCGAGCCTACATTGCAGCAGCAGCAGAGAGGTTGGGTTGGTAGGTGGGCCATGGGCAAAAGTAAAGTTGGGATGTAGGTAATTGTCACCACCACGAAAGGGCTTAAGGAATGGAGAGAGATAAGCTAGTTACTCTACTTTAGATGATGGGCAAAAGAAATTATTTTGTTGTGGTTTTGTTTTTTGTTTTTTGCGCGAAACTATGGTTTATGATATGACAGACAACTTTACGCGGTTTGTAGAGAAGCTTATTGCCATATCTACACATGATTCCCGCTGCTGTATCAAGTGACCGGGACGTTCCAACCCGTGGCCGTGGGGTGGCATGAGTGGGCATGGGTGCAAAAGAAAAGAAAAAAACTATTTTCAACCAGGCAGAAAAAAGATAAATTCAAATAGAAACTTCCATAGGGAAGTTTGCTGGTCTTGTCACGGTAAATACCCGCGATGGTACCAGTGTTGTAGTAGTACCACCCGGTAGACTCGTTTGGGTGGTAAGAATATACCGATATGGGAATCCCTATTATTATAATGCCCTATTTGAGCCTCCTATCGCTCCACCCAATCACTAATACTGAATGGCTTACCCCATGCATGCCTCACTCAGTCAAATGTAGGGTCCCCTACCCTACAGCATGAGCCGCAGAAGCGCCGAAGCACTGTACCTACACCATTCTCTACTCTACAGTACCGTACCTACTAGACTTCCGAAATAGGTGGATGATGATGATGACCGACCGCCGGCCCTGCGTATGTGCGGCGGGTAGCTCAATCCCAGTAGCCGTCTGTTCGCCGATATATTGTTCTCTTCGGTGCATGGGAATAATTATAATATGCAACTAAGGCGGGCATATTATCGATGGTGGGAATTGCCTCTCACTCACGACGCTTTTGCATTGCATAATAACACGCACGGCGTTTCTTCTGCGTGTGGACTGTGGAGAAACGTTTCACTCTCCCATCCCACGCAGTTGACACCTACCTAGTCAAGTACCTAGCTAGGTGAGTAGAGTAGGTGCTGTGGAGTGGTTCCGTACCTAGATATGAACCCTACTTTAATTTTCCTCTGGATATGTGTAACCTATATCTCTGCGTAGTATTTGTCCAAATGAAGGGGGGCAGAGTTTTTCGCAAGTGAGGGGAGACAATACGGATAGATATTTAAAAAAAGAGGTTGGCAACGTCTTGCTCATGTAGGGACCAAGGAGACGAGTCGTTGCGATGGGCTAATGTGGGGCAGAGCTTATTCCCTCAAAAGCTGCCCGGAGAGCCGACTTTCGCGACCGTTTTTATGCGGAGGTTTTTTTATTTTGTTTCCATGCGGTGTTTACACACCAGATCGGGCGAGAGAGGACTTCCAGAAATGGGAATAAGGATGCCCCATCAAGGGACGACCCTTCGTAGATCTTCCCTTTCAAAGGGCAGCCTGCAGTTTTGCGTAGCCAAGCCATCATAACCATGCATCGCATAAATCGTGGTTGTGTGGAGCACAGAGCACAGGCCTTCGAGCTTGCTGCTCTGTCTTTTCCTTTTCCCTTAGAAAATAATAATAATAATAATAATAATAATAATAATAATAATAATAATAATAATAATAATAATAATAATAATTTTGGCGCAAGCTGTAGGATTCCTTTCACCCCGCTTTTGAATTTGATTGATTGACTGTAGCAGCTCACGATAACTCTGTAGCTTCTTTTTTGTTTGTTTTGTGGAGCTGTTCTTATAAAAACTTCATATTTTATATTTGCACGATCAGTGAGTGGTTGACTGGCGGAGACATCACCCTGAAGCCGTCGTTGTCACACTCGGCAACAGCTCGGCATTTCTCGACTTTTGCAAAAAAGGCGAAAGAAAACTACTTCCTTGCGGGCAGTGAGGGGAAGAGAATTCGAGCAGCAAGAGGCGAAACTCAAACAGTCTTTTTTTTCTTCTTTCTTTTCCTTCTTGTTCTCTATCTCGTCAAGTTGTCGTCCCCTGGCCGCGCTCAGACTGAGGGAAACATTAATCACTCACCGCACTGGCGAACCCAGCGTTCATCATCTGTTGATTCCAGCCCGTCGTTCTGTTCCAACCAAGCACAGCAGCAACGCGAGGCAGGGTTGCCGCCGGTCTGAAACCACAAGAAGGACCACAAAGCAACAGTGGGATCTTCCAAAGGGGCCAGGAGGGAAGCAACGAGCATCGTAGGATCGAGTACAGTACGTACGAGTCTAGGTAGCTAGCTACATATACATACATTGCATACATAGGACAGTCAGAGAAACACAGAAGTCAGAGGATTGTACAGACATACAGACAGACAGACAGCTTTGACCTTTTTGGGATCTCGGGGAGTGTACTCCTCGAAAACAGCCTGAGAGAAGGAAGGAAGGGTTGAATACAGTACAGGCAAGGAAGAGAAGGAAGGAAGGAGGTGCAACGAAGGGAAACAGCGACCACCAAAAAAAGAAGAGGAGATACATCATACATAAGATAGTAGGGACAGGCCAGGCCAACCATACAGACAACTAGACACCACCTTTCATTACCTACTACTACTACTGCTCCTGCTGCTGCTTCCAACCCATCCTATTTCTCGCCATCATCCCTCACACTCATCTCTCCACCCGCTCCCAGAAGAGGCACAATAAGAAGCTTAAGAGGAATAGGAAGAATTATACGAATAGAGCTACCAATACACCCCTACGGCAGCAGTCTTCTTTATTTTTTCCAGATTCATATTGTTGAAGTCACATCACCTGCTGCTGCAGCGCATCATTTACGATTATTTGCCCTGTAACTACATTCTATTCTTGACCAAACAGCACCATAGCTACTTAGATATCTTGGGAGGAGAAAAAAGAACCAGAAGAAGAAGAGGAGCAAATAGTTCGATTTATTGTCCACACAACTATCCAAGCGCCCGGACTCGACCAACTTCGCCTGTTCTTCCCCGCGCAACGGGCAACTTTGGATTACCCAGATTCCTCTCGTCAAATCAGATAATTCCCACCGACGCAGCCCAATTTAAGTCAGTGGCTTCGTCATATCCCCTCATCCATCAAACCATCAGCATCATCATATAACTTTGACCGAGTGTTAGGGCAGAAAGCTCACGTAAACTGAAAATATGTACGCCGATGCGGCGGTGGTGAGTTTCTCCTTGTTCTCTTTCTGGTTGGACCCCGTTCGTTGCAGGAGTCAAGCCCCCTACAGCACAAACCCCCCCAGACAACCACGCTGCTGCTGCTACCACCACGCATCCCCCCCACCTTCCCTCTCCCTCTAATATCGCACCTACTCTATCCCTAACACGGTTTCTTCTCGAACCTCTTCTTATCTCCTTTTTCTTCATCCCCCCATTTCCCTTACTCACCTACGTATCCATCCATCCATTATACATACAACCACACGCGCGCATACGCACACATATACCTACATTCCCGCGTCGCCTTGAAATCGATGCAAAAATAGCAAAACGCAAAGTGTACCCTCTGTACGGAATCAACAAGAATACCTACCCTACCCTACCCTACCCCCTCACCTATACCTCCCGCGCTGGAAACCCCCCTCCTCCTCCTCCCAAGAATCAAATTTCCACATAGCGTCCTACTAGCTTCAAATCGTCAAACTGACTTCTACTTCCACTCTCCAGTTCCCTTCTGCGAGGCTCAAGCCTGCCAGGACACGGTTAATGACCGTGGAAATCGACCAGAGTTCACTCCTCAGAGCTCAGACTGCCCCGGCCACAATGAACGGTGCTGTTCATGTTCCTATGGGAACACCATCAATTGTTTCGTCCTCTTCACTGTCGATTGCGAGCGCAGGTGGAGCTGGCACAACGTCTCCAACTATTAGCCTTTCCACACCAATCGGCAACGACTCGTTAATCAACAGGAAAGCGGACCCTTCTCAGGGGCTCTATCAAACATGTGTAGCTCTCCGGGAAAGATTGCTTCTAGTACCAGACTTTGAACGTTTCTTAGAGCCCGTTCCCGGGGCGGATACAAGGGAAGATCCAGTTAGCCAGCTGTGGAGGTGCTTCCGTATGGGTTCGAGTCTTTGCGTATTGTTCAATGCAGTCAGGCCGGTTCAATTCATCGATGAAGAACATTGCAGGCCCGACCTTGGGGCCGTATCTAAAATGAAGGCTGCAACTTACCATTTTATTCAAGGAATCAAGAAGGAGCTCGAGATTGGTGGAGATGACTCCTTTATGATTCACAACCTGTACACCGACGATACGAATGGTTTTGTCAAGGTGAGTCGATTTTTCCGTGGAGACACAGTAATCTGGGGGAATACTCTTTAGGTTCCGCGGTCAAATTTATTCGAACGAGGCTAAATATTCTTCGCGATAAGGTGACCAGAACTGTCAGCAAAATCCTGGATGTCTTAGCACAAAAAAATCTTCTTCTCCACAAGGGCCCCAGCGACAACCGGAGTTCGTCAGAACGAAAGCCGCTGGACAATCGCGCGCGTGTTGTCCAGGAGCTGGTGGACACGGAGCGCAAGTATGTGCAAGATTTGGAAACGCTACAAGAGTACATGAAGGAACTGGAAGCGGATGAGGTTCTTGGCAAGGATCAGATCCACATTTTGTTTGCGAACTTGAACGGGCTAGTGGATTTCCAGCGGAGATTTTTGATCAGAGTAGAAACGCAAAACGACCAGCCTTTTGAGAAGCAGCAATGGGGAATGCTTTTTGTGGAATACGTAAGTTTTCTAAGCCCTTCTTCAGGTATGAACTAGTCTCTGAAACATCTGTCAACCATTAGTGCCGCGAGCCTGAAGAGCGAGTCCAACGAAGCGGAGACCCAATCGGAGGACCGGCATACCAGGAAACGTTTGCGATTTATCAGCCTTATGCTTCAAACTTCAAGAATGCTCAGGACTTAGCTATGGAAGAAAAGGCTAAGCTCGAGAGGAAGGCGCATCCTGTATACCAGCAACTCAATGCATTCCTTATCAAGCCTATTCAAAGAGTAACGAAGTATCCGCTTCTTCTGAGAGTATGTTGACCAATCGGAGAGCGTTCGGGGGAGACAAATCTGACAATTCACCACAGGACTTGATCAAGCACACCGATCCAGCTGAAGCCGAGGACCAAAAACTCCAACTAGGTCTAGAAGCCATTGAGGAAATCAATCGTAAGATTAACGAGGCCATTAGAAAGGCCGAGAATATCGAGAGCGTAAAGGATCTCGAGGGTCGAGTTGAGGACTGGAAAGGGCATAAACTTGAGCATTTTGGCGAATTATTACTACATGGGCAATTTTCGGTGATCAAAGGCGACCAGAAGGGCGATGTAGAGAGAGAGGTTTGCTATCCAAATTCCTGTGGAATGAGAATCTGTTTTTGACTAATGTTGTAGTATTATATCTATCTTTTTGAGCGTATACTGTTGTGCTGTAAAGAAGTGGGGACAGGTAAGAAGCAAAAACAAGCCATGATGGCAAGGCCGAAACCAGGAAAGAAGAAGTCCATGTTGCAACTGAAGGGTCGAATATTTATGCAGAACGTGACTGATGTCATCTCCCTTTCGCGGGGTGGTACGTGTTTGTATACCTTTTTATTACACTATTCATTTTTATTGTTATCGGAATCAATGCTGAATTTATCCGTAGGGTCGTATACATTGCAGATTTTTTGGAAAGGCGATCCGGGGGTGGAGAACTTTATCATCAAACATACAAATGAGGAAAGGTTAGATCAGTGGTGTAAGGCTCTCGAGAAGCAACGAGAAGCTTTCGCCAGAGCTGGAACACCAAGCAGTCGAGGAACCAGGACGAGTGGAGGAGCACGATCAACAGCAGCTGTAGATTTCGCTTGGATGCTTAATGTTGATACTGGAGACCAAGGACAAACTGCAGAGCTTTCAGAGGATGACGACGATGAGTTGGAAGACCCTGCAGAACCGCAGATACAGGGTTTCAACCTGCCTCGAAATACCTCTAGCGCAAGCATTCGATCTAGGTCTGCCACAAATGAGAGTGTTCAACAGCAAGCAATGCAGCAGCAGATGCAGCATCAACTGCATCAACATCAACTGCATCAACAAACACCATCAGGTGCGCTTCCTGGCACATATGCAGCGCGGCCAAATCAACAAAGGTACCCGAGTTCAGCCACAATCCCAGGTCAACCGCCACTTACTTTGGTTACCGGTGTTAGTCCTATGCTTCCAGCTTCTCATGATGCTTCGTATTTCTCGCCCGTATCAGAAACACCAATGAGCACTCGTATAAGCTCCTCGTCCAACCAATTCCCATTCCCGAGAACCTCGACGCCAGGATATGCCGAAGATAACCGACGATACACGCCGCCGAGCGGATTCACTCCTCCGAATATGTCAAGATCGACGTCAAGGGAGGGCGCTGCGATTGCTGCCAGTCAAGCTCAGTTTGCACATCATCACCAGGTACAGCAAGCGAGTAGCCGCCTACAACGACCTTCACTGCCAGGGATGGCCCCTCCGCCAGCCGGCTCGCTCCAACAGAATAGGATGCGGTCTGCGAGTAGCCCTAACATTCACCATCTTCCCAGTCAAGCACAGCTTGCCCGATCGCCAGGCGCCGCAATCCCTCCCATACCATCAGTACCTTCAAACTATGTTGCGTATAGCGGTGGTCCTGCAGTGATAAACCGTAGCCAGAATAATTCACCCACATCACCCAACTTACCTATGCAAGGAGGGCCAGGAAGAAACTCGCCGGCGATCCAAGAGAACGGCCTGAAAACTAACGGTATAAATGGAATACAACCACAAGTCAAGCTGAAGGTCAACTATGGCGATGACAAGTTTATCATCATCGTACCATCCACCATTGCATACAACCAGCTGCTGGACCGAATCGAACATAAAGTCAAGATGTGCGGTGCTACTGGTGTAGAAGTACCTATAAACCCCATCAGGATAAGATATCAGGATGAAGATGGTGACTTCATCTCGATGAACTCGGACGACGACGTGCAGATGGCGTTTGATGTGTCGGGCGATCCTGGGAAGGATGGCAGCGCAGGGATAACCGGTGTTGTCACTCTTTACGTGTCGGCTTAAACCGATACGAAAATTTTCTTTTTTTACATATTCGGAAAGAATTTTTTTGCGGGGTTTTGCTTGTGCATTCTTGGCGATTGATGGGTGGGTGTGGCGTTACGAATCTTTCTTTTTTTTTCAAACCATTTTCCTTTGTTGTTATTCCCCATGTGCTCGAGTTTTCACTCACCTCTTTCTTTTAAATGTTTACATCTTTGGAAAAATATTGGGGGTTCAATTGTGAGTGTTGTATCATCTTTCGTTATTTGGCAAGATTTTGTCAACAACCAATATCAATGGGTTAGGATGATAGTGCAAAAAGTGATAGTTTTAAGGGGAAGCAGGAAGACGACAACATAACGAATTGACTCAGCGTGGATCTTGGTACAGTTGCATTTCTTCTGGTTTCTTCTCCCATACCTTCCTTTTTCTTTTCTTTTTTTTCTTCTCTCTCTCTTTTTTCTTTTTTTCTCAGCCAGGTTGAATTCAAAGGATTATTTTTCTCGATTCAGCGGAAGCAAGTTTGTTTAATTGAAAATTCTTTATTTTTTCTTTTTTTATCTGCGACTTTTACAGCTTTCTTTTGTTTTCTGTTTTCTTTTCTTATCTTTTACCTCTTTGTGTTAGAGTTGGGGTGGGGTCCGCGAGGACTTGTTTCGTGATTTTTGTAGGATTGATTTAAGTGCCAGAAGCGCCATGTCAGAGATCAAAAAATAGGAGTACATATCCCAGGATTCCCGAAGTAAAAAGTTCCCTATGAAGGGCTAGTATGTAGTGACTAAATTTTCGCCTGTCCAGTAGCCGTTTATATGAAAGCCACGTGCGCAAGAACGCTGAACCCTAAACAAATCCAAGCCTACGGAATATACCAGTACTCCTATAGAATGTCGTGAAGTTGAACAGCTCACAAACCTACTCTAATGTTTGCCTTAGTTTTTATATGTACTTCCCCTGAGATTTGCTTTTTGCTTACTTTTTTCTAGCGTGTAGGATTCTCAATGGATGGTGATCACGAAATGCAGGGGTTTGCTTTTGCTCTTTATTAGCATTAGGGCCTTTTTGTAGGTACTCTACATACTCTACTTTAGCCCGCAGCCATGTAATGCAGCCCAACCCGCTGACTGCAGATGTGGGGCGTTGTGGTTAATTGGTTGGTTAGTGGGGGCAAAGTACCTGGTGAAGATGAAAGGATTGAGGTGTAAGGGAGTAGGGAACAGGTTGATAATCATCCATTATCATTCACTCACATCCACCCATTCAACCACTCGTGACAATGTGTACCTGAAAATCAGGCCGGTGCTTCTTTGGTATGATAGGGCCAGTGTCAACCAATTGAGTACGGTACCGTCAAAGCATATTTCCAGGTATCATGCCCCTCCAATAAAGTACTTGCGGGCTGTACGCTCTGTTGGTTGATTGCGGGTGATTGACTTCTGCAGTTGGGTTTGGTATGTGTGTATGAGGGGATCCGCGGTGCTCAGGCATTATCAGTGCCATTGGGGTTTTGATCATGGGTGTTGGTGGTATGATGAGCGATTATGCACTCTCCTTGAATACTGTTTCTTGACATTCGCGTGGAATGAGAGGTGAAGCAAAGGCGTTTTCGCGCGTTATCCTATCAGATAAGGGTCTTCATGTCGGAGGATTCGCGATCTATCTTTGTCTATCATGTGAGTTGAAGAGTGTATTGTCCTCGAGTAGTTAAAAGTTCTTTCCTTATTGTGAGAGTGGGGATATATTCAGGGGGATTAATTAATTCGCGTCTTTGGTGGAGGCGTCAACAGTGGTTCCTCACATTTGTTTTTTGTGTGACGGGACAAGTTAGGTCAATGATTGAGTGGATGCCTGTCACTCTAAAAGAGGGGTTGGTGTGTTGTGCAGATATGCATTGCGTCATGATTCCCGTAATCCTCAAAACCAAGCTTTTGAGGCTCCCCATCGTAATAATGTGGGGTGCATAGTGTAGCAGACACATAAGAAACCGATTTCCCACTGGAAGCTTGGCCCCAAGAACTTACTTTCCTATCATTAGTAGTTACTTTGTCAATCACTCAAATATCGAATACTACTCCTGCATATATCTCTAACCTAAAATGTCTGCAATTGAAACTGGTATGGACGCATGCATACAAAGCCTACCTCTGACCAGAAGGAAATACACTCTAACCAAGAAACAGAGCGGCAGTCTACACCTCATCAGAGGTTCAGAGAGAGCCAAAAGGGCGCAGGACACAAGCATCCTGGATTAGACCCGAGTCGATCTTCTACGTAAGTTGCAGATCTCATGAGCTTAACCGACCCTGCTTAACCTATAAAAACGATTGACCAATTGATAGTGGTGTTGTTTGGACTACGGAGCGAGCTTACGAACACGGCTTCCTCGAAAATCCTCAGGAATGGAGTAACCTCGGCCAGGGAGCTCCCGAAGTTGAAGATGATATTCCACATGCGTTTCACAAGCCCACAAACATTGATATTTCAGTCTCTTCTCGTGAATATGGTCCCACCGCCGGGATTACTCCTCTCCGGGAGGCGGTAGCAAACCTTTACAACGCTCAATTCAGAGCTAATAAGCCTTCAAAGTATACATGGGAGAACGTGTGTATCGTTCCGGGAGGGCGTGCAGGACTACTGCGCATTTCTGCGGTATTGGGAAACGCTTATCTAAGCTTCTTCATCCCGGATTATACGGCGTATAATGAGATGCTTGGTCTATTCAAGAACTTTGCGGCTATTCCGTCGCCGCTAGATGAATCGGATGGGTATAGAATCCATCCGGAAAAAATTAGGGAAGAGGTGAAGCGAGGTGTTAGCGTGATTCTTACTAGTAATCCGAGGAACCCTACAGGCCATATGCTCAAGGGAGAAGAGTTGAAGGAAGTGTTGGATATTTGTAGAGAGAGATGCACATTGATCATGGACGAGTTTTATAGCGGGTATCTCTCCTTTCGAAATAGACATGAATTCATCTCTAGGTTATGAGGCTTACTAGATTTGATTCTGCAGATACAATTATGCCGATAATTGTGATGGTACCACTATCAGTTCTGCGTCCTATGTTGAAGGTCTGAACCACATCCGCTTTATGGCAACTTTTTTATTGATTATCATAGATGTGGATGATGATAACGTCCTCATTATCGACGGCATGACCAAGCGCTTTCGTCTTCCCGGATGGCGCATTGCTTGGGTCGTCGGTCCCAAGGAATTCATCAAAGCAGTTGGTTCCTGTGGTTCTTACCTTGATGGCGGTGCCAACGTGCCATTTCAACTTGCATCAATACCGATGTTAGAGCCGAACTTTGTTGTTAAGGAGATGGCAGCATTACAACAGCATTTCAAAGGTAAATTGGATTTTGTTATCCAGAGATTGACGTCGATGGGTTTCAAGTTCCCAGTAAGTGAACAATTAATACAACTGGAAAGATGAGGAACTTTTCTAATATCACTGTGGACAAGTAGAATTTACCAGACTCAACGTTCTATGCAAGCAAACCGCTCCTATAGATTAAATCGATAGATACTAATTTTCTTGTCGCAATCACAGATCTGGCTCGATCTCACTCATCTCCCAGAGAAAATCCGTACTGGCCTTGGCTTTTTTGAAGAATGTTTGAAAGAAAGGGTAATTGTGGTACCGGGCATTTTCTTTGACCTTAATCCAAGCAGCCGGAGGGATTTGTTTGACAGCCCATGCCATCACTTTGTCAGACTAAGTTATGGGCCAAAATGGGATCGTTTAATAATGGGTTTAGATGGGATCGAAAGAGTTCTAAGGAAGTAAGTTTCCCTTGGGCATCGGATCCGTTACTTCTCTAACAAAGTACAGACATGGCGCAATTGAATGATATATCTCCGAGCGGTTATGAAATCTTTATAGCAGAGCGCGGTCTGTATTCGTTCAATGGACCGATCTATATAAATCTAAGAGTCATTGACGCGAAACTCACCGTCTCTCACTCGAATGCTTACTGTGCCTGTGGTGTTACTGCAGAATACATAATTTGGCACACGATCTAATGTTCAAACAGTTAGACCCGGTATATACATGTATCTTCCCAAAACTCATTCGGTAGGATATGTCTAACAAAAAAAAATTGCTTCAACGCCTGATTGATCCAAGTAACGTGAAGATATGCTTTTCACTGGATCTTTCACAATACATGTATTCTGTATAAAGATTATTCATCGCATTTAATCCATCAGCATAGGCTTCAACAATAAGCAACAACCATATACTAAATGTAGTGATAATATCCCCAGCGCTCATGATAGTGGTTGATTGCCAGACATTAGATACCGCTGACCAGTCCACAGCTCTACATGTAAAGTAGATACTATCATATATATGCATAGCGACTGTGATTTCTTTACCGGAGGTGTAGAACTTAGATTACAAAGATTCCGTAGAATTGGAAGAAAGCACATTTCCACTGGGGATACAATCAACATCCCCAGGTTTTACGGTAAATAAAACTGCATGTATCCTCAGTGACCCTAATAGTGTGCCGAGCCTCGGAGGCTGTTGAATCAAGACAGTTTTTTTTTTTTTTTTTTTTTTTTTTTTGCACCTGGCACTAGGCACGCTAGCACGCGAGTCGCCGGCACATCACGCGTGAACCACTTAACGCGTCTAAACGCGTCTTCCTGATATCAGTAGTTTGGGGGGCTCACTTTTTCCCGAACATAAAACCCCACCATAACCCTCAAACATCCATCAAACATCCCCCGCTCATCAACAACATTAACCATCTGACGGCTTCATCAACTGAACTCTGAAACCCCTCAATCTGTAATTATGGCACCGAGTAGTTCAAATACAAAGGCCACGGCGCCCAGAAAATCCACCAAGATGAAGGACACTTTACCAACGTCTGTAAGAGTTACTAAGGTTTCAAAGATCCCAAAAAACAAAGCGAAGTCAACGGCAAGTGGACTTCCTCCGAGCATTACCCGAAAAACGACTCAAAAAGTGGTGAAATCATCAAAACTACTTCATGATGTAATCAACGGGAACGACCCCATTGATCGACTAACTGATGATTGTCTGGATGCTTTCTTCTCACTCACCCCAGTAGTAGACCTGATTAAGATGAGAAGTGTGAGTAGACTGTGGAGGGATTCCATAGACTGGCGTTTGGGCAATTTTTACTTTCAGAGGAAATATTTTCCTGAGTTTGCTGCAACTGAACCTGCTCGAAGAGCCACTATCCCTACTCTGTCTAATAGAGATGAATTATCAAGAATGTTTAGGAGAAATGGTTTGTCCACCAATCCATTACCTGCGTTTTTCTTTTTCTTTTTCTCTTTTTTTTTTTGTAGCGAGAAAAAATACTTACGACTGAAAACGTTCTCTAGTCTATCTCGACACGATGAGAACTAAGTCTATTGCAACTTCCGTCAGAAGGTTTACAAAGATTTTCTACCATAATATGTGGTATTATCGATCCTGGGCGATTTGCGGTGACTATTTTGTTTGGATGGGAGAAGACCGTATTGCTCCCCACTTCTTGTGTTTTCAAGCGTCGTCTTTCGGGAGTATCTTAGCTGAAAGTCAGTAGATCTTAATATCCAACGTATCTTCAATGTGGGGGACGATGATATACAACCTATACGAAGCTATCGATTACGAGAGAAATACTTCACTTCTTCGACTTCTTCGACTTCTTCGAATACACAAGAGGCAATACGGCCTGAAAGCTGCGGTATTGGGAGTGAAGGAGAGCCTCTTCTTGCATTAATGGTGTATCAAAGGTCCACTGATAATTACCCCGCATGGAAGCTAGGTGGAAAGTACGTACACATCCATGAAGAAGAATTAATGATCCTCCGCCCCTCTCTAACTATAACAACAGGGTAGTTGTCGTCAATGTGGTTACTGGGAAACGCTTGTGGTCTCACGAAACACCACGAGATGCATCACAGATTTATACTATTCCCACCCTGCGGCAGTACGTCTTGAATGCTAATATCTTCGTATGGTCATACAAAACACTGCACCCCGAGGTCTCATCGCTTGAGATAAGGGATATTCGGACTGGAGAAATATTACTGCAAGTTGATGGGCTTGCGCCAATAGTGCATAGAGGAGGCCCGGAAAACCGCACCTGCAATTCCCATGCTGGTATTTGGGCCCATCCGCGTCGAAATTTAATATTCTGCATACTTGGACAACAAACCCCAAAGCGTATGGGAATTATCTGTGCAGACACAGGCAATTGGGTAGCCATAGCTGAGCTGCCCGTGACACAATTGAGAGAATGCCCCACTTGTCATAGCCCCGCCAGCAGATTCAACACTAATATCCTTCCTCATGGGCCATTTCGAGTCAACTCATTATTCGGATGCGTGATGTTTGAGGAATCGGCTCCAAAAGATCCCGATGCTCTTGAAAACTTTTACATCCGCGAATATAATTTTGTGCCGTTTTGTAGCCGGTACCCTTGCCCAATACCGGAACATGCGCCAATTTATACTTTCAAACTTCCGTCTCAAGAAGAGCTTCAGACGAAGGATATTAAAGACATCTTGGGAGCCCCAAGTCTTTTACTTGAAAAAATTGAGGTTTTCAATATTGATCACTTCTTCCAAATCGAGCACGAAACAGAAATGAACGAGCTTATGCCATTTGGTTTCGGAAGAAGGCCTTATGTAACTATCAACCCAACAACCAAAGCGGTATGCAGAATAGCATTTGATCATGATAACGAAGTAAATCTTCTCCACGTTAACCTGAAGCTGGAGCCCGGAATGGACGTTTTGACTGAGCATAAATCAACGTTTTACTCGCCACAATCAACTACTATGAAAAAGCTTGTAACGAGGCCTCAAAGATATCTCCAATACGTGAAAGGGGAGAAATGGGTCAAGTGTAGGTTTGCGAATATGAAGGTCGAAGCATTGAACAACAAATACCACGTTTATTCAAGCAAAAAAGCTATTATCCTATTGATGTATGAGCCCAAATGGTAGTGGAACTCTATCCACCGCTCAATCTCAGTATTGGTCTTCTCATCACCCTCACCCACCACGTGTTTTTTTTTATAAATCACGTGTTTCACTCCTTTGTTACCTAAGAAACCCTCCCAGGCTCTGTATCAATTCTATACATATATCTATTATTCTCTCCTGCTCTCTTCCTTCCCTCTATTTTAATACCTCACGATCCCTAATCCCTCTTCTACCAATTTTCCAACCTCAACACCACATTTACTTACCACCGCCGTTGCCGTCATGAGCACACTAAAACCGATCACTCCGTCAGCCAGATTTGAAGAGTGGGCACTCATAGACCTCGAGGCCCAGAAATACTTCTCGAGAGGACCCATCAAACCAAAGTTTAAGGCGGAACAAGACGACGAAAAAATACTCAAGCCTCAAAGCCTCTTCATGTTGGTGCTAGAATATCTCAAGAAGGCGCTGCGCACAGTTTGAATGCTATCAGCTAGTAGTAGGGTTTGAAGGGAAGCACCTGCAAGACAAGCCCTTCTGTATTCTCACATATTCACGACAGAATACAGGGTGCGGATTTCAGACGCCGTTTATTTCCTATCTCATATTAGTTCTCCGTTGTGTAGTTTCATTTGCGCCTGTGTCGTTAACAATCTATTTTTCGCAATGCCTTTTTCTTCTTTTACTTTTTACTTTTTCCCTTTCTCACTTTAGATCGAAGGTGGTTGTGGAATGGGAAAAATAAAACTTTGCAAACTTGGGGAGTCGCTGGTACCATGGTGTTCTGTTGCAAGCTAGAAGTTACAGCGGGAGGTCAATAACTAGTGGCCTTGGCAAAATGTGCACCCGACCACCCCCGTGCGACGATATTCTAGATTCTCTTTATTCAGTTGTTTTTACAAAAGCCTCTAAATACTAAGCTCCTAGCTAAGTATGTATTGTGTAGTTTAACCACTAAAACTGGCCTAAGGATAAGAAATGCCCAGGCTTTTGGTTCCGTGGAATACTCGTTCTTTGTTCATCGTATTGGCTGACAGAACTACATATCGCATGTCTCACTTGTCAATAGAGTGCCTAATAGGAAAAAAAAGGCTTCAATGAGGCGGTTCGATCGGTCGATCGGGTATGGATACTATTCTTTGAGCGGTATGTAGTATGTTCATAGATTATCACTCAGATGGTATAGTATCTCCTATTGAGCATTCGGGGCATGGGTTTAAAGTAAAAGATACTAGATTCAATATAGAATATGGTGTCGTCTTACACAAGCTCATGTTAGTGTCATTAGCTAGCTACATAGCTGGAGTAGAGCTAAGGTAATGTGGGCTAGGTGTCGTGATGCCAAGAACTGCGGAAATGATTGACGTAGAAGACATCTGGCGCTAGAACCACATTTTTGCAAGAAGAGATTCGGGCCCTGTCATTGCATTGACTAGCTGCTGGACCTTGGGATAGTTAGGTCACCTGGCCGATGTTCACAGGATATCACTCGCCCCCTACTACGGTTTATGTAACCTCCCCGCCGCAATCACGCGTCACGAAAGACCTGCTTTAAAATAAACGCCAGGAAAGCGGTTCAAGAGAAGTAAATGTAGAGATGTAAACCGGATATATACATAGTGATACCGACCCGAAGCCGAAGGGAATTATATGAAAACAGCAAAAAACAGCAAATACAGCAAAACCGTAACCACAAACTGCAAACCGCAAACCGCGAGATATAAGGAAAATGAAAAAAAAAAAATTGAAAAAAACGCATGGTGATTTTCCATCACAAAGTATTACTATTCTTTCTTTCTTTCTTTCTTTCGCTCTTTTCTTTCTCTTTTTCTTTCTTTCCTCACCGTAGTACAACACAAGAAGAAGTCCGTAGCGTGATCTTCTGAATAATATAAACATCACAGCTCACACAGAAACAGCAACAACAGCCCTGGAAGCTCGTAATCAATGCATAGAAAGAAAAAACGGAACTGAAGAATAATAAAGGCAAGAGCTCCCCCTCCAATCCGTCCCCTTAAGCAAGGCAATTGATATCAAGCGACTGAACTGAACTGCACTGCGACTACCGCTATGAATATAAAAAATATGATATATAAAAAATAAAGAATAATTTTTAAGAAAAAACGACAGAAACGGAAACAGAAATAGAAGAGGAAAAGGAAAAAGAAAAAAGGACTCCATCACTCCACAACAAAATGACACCCACACGCACCATGCCCTGACTGACTACCCTACTACACAAGAAGTAGAAAGCAAAGAAAATAAAATCTGCCTCCCTCCCCCTCCCAATCCCCTACGCCATACCCGCCCAATTTGTATGTGTCCGGAGTTCTCTTGTTTATGGTATAATTCAAACACGAATATAACCATAACGCATGGCACAGCCGATTAACCGCCCTTGAAGAAGCGACTGGCCTCCATGACACTCTCTTCATCTGCTGCATAGTCCCAACCTATGATCTTGCTGTCCTGGCTACAGCAAATGATCCACCTAGCGTCAAACTGGAGTTTGAAGACCCTGTGGGTTCCCGAGTTCCCGCCATGACCCTGCGGAAGAGCAGCTTGCGGGGGCTGTATCGGCCGCGCCACCATAGTGTGGTGGTGGTGCGTCGGCAGCAGCTGTGAGGCGGCGACAGCACCGGCAAGACCTGCCTGGTCCCCAACCTGCTGGATCTGATGCATATGGACCACGGCGGGCTGTTGTTGCTGGTAGAGCGTGGCGATCTGAGCGGGCACGTTTGCGGGTGTTCCGGCGCCTGCGGCGGCAGCGGAGCGGAGAGCGGCGGGGCACTGGCTCTGGTGCAGGGTGGCACCGATAAACCAGCGGTCTTCTTGGTCTTTGTGCCAGATGCGGACGGTCTCGTCGTAGGAGCCGGAAACAATCCTGTTTCTTGTGGCTTGCACGGTGCGGACGAGGGCGCCGTGGCCATGGAGAGTGGCCATTTCGACTTGGGTGTCGCAGTCGAAGACGCGGATGGTTTGGTCGGATGAGCCGGAGACGATGGTGCGGCCGTCGAATTGGATGCATGCAATACCTTTGGTGTGACCAACAAAGGTCTTTTCACAGGCTCCAGTGCGGAGATTCCATAACTTGATAAGACGGTCTCCAGACGCTGATGCGATTTGGTCGCCATGTAGTTGGATCGCATTTACGGCGGCTGCGTGGCCCGAGAGATTTTGGATCACAGTGTATGGGTGGAGAGTTCTGGGGCCGCCTTTAGATGGCGCACGAGTGCTAGCGCCAAATGCGCGGTTGGGATCACTGCTGCTGTACGGGTTTTGGAGATTGAGCCCAGAACCCATGGAGGGCTCCTGGACAGTCCAAGTCGCCCAGGCTGCTTGCTGATTGTTGCCGATATTATCGGGGTGGTGCGGATGGCTCCGAACATCGACAGCGTTGCTGGTACCGGTGGCCCATAGGGCCTTTGATACCCATGGATAGTCCTTGTTTGTGGTTTCTAGCTGCTCTCGATTCCAGACCTTAACTAACTTGTCCTTGGAACATGTCACAAGCCATTTCTTTGAAAACTTCAAGTTAAGAACAGATTCCTGATGAGCTTTCTCAATAACTTTCAGTCTTTCGCCAGTGGGGAATTTCCAAATGATAACACTAGAATCTGACGATCCAGTGACCAAAACTTGCTCTTCTTCGTCAAACTGGAGACACAGTACACTCCCGGTATGACCCTTCAATGGCTCCCCCACTAACCTCCGGGTACGCATGTTCCAAATTCTAACTGTTCGGTCACGCGACCCAGATACGAGGAAATTGGGCGAGTATTGAATGGTGTAGATACATTCGGCATGACCTTCATGAGGGTAATTTGGATGGGGGATTTGGAATGTTGTGAATCGGTTGTGCAACCAATTGTCCTCAAGTCTTTTACGATTCTTGTAGAGAAACGCCCAATTCAGCCGGGGGTGGTTATAACCAGGCATTGTCAATGTGGGGTGGATCGGAAGTGATGGCTCCTCATATGCCTGTGATGTTATAGGCCGACTCATTCCGGTTGGATACATGTCATCATCATCCGACATTGCCGCACTCGGGCCACCAAAAACTCCCGCCATCGATGACTGGCGGATAGTTCTTAAAGAATCGGCCATATAAGGAAAGTATCCCGCATCCTGGTTCGGAGTGCCGTATGCACCAGAGCTTCCTTGGGTGGAACTATCCCCACTGATATCCATAGGGCCACCGGACGAGTCCGATGTAGAGCTCTCACCTTGGCTTCCGGGACCCGACCTAAATCGGTCTATGTTCCGCCTTGCTAGATCCCTAAGTTTCTTTTCCTCGTCTCTTTGCTCTTCGGCCTTCCGTTTGGCCGCTACCTGCTGCTGCATTTCGGTCTCGAACAGTCGCACTTCGGCGCTGTTTTCCTCCCATCCGGCGCCGTGATACAGGTCTCTCCAGAGCCTTGGCTCCATAGCGAATCGCCGCCATGTGCGCGAAGCCAGTGATGCATTGAGAAGCGAACGCACGGGTAGGTACGATAGGATCTGAAGCGATAGCTCGGAAGGAAGCAGTTGGATAAAGTCGAGATGGAGAATTGGGACCAATCTATCGACCAGCGATGCGATGTTGGATGTCGGTAGGGTGCGGACGAGTTTATAAGCGTATTCTAAAAGACCGATATTAGCGATCACGAACAGCTAATAGGTGATTCGAATCTAAAGAAGCATCGCTGAGTAAACCAAGTTCGTGAAAGATGATTATGAGCTGTCATTGCAGATGTGTGCCACAAGAGGGGAGGGGGACATGTCAGGCGACAGGCGACAGGCCGTCAAAGAGCCTTCTCTTTCCCCCCACTGAAACCACAACAACAAACCGTTACACACAGTGGTAACAACCCTTCAACCGGCGATAAGAGCCATCAAACCAAGATGGGAATTCATCGAGTATGTTGACGGATTGGAGGATAGTCTCGGTGGTATTGTAGGAAATAGTGCATGTAGTCTGTAGAAGAAGAAGAGAAAAGCATCGAGCAAGGAAGTGTTTTTACAAACCTTCTCTTAACGCATCATCAAGTCCTGTCACCCAAGCCGGAATCTTCAGCTCTGCACTCTCTCTAATCGATCGCAAGTCCTCTCTCTGGTTCGGATCCTCGTACACACTGGGCGTCTCCTCACCGCTATAACCTTCATCCACCCGGAAGCTCTGCGACGTTCTCAGGGGCTGTTGCGTCGCCGTCGCCGCCGTCTCTCCTGTCTGTGGTTGGCGCTGCGAAGCCACTCCCGCTGCTGCATTTTCGAGATCCTCCACGTTGAATATTGGTGGACTCGTGGAAGCCATGATTGGTGATGTTCACTTCCCTCTTTAGTTGTTGGGTATTGGAGCAAGATGGGTGATGGGGGGTGTGCGAAGTTGAGGTTGATCGTAAGGCTGGGTTTACCAAGAAGTGATATGGAGTTGTGCTGTCCCAGAAAAAGGAAGCAGATAGGGGATATCTACTTGCGGATACCCCGTGGGATGCTGTTGCAAAAAGTCGTGTCAATAAGGATATAAGATGGGGGCGATAAGGCGAAGGTTGTTATGGAGGGGGGGTGGGTGAGTGGGTTATGGAAGGAAAGAGAAAGTAGCTGAGACGATGTCGTGTGTGTTGTAGGAGTGGAAAGAAAGGTGGGAGGACCGGGGGGGGGGGGGGGGGGGGGGAGGGCGTTAAACACACTACTGCAAGTCTGCAACCCTCCCTCCTTCCTCCAAACTACCCGCCCACTCCACTAAACTACTTGTGCCGTCGCGCTATGTATTACCAGTGCGTCGCTGCTTTCCTGACAAACCATCCAAGCCCCAGGGTGAAAGGGAAAAAAAACCTCTGCACCTGTCAACTGGTAAAACAACAGACCTCTTTGAGATTCTGCTAGACTATCTGCTGCTACTGCACGCACCGGATTGTTGCCCCTAACCCCCGATGATGATCAGATAGCTTCTCCGATCGGCATTGTTCTATTCGTCTTCATCCACTCAGAACGAGGACGTGTGGCCCTGTGTTGAATCCTAGTGGCCAATCTAAGTTCTTTCTCTCTCTGTCTCCGACGAGTTCATAGTTAGTTTACTCCGCTCCCACTCCCCCTAAACTCCTATATTTCTGCATGGTATTAATTTGAGAGCTTCCCATAGTGTAGGTATACACCGGCTTCTAATACCTCTATTGTCCACTCTACATGCTCTCTACATCCAGCATATCAGAAAAGCAAATGCACAGACAGGCACACAGTTCAATGTGCCGACTGTCATCTACCTCTATGTATGACAAATCTACCGTCTCGTTCATTCCTTCACCATCCCCGCAGTCCCTCCCTCCCTCCCTCCCTCTTACCTAGCCCTATCTGCGCCGTGACATCTGACGTCTATGCGAACACAATACCTGCCCCTTGGCGCCCCAAAGAGGAAAACACTCGGCTCCTTTGAGTGCTAGCGCCACGCTCCTGCCACCCTCGACGGCGGGTGAAGTGGGGCTCTGAAGCTTCGTTGTCGGTCTTCTGTACTGTACCTGAGCCTCCTGAGCTCCTTCCTGAATACTACGCGACCTTCTTGCCCCACGATACGATACGATACGATACGATGGCGATACGATACGATGCGATTTCGCGACCGCGCGATCGCCAGCTAACTATATACATACCTAAGTACCAACTCTAACTGCCTAGCTACCAAGCCGCAACCGCGAGAGAAGGATTCTGTACCTACATGGAACCTGCTATAAACTCCGTGATATCAAATATCAAACTCTGGGCAGTAAGCACATAGAACGATGGGTAAACCCAGTAGCGCAGCACCTAGTAGTACAAACAGGAGCTGCAAAACACAAGGAGGCCCAAGACACAACCACCACCCCCCTCCCTCTCAATCCCTCCCTCCCGAGTGAAAATTTAAACAAAAATTTGCCCCCTACTAGAGTGTAAACGTAGCAGGAACCTCCCGCCGCAATCTATCGAGCCCAGCATACCGGTTCACCACCAGATCTAGAAATTTCCACTCTCTCTTTTCCGCCCTTCACTCCCTCACTCTTCCCCCCCTCTCTCTCTGCTCCTATTGTCAATGGAAAGCTATGACCGCTCTACTGGCCGAGGCCCGATACACCCGTCAAGCCGCACGTTTTCATTTCTTTCCTGCGCAACGGGGGAAGGTGATCGTATTTTTCGCAAATTGGCCCTATGTTGTGAACCCAACCCGATTTCCCACCCGCGGCGATCACCCACGCCCGTCTCGTCTCGTCTCGTCTCGCTTCTAAACAAAACCGGGTTTGGGGGGGCAAACACACGCAGCAGCAGTGACAGCCAGCAACCCCTAACCCTGCAGGTAGGCTAGGTATAGTAGGTATGTATTCATCCGGAGTGTAATCGTGACAGCGGCTGACGTAGCGGCTGGTCGCGATGCGAATAGATATCAGGAAGAAAACGAAGTTTCTGGTCGTCTCAGAGCGCGATCGGCGCGTGTGGGAGTTGGTTTGGTTTTGGGTGCCCCCCCCTGGCGTGCGTAGGTAGAGTAGAGTGCATAGGGGTACTTACCGGTCGGTCGGTGGTGGGGTGATGTGATGTGACGGGTGATGGGTGGTGATGGGTGCAGGTGGGCTCATGGGTGGTCACTCGGTTTGGAGTAGCGCGCGGTTGAAGCGCTTTACTTTTTAATTGATAGATCCAAAACTATCATACAGAAAATCGTAATACAAGACTTAGAGAGGCCTGAAATAGGCCAAGTACATACATAAACAACTTTGTTTTTCCATCTGAATACATCTAAGTAACTACAAGACATGTAGACATTGCAATCTTACGCGGATGGAATGTAAGTGGAGGCTGTATTTGTAAAACGTAACAGTTAAAAAAGAGTTGGACTAAGATCAATTCTTAAATTTCTCTGTCACCAGATCCTGTACCTACAATGGCCGGTAGAATTATTGCGAAAGTGGGTTCCCCGTGACCCGATAGTCCTATTGGCCCTTAAAGGAATTTTTGCAGCAAGCACGGACCAAGAAACCCACTTCTGACTTCCGTACTTCACAGCCCGGTCTCTGATAGATCTGAGGGTCAACAGAAATAAAACAATCCTTACCCTGAAGGATTAGCACCACCGGCCAAAAGAACCGACACCCGCAAAGCAAAAGAAAAGAATCTCGGATGAGATGGGTACTTTGTTCAAGCACGTCACCATCATCTTCAACATCTGATGGTTCCAGAGGGGGTCGAACCCTCGACCTTGGCGTTAACATTTAGACACTGTGAAGTGTCGAGATATTAGCACCACGCGCTAACCAACTGAGCCATGGAACCGTGATGGAGGAGGGCGGCCGCTAGATTTTGAGGGCTACAGCGGGCTTCAATAGTCGTAGTTTCAGTCCTTTTTTTTTTTTTTTTTAGGATTTGTCATCTGGTCGGGCTCAGCGAAGGAGTGAGTGATAACTCGTGATTCAATTTATTTTTAGTCTCACATGAAGTGGAAATCGGATTGGTATAAAACTAAGTTCTACCTCTGTCTACCCCCCGCGGTGCTTCTTGAACGCATCATAAATCTTCTTACCGCTGCGGACATCCTCCATGGCCTTTGCGTCTGCGGCTACCATCTTCGGGAGCATCCCTACTACTTGTACGAGGTGTGCGGCGGGGATGATGACTACCCCGTTCTTACTATCGGCGAAGACGATGTCACCCTACACGAGCATAATAAGAAATTAGTAAAGACCTCCGGACTGGGTCTATGGAGGGGACATACACTAGCAACATCCACCCCCTGCACCGTAATCACATCATCCACCGCAACCACCCTCGCCTCCGCCCCCGCCCCAACCGTACTAACCCCCTTCGAAAAGACCATCAGGTCATCCCGCTTCCCCAGCTCCTCCAGATCGCGCACCCGCCCGTCCACAATGATTGCGCGCGCCCCGAGCTGGTACATGCGTTCTGCGACGATGCCGCCGACGACGGCGCACCGCTGGTCGGGGGGCTGGGAGACGACTACCGTGCAGGAGGGAGTGATGAAGTCGGCAAAGTGGGTGTCAGCGGGGAGGGAGCACTTGGGCTCGGTGGTGTCTTTGGGCGCGAAGAGGACGGTGGTTGCGACGGAGATGTTGATGCCGGGGGTGGAGGTGCGGGGTACTAGCGGGTGTTAGTGGGGCAGTGTGGAGGGGCCGGGGGGGGGGGGGTTTACGGATGTCGACGAGGAAGCCGGCGTAGGGGACTTTGAGCTTGAGGAGGGCGTCGGATATCTGGTGGGTGTTAGGACTTCGGGTGTGTGTGTGTGTGTGTGGATGAGTGGAGAGCTAGCTAACGCACATCACAAGCGTTGTATTGCTTGAGAGCATCCATCAGAGCTTCCTTATCGCCCATTTTGTGGTAATTCCTGTGGTGGTGGTGGTCAGGTGTGAATATTGTCTCTGTATAAGGTAAGGTTCAATAGTAAGGTATATAATGTTGTGGATTCGACTGTAAGGTTATGAATTCAACTGTAAGGTTGAGGTTGTGGATTCGATGCCTGCCTGAGCTCTCACATGCTAAAGTACTGTAGCTACATCTGCTGTGAGGTGAATCCGGGGTTGCGGCTTAATGGCACATTTAGCCGAGCTTAACGGGCTGGGGCCGGCTATGTAGCTAGCGTGGTGCGTCACACGGAATCACTCAGGGCGCGAGCGAGTGAGCGAGAGGCAGGTGGTGATCCCTGTTGACAGCAACTGTGTTATAGATATCTGTAAACAAGCATGCATGTCAACTGGCCAATCATTTAGAACGCATCTAAACAGAAGCTTCATGCACGGCCATTGCCCTTTCTGGACACTTTGGCTTCTTTACCTCTCCGTTGATGTATTGTGATCTGATTCCATTATAAATGGGCAACTCACCCCCCCCCCCCCGATTCCCCACAAGTCCTCATATCGATCTTTCTTGATCGGAGCATCGTTTATACTAGTACCGAAAATGTCTCTCGGCCGCACCGTGCTTCCATCTTCCGATTAGGAACGGTAAATTGGGATATGGCCCTGGGTTCGTGATCGATTAAAGTGTCCTCATACTTGCTTCAAAAATCCATTGTATTTGGCGGTCGATAATGCTATAATCGGATCGGTAGGCTTGTATCGCTGTCCGTTAGGAGCCGGGCCATCGCTTGTTTGTTGCATTCCCCCTTCTCCCCATGAGTGTGTGAACGTTATCGGAACGATGTCGGTTTAGTTTCCTCAAGGAAAATATCTTCCTGCTTCCGGTAGGACGTTGGATTCTAATAATCTGACTAAGCTCTTCACGTAAGTCACTCAATTCTGGCCGACGATGTTTATCGTTGTTGACTGATGTTTTATTATAAAGGGAAAGGAACATGTAATTGCGCGGTTTGCAACCCGCTCGAGGACTAGAAAGACCTATATAACCTCTTCATCCTTGACAGTTATTGGTGCCACTTCCTTGGATGTGTCTGGCTGGAGCCAAACCAACCCCCAGAAATCTTGTGGAATAGTCCTGGGCTGCGCATGAGTCTCTGTAGTCTCCTCAGTTGGTATAGGGACACAGTCTGTTGATAGGGAGCATTCAACGGAGGGGTTGAAAGAGCAAACTGATTTTTAAAGAAGGAAACTGTTTCTAGACTCATTCTAGATGAATGAATTAAACCGTTTTCTTGTTTATTGCGATTGATTGAATTGACCTGGCCGCTATTTCACCCGGTGGATATAGCTAGCAGCTTAGAGTTTCGCTTGAGTGAACTCGTAGTGTTCGAATTAGTTAATCTCGGGAAATGGATATCTCTTCGACATATATCGGATCCGGCAATTATCACCTCATATCATGAGATGGGTCAAATCCAGGTTTCTCAGAAGATCTTATAGTAGATTGAAAGACCCTTCATGGCTATCGTGACCACATGACATACACTGTTTAAAGCATCCAAGCCTATGTGTTTCTTAAAATTATGGATAGAAAAGTCAACTCCGAGAAAATGTCCAACCCTCCTAATTAATGTTGAAAAAGGCCAATAACCCGCCAAATTTGCCACAGACAGCCTCTTTGGGTTAGATAATTGTCTATCAATCTTCCCAAAGTTTTATCTTACTCAAAACGGCCACAGGGAGACAATCTGGAATCGTCTGAATCAGGTATTAACGGTGTTGCAATACAAAACAAATTCTTATTACCGGACTTTGCATCTTTATAGATCCTTCTAGTTGCTGTTCACTAACTAAGTACATGTAGTAGTCGGGATCAAAGGAGTCGTCGACATCAAGAGCGGCAACCAAATTCAAATGATAGCCAAGATTCCCATGTCTCAATCGGCTTCCCCTATTTGGGCGATCAAACTCCATTTCGACGTTGACAAGTTTCCATTGGCCAACAGCAACCAGAATCAGTCGCCAATCTAGTCAGTGGTAGCCGGTGTCAGTACGCTTTCGTCCGACGGTTTATTCCGTACTGCGTGCCTGCATGCATGGGGAGGACAAGACGTCTCACCCAGCCCGTAGATGCTGCTCTAGAGATGGATGACAACTGACAACTCAAGCCCCAACACTCCAGGACTCGCGTTACCCTGGAAACGTCCAATGATAATAGTGTAATTAGCCATTGATAGGCCCGGGTGGGCTAGCCCGCAAGGCACCAAAGCTTCTTTTGACGTCGCTTGGTGGAGGGTTGTTGGTATAATACTGCGGAGTTATGCATATGTGGGGGGGGGGGGGGTAGGGGTTCATTGAGATCTCAGGGAGACAACACCGGATCTGGTATGTATTCTTTCCTCTTTTCTTGATTGCCCGGTCCGCCCCTGAGTGATAGTCATGGAATCCAATGAGAAAGAGAAAAAGAAGATGAAGGGGAGAGCGACGGATTGGAATCGGTAACGTTGGAGCCTCAGCACGGTATGTCGACGTCATAAGGAAGTGTTCATTGCTGTTATGCGTTCTTTTCTAATTCAATGGTACTCAACGGAACGGTCTGTGAAATTTCGATGTGCGCTCATGAAGATTGAGTGATATCATTATATCAAGCCTACTAAGGTTCTAGAGAGTACTCGTATTTCTCTGACGTTTGTGGACGCGACTGATGTTGCATGCCATACAAAAATACGCCAAGCTCATGATTTTGGGTGTATGCAATAATGGCCCAGTTCAAAAACGTCAGCGAAATACTTGTACCTAGAGTACGTATGATGTTGCAATAAAGACGGAGGTTGCGTTACCAGTTGGGCATGGCGGGTTGTGTGTGTGTGACAAACAGCTGCACGAGAGCAGGGATGAGATACTCACAGTGTAGTTGTCCTAATTGGGCGGGGGGACGGGTCGGGGGGACGATCTTATAGCTCTCTTATAGCTGCTTTCGTACAGAGACCAGTACTACAACGTCAACTGCATCCAGAGTAGACTCTGTCTAAGGTACAGTAGCTATCTGGAATTGTTTACACTCCATCTACTCTACGACGTAGAAACATTGCCCTGGGACCGGACAGCGCCCAAGAGCCTGGGCCAGGGCTCAGGTTTCGTCAATATCAAACAAACTAAACAATTCACCGAGAGACGAGACGGACGCCTCCTCTTGCCCTCGTCACCACCACAACCCCCCCCGCATTTGTTCGGGGTGAGATGTCTTGGTGGCTCGGACGGTCGGTCGGGAGATCTTCAGGAGGCCCGTATTCTTCTCTGGGCAATTGGTGTGAATTGTGAGGATAGATGTTGGGGGGGATTGGGGAGGTGAGTGTTATTTGCTAGGTGAATTGAATTGAGGATTGGAGCTTTACGTGGGCTACTAGTAACTGCAAAATAGGAATCATCTCAGGACTCGTGGAGTACTGTACGTATTCTTCTGCCCGTATGTCTCTACTCCCGGAACATAGAATACTTCTAGGCACATAGAGTACGTACTCTGAGATGTCCTACATATTCTGAGATGTTCTACATATTCGTTGGTTTTGCGCTACTTTTCCTACTTTGCTTGGCATCCGGCCACCCAGGCAAGGCAGTGAGTGAATGAGAAGCACCACGACTACCACCTCCAATCGCCGTCTGTAGCGCACAGAAGAATTTCATTGCGATGTGCAATACACACAACTTTATTTTCTTCTTCCACCACCACCACCACCTCCTCCTCCATCTCTCTCGGGGCCAATAGCTCAGTTTGGAAAAGTAGAACTGCACCCACACATCAGGCTAGAGGCGGGCCCCCAATTGCAAGTCCGGGCAAGCAAGAGACTTCACTGGGTGTATAAAGAAGCCCCCCAATCCCACCTCTTCTTCTAGCATCATCAGCAGCAGCATCACCATAGTCTTTCGACATTACCTCTCTTGCCCTACACAACATATTTACTTGTTTACGGGTTAATACTTTTTTTTTATTTTATAAAATACCTTAATACCTAATCCACAATGCATACCTCAGGCATGAAGCTCACCACCCTCTTCCTCTCCCTTATGCTCGCCAGCAGCGCCCTTGGTGCCCCCGTGCCTCCTGCCAGTAGTATTCCTGGCGTCGGCAACACGCCTACACTCGGTAGTCCTCCTGTTGACAAACTCGCACCTGGTACCACGGACAAGCTCAATGCCGGCTTGCAGGGGGATGTAGGGCAGCCAGAGGCAAAACCTGACCACCTTGCTGACGCAACCGATGCCGCAGCGGTGGGCGATGCTGGCCCGGCGAAGAAACTTCATCCCCGCCAAGGAGGTGGTCACACCTCTCCCTTAGGCGGCAGCGACCCCACCGGCGGCATCACTGGCAGCGACCCCACTGGCGGCATCACTGGCAGCGATCCCACTGGTCTCACTGGCAGTCTCACTGGCAGTCTCACCGGCAAGCGCTCCGCTGGTCCTCCGTCGCTTGATCACGCAGGCATAACTCATGAGATCAACCGTGCCGCTACACACTCTAGCGGAAATTCCAAGCGCTCGCCTGTGGAGCCTATTCCTGGCATCAATGTTGGGGAAAACGCCAACGTCCCTTCCGTGGATGGTGTCAAGAAGACTTTGGAGGGTGTTAATACGCCCACAAAACGCGAGGAGAAGAAGTGTGTGAAGGGCCTTGACGTGACGCACAACGCCGCCGGGTGCACCGACGAGATTACTGGAAAGGTCGACCTCAACAAGGTCAACGATGTTAACGGTGTCGCGAAGGGCGCCACTTCCGGCGAGACGGAGGCACCCAAGACGGAGGCACCCAAGGCTGGCACTGAAACGGTCACTGGCAGTGATTTGGGCTCTGAGTTTGTGCCTTCTGCGGATAGCGTGACTGCTTCTCCTACAGATGTCAAGTCTCCCGCAAAGGATGCGAAGGCCCCCACGACGGGCGATGTTACCGGCGCGGATGCTGTTTCTGGCTTGGCATCGGGTTTTGTCCCCCGTGATGAGACAGTTAAGAAACTTGGTGGGGCTGCCGCTGATCTCAAGAAAACCGCTGGTACTAGCGCTGATGTAGCCTCAGTTGACACCCCCCTCGGTGCCACGACGGTTCCCGTTTAGAGCTGCGGTTGTGGAATGGACGAGGATGTAATTGTTTATGATGGATGTATGATCATGTAGTATTTGGAAACTTGTGAACTGGGCAACAACGGGACGGACAACGGGACTGAGAGGGGGAGGGAGTGTACTTGTATGGAGTGGAAAAATAGTAATAGTAATAATAGTTATTGTTTTTCGCTGTAAAGAATTGGCTGATGAGTGCTAAACTGTGATTCGAATTCCTGGGGCCGGACTTCTAGGCTCTCTTTGACTGGTGAATGTGCTACAATAAGGTTTATCTTCCATTGGTCGAACGGTCACTGTCAAACTTGCAGTATTCTCACATCTGAATGTCTCCCATCGCAGTTCCGATCGCAGTTGTCGTAGTTTTCGCAGTTGTCACAGACATGTCGTCGCAGGACAAGGTTTACTAGCGTGCCACAACCCTAACTTGATGCGTCACAGCTAAAGTGTTTAGCCGTTAAATACTAATAAAACAGTGAATGTCATATGGCCCGGTTGGTCTAGTGGTATGATTGTCGCTTCGGGTTGCCCCCCGGGAATTCTATTTCTCAATTGTGACAGGTCTCCGGTTCGATCCCGGAATCGGGCCCTTTATTTTTGATTTTTTCCCCCCACTTTGTAGGGTATGGATTGGTATGAGGGATACGGGCGGGGATGAGGTGCAGGGGTGCAGTGGTGACTGGAGCGGGCGTTTTGGGAGAATTTGGGGGCGGGGAGCGGCGGACGCGGGAGGGGAGGAGTAGGAGTGAGGATGAGGAGCTCGGCTTACTAAGTGGATTGTTTGAGTTACTTTGGACCGGCTTTCGATAACGTTTTCGGGGCGGATTGTTACGATAAGTTTGGGCCCTATGACTGCAAGAGGGTTTACACAGACAGACGGCTCTTGGCCGCGTATATGAAAATGAAAATTACACTTCCCCTTAATTGCCGGATGGAGGAGGATAATAAAGTTTAAATACGTCTTCGTGGTCATTGATCACCAGCTGCGATCTGATAAGATAGTGGAATCCCGGAATGGTCCTTGGTGGAATAGACCATTCGGGCGCCGTATTGAGCGATACTTTACCCCAACCCCAATCACGATCTGATAAGATCATGGAACACGAATGGTCTCCGGTGGAATAGACCATTCGGGCGCCGTATTGGGCGATACTTTATTCCAACCCTAATCATATGAGCTTGAAATTGGGACATACCTACATGAAGGTCATCTAATCACCATGAGTACTTTAGGTATAAGTATACGTGTCTACTAAATCAATTGTTTAGAGTATGTAGGTACAATATTGTCCTCATCTAATCAGATAACACTGCCATTTAGATAAGCTTCCCCTATCTGAAACCTCCCTCCCCCACCACCCACCACCCCCCCGATATTACTCCACAGTAGCTACATAGCTAGGAGATTACAAACGGAGATAAGTAGCACGTCGACATTAATCTCCATGCCCTTATTTCCCTCTCTCTCTACTGCGCTGCCAAGCCGGATACGGCAAGCATCGATCAGATAAGACACAAGACACGCATGCATTGATTGGGGCCGGTCTTCGTTCGTCTGGTATTCGGCCGATACTTGCCTTGCGTGTGCGTATACGTATAGAGGAGATGTAGGCGGTGGATGTAGAGGGGGTGTAGTGTAGTATTATAAGGGGATTGTGAATGCTACATATGATGCTCAAGTAATACTGTGTGTACATGTAGGCTGTAGCAAGTCATAATACCTACATGTACATGTACTCTAGCCGCGTAAGCATCACTAATTGCGTTTTGGGGAGGTTGCCAAGGCGCTCAGGGGGGAAAGAGAGAGGAGGGAAAGGGGACTGGCCAGAGTGTACTTCTACTGAATGTACTTCTACTGAATGATAAACTCTGAACAGCCCGAGTCAGTCAGTCAGTCGGTCAGTCGTCAGTCACTCAGGCACCCCCAAGCACTCAACCTCCCAAGCATCAGACAAATAGAACCCACAACCGGGTAACGATCCCCCCCCCCCCCCCCCAGCCAAAAAGAAACACTCAAAAAGCTTGTCACCTCTCTTCGATATTCCCTCGTCATCCCCTAATCTTCAATCAGATAAAGCGATCCCCACGATCAGATAACGAAACAACCAACCCACACAGCAACAACCAAGATGCCCTTCGCCGGCCTTCTTCGCCGCGGAACCTCCTTCTTCAGCGCGGCCGCCACAAAGGTCGACACCAGCGCCGACGCCGGCAAGGTGACCAAGGACACGCTGTTCCCGCTCGTCACCTGCGAGCACGACAAGACCGACGCCGCAGAGGAGTGCGACCACGACTGCGCGGCGTGTCCACAGGTGGCGCCCGACGGGACAAGCGGCTATGGGAAGGCGTTTGACAAGATCGGCGTTGACCACGATGAGGAGCTGTGGGGGGGTGTCAAAAAGTACTCGAGGCATGTCATTGTGGCGACGGGAGAGACGGACTGGATCAGGGATGTGGACGAGATTCGGGGGAGCGTGATGGAGGCGCTGAAGGAGAGGGTGGAGAAGGGGGCGGTGGAGGATAGGGATGGGGTAAATTCTTCTATAATTTATTATTCTAGACGGATCAATGCTAATCAAATGAATAGAGGCTCATGGTCTCTGCATCCAACATGCCGCCCTCCGATCACCACCACCACACCGACGCCACAAAGCCCCAACCCACATCCGTGATCCTCCTCCCCTCCTGGACACTCATCGAGAACGTCACACCCGCCACCACCCCCGAGCTTGTCTCCCGCTTCATCAACCCCTCCCCCACCAACCTAGACCCCCTCGTCCCCACTCCCTCCACCCCCACGCCCCCCTCCCCCGCCGCGTCCACCCTCTCCCCACCCCTCGACGAACCCACCCGCCCCCGCTCCCCCCTAACCCTCCAGATCCCCACCACCACCAACCCCTCCCTCCCCGCCGGCTCCCCCACCCGCGCCCCCGGCAGCCCGCTCATGTCCCCGTCCACCCCCATCGACACGTCCACGCTGCAGAACCTCTCCCTCTCCGACGTGCCCTACTCGTGCGACAGCACCGTCACGGCGTCCCACTACCCGCACGACACGCTCATCCTCCTCTGCTCGCACAAGCGCCGCGACGCCCGCTGCGGCATCAGCGCGCCCATCCTGCGAAAGGAGTTTGAGCGCCACCTGCGCCCGCTGGGGCTCTGGCGCGATATGGCCGATATGAGGCCGGGCGGCGTGAAGGTGCTGTTTATTAACCATGTGGGCGGGCACAAGTTTTCCGCGAACGTGATTGTGTATCGGAAGGGCGGGGTGGAGATGGAGGGGTCTGGTGTTGGGGCGGGGATGGGGATGGGGGAGAAGGGGGTGGACGGGGAGGGCGGGAAGGGGAAGGGGGAGGTGGTGCAGGGGGTGTGGCTGGCGAAGGTGACGCCGAGGCATGTGGAGGGGATTGTGAGGTATACGGTGCTGGAGGGGAAGGTGTGTGATAGTGGGCTGATTCGGGCGGGCTTTGATAGGAGGACGGGGTTGAGTAGTTGGTAGTTTGTGGTTGGTAGTGGGGGTTGGCTCTCTTTCTTTTCTTGTTTCTTTTTTTGCAGTTTTTTTTTGTTGCGGGTCGTAGAGTTACAGACGTAGTGGGTAGATATGACTAGACGATACTAAGTAGTGGCAATATAACGAGCTGAATACCAAGTAGTACTATTGTATACATGTGGATTTGTGTGGTTTGTAGAATGGCTGCGAGGAGAAGTTTGTGGCCTTGAGAAATGGCGGTGGGGATTTGTGGCTATGATGAGTACAGTATGTAGATACATAAATTATTTGAGCACATAAACTACTCTTTTCATAGTTCAGTCGGGATAATTCAGCAGGAATTAATCTCTAAATATTCCTGTCTTTATTCGGTGTTTTGCGCCAGAAATGTTTTAACAGCCAGCACCCGCTCTCTGCTGGTACACGACCACACAACGCAACCCGGAACGGAACCGAGTGACACCCCATGTCAAGTAATTCGATGACTCAACCAGGTCAACGCCACAAGCACAAATCCTTGAAGTAAGACAAAAACGCACCGCATAACAATCCGTTGTGGTGTAATGGTTAGCATCAGTCGCTCTCACCGACTAGATCGGGGTTCAATTCCCCGCAACGGAAACAGGGTTGTTTCTTTTTTGCTTTTTTGCTTTTGAAGGTTGTTGATTTTGTGTTTGGCTTTATGCGCCCCTGTCGCAGCTTTGAGAGGGTTTCTTCACATGGAAATGGTCTTTTTTGCTTGAGAATTCTTTTCTCAGCAAGTTCTTGCCATCATTCAGCGTTCAGCAATCACACCTTAACTTTTAAATTTCAACAAACATAAACTCAGACCCTGCGCATAATCCGTTGTGGTGTAATGGTTAGCATCAGTCGCTCTCATCAAGAACCGACTAGATCGGGGTTCAATTCCCCGCAACGGAAGACTTCATTTTTTTTTTTTGAGTTGCTTGCCTTGTGGGGGTGGTGGGGCAAGGCGTGGGGGTGGACTTGGCTGTGATAGTGTTGTGGTATGGGTTAGGGTTGGATTTTGGGATGGGTTAGGGTTTAGGTTAATACTGTGGTTGAAGGGAGGGGGATAAGGCGGCTTGCTGTAGAAAGGAGTTATGAGTACCGGGTTACGAGTCGCTTTAGGTTGTTTGTCTGTTTGACTTGGGTAGCGGCGCTCTGCTGTGCACGTCTGTTGCTTCTGGCTTCCTCGAGCCCTGGATGCCTTAATCTTTGAGGAGAGCTCGTCGAGAAGGATTGTCCCGTGGGTATAGAGGCCGTCCGACACAGATACAACACCGGTTGATGCAGAATATACAAAGTCTGGTCCCATGACCTATACGACTGCACTATCAGAGATTGATTGTCAGATTGATCGATTGGATTGCACTCTTAGGGACCAGAAATATGCCAAGAAGGTAAGTAGCCTCGGCACACGTGAGTGGGCAAGTACTAATCTACTACAAAACCCAGTCATCAGCGCTCACTCGACACACGTGAAATATTCATTGGACAACATTACCACCGGTCTTATTAATCTATTAGTAGCCTTACGTGTGCATCTACTAACTTGGCCCCCCTGCTATTGATACTGCTTAGTTATTTAATATATATATATAGTGTATAGTTCGATCCGGATCTGCACAGTTAATATATATAGTATCAACTGCATGGATTAGGATGTCTCGGCCTTGCAAACACCAACCGTTGGGGTCCGTGATACCTGACGAGCTACACTCTTTCCATGAATCTAGCGGCTCCAGCAGAAACCAACTAATCGGCCGGGCCTGCCTGTGAACGTGTCTTCCCCTGGATCCGACTAATAATATACAATTTCCAAACCAGGACATTAGCAGTTACTTTCCTGTGGAGATAGACAATTCCACCTCGGACGATATTAGAGCGACTCGATACTATGTACGTAGGCATCGTCATCGCTCTCTCGCACATGTAGACGCACCACCGGAAAGGTACCGAATTAAGCATATCACCGTTGGTTTTGACCCTGGCCACCTTCTGTTTCCGGGTCTCCTGCCAGGGGTGGGGCAATATAATATAAAATGCTGATATAGTAATATTCTAGCCTTATATCAACACCAACACTTTACCCCCAATGCCCAATGATTGTATGCCTGTGCCATACAGATCTCAAGTCTTCGGGGTTCGGAGCGGTGCCGGAGGAAGGAGGTGGAGGTGCATCTAGGATCTTCAGGAACTGATATAAACCGCATGAGAAGCCCATGGACACAGCTCATCCCAACTAACTGCAAGCCAAGCAAGATGTTCCAGTCTCGATACCAATTCCTAGGCTCCAGCCTACTGCTGCTGAACTCGATCCTCGGTGCCAGCGCTACCACTGGCTCATTGAAGGTTCTTACCTACAATGTCGCTGGCCTACCCTGTAAGTCTCCACCACGCCCTTACTCACGAGAAAAAGGCCGCAATACTGATCATTACCCCTAGCCGCGCTCTCCTCCTCCGACCCCGAGGAAAACACGCCGTACATCTCCGCCCGCCTCTCCCCATATGCCATAATCAACGTGCAGGAAGACTTCAACTCCCACGCCGCGCTCTACGCCTCCGATAGCCACGCCTACCGCACGCCCACCTCCGGCGGCGTCCCCTTCGGCGACGGCCTCAACACCCTCTCCGACTTCCCCTACATCGACTTCACCCGCACCGCCTGGGACGACTGCAACCTCAACTCGGGCGACTGCCTCACGCCCAAAGGCTTCAGCGCCATGCGCGTCGAGATCGCCGGCGGCATCTGGATCGACGTCTACAACCTACACACCGACGCCGGCGGCGAAAGCGGCGACCTCTCCGCGCGCGCCGGAAACGTGGCCCAGGTAGTCGACTACATCAACACCTTCTCCGCGGGCATGCCCGTGGTGCTCATGGGCGACACAAACATGCGCTACACCACGACCGGCGACAACATCCGCGCTCTCATCTCTGGCGGCGGCTTCACGGACGCATGGGTGGCTGGTGTGCGCGGCGGGACCCCGCCGACGCTGGGCACGGATGCGTTGACGTGCGCGTTCCCGTTTGCGGACACGGTCACGGACCAGGCGACGATGCTGAGCTGCGAGGTCGTGGATAAGATTCTGTTCCGCAGCTCGCCGGTGCTGACGTTGGCGCTGGGGAGCATCACGAATGAGCATCGGAACTTCCTACATCCCACGGATGGCGGCCCGCTGAGTGATCACTACCCGCTCTCGGCGACGCTCTCGTATTCAACTACTGGCCTGCGGCTGTCAGAGGTTGTGGGGGGCCCGCATGGGGACTACTTTAACGACGCCACGGGGCTCACCAGTGCTGCGCCGACTATTACGACGCTGAAGCTGGCCGGCGGCGAGAGGGTCGATAGTGTCAGCACTACGTGGTCCACGGGGACGGTGCTGGCGCATGGAGGCAGCGGCGGGACGGCGAGTAGCATTACGCTGGCGAGCGGGGAGACGCTGGTGGAGGTCGAGGCGTGCCAGGGCGAGAAGGACGGGAACACGAGGGTGTTTTACCTTCGTGTTAAGACGAGCGCGGGGAGGGAGCTGTCGGTGGGCAAGACGACGAGCGCGTGTACGGTTATGAGCCCGCCCGAGACGGGGATGAGGGTTGTGGGCTTCTGGGGGAGGTCGGGCGATGAGGTTGATAGGCTCGGTGTGGTGTGGGGGAAGTAGAGTAGAGGGCAAGTAGAGTAGTTGGCAGGTGTATATACTTTTGGCATGGGCGGATGTGTATGTAGTTGTTGAGACCTTTTGTATATTTGATCCCTGTTTCCTGTGTTTGGCAGATGGAGTGGCCATGGTTGTGTTGTAGTTGATGGTTGAGAAGTTGAGCCAGAAATGAGGTTGAGTTGTGTCGAGTGAGCCCTCATGACGGAGAACGCAAATAACCGGTCGAGTTATCTCTCATGATGGAAGAGAATAATCCCTATTTTGAAACACCAAGGTTCCTCGAATACAACTGGTTAGAACTTCATAAAACACCCGAACTCAAGTGAACTATGGGTGGTGGTAGCTGATTGCAAAGCAAGCACTATTCTACGCCCACACCGATAGCCAACGACAGGCATCCGATCCGGGGTTTAGGATGATCATTGGCTGGCGAGACTCTGTTCTCGGTGTCGGTGCTGGTGGGTGGTTGGTAGGGTGTTGTAGGTTGGCTGTTTTGGTTAATTGATTGATGAGCGTCCACCTCTACGGGTAAGGAAGGTATTGGTTGGGCTTGTGGTAGGGGAAGAGTGGTTGGGATTGTATTGTGTTACCCAATGAGATTAGTACTCGTTGAGGGCATGCCCTTCATGGTGGGGCTATATGGACATAGTTTTTGGAGGGTTTATGGAGGTAAAATCATTACTTCCTACATGATGGATTGCTACAGAACCGTTTTTCTGATCCGTTTTCGAGTGTAGTGTTAGCAAAGCGGCCTCTTAAACTTAGCAATACCAGTGTTTTTTTTTCTTCGAATACTGATAGGCCAGGCCGGGCGGGAATCAGGTTAAGGAATCACGATCATTGGCACCAACGACATCTATCTACGAAACCTCCCCCCCCCCCCCCCCTTTTCCCTCAAAGCCCAACTACTCCATCCCCTCCCTCACCCACCTCTCACAGATCCTCCTCGCCCGCCCCTCCACCCACCTACTATTCCCCAGCACCCCCAGCCCGCCATAAACCTCATCCAATCCACCAGCGCCCACTCCCACTGCCCCACCAACACCTCCCACGTATACCCCCCCACCTCCACCCCTCTCCTCCCCAGCGCCGCCACCAACTCGTCATAATACCCCCTCAGCAGCGCATCCTCCCCGCCCCCCTCCAGCAACCGCACATCCACCGATGTCCCCAAGAAATACGCTAGATCCTGCACACCCAGGCCGACACCCACGTACTGGAAGTCGTACAGCGCACATCTCACCTCCCCATCACCCCCCGGGGGTGCAAAAACGATATTGGCACCCTTGCAGTCCCCGTGCATCAGCGTCGCGCCGAGATCACCGGGGCGCACCCTTAGCCGCTCCGCAACAGCCTGTACATGCGGCAGCAGGAACGCATAGCCGCCGTCGCCGTCATCGTCGAGGAGACACTGCATCTCCTCGGCGCGGGTATCCAAGTACCAGTACCCACCCCGCTGCCACACGCCCCTCGCCTCATCTGGCGCTGCAGCTTGGAGCGGCGGGGGGATCAGTTCCAGTTCCGCCGCCTCGCCCCAGCCCCAGTATGCAGCGTGGAAGTTTGCCAGCCAGCGGATGACGGCGGACGTGTGGGCGGGGGAGTAGCGGTGCGAGGGGGAGAGCGGGAATGTCTTCGTGAGGTCGTCGATGAGGAGGGCGGCGTCGGTGTAGGCTGCGGAGATGGGGTGCGGGGTTGCGATGGGGAGTGCGGGGTGAGGTGGTGGGAGAGGTGGGTGTAGAAGTGGCGCTCGGCGCGGTAGGAGAGGAGCTTGCGGATGTGGGATTCGGAGGCGGTGCGAGGGGTTGGTGGCGGTTGGATGAGCTTGAGGATGAGAGGGGGGTGAGAGGGGAAGGTGAGGCGGTAGATGTGGCCGTAGTTGGACCAGAGGGAGGTGATGTGCGTGTGTGAGGAGGGCTTGAGGGAGGATGGGAGAATCTCGGTGAAGTTGGGGGTGGGCATGGCGGTTGTGGGGTGGGGGTGTGGGTGTGGTTGTGGTGGAGAGAGATATTGTGTGGTTGCGGGGAAGGTTGGAACCTGCAGCTGGTCCCGTATCTCGCGTGGGGTGCAGGGGGGGTAGACCTCACAAAGTAATATAAGTCTTCAGTCTAATACCGCAAAATCTCAGGAATAACGAATCGAACTGGACTGGAATATTGTGCTTCGGATTGGTCAAATGCTTGTTGAGCCTCAATCCGACAGACCTAAAGCGTAACTTTTGGTCGTCTTGACTAATGGGTAAGTGGTATTCTAGCCCAGTTCGATTCGTTATCCCTGAGATTCTGCGGTAACCTGGTAAGAAGCAAACTACCGCAAAGGACAGAGTCTTCGTAGCCATTTAACTGATCGATATAAAGACAGATACCAATATCGTCTCACTACCGGGTGCCAAGTACCTGCTCCTTCAACTGACCGACTGCCATGTAGACACTGTTCACTTCAGGAATGCGCTCCAATTAATTCCGATCCAAATTTGTATTCTCTACGAACAGAGTGTAATGTAGCTACTTCATACAACCAATGAGTTATCAACCAAATCAATCATATGTAGCTACTTAGTACACCCAACCATCCGACGAGTGATGGACCGTGACCCCAATCCACTGACACCTTTTTTCTCCTCGACCTCTCTTGTCAGCACTTAGACACAGCTAGCTGGCTACTCGGCCCTAAAGCCTTTTCCAGCCAATGTTCTTGCCCTTCTTGCCCTTCTTGCCCTTGTTCTTGCCCTTGCCCTTATTCGCGTTGGCTCCTTGCTTTGGCGCCTCTGGCTGCTCCTGTTCCTGAACCACCGTCGCCGCCGCAGTGGCCACAGCAGCTTTCGCCTTCTCCTTCCCCACCTTGACATCCGGCTTCTTGCCCATTTCCTCCCCAAACTCAGAGTCGGATTCGGTCTGTTGGTCGTTCGGATGCTCGGGTTTCTCCATGATGAACTCGACTCCGTCCTCGATCACGGTGAATCGCCTGGCTCCTAAAGCTGTGTTCATACGGTTATCTATAGCATGTCCAGGTCTTGTATCTGACTGGGGTACGGCGAGGAAGTTGGCCTTAGGTATGGCGGGATAGTTTGACTTAGGTGCGGCGAGCTGATTGTTTGCCTTCGGCACGGCCAGATTGTTGGCCTTAGAGACAGTAAGATTGTTTTCCTTAGGTAGGGCGACGGTTGTCTTAGGTAGGGCGACGTTTGTCTTAGGTAGAGCAACGTTTGTCTTAGGCAGGGCGACGTTGTTTATCTTAGGTACGGCGACGGGTACGGCAACATTGTTTATCTTAGGTATGGCGACGGGTACGGCGACGTTCTTTATTTTAGGTACGGCGACACTGGTATCCTTAGGTACGGCGACATTGCTCTCCTTGGGCACAGCGAGATTGCTTGCCTTAGACTTTGCGACATTTCCCGCCTCAGTCTTCTTGATCATGACCGCCATTTTGCCCAGTGTGGCCTCACACCCACGATGGATGCCTCTTGCGGCAGCGAGGTCTTTTTTGACCCTCCTGGAGCACGCCCCGGACAGTTTCCATGGTTTCTGCATCTTCTTGAGTAGCTCCTACGTCAGATTAGCGATATGGAACGTCTCATTTACGTGCTGATAGGCTATCATAGTTATGCTGGTTCGGAGTGTTTCTGCTTCTGAAGAGTAGAAACCCGTCTTTGTGTCATAAATAACGGCCGATTTAAATCCGAATCTACGCACGCGCAGGAGCACATTAATTGAGTGGGGTAATGATTTTTCTTACCTCTACTGCACGGTCGTCACTAGACAGGGATGGGACTACGCCCTTAAGATTCTCAATATACGTAGACTTAGACATGTAAACCCTTTCGGCAGTACCTGTAAAGGCCTCCTCCACACAATTTTCGGCCAGTATTGACTCCTCATACCTACTTCTAGCCTTGACGAACTTTGTCCACTCAACATCACCGTCCGCTTTGATAGGCTCTACCTTTGGGTGGAGAGAAGCTTCTTGCATAGCGAAAATTTCCTGCTCGGCCAGTGAGTTTTCACAATACAACTCGATTAAGATATCGTCTGGTGGGGCTTGTCCCTGGGAGAGATTCATTCTCCGAATCTTTGAGTTGACCTTTTCCAAGACTGTTTCGCACTCGGAGTCTATGCATCCATAAAACAGCCCGCATGATGTCATGATCATTGATTCGGTGCTTAGCAATGTCTTCCATACCATCGCGTCTTGCAGCGGTCCGCGTTCCTTTAGTTGGTATTCGGCGATTCTGAAGAGTTGCTTGTCTTTGAACCCAAGATCTCCAAACATCCATACATCGACATGCGATACCCTGTCAATGCAGCTGACAGCCAGAATAATTCGCAGTGATTCCTTCTCATAGTAATCCAAGATTGTAAAACTATTACCAATGGGGAGAATCCTGTTTATACTGACAAGGCTGAGCGATGGCTGCTCGATGAACCAGATCAGAATATTTTTCATGAGATCATGGGCTTTGAGTTCAAACAGCTCAAGGGATGACTGATGAGAGTATAGCTCAGCGATGATGGAGACAAATCTTTGGTATCGCGCAGGATTAACAGAGGATTTAATTTGCTCCATGAGTAGAGTGCATCCTTCCCTCTCAGATATTTTTATCATCCTGTTGGTCTTCGGTTCTATCGGTCCACCCTTGGACTTGTTTTTGATATTGTCGGGTTTCTCACTAATAATGCCAGGCATTGTTAGTAAAGACATTACATCAATTAAGGTTAGGATTCGGTAGCTAAAACTCACCTAGCTGTGGATTCTCCTTTCTTCTCCCCGTCTTTCCCAAGACAATCATTTTCTTTTTCGTTTGTACGCTGAATTTCCTCAGGAAGAGGCTGAGATTCTTTATTAGAAGGTTGCAATTCTTTACTAGAAGACTGGGTTTGATCGGCAGAGGGCTGGGGTTTTGCAGCAGCGGAAAGCCGATCCTTCTCAAACTGAATCTTTTCAGCTAGTAACTGAGCCTTTTTATGGAACGGCGTGAGGTTCACAGCAGCAAGACGGGCTACATTTTCCGCAGAAAAGGCTGGGGGCGGATTGTCTTGATGATATATAGACCTAGTCTTAGCTTTAGGGATACTAGAAAGAAATATCAGCAGGCTGCATGCGGAAACATATCTAAGTTCTCACCTTGTCACTTTCGGAGCCATGGCAGGGATAGGTTCTTTAGAAGAGCTCGAGGCCGTCTGACTGGAAATATGTTGAGGTGGTTTGGAGTCTATAGGACCTGCCTTAGGACGTGTATCTGACATAAATTGAGTTTTTTGTTGAATAGTCCTCAAGTCCGCCGGAGAAAACAGCGGAGCCACGACAGGTAGATCGAAGATAAGAGCAGTAGGAGCCGAATCTGCACGAGGTGGAGGGGGAGAATGAGGAGGAGGAGATGAGTGAATGTCAATATGATCGCGATGGGGGCTGATAACACGCGGAGATGAACTAAATGAAAATGGCGAATTGAAGTTGAATATAGGTGCCGCTACTGATCGTATTGGCGATGATGTAGGAGGCCGTTGGGAGCCTTCGGCCAAGAGGCCTTGACGTGGGCTATCTGTAATACTAGAACTCGGTGACCTCGCACTATAGTCAACTTGTGTTAGTACTTGATTGAGGGAGGTGTAGTTCTCGATAAGTTTAGGGTTGTCTTACGGGAAAGCCCCTGGCATTTTTGTAGTTGTAGGAAGATCTAAATCAGGATACTTGATCTCTCGCTCTTTCACAATACCTCGATTTTTGGATCCAAAGAACGGAGAGCCCTTCCCTGAGAGAATACTGCCGGTCGTAACAGGAAACAAAGGGAATTGAATCTTGTAGCACTGGTAGGCTGAGCGGAGAAATGGAAAGTGTTCTCCATAGGACTATCAAGACTCGATTTCGAGCTGTTATCATGAGAGATAGGACTTTTAGATGGAGTAAGGTTAGGAACTGCTTTTGGAAAATTAGAAACCGTAGTTTGGCGATTACTGGTGCTAATATAAATGTTAGCATTGATAAATAAAAAACAAAACGCTCAATTAATTAGGGTCTCGAATACTTTGGGGTTTTGGGACGAAAAAAGCCATTTTGGTCTTTCTTTTCCACCGGGACCCAACTTTTATTTTGAGCAGGTATAAAGGGTGAAATTTTAGGTTTGAAGAATGGCTTGGATGGTTTTGGGATCGGATTTTGCTGAGCTTGTTGATTGTCTATTAGACTATGGCTGCCAGATTCTGAAGACGAAATAGAAGCATCTTCGTCGTCTTCGTCGTCTTCGTCGTCTTCGTCGTCTCCGTCATCTTTGTCGTCTTCGTCTTGGTAATTGGTACTAGCATGAGGTCAGAGTTTATTCTTGGAGGAGGATGCAAATGAATGAAGGTTTTCTCACTTAGACGGTGGAGAAAACCATTTGATGGGAGCTAGACTCTTTTGCGTAATCATTTCTGTCGGGCTCTTCTGAGTGCTGCTCTCCGTCGCCGGCCCATAATTTCCAAGTTGAGCAAATACAGTGGATGACTTGGCCTGATCAGGTATGTCTGCTTCGCTGTGGTGTTTACTAACAGAGGTCAGTACATCCACGGATTCCAATCATTGTGTTGGTCTCTTGGAGCTTTAGTTACGTTGAAACTGCTGGGAACCAGTTGCGAGAATTACGACCCCCATCGGACTTTATTTGTTCAACATTGATCACTGTCAGTAAAGGAGTATTATTAAGTAGGCGTAGACCTTGGAGGACAAATATGATGCGAAAAGATTACGTACACGGATGTTGAATCTAAACGGCCCTTCGAAGACGACTGATCGGTAGGTTGAGGAGGGGGACTCTCTGAAGCTTTCTTCTCCTCATCACTCCGCTTGCCCTTTTTTTTCGAATAGTACGCTGATTTAAGTGCTGAGAACATGGTAGGTTAGAAACCTTATATCCAGTTGCTGGAGACGGATTTGGGATATCTGTGCTGCGCAGTATTTGTTGTTATGTAGTTGTGGTTGCAGTTACGGTATAATGTAGTGATGGCGGCGGCGGTGGTGCGTAGGTACGAAATGGAGGCGGGTTCTCACAGTAACCCGGCGAACTATGTGAAAGCTAGTTTAATAGGTACCCATCCCCCACGGTTAATGTGATAAAGGTGGGATCTTTGCCTACATTTCAATGATCATTTATCAGTCTACTCAGGTACTAGGCTGATAAATTAGTTTAATCGGAAAGCATTCTCAAAGTTCTCTGTCAAACGCACAGAAACATCTCTATCTTGTTTCTCTCTGTCTATATTTCTTACAGACATTAAGCGGTGTAGGAATATCTTTATCCTGTCTTCTCTACGTCTGTATTTCTTACAGATCTTCCTACTTTCAGGCCCAACACCCGCCTACCTGACTTCCCCTCCTCGAGATAGATTACAGAGAAAAAGAATAAAAAAAACCATCTTCCTAAAGCCCGACCCCTACCTGAACTTTAACGGGCGTGGACTATGCATATATGATTCTGTCTGCCAACACTCTCTAAAATTTATTGATAACGAAGATAAGATTCTTCAATAGTATGATATGCAATGAGAAATATAAAAGATGGGAATTAGTAAGCGTATGTACTTCCTATCTTAGGGTTATATCGATAGAGGGCTCAAGATTTATTCACGAACAAAGTGCTTCAATATATATCATATACATCATGTATGATAGGCTAGACGCGCGCATTAATTACATGATGTAATAGTTTCATGACGTTCAATACATTGGGATAATGGGCATTGCATCCTATTGTGAGGGGCCAATCGGTCCTAACGCACATGTAGTAAGAGCAAAGGGTGCTGCCATTCTGTAGACTCTCGACAAAAAAGACACATTTAATGTAGCTGGTCTGATGTACGTACGTGTATGTCATGGGTGCCGATTCGATAGACGCCAAGCCTTTGACACAATGTGAGTGATATCCTGTGAAGATGAATGAATGATCCTTGATTCTCGGTGTAATATACATGTATCAACTATAATAATGAAGAATTTAAATATAAGAAAGGTTCCTAAACGACGGTTGCCTACATAACATTTAGTGTTGGTAGAGATATTGAAACAAGGCCGAGAACCTGCATGCGCGATCGATCTTGGTCTCTCCGGCTCTGGCATACAGCAGAACGGGCAGCGGCCAAACAAGAAGCCCTATAACGGTGAAGTTAATTTGTAGAGAGGTCGTGCTCGTTTACAAGGAAAAGTTTATCCCGTTAAAAATGTAGATCTCTGGGAAGAAGTTCCATATATGGGATAAAGCTAAGAAATAAAGAAATCTGTGAAAACAACGTCAACAAACGCGTGGACTTTCTACACATTGTGTACGTACGGGATCATGGAGAGGTTGTTGTATTTAGGTCTTGATGGAAACGGTTATAAAAGAAGGAGGAGAAGCTGGGTTGTTAGTTTTGTCTGTCATATATACGATATGGACTGTGTTCTTCATGGTCACCCAACGACGAAATGCCTCCCAAAAATATTGACAGTATTATGCATGACTACAAGCACTTCATGTATCTGTCTCGTGATGGCAATACCAGGTCCGATAATCATTATAGTAGATGATATACATATATCTAAGTGTTCGTGCCTTTTAATCAGAGTATATGTAACTTGGGGTAGTCTGCTAAGGTTGTTGTGGTTTGGGCTTCAGTCTTAAACCCCCCACCGCAATTCCTATCTCGTCTCCATCCCTTCAACTTCTCCTAACCATCATCTCTGTTACTCTTTCATCCCTATACGACTAAGCGCGACTTATCACATCCAACGCACCCCAAATCCGGATCTTTTCTCTCGGCTTTAGTCAAATTCGCAGGAAAGTTGTAACAAAGATGCCCACCATTAAAGGTATTCTCGACGTTAGCATAGAGACCTTAAACGGGCAAGTTCTCAAAGAGTATGGGATTACTCGCTCGAATAAGGGTCCACTTTCTACCTCCTTCGTCCTCTCTCAAACCGGTGCTTCGTTCCAAATTTGCTTTAGACCGATCCAATCTCTCTTCTCCCACTTGGATGACTACAGGACTGTTGGATATCACGACCCCTACTGGAATTTAGCGGCACATATTTATATCGACAAAAGCGAGAATACAGAAAGGGAAGTAATTATTAAGCTCCCGCAGAAAGGAGTCCGCCCCGCGAATACCATAGCACAAGGTCGCCCAGCCGTAGGTGAAGATGGTACCCCAATGGAACAGCCATGGATGTTTAGTGAAATACCGGTGGAATACCTAATGGCTGGCCTCTCAACCGGCGAGAAGCTAGAAAAAGCCTATGGAGGAGAATCTGTTGAAGGTCCTAATCACCAAACCGAAATGGGCCAAATCAAAATTATCCTACACCGTATTCTCCAACGCAGAGTCACAGACCAACAGACAGACAGCTATATGTCGAACACAGAAGACCCTGGATGCGTAGGCCATGATGTCTCGCACGTTGTAGGGTAAGCTAGATAAAAAATAAATGAGCTTCATTGAACTTTCAAAAAACTAATAATAAGTGTAGAGTCGGAGAGGCAAAGCCCTCAGAAGATATATACTGGGAGGTAGATTATCTTGATAGAATCGAAAATCCGTGGGCCTCCATGATTTTTATGTATCGTGGAAAGAGTAAGCTTAGAAGATGATCCTAAGACTCTGTTTCTTCAGTGGCCAAATACTAATATAACAATCATAGAGTCGCTCCAGAAAATAGGGTTAATTTCTCAGGACGATCCCGTTCTAGGAGTTTCGAGTCTCTCCAGTTTGAATCGACAATTGGGAAAAAGGGGCTATCAGAATGTAAATTTTATCGACACCCTGACGGCTAGAACCCCGGCTATGGAGCCCGTTTCCAAGAAGTTGAAACAAGATATCAGTGGCGGCGGTGGTCGTGCGGCGCCTGTGGGTTCTTTTCCCAAGATCGCATCCGCTACTGGAAACAAAGTATTCCGTGCAGGTTCGCTCCCAAAGCTTGATGGAAGGACCATTGCTTCTTTTAGGACCGCCTCCAGTCTCCGTACAAAGAATTCGAAGCAAAATGATAGTAGCGGAGGGGACGCCGAACTTCTACACTCCTTCTCCAAGGTTGCTATTCGAGCTAAGAAGAACCTCATCCGAAAGGGCATAAAGGATCATTCTAAGCAGCCAAATGACACTCAGTCTGGCAATAATACACGTGTTGATAGTAGCGCTAGCAATCCGATGTGGGTCAGGCAATACAGCACCAGGTCCAGCACCAGACTCCAACAGGCAAGTGAGTGGGCATTCCTTGAAGAGTTTGAAAAGGATGCACCGGTGGGCGATGTTCCCATGAACTCTGAAGAATTAAAGAACGGGGAAGAAGGAAAGGACGGTGTACTCGAGTTCGGAGCCGGGGGTACATCAGCATAATTCGGAGTAGCAAACCAGCCCGGAATACAGCTGGAACAGAAAAACGGCTAAGAATAGGTGGAAGCATTTTCAGAGAAGAGTACTTAGTTACACTGGTGGATCATGCGGTGATGGTTTGGAACAAAAAAATTAATAAATAAAAAAGAAAGGAAATAGACGAAATCAGGCATCTCACAAAATAGGTCCTGTACTCACGTCACGCAATGTTGTACGTTATATTTGTTTTGGAATGTGCAGAGAATAAAAGGATTTATCCATAATCTAATTCACTTAACCAAACGGCGCCTAGAGAATGTAAAAATACGAAATGTCAAAACCGACAAAACACCTCGAAAGCCCCATCAATTTGCTTGAACATGTGTTTTTGGGACTTGTAGAAAGCGGGCTTGGCGAGTGTTGGTAGTATTTCTATTCTTGAAAACTATCAGTAATTAGACTTTAATATTCCGAGCCCCTAATCTTCACTCATATTACTTGAAAGCAACTTCGACGTCTTATGTGGCCTATCGTCTACTTAAACTACAAAGATGGTTCATTTCTTTCTTTTTTCAGCCAGTTCAATAGGTAAAATACGGCTATAGGTTTCGATTCAGTCTCTGAACATTAGTATTGATTTTAATGATATACTTTCTATCATAAATGTCGATCTATTAGTAGGAAACCAAGTTTTATATTGAGCAATGGACGACATTGTGACCTCATAGCCCATCCGAACAAACTCACTCCACCAGACACAATAGATAAATCCTTTCAATCCCTCTATATTCGTTTTGTACAAACAGTGTATCTGAAACGTACCTACTTGGTCTCTTCTTTTTGAGGATATCATGATGGTAAGACTCAACACAACTTTCTAAATTCTAAGTTCACAGAAAGCCTGGCTCTGAGTGTCCTACTAGGATAGATACTCAGTAGTACGTATACGAACATGTATTATAGGCTTGTAATCAGAGTCAGCTACAGCGCCTATATAATCCTTGTGGTGCGGAGTGGTTGAATTTTATATAAAGGATCCTGGTAGCCTCGCAGAACCCTAAGAGAAGATCGTGGAACTGAATTAGCCATGCAAATAGATAATCTGGTATGTGCCAGTACCAGCCAATAAACAAATTAAGGTCATATGGGGTGAAGGAAAAATCAGCACAATTTGATGACCAGAAATACAGATTATTGCGAATATATCAGACTGGTACATGATATACGCAGCTGTGCTTGTACGATCATGGTTGGGGCTTAGGACTGTGAACGTAAAATCTGAGGGGTTGGATCAAGGCGTGTGTGCTCTCAAAATTCTTAGGTCTTCTTTGATCGACGGTCACTAGAATAAAACATTCCTAGATGAACCTGTCTGGTTTACTTTAGAAAAGAGCTTGGGATCACGAAAATTCGACTCAGAAATTCAACTCAGAAATTCAAGTTGATTTTAGAAGTTTCGTCTCTTCATGACTACATGCATGCTGCAATTGTAATTAGCGGGTTTTATTAGAAATTTCGGGTACTAAGTACATACGTACTCGTATTTTTTATTGAAGCAAGACATCAACAATCACCAGCCACCAATCGCAATCAGCTTTCATTATAATTATTGTTGCATACAGCGGCACTGCCCAGCCACTTTGATAGATGATAGGATGCCGAGTTTTTTTCATCAGTTTTTTTGCTCATGCACCACTTTATCCATCCAAGAACACGGCGCGCCGGCGTCCACGGAAGATAACTGCGGAAAAATCCTGGTAGTGCGTATGCCCGACCGAAGATCTGTTGACAAGCCAAGATAGTAATCTTTGTCAGGCAGAGTTTTACATGCATGTAGAACTCATTACAAGGTTATTCGGAGGTATGGCACTGGCAGATAGAGGTGCTCTGATGAATGCTGCTCATGCCGGCGTATCAGTTTACTGTGTGCTTTATCTAGTAGAGGACGTTTTCCCTCCTAGCGAGATATAAAGATAAGACTCTGTTGATTAATTTGTACTGTTAAGAGCGCTGAGGGCGTGCAGCTTTATCCTGGCTGCACACAGCTCCGGTTCTGCTTAAACTGCCTCATAAAAAAGACATCCACACAATCTATATGTATGTATATCTACATACTTATCTGCGTAATGGCTCAAACTCAGCCCCAGCACATTAAGCTACGACATCAAGCGCAGAATATGTCACGGTACCGTAATATCTACTGACAAATATCGTCAACAGCCTAATAAAAAACAGCCTGACAACAGCACTCACAAAACAAAGACTCTCATCGGTTTGCCTAGGTATCCCCGCAAATGGCCATTATCTTCACGCATGTGCTTCCCCTCGCCTGAGAAAGGTAATGATCAACACGACTGGATTCGTTCGTTGTGCTGGCTCTCCCGCCGCACAGCTGCAGCTCGGATGAAGGTCATGCGGTTGCATCGCATTCAATGTGCGTTTGTCGCTGGCATGTCGTACAAAATCGGAGAGCCTCAAAAGGCGGAGAGAGTACTCAAGTGGCATGTGTAATCCGCACCGTAAGGTACCCATGCCCAGGAGCCTCACCCTGAATCCGTTCATGCGGATCAGCTGGCTTTTTTTTTCTTTGCTTCTAGCCGAATTATCGGATAGCCGCGAGTAAGGACGGCTTCTCGCTTCAAAAAATTCACTGTTAATGTCAACTGTTATTTTCATTACACAGTCTACCGGGTATTTCCGTGTAAGCAGGCAATCCGCAGCCCAGGTTACAGGGTCGATGCGCCGTGCAGATCTTGAACCTTCACTTTCGACTGATTGGTCAGTGGATCTTTAGAGTGGTAAGTTTTATCGAGAATCAGCGATGGAGACGTTTCTTGGTCATCAAAATCGATCTCCACGCTCAATAATCTAGAATTGTGTAACCAGTCTGCATGTGTTCAGAATCGACAACACACTTTAAAGTTTGCCATTAAGGTTAGGTATCTGCTTGGGGATTCATGCATGCATGTGCCCACCAAGTCAATATCACTGAATAAATCTAAATTAATATAAGGGTTCAATTCGCTTGATTAACATAACCCACGGTATCCCTCGTTACTGGAACAAGGGGCGTAAACAATGATATTGAAGCCATGAACTGTGGACGAATCTGAAGACATGAAGTAGGTAGTGCAAAAGATGTGTATATATCCAGTGTTTTCTATATCATGGAGTAATATTCTACAAAGTACATATGTAATTAGCGATTTTTCAATGCTTCTACTAGAGAAATAAGAGACATGAGTGATACCTCGGCTGTAGGACTAGATGGTTTGTTGAATAAGCGTGAAATGTGTGATTCAGTGGCAGTTCTTCAATCTCGCTGAAATGATTTAACTTATCACGCATGCCGGCGTGATTGAGCCCGATAAAAGCCGCCAGTCCCACTGTCGTTGAGAGGTCAGGCTGAGATTGCAGTCAGTGTATAGTACGAGGCGGACGGGGGTGTTAGAAGGAAAGAAGGAAGAAGCGGTCATATCCGCTGAGCTAGTGTATATTGCAGTACCCTAGGCATACTTATAGGCTAGTGAGAACTCTAAATCGACTACATGTACCTACAGATGAGCGGCTACGTACCAAACAGAATTAACAGATTTAAATTCAATTCGATTAAACAACTACATGTATGTACATGGATTCCCAAGACCATGTCTGAGCAAGTAAACCTACATATATGGATGATATAGGGAAATTTTAGGGACAGACCATAACATTTGACGCATATACTGGATACCCTTGGGATAAACAATCCCAAAACATGTGAAACATATCAAACCAAACACACGCTGTTCAACCCCGTGTCTTTGAACTCCTCGCTGGCGCAATCTCTGAAAGTTGACCAGGTAAACACAGATAACTCGCCGCTCAGCTGCGTTTAATACCGGTGCCGGTAGTTAAACAAGATGTATGTATGCATGTCGCCATTGGCATGCCGCCTCTGGAATTTAAGCTACTGCGCAGTGCTCGTAGAGTGTTCTTCAGGGCCTGCTGTCATTAACCCAGCCAGTACCTTGCAGTCGATCTTCCAGACTAGTCGCTAAGAGGAATATATTCGGAAGCTATTGGAACGGAGTCGGAAGATATAACACCCGGCGGTCAATTTTTCTGTTTTCCCGAATTCTTCCCTCGGCAGCGATCCCCTGAACGTTCCCTGTTCTTTTGCTAGCTAGTATCCTCCAGCCCGAGCATGGTCTTTATTGACTAATAATTTAGGTAATAAATTTTTGGTACTAGGGCTCCATTTGCTGATAAGCTTTTGTGAATAACTACAAGTGGAATGGTACCCTCTCGGTTATTATAGGCTGCAGCTGTCGTCGGTCCGTAACCTCTAAGGTGCATGCCGTACCTATTTTGTTTATCCCCTTTTTCTTCTTGGCAAAATTGTTTCAGAGATTTCTTTTCATCTTTACATTCCTCCTACACCCATCGACGTTAGAGGTCACAAAATGTTTCGAAAAGGATCAGGGAAGAGATATTCGTGACTTATATATACTCCTAAACGCCCATACCTCCTCCGAGTGATACTCGATGACACGAGCCCCTCTGTGATTGGAGGCCCAAGCTTTGTAATAACCCTCATAACATTGATCTGTGTTAAATTAGTATCAGGTTATTTTTGTGGAGATGATCGGATCCCAAGGCGGTAGAAGCGAGCTAAGACATCGCCGAAGGAATCTCTATGGCGGGGATGTTGGTGTGCATTTGGGGGCGATGCTGGGAACGAATGTGATACAAAATACCGCGTATCATCATAGGCGCTCTCATGCTCATGAAGCAGGATTTTTTTTTCTTCTTCTCACATTCTTCAGAACTGCCGTTATCCATAGCCACCCCCCCAGCAGTTACCCATCAAGGGACCAAGTTTTTTCGTTGCATACCTAGATATCCGCGTTGTCGCCTGTAATTGTGAGAGTTTTACGTTCCTGAAGCTGCACTTAATCATAACTGGTTGCGATGATATGTGCCTCTTCCCCCATCGAGATAGTCGGCTTAAATGGCCTTGGGCGGGGACACAGATGACTTGTTTCCCGTGCACCTTGGCGATCACCGAAACAAATCAAACGGAAATAGCCAAAGACATTGGCCCACGTTGATGCACGGTCGCCCTAACCCTGGAGCCACGTCTTGTATGGTTTGGTGTCGTTGACGGGCAGCGTAAGGGCTGCCGTAAGGGCTGCAGCCAACAGCTTTCAGCTGCAGATGTCTGTGGCGCCGGGTCCGAGATACATATTGCTTTGGCTCCCCTCCTTCTCCCCTTTTTTCTTCCCTGGATTCGATCTGAGGAAGAGAAAGGGTGGGTGTGTGCCATACTTTTCTATTCAAGATGAATTCCCGCGATGAGTCTCTACCTATGTCACCCACGAAGACAAAGCAGTTCGTGACCATCTTTGGAGCAACAACACCTACTTCCCAGAACGACATGGTTCGATCTGATGATTTCCGAGATGATGGTGATTTGAGTGGAGATGAAGATGAAGATTATGAGGAAGGGGAAGAGGAGGAAGAGGAAGAAACGGATGAGGAAGAAGAAGAGGAAGGAGCTGTTTCTTGGCAGAAGAATAGCAATCCCGTAGGATCAACCTTGGGGGTTTTGGCAGCTATCAAAGAGGAGGATTCCAGCGACGAGAGATCACCGAAACCCAAACGTACAGAACGAGTTAATCTGGTCGAGAACGCTCCAGCGGAGAAGTTGACATATGGCTATTTCGATTACACGGCGTCGAAGAAACAAGCAGGAGCAGTAGCAACCCCTATTGAGGAAACGGCGGGCTCTGCCAGCACTGCTGCCGACATCACCGCCGAACCCTTAGGAAGACCACTGACTACACAGAGGGTAAAGACCCCCTTGCCCGAAAGGCAGGAGCAGAAACAGGATGAACCCTTTGTGAGGTCAACTTCGCCAGTTTGTATGGATTGCATCGTGAATGGAAAGGATCATCATCATGGAAGGGCTCCTGTCCAGTCTCCACCACCAGCAAGGGCTACCTTTCCTCAGCCTTCTTTAGAAGCTTCCCTGAAGAGGACTTCAAGCGAGTCGATAGGATCCAGTGATTCCGCCGCACCCTCGATAGATCCTAAGCCAGAAAATGCCATCTCAGGAACACCGAATAAATCGCTCGGTCATCCGAGTTTCTCGACACCCCAGAAACAGCCATTTGACGGTCAGGCTCCCCCGACTCCAGCTGCAACTCCGAATACTACTCCGGCGTTGAGGAGGAAAGGAAGTCTCCCCGTTAGAGAGCTTACGCCTTCACGGGATTTGCATTCACAGGGGAGTTTTTCGGACGTTACACCTCCACGGGATCAAGCGAGCTTGAAGCTAGCAATACCAACACCGCCAAAAGAATCACAGTCAACTCCTTCCCACGACCGGTCATCACCAACGAAAAAACTATTTAATCCAGGTACCCCTGCTAGACAACGGCTGCCAGCTATCCCACCGACTCCTCCAACTACACCAGCAAGGAGAAAAAGTTTACCCCACGAGTTTTCAAAATCGTATCTGAGCCTTCCAACTCCAGTGGAAGAGGAACCATCCTCAGCCATAGAACCCGCCCAAGCCCAAGATCAAGAGCAGGCCCAGACTCAAACCAAAACCCAGACTCAAACCCAACCCCAACCCCAGACCCAAGTCCAAACAGCGAGTGAGATTAGAAAGGGACGTGGTCATAGCCGAAGCCATAGTGAAAGTCATAGCCACAGTCACAGTCACAGTCACAGTCATAGCCATGGGGATGGAGATGACGATAACTGTCCATTTGTTAGCAGAGCCCGCATCTTCAGAGATATGCACCAAACCAAATCATATTCAAACAAACCTAATGTACCGGAATCATCACGGCGTTTGTCACACTCATACAGCGCATCAGACATCCATAGTCAACGACGTTCATCTAGTCTCCCCAGAAACCCCGACCCTTCGTATTTGGGGATGCCATATGGCTATAGCCGTTCCACGTCACCGGAGCTCTCGCGTCTATCACAGAGTTACATCCAGCGCCCTGGTTCTTCTGATGGTTATAGGCGGCCGGGTTCTTCAGATGGGTTTAGGCGTCCTGGCTCGTCTGACGGCTTCAGACGTCTCGGTTCATCTGATGAATTCCGACGCCCTGGTTCTTCAGATGGGTCCAGGCTGAACTACAGTTATTTGCAGAGTCGACCTACAACTCCAGACGTTGGCTATGGGGGTAACAGAGTCCCTTTTGTGGAAGGCTCCGAGTCGGGTTCATGGATGCCCCACCCGCCTCCACCGAGTATAGCATCTTCTGTTGGGACATCGGCCAATTCCTCTATGCTGCTAAACCCTCTAGCGCCAGCAATAAATTTCAGAAAAGAGATTCCTCAGCGACCTGTATCCCGGAGCATTTCCGAGAACGATCTGCATAACATAGGGCGGTTTTTCGACTCTGTGCTTACGAGACGGGCGGGCGAACCAATCGAACCAATCGAAGAACCCGATTCACCAATAGAGGAACTAACTTCAGAATCAAGGGTGGGGACAGTCGTACCAGATATCCCAAAAATAGAGATCACCGAGCAGAAAACTGGAGATCCAAAAACGAGCGAATTGGATACAAATATTCTTACAGTTATCAACAAGTATTACCTTCGAGGCCAAAACTACTACAACTTTGCTTTCTCCCTCTTAATCTTCTTTTTTGGGCTTGGATGCTGCATTGGGGTGGCTACAGGTTTTACATACTTCTTTGGAGATCGTGGTCTTGCGGCTGCTCTTTTTGGTCCAGGGAAGATTTTGGAAGATCTCAGTCCCTATATTGCGCTTTCGGTGTGGTTAGGACTTTTCATATGGATCACCGTCTTCTCCAACCGAGCATTCCATCCAGATGCGGAGAAGCTCAGGAAACAAGGCCTCCTCGCTGAAATCATTGGATCCCGACGGGCAACAACATTCAAGAGAAGACTCAACCATAAATGGATGAAGATGGTTATATTACTTTGTCTCATTTCCGCTGGGACGCGCGGTTTATACCTTGGTGGACAGATCGTCGTGCCCCCTTTAGTGGTGGGAATAAACAAGGGAGTTTCAGTAGGAATGGATTATTTCAACACCCTGCGTACCCCCACCATAGAGGTCGCGACTGGGACAGAGACCGAGGTGGACGCAGCGGCTCAGGATCCCTGGGCAGATATGGATTTCATGTACTTCCAATCTACTGAGGATATGGGAGCCAAGGAGGCTAGTAGCATGAAAGGGAGCCAAGGGTACTCACCGAGCGCGGATGGGGGTTACTTTGGAGATGAGAAGGAGATCAGTTGGGGAGAAGTACTGAAGATGGGGTTGGCTGTGTTTGCACCGCCTATGGGTGTGGGCGCGTTGGCCTGGAGAAGGGGGAGAAGCCAGTGAAGCGGACATTTCTTTTGTTTTTATGATGATTATAAATCGGCATGACATCGTTTGGAAGGTTTACAAAAACAACCTTTCAGTCATATGGAAGAGAGAAAGACTTTGGGAACATATTTTTATAAAATTGCTTTTGGGTTGTATTTTAGCGGTCGGATTCGGTTTCATTATCAATGTGCCTTTTGGGAGACGGTCGGCATCCGGAGTTTTTTATTTTTTATTTTTTATACCATTTTTTTTTATTATATCTCCTTTTTTATCCACAGGCTTTCAGTCGGTATCTGTTTATATGGATGGGCTGTCTAAATTGTTTTTATTTTCGGTTTGGCCTGTTTTTCCTTCTCTTTTTTCTCTTCTATTTCACGTTTCTCTCCTCCTTATGATTACGACCTGTCATGACGATTTTCTTTATCATCTTTTTACGACAATAACGATATGGCCTTTGTTTGGCTTTCATTATATATTATTAGAAAATATTAGGGGGTGTTAATAATACGGTGTACCGGAGTTGTGAAGGGAAGGCGGGGATGCGGGGAGACGTTGGGATTGGGTGTTCTGGGGTGGGGGGAAGGGGTCAATGGGGACGTTTTTAGATAGTAATGAGATACTATGTGTTGCAGAGCAGTTTTGCATTTCTGATTTGATATTTTTGTTTCAACATGTTTGTTTCTTTCTTGTTTCTACTGGTCTTGGATCTTTTTTCTTTTTTCCTTTCGGATGTCATGGAACCTCTCTTTTCTGTACCTACGCGTCTTCTGCTGACCGCACACATATCTAGGCCCTTCCCGCTCCCCATTCGTACGGTGTCGCCCGCGCGGCGCTGCTCACTACCTACTTATTTATCTCCGGGTGTACGGCGCGGCGGCTTGGCTTTCCTGCTCTATCCTGTCAATACCTACTCTCTTTTTTTCCCTACGACTCTGCGTACTCACGAACGAACTGCAAGGATATTGTTGGCAGCTCATCAAGATCCCATCGCTGTGGGTTATTGTTGTGGGGGTGATGCTATGGCTATGGTTCATTTGCCTGCCTGCCTGTGCTGCAGACATCGTGCAGTCTGGTTTAGGGCGGTTGTGTTGGGCATCGCGAGAGCTAATCAACCTTCATTCACATGCAAGTCTGGCTGTCTGCCGGTACCTCGAGAGTACTAGCTACTCTAGCCAGACCAGAACTCAACAAAATGCAGCTAATAGCTGGGACCCCCGGATAACAACAAACATCCTCTTTCATCAATATATTTCGTGGGTAAAACATAGGACGCCGCACCCCCGGCGGGCCCGCCAATCAGGCGTGCCGAGAAGATGCAATTATCGGTACCTGACTGTGTGACCAGGAGCGTAGGTAGCGTAGGTAGAGTAAGTATGGAGATAGAGTAGGTACACTAGAGTAGGTAGAGCAGGGCAGAGTAGGGTACAGACTATCTTGTTCGGAGCTGCAGTTGCAGAGTGCAGTAGAGACAGAGGAGGTGCCTTGCCCGACGTATGGGTATGGAAATACTTACTACGTGGGAGACGGGTTCGCGAGGCCCAACTATGGATGGCTTTTGACATGCAGCAGTGTCTACACAGCGATGTTCCCTCACCAACTACATGCAACCAACTAAAGTACCCATAGTAATCCCCCCCATTCTTACCTCAAACATCCTCCACGCCGCGGGGTTTGGCTGTCGTTGTTGTTGCAAACTAACTACCCAGCTCTAGTCAGGCAGAGCAGAACGCCTAGCTGACACGTAGAGTATGACACCCCACGACGACGACGTAGGTACAGTAGAGTAGAGTAGAATACCCCAGAATCCGGGCGGCAGACAAGACAACCCTGCATTGGACATGGGCTGGTTTTAGTTTCTCTCTTTGCTGCTCGCTCTCGCTCGCTCGCTCTAGAGCAGAGCGGTGTTAGAAAAAGCCACATGGATACGCGCCTTTTCTGGGGAAGGTGCCGGCGATATATATCAAGGCCGGTCGGTTGGTGCATCAGGTACAGGTACAGGTACAGACACCACCACGGCCTGCACAGTGACATGCGTGCGGTGTGTGTGTATGTGTGAGTGTGTGCGTAACTCAACTCAGGAACGGGGAGCTAGAGGGAGCAAGTGCCTACTCTACTCTAAGTGTCACTCTAGTGACGTCCCACCCGGCCATGGCCACGGGCCCCCATACTAAGCAAGTCATGTACATATGTACATATTCTGGTTCTCTGAGTCTCGCCCTATGAGAGCCCGCCTGAGTTGTGTGCCCGCTCCGCTCGGGTACCCATCATGTCAGGGGGCTATTTTGGGTACTTTTCGCCTCTGATCCCTAAGAATAGGGTAACTAGAAGTAGAGACATTTTTACGTCTCTTGAGATCTTACTCTACGTCTCTAGCTCTGGCTGGCCCTATGTGGACGTATGGTGATTTGCGGTTCCCGCCCCCGTATTTCTTACCTTTGAATCGGGTCTGTAGGGCAGGGCAGACAGCTACATATGTATCGCGGGCGAATTGGAATTTAGAGTATATATGGATTGTCCATAGTGGTCCGTGCACTGAACTGCGCTCTACCATCATCGCTGTGTTCTAAATATACCTGAGGGGGAAAAAAAAAAACATGTTTATCGTGCAAAAAGCTCAGGTGAAAGAATGAGTTATCGGGTGCATTGAAAAGGCCAACCAGTGAGCCAGTGAGAAAGAAGTAGTGGCTTGGCGCACGGAATGTCACTCGGGGGCTGGTCCTCATGTTCTGATCACCGAACGAGCGCTGATGATGAGGAGTCGAGAGAGCCTAAGGGCCAAATTCGGGTTAGATTCAATTTATCCGCGTTGATATATGTCAATTGGGGATATGTAGGATGTAGTTAGTGTCACACTGGATATGTATATTCATATTCTTAGAGAAGCCCCGTGATATTACAGCGCTGTATTACATGCATATAAAGCAACGATTTTCAGGTTAGGGAGGGAACCATAACTATGTGCGTGTATGTGACCTAACTATTACATAATTACATGTAATAACAGTTAGCTATGTGTTACCTAAATATAAACGTCGGGCCGTCACTTAATGTGTGTTAGTACCACCTGGAGTCGGTATTGACAATATGAATTAAAAACATATGAGGGTGTGGGTAGATAAATGTCAATTCAGACATGACAAAACTCCGCATGATATGCGTCGCGATGCGGATAATCATCCCGGAGCATCTGTGTTTTAATTTTGGATTTAGTTCCCATTGGACGTTTAATTGGTTTGGTAGGTATTGTCAACTTTGGAAAATCAATGATATTTTAGTCTATAGTACATGTACATGACCTACTATATATATCTCCGAAAATGAACATTGCAATCTATGGCTTCACTAGGATAATTACAGTACTGAAGTAGTCCATACTTAGTGAAACCATAGTACTAGTGAATCAGATCACGTTCCACAAAGTGAAATCATGTAGGCCATAAGGGAAAAATAATAATAAAGAAATGAAATAAAGAGTTTCTCTAAACGAATAAAGAATTTCCTGAAAGAAATAAGTTCTCACTTATGGGAATATTAGACTGATAAGTTAGCTTTTCGTTTTCCTGGAACCTTGTTATAGTAGCAGTTATTACACCCACCCTATAGTAGACCGGCTCGTTCCCAGCTAGCTCTCCTCTGCGCTGCTTACATCCTTCCAGCAGCTTAATTTCTGCCAAGTATATAGCGGATGGGGTATATACTGTGGAGAGGGGGGTGGAACTATGTGACAAGACTCTTGTATATTTTATGGTGGACGACCCTTACTCTACCCTCTACTTTGGCCTTCTATTTAATTTATAGTAGTGAAACTTTTCCTTCAGACTACTAGAGAGAGTTCCCCAAAGTGAAATTATGCTCATGCCCTTTAGTGAAATAAACGGAAAAGAAAAAGGAAAATAATTTTGATAAAGAAATAAAAAATTTCCTGAACGGGATAAAGAATGACTAAAAGAAATAAAGAATTTCCTAAACAATGGAATTTTTCATTTGTCGGGAAAACAGACTTGTTAGTCAGCTTCTTATCTTCCCGAACCCTGTTCCAGCAATATATATATGATATATGTGGGTCGACGTGGAGAGGCCGTAGTGGAGCTGCGGGCTGCGAGTACGGGGTCCGCGGCGGGCGTGCGGGGTGGGATCGGTGGAACCTCGAAAGAGGTTTGTGAGACACATGCACAATGCACCCATATCTGTTTCTTAGCCTTCCAGATCGCTCGCTTCTGAAGGTGCGGATTAATCCTATCATTCTCATCGGCAGAGAGGAACATGGGCGGTGGGGCGGCAGTCTGGTAGCTGACATTGCGGAACCTCGGGGTGGGTCGCGGTCGGCTCTAGAAGGTGGAGACACTGTGGTCTAGTATATATATATATAGTGTGGAAATGATAGTGATCGTGATAGTAGGTAGCGTATGTAGTGTAGTAATGGAAAGTGTTAATGGTAGTAATATAAGAAGTGGTATATAGTTAATGTTTACAGTAATAGTATGTGGTCAATCGGCCCGCAAATTATATGGTCGACATATGGGGCGAGGGTGAGGCCCTTTATATTAACCAGCCGTGATTGATCAGCCGTACCTCCTCAACTCTATCTCTGCCTCCATCTATCGTGGAATTCAGGCAGCAGCAGCAGAGATTTTAAGCAAACACACGGGCCGGGACGGGGAAGATGCAAAACCTCATGCCGGTATCCGCATCCCTGGCCCTTGTACAGATCCCGCAAAAAGCACTCCTCTCGAGTCTCGAGTAATCAGCGGAACGCAATGTGGACGTGGTGACTGGTCAAACTGGACGCTCGAGGCCACGCCTGTCGCGCTGAAGATATCCTCTGTAAATACTGTGGCGCATATACCCGCCGGGCATAGGTGTTCTCCGCCAGGTGCTAGTTGGCAGTAGGACGCGCACCGGCCACCTATGCCCGGTAAGGCATTATAAATGCATGTAGCCCCCACAATGCCCCTAAACGTATCGACTTCAGCTTCGTATAATAGTTACTGCGTATACGCATCTACGTAGCAATCCCCGTGGACCACACTAGGGCTTGAATAGCATCGATCTGCGTCAGAGGTCTCCTTCCCATCGATGAAATTTTGGCCCCACAGGAGCTACATAGGTAATTTCTCGAGTTTAGGCCTCTCGTTATAGTGATACTGCATATAGTGATATTCTCGTTATAAGGATGACACCCGCCGGTCCCAGCTTTTTAGTATGGGGTTTAGTGATTTTTTTATATAAGGATATCACTAGGTATTTAGTGAAGATTTGTATGGGTATCCTTATAACAAGAGTAAATTTGGGTGTGGCGAGCGACCCAGAAAGGGGGGAGGGCCAGCATTTTCAAGCATTTTACGTGACAAAAGCCTGGAAACAAGACTAAAATACGAACGAGACTGTGCATGTACTTAAACAGTCACACGTCTATACCCTAAGAATCACTGTCAATTTAGATTATTTTTCTTTCCAGCCTCGATCAAAAAAAAAACCTAACCCTCATTCTGTATAGTGATAACCTCGATATAAGGATACCATTTTTCGGTCCCGACCCTATCACTATAACGAGAGGCGGCTGTATACCTAATCTCCTAATCTAGCGTTTATACCCTCGGTGTCGGGTTCTCGCGTAAGTATCAGAAGCTCCCCCGGATTTATAATCACACTACATCACTCGACGTGGTGAGCCCTAACCCTTACATTCTTGGCATATTTATAAGTCGATAGGAGCCGACCCAGGAATATCGGATAAACCTCCACAAGGCCTATGTATCTTTCAAATCTCCAACTCCGTTTCCATCCGATCTAGGGGGAGGCGTTGTACCGGTAACAGTTGTGCATGGATACGGCTACTTTTTTTTCCTGCTGGGAAAAAAAAAAGGGTATATTCATGATATGATAAGAGCCCGGCGGAAGGGGTAAATTTATAAACTTATAGAACAGTATATATCTCTCCAGAAGAAAGGCGGCGTGTGTGGATATAACGTTGTCTTCAGCTGCACGGCGCTGTACCGCTGACTAGTATATTGCTAACCCTGCATCCTGAGAATTACGCAGGGAATCCCCGAAAATTACACGCAGGGCACCGCGGCAAGGCGGCACCGGTATCCATCTTATCGGATTACTAGGGCTACATTTGGATTTAATCTATTGATCTATGCAGCCCCGCAGCTTGGGGTGTGTGTATTATTAGTTGGGCTTTAGTGCTGGGGTGTTTGGTCGGTAAGTGTATCCTCTAGTATTGATGGTATTGATATTTAAAGGGAGATCTAGCTAAGCTAGCTAACGTGAAGTTTATCGCAGCCCTCCATTGCCTGATTGTCATCTCGAGAGCATTCTTCATAAGAAATCGGCTATCTAGTTATACGTCACGTCATCTCTATTAGCATTAAATTAAAATGTCAAAGTCTGTTTATCCCTGCTATTGGCTAATGATGTGATGAGCCCCAAAATATTTCGGTGAGATAGACCAAACACTTGACTAGTTAGCTAGCTAGCTAGCCCAACAGTGACCGTGCAGTACCCCTCCATGTTGAAGATCAAGATAGCGGATGGACGGCACGCGCTGCATGTCTCAACTCTACCGAGAAGCTCAGACGGCGTGCTATAAGACTCTGAAGTTTTGTTTTGTACTTTCTGTTCCCTTTTCGAGTAGCATCGTAGATCGAACCAGTATAATCTTTTCTTGTTTCCTTTTTGTTAGTTTTTTTGCCCCGGCGGCGTATCGTTCCTTTCTTCTGTCTTTACATTTTTTTATTCACACTCATTTGGCCTGATTTCTTTATTCACATTCATTTTATTGTATTTCTTTGTTTTATTCACCCTTTTTAGTTGTAGATCATGAAGATCCTCACGTTATCCCCACTCTCATTACTCCTCCTCCCGCATCTCGCGCACGCAGCATACGTCCTTCAAGACGACTACAATGCCCAAAACTTCCTCAGCAAATTCACCTACTTCACCGTAAGCACCCCTAAAACTCCGATACAACACTCGCGCATTAACCAAGTCTTGAGATCCCCCCGTTGCGGCCAAGAACTCTCAAGACTTAACCAACGCACGAGTAACCAAAAACCGAGAAAAAGATCATTGACCCAACTAACCTCTTTTTCCCCACCATCTAGGGCTCCGACCCGACCCACGGCTTCGTCAAATACGTCGACGAGCAGACCGCCAAGTCTAAACAATACGTGCGCCCCAACGGCGCCCAGATCCACGTCGGTGTCGACCATAAATCCAAAATCCCCTTCAACCCCGCCGATAAGACCGGCACGGGCACCGGCGGTCGCGAGAGCGTCCGCCTCGAGAGCAAGACCCTCTATACAAAGGGCCTCTTCATCCTCGATATCGAGCACATGCCTGGCGGGCCGTGCGGAACGTGGCCTGCTTTGTAAGTTTAAGCCCGCCCTCCTGCCCTTCCCATAGTCAAATAAATTGTTATTAATAAGCCAATGTAGCTGGACCGTCGGTGGAGGCTGGCCAAACAAGGGGGAAATCGATATCATCGAAGGTATGTAACCCAAACCCAACCCTAACCCTCCCCTTCTCATTTACACCAAAAACCCACAAACTGATCATTACCCCCCAACACACCAGGCGTGCACAGAAACTCGGTAAACATGATGGCGCTGCACACAGGCCCGCAGTGCTCCGTAAAAGGGCTAAAGCAAAAGGCGCTCGTCGAGGCGCCCAACTGCGACGTCAAGGCCCCCGGGCAGGCATCGAATCAGGGGTGCAGCATGAAAGTATGCCTCCTCCCTCTATCCCCGCTCCCCCTTGCCCAACCCCCCGGGCACGTGAACTAACACCACGGTAGGACAAAGGCACCGCCTCCTACGGCGACGCCTTCAACGCGGCCAAAGGCGGCGTCTTCGCCATGGAGTGGACCTCCACGCACATCAAGGTCTGGTTCTTCCCGCGCGGGTCCATCCCAAAGGACATCAACACGCCCAACCCGGCTAGCTGGGGCACGCCAAACGCAAACTTCGAGGGCGGCTGCGAGTTCGACAAGAAGTTCAAGGACCACAAGATCATCTTCAATACCACTTTCTGCGGCGACTGGGCGGGCGGCGTGTGGGGAACTGCGGCGGTGGATGGCGGGTGGTATGTATTGTCCTTGAGGGAAGGGGGCGGTAGCGTTGTGTTGTATAAGGTGGCTAACGATGTGATAGTGGGTCGAGAGCAAAGACGTGTGTAGAGTTTGTGGCCAACAATCCGCAGGAGTTTGAGAAGGCGTACTGGACCATCAACTACCTGAAGGTGTTTAAGCAGCAATAGTCACATCACTTGATATATAAACCGGAGTCTAGGTGGAGTTGAGGGGGGTCTTTTGTATTTTTTTGGGGGTGGGGGTGCTGGGTGGAGTTTGTGGCTGGGGGGTTATTTTGTTTATATTTTTTTGTTTATATTTTTTTTATATGCATATGGGGACGTTGCATATGGGATTGGGGATTGGATAAATTTAGAGGCGAGCTTGGATGTGGCCTAGACGGTGTTGGCCGGCTGTTGTGTTCACTCTCTGTTTCAATCGACAATTCGAGACGAAAATACGTAGAATGAATAAACTTCGATTAAGACAAAACGAGAGCAACAAGATGTGTGTATAATAGACAGGGAGATAGCGAGCTAGTTATACACCTTTCTTCCCGCTATTGTACCGAGTTTTTGAAATCTCCTCCAAGTTTTACGTTGCAACCACGTTACACAGGCAGAAAAGTCTTTAACTATTAGGCTTCACAGCCCAGAATACCCCCCCGCAGCCATGAGCACCAACCCTCCCCCCCCTTTGGCAGGCCACCCCCTCCCAGAATACCTCCAAGCAAAGGCAGCCTTCGCCGCCCCCCTGCTTCACCTAGTGGACAAGCATAAACTCCTCAGCAAAATGGGCCTAGAGGATAAGTCCTCTGCCACAGATGACCTCCTTCAACACATCGCTTCCGCCTTCCACGCTCTCAAGGGGCGACGATAGCGAGTATTCCGCAGGGTACGATATGCGACAGTAGAAGCTGTCGAATTAGTCAAGCGAGGTCAAGCGAGATGCAGAGGTCTTCGTGGAGAAGAGAAGTAACAGCGTGTATATTGCTAACCAGCATAGATATAGAAGTGGTCCTACCTGGTATGGTATGCCAGGTACGAACAAGTGTATAGTAGATTGATACAGAAGATAGATAGATAGTTTTATATTGCTTTGAAGTACAGGACTTATCGCACGCCGGATCCACCGCCATAGACATAGGAAAACAAAGGAGACAAAAGGAAAGAAGACGGAAAGCAACGAAGATCAAAGGAAGGTACAGAAAAGGAAAGAGAGTAAGCCAAAGAAACCTTTCGTCATTCCTCCGGGTCCTCCTCGTCCATTTCGTACCAGTCGAGTAGGTTGGTTTTTGATGCGAATTGTAGAATCAGGTCTACGTTGAGGTTGGTGAATAACCAGTTTTCCCAGGTGTGCGGTCCTGGGATTTTGTCCATAAGTGGCCTTCGTATTTGAGCCCATCGCGGGCAGTCGATCATAATATGTTTGGAGGATTGTTCCGAGCCACATTGGCAGGGTTCAGGTTCCGTGAATGCTGCGTGTCTGTCTATTCTGGTGACTTGGGATCGTATGCGGTGTATGAGTTTCGCTTTGGATCGGGGGAGTTTTGCTAGTTTGGGGTGAATTTTAAGGGTTCCTATCTCGTGGTAATTGGTGCATGGGATGGAATTCCATTCTTCCAGCATGCGTTTGGTGAGGGTGTCGTTTTGGATCCATCGCTCTCTGCGGTTGCCTGGTTCTTGGAAGGGTAGCATGAGTGATGCTATCCAGTGTAGGCCTGTGCCTTTTATGTTTTTTATTCTGGTGGGAAGGAGCTGGATAAGTCCTTCGTTGAGTGGGTGGTTGGCGGGGTGGCAAAGGATGCGCGTCCCGTATTTTCGTGATTTGTGGTTGAGGAGATGTTCAAGTGGGGGGAGTGCTGCCTCTTTCAGCAGTCTTTCGGTTTTTGTCCAGCGGGGTAGGCCTGTTACTATTCTGGCAGCTTCGTTATAAAGTGGGGATAGTGATCGGAGGATGTGGTCGGCTCCCGTCCACCATGCCTCTGAACCCCATAGAATGGTGGGGAGGAAGCCTTGGACGATGAGGTGGTGGATGGATTTTACTGTTGTCCCGGGGAGGTGTGCGATATTTCTGATTCTGCTTAGGGCTTTAAGGCCTTTGGCAATGGTTTCTTCGATGTGGGGTCGGAAGGAGAGGTTTGAGTCCAGCCAGACTCCGACGTATTTGAGTCTATCTTTGGGTTGGATTTCTTCTTTTGCGATTGTTACTGAGTTTCTGGGGGTTGGAGTGTTCGACGATGTGGGTTTGAAGAAGACCAGGTCGGATTTCTGAGGTTCGAATTTGATATTGAGGGGTGTTGCTTTCTTGACCCTTTCTGCCATTCTTTCGTTGAGTCTTTTAGTGATGAAGAGGGGGGACTTTGCGAGTTGTACGAGTGCATCATCGTCGATGTAGGTGGTATTGGTTTCTTTGGGGGAGTTGGTGGGGTCTGTTATCACCCCGGCGTATATCATAAATAATACTGGGGAGAGGGGGGAGCCTTGGGGTAGTCCTGAGGCATATGGTTGTGGCGGTTCCAGTTTGTGGTTGAATTGGAATTGGAGTTTTCGGTTGGTGTTGAATTCCTTACACCATGTCGTTAGGTATGTTGGGAATCTTTGTTGGGTCATGATCTCGGCGAGTAGGAGGTGGTCGACGCAGTTGAAGGCTCCTTGTATGTCGTTTGTGAGGAGCGCTGGTCTGTCTGGGATGGTGGTTCCTGTGGTCCGTTTGATCAGGAGGTTCTGTTGGATGGGCGTGAGGGTACGGAGTAAGGCATCGATTGCCGAGATTGTTGGTCTGCCTCCGAATTGGTCTTTGCTAAGGGTTTCCAGGATGGTTCCGGCGGTGCATAGTCTTGTTGCCACTATCTTTTCCAGTACTTTGCTAAAGCATTGCAACAGGGAGATGGGTCGGTAGGCTTTGGCCGAGGAGTAGTCGGGTTTTCCTCGTTTCGGGATTGGTATGCATTTCGCCACTTTCCATCGGTCCGGTTGGACTCCATGTCGGAGCATGGCCGAGAACATATCTTGGAAGAGTTGGGTGTTTGCCTTGATTGTTGCCTGTATGAATGGATATGGGATGCCGTCTGGTCCGGTGGCCGAGTGTGTTGGGCATGATCTGATTGCGGATGTAATTTCTTCTGTTGTTACTTCCTGAAAATCGTCACTAAGGTCAAAAGAGGGGGGTCTGATTTGGAGTGGAGGGTTGTCGGGGGACGTCCAATTTGTGGGGAAGAGTTGGGCTCTTAGAGCTTGGCACTTCCCCGCAAACGTTTCTTCACCTTGTATAGTTGGGATTGTAATATCCCTCTTTTCCCTTTTATTAACTAGTTTCCAGATGGCGCTTCCCTTAGCCTCTGTGAGTTCTTTCTCCCTTTGTTCTGCCTTGGCTTTGCGGATCGCTGCGGTCCATTTCCTGCTTGTTTTCCTGAAGTTTTCTCTGTCTTCGTTCTTTTGGGTGTTTCTGGCTTTCCTTTCTAGTGTGTTGAGGGAGGATTTGAGTTTTTTGAGCTCTGGGGTCCACTACTTCTTGGACTTGGGGTGTCCTTGGCTCCATTGGGGTGACTGATTCTATTAGGCCTAATTCTGCTACTAGTCGCCATACTAAAGATGGGATTCATGACAGTCGACCGAACTTGTTTTGTAGCTGTTTAGCAGGGCAGTTCGGCTTTCCCATGCTGTCGGAGCAGCCAACGTGGCGCCTGTCATGGGAAGCGCGTGCAGGCAAGTAAGGAGAAGCGCCTGTACCGATCGTCTCTCTCACTATTTGCACAATCTCACTGCACCATCTCCTCGTCTTCAGCGTGCCTCTCACAGAAATTAAAGACTTTCATAAAATTGGCCTGCTGCCATTGACTCCTGGGTGGTAGATGATGTGGTGGAACGAGGTTTACTCTTTATAATCTGCGTTAGCTCTGCACAGGAATTGGTTTCGCACGTCAATGACTAATTTTCATACTACTCCAGCGTAGGCCTGCTGAAACAGAGTGTTCGGCAATCCTACAGATTCTCTCCATTGTTCCAGGCTGGACACATTCGATCAGGTTCTCCGTAAACACTTCGGTCTGCTTCTTATAAGTGTCAGATTCGATGATGGTAGCGGGGCGTCCGAATCTGTTTGTTCGTCTCCTTCCTCGGGGAGAAATGATAGTGATATCTCGCTGCCTCGGACTTTTCGTTGAGTAGGGATAACTTTTGTCGGTCTATCCATCTTCTCTCACACAAGGCTTATATTTGGTATGCCACCAGTTTTGTGCTGACTCTAGCCCTACGGATTCGCTGTCTGTGCGCCGTTCGTAGCAGTTGTGTAGTGGGAGTCTGGTCCATGACCAAAAGATAAGGATCTGGGAGTTGACGCTGTTGAGTCTCCCATGACGAGTGACAATTTTGGATGGTAGTGAGATATTGTTCGAGTCGGTAATTGTATGTCGTGTCTGAAGTGTGTCTTAACAAGCCTGTTCGTCCTGGGCTCGGCTGAGATATAAATGTTCGCACGTTCGCAGTAATGTAATGTGTTTTTTGGTCATCTGGATTTCCACATATCAAGTCGCCTTGTCCTAGCAATAGAATACTTCTTTCAAGAGCAGGGAAGATGATGCTAAGACGGAGACGATGAAGTTGTTGTGATCAGTGTAATATTGTAGAGTTTTTTGTGAGTTTTTATGAGGTTTGGCTTTGGTGAGTTTTCTGGCAATGTATGAAGTTCATTAATTCTTGGCGGCTTTTAGTGCCCCTTGCCCATAGTTGCTGGTGGTTTTTGTAGGCCTCAGTCGATGCTCGAGTTGTGAATAGATAGAAAAGGGGTCTGAAAGGGACGGTTCCAGTGGGCTGGGGCCGTCCTTAGTTGTTCCAGGCAGTATCTGGTTCCTGTTAACAGACAAATGTAAACAATGAATAGGTTGTTAGGCGTACTTGTTAGAGGCTGTCTTGCCTACCAAATTTTGCTAACGTAGGACTTTGTTGTCGTACACATCACTACTTTTCCCAGCAGCAGTTTCAGTTGCTGTGGGCGCGATAGGCCGTTGTCTTCTTTTGTTGTAAACTGCATTGGGAGTTATCCCCATGCTGCATCTTCCTGTGGGTGGGTCTTGGGCCCGGGATTAACTATGGGTATTGGTAGCGGGCTTGGGTTTGTGTCTGGGTCCGAGTCTGTTTGTGATTCGGATCTTTGTTCGTTATGGGCAGTTGCTATTCTGTTGCTTTGTGGGTCTGCGTGCGCTAGGGACCTTGGCAACTAGTAGCATGCGGATGGGTGTGGGCTGTAGTAGACACGAATAGTAAAGAAAGACCTCCAGCGCAAATTTGATGTGCGCATGATTTTCCGATGTAGGAATAACCTTTTTGGCGAGGGGTGGTCCTTTGGTTGACTTTGGCTGTGATGTTTCATATTGTTGGTACACGCTTGCGCACAGTTGTACGTGTCAACAATCTTCCGTTGGTATAGGTGTACTTGGATCGCAGCTCCGCTTCTTTCTCATCACGGAAAGGCCCCGCACGCTTAACTTATGGTGCATAGTCGGCGTTTTTTCCCCCATGCCCAATCCAAGTGCAGCCATTTGGCGCATTGGGTTTCTGGGTTTGCGGGGAGGGTAGCGATGTTGAGATTTTGCAGTTCTGTCAAAGAGGCGTCGAGGGGTAACCGTTTTGTTTGCGAAAGTAAGACCGAAAAGAACTCCAGGTTGTTTCATTATGTGGTGAATTGAACCCGGGAGGAGGGGCGCATGATCATGGGAGGTAAAGTTCGTGTCGCGTACTCTTTCCATTTGGCTTTATGCTAAGTTTTTGAGTAACCCATAGTGTCGGCTATCGGAATATTTCGATGCTCAGTTTGAAGGTTTGGCAGAAAGGACGAGTAACGTGGTGACGTCAATATAGATTTATGATTTCTGTTCGAAGCTCAAAAGAATTATAGTTGAGTCACTGCTTTCAAATGCTCCCCTATGGAGAGTAAGGAAAGGGTCACGCATGATGTTGGCATGTCGGAGATATGAATTTTCGACACTCTGGAGTTAACGCACCGGATGATATCGGATGTGGAAGGGATAACTTGGTTTAGGTTCTATTAGGAAGCGGTATTCAATTTAGTTTGTCCCTCTGTTTGTATTCGATCGTTTTTATCTAACACTCTTTGTAATGCTGAGGGTGGATTGACGAATTATTTTGATTTCACAAAGGATTAACGCTGTTGTTTTCTAAAGAGTTTCTGTTTTCCTCGGGCGGCAAATGTAGTTGATCAGTCGGCGGCAACAGTCGGAGGGTTTGGTGACATTCGGATTTACTCTTGTCATTTTTCCTGGTCTTCTGGTAATGTCGAAACGGGGTAAGTGCAAGTGAAAGTTCGCTTGGTTTGTTTCGCATTACATTCAATTAAACTACTCTAGTCTACCCGGATTAGGAGGTCTGGCTGCGCTGTATTTGTAAATTGTGCATTGGACCCACGGATCGCGTGCTCCAGTTGTGCAGTAAGATTGTGACGGTAGAGAGCGTTTGCAGGTCTTTCTAAACTCCCTGATAATCCTTCCATGAGTAATGCAATAAAGTCCCCTTGTCCTAGCAATAAGAACTTCTTAAGAGCACGAAGATGATCAAATAATTTAAATTTAGTTGACATGAGTTCAATTAATCTGGCCATGGTGGTTTTGTAGGCCTCGTCGATGCTCATCTCTAAGCGGGCAGTATCTCCATACGTAAGCTCTTTAGAGGTAGATTTTGAGTAGCTCATCACCCACTCTGCGTCGCTACAGCCATGACGAATAAAGTTGAGTGATTTTCCGATGAGGAATACCTTTTTTGCGAAGGACTCTGTGATTATTGTTGGAACTTGCGATGAGTGTATAGTGTACTTATCCTCCCATACGGAAGAGGCACCAACTTTGGCACCGCCCATATCAGGGATACTCGGGTTTTGTTCAATAACAAAGAACTCCAGGTAAGGATCGGTAAGTTCGCCATCATAGATCCAGTGTCGGAGCATATCATAGAAAGGACGAGTAACGTGGCTCAACAAACGTTCAGCAAATGAATGCACAAAAGGGTCACCATGTGATGATGCAAATGTGTGAATGGTGGAAATAAGTTGTCCGCCCTTTTTATCTAATTAAAGTGACAATTCAATACCAAATTCTCCCAACAGCGAGGGTTTTGACACGTACCTTTCGTTTGTTCAACAATCAAGCTCATCAATCTCAGCCCCATAGTCGCCTCTCTTGTCCAGACAACACATCTTTTCAGAGTGACTCCGGCCGCTCTCACTCCTTTGTTGGTATCGGATGTTGCAACTGCCCTCCGGATCTCACTTTCTAGCCCGCCAATAAGGTTAATATATCCCCTAAGCTCTAAACCCATGGCAGACTTGAGAGATTGCCCAACTAGCCCTCCATGGACTTCACCCTCGAATGACGACTCCACAAACTCATTGAGTGACCTATATAATAGTGACGGTTCTGCTAATGTGTGTAGCAAGGATACTAGAGGTAACGGCAAGCTTGGCGGGATAGATATCACAAACTTCTGCATTGTGGTATCTTTCGCATTCGGTGGGATAGTTGCAGGGTTAAATGGCAGTGAGGTTGATGAAAGACCAAGAAGTGTAAACGGCAAGCATGAAAGAAGAGTCTGCTCACTCGGTTCTTCTAGACCTTAGATTTGACTCTCGCCCAAAAATCGCCAAGATTCAAGAAACTCACCAATTCCATCATCCCTCTCCGCTAATAGCTCCGCTTTGGTCCTCATTGCCCCCTCGTCAGCTCCAGTTCCTAAACTTCCCCATTGTCCTCCAAGATCCCCGCCCACTAAACCACCACCCCCAGGCCCTCGAGCCTTTTCACGTCCTGGTAATCTGTGTAACCCCATATAGCTGAAGGCTTCTGAAAACACTGCGTTCCCTGCGCTAGGAGCCATGACAAAGGTTTGATCACCTACGGGGGCGGCATATTGTGGCGAATCGGCAAGCTCATGGAGTAAGTAGAGAACAGCCCATTTTTGTGAGAGGACTCGTTGGTTTAGAAGTTTGGCGCACAGATGTGAAAATCGTAATGCTGGATCGGGCGATTTATGATCTCTAACGACTATACTCTTGTTCAGCTTTGGATTAATCCAATCGAAAGGTTGAGATGAGAGATCATTACGTTTATTTTTGATACAATCAACAATATGTTGTACATCCATCACGACACTCGGTTTTCCCTGGCTAGAGTCACTATCAGCCCTCCCATTTTATTCACGGGGCATCGCCAGCAAAACTCAATATATTCTTCGGTCTTAAGAGAGCTCAACCTATCGATAATCTGCTGTGCTCTGTCCAACGCAGCATCATGTCTCTCGTGGTAGGCCTCCTGGCCCTCATCTGGTCCAGCGCGCAAAAATGTTTCGATAAGCGAAGAGAGCGCGTGGTCGATGCGATGATTTCGTCCTTCGGCCATTGAATATCTTGGGGTCTGTTTGATGGCGCGGGGATGAAGTGCTTGGGTCTCATGTTTATCCATTGCACGCGTGAAGTGGGATACGCCAAGTCTTTCGTGGGTTAGGGTTTAATAGCAACCGGACAATCTTCATTTCTTTGATGCTTATATGTACGTACATAAATGTATCAACTATTGCTCAAAGCGCCTCTAAATCGTATCTCGCCTAATCTCTCCGCCGACTACATTCTAATGAACCTGAGCGACCGAGTGATATTTGGTGATACATCCCCGACGGTTCTTATTACAGCCTTCCAGAAGTGGTTATCTTAGGTGGCGATGCAAATCTCCTGTCGTCACGGATAATTTATCAGAAACAAGCACTCATGTCGACATCGAGGGTCTCTATAGCTCTCCCGCGGGATTAGAATATATCTTGAAGGCCCAGAATCTCGATCGTATGCATAGAGAGATTTGATCATGGCCTCAATTGCCTGTACAGTCTTGACGAATACTGCCAATTGACGAACAGGGGACTTTGGGCCAATAGAAATTAAAAGGACCGGAGATCTCGTTGCTTGACTGTTTCTTTCCATACTTGGAATCCCTGTTCGTCAAGTGGCAGTATTCGTAAAAGACTGTATGTAGTTGATGACCGGACTCAGAGTAGTATTATTCCTGCCTACATCTTAAATGAATCTCGTGGTACTCAATTAGAAAATTGTATCCGATTACATGGGGTTGGTATCTATTTTCCTGACGCTGATCGTCTTGGCACGTGAAATCCTTGCTCAAATTTCTTGATTGGCGTCACGTCAAAACGGTATAACGGTACATACATAGACTTACAGGATTGACAGCTAGATACCGCTCATCGAGGTATTGACGCCATTGGAAGCCAGTACAAACCTGGTGTGCGAGTACTAGTAAGAGTGTTCATATGCTATCACTCGCCCTCTTGCAAGCTTTATTAGTCGAATGGAGTGTATGTACTTTGGGTACACCCGTGTCTAGAAAATTCCCGGATCCCACTCCATAGCAACCAAACCGCGACCCATCGAATATCTAGACAACTACAGATTGAATAGACATGAAATTGAAATTGTGGCATAATTAGATAGTAAAGAAATGAAATATAAAAAAGCTACTATTTTGTGTGGCCCCCATTTGCCTGATTCGCCCTTGGCATACTATGAGCTCAAGGCGCATCAAAGGTCTCTTGGGGGGAAATATCCCCACTCCTCAATGGAAGCTCTCCATAACTCATCTATACTATGAGGCCTTCTCTACCTCTTATGCTACCTTTTCCACAACTTAGATTTAAGCAAACCCCATGGGTTTCGTGGTGGTGTTTGGTCGTGGTCTGGTTGCTTTGGTGCGGGATCCGGGAATTTTCTAGACACGGGTGTACACAGTCTGGTAGAATTATTGCGCAAAAATTCCTTTAAGGGCCAATAGGATTATCGGGTTATGGGGAACTCACTTTCGCAATGATTCTACTGGTCATTGTACTACTGAAAAGACACCTTCGCGCAGACTCCTGAGACAGGTGTCTTCTCACTTGTCTCCACCCCCGAAGTACGTATTATAGGCTTTTCTCTTTAGCAATCAGCTTAGCCCTCGAGGTTCCGCAAACATCTAGTTGAAGTTTCCTGCTGTGAACACATACCTGCCAGTAAAAGAACCAAGAAACACAAGTTCCCAAAGAGTCACTACTCCATTTAAATAAAGCTTTGCCTTAGCTGAGAGTTGTCGCTAAATGTGTACGGCAGTAGTTTATCAGCGCTGGAAAACGAAATAAATCTTTTTATCCTGTTATTCGATGTTTTTTTTTTAAATTATTTAGGCCGGATGCGTATGCGTGTTAACTACATAATACCCCGTTCGGCAAAACTGCGATATGAATATGGCGAGGTTGCAACCAAATATGTGATTTTTGGGATCTAGCATATTTGTGGTTACAATTGGTGTGTTCGGCTACAACACAAGTTTGGGTATACTTGGTGGGGTGAGCCGCTAGTTCTGGTGGTGCTATCTCAAATATTTAGGTTGGAGCAGAATATTTTTATCGTGATATTGGGTAGCTGATAGTAGGTTGAGAAAATTGACATTATGTGGTTGCCAGAACACTACCGCTAGAAAAAATATTGCATATTTTCTCAATATCACGATATTGGGCTGAATATCATGATACTGAGGTGTTGCCGAACGGAGTGTTATATATATCGACGCCAGGATATATACCTCGAATTGTAACTATGTAGCAATCCCAAGTCAAAAATATGTAGGGCCGTGTGTACCTACATGCATATGCATAACATTAAAGCGAAGGAGGGCGGGGGTCAAATGCGGACATGTACGATATCGTTTCATACCCTAATTGCTCGAGAGATTTGTAGTAAGAGAATCCTATTGCATGGGAGATATCGACTCTGCCAGGCGGCGAGCCTATATAACAAGACCCCAGCGGCGTGATTCTGTCGTATGGTATTTTATGTTATATCAGGTTTAAGGGATAACAATCTAATGCTGCTTTAAAATTTAATATTTATGCTGAGAATTAAATAGAATTGATGAGCCTACTTACAGTGCCTGTAGCTGTGTTACACTAGAACAAAGTTGTTTGAAGCTTATCATATATTGATATATATATCGGTAAAGAATGAAATGTTGAATTGGACTAACCGGCTAGACCATGTTCAAGCAGATCCACAATGACCTTGACATGTAGGGGGGTACCTATCCAAAGAGCAACCGGAGGTATTCCTTAGCTTGAGAAGAGCGGATGGTATATATTTACCTGACCTTTTCTTTTTCGTCCCTCACATCCCCACGTTAATGAGCAGGGATATGGTGGGGTTTGGCAGGGTTGATAAATATCGTGACCAGTGTTGTGGGTGTTTTTTGTTATTGCTTGTGTTGCTGAAATGACACATGAAGTTCCAACCATCAAACCGACACCGCTGCGGGGTAAGAATCCATCATGTAAGATGCATATGCTGTGGCCCCCGTACGTATTTTTTCTTTTTCTTATTGTAGTTATGTAGAGTACACACCTTGTGTTTATCATTTTAGACGGAGCAAAGCTACTAGCATTTACCACCAATAATTGAATAGGCGAATTTCTTTCCTGACGGGTGCCAAAGGTCGGTCAAGCCAACGAACAGAACGGCGAGTACCGATATTTCTGGGATATATGGCTCGAGAAGCTATGGTGGGTAGGTGTGTAAACTTCGGCGTTTGCAGCCAATCAATCTATAGGAATTGGGAGATCTACCCCCATAATGGTACTAGCGCCTAGCCTGACGGTGGAATTTTCTCTAATTCCCATACAAAAAAAGTTCCTCTGAAGTTGACACACCCACCCCCTATGCCTTCTCGCGCCATACGCCCATGGGCTTAAAGCAAAGTGGTGGGAGGAAAACTGGTGGTGTATGCATATTCCCGTGACTTAAGCCAATCAGCAAGCACTTTTCTACCAGTACTTTGCTTTAAGCCCATGGGCGTATATCCCAGAAATATCGGTACTCACTATGGAAATAATCTAAGGAGAAGTGACTTGTGATAAACTCATAGGTAGAGCTAGAGTACTTCCCTTAAAACTAGTACGTCTCATAGAAGCATTTCACTGGCACTCCTTTCCAGTGAACCTTTGCCTACAATCCATCCATAGAGAAGAGTGCTCCATATCAACGATGGGTGGAACTAGAGCTCTAAGCAGTTCTGGTTCGTGGGGATAGTTACTCTACATTCGCCGAAACTACCGGCATAATTAGGAGCACGAACCATGACTATGTCAGGTACGCTGTGGCGTACTGCACCATCAGACCTCCAATTGGTGTTTGTTGATTCCAATAACCCAATGAGTGCACAAGCCTTCAGATATTATCAACATACTCTAGTACAATAGTACACATAGCATAGAACCACGTCTAGCTTTACAATCATGATACGTTTAACAATAGAATTGTTAACACGAAGGGATAGTTGATGAGCTATCCCATAGTCAGTAAAATGCTGACCCCTCAGAAAAAGTAAATTTGGTGTGGCTTTACTCGTAGCTTTATAGCGTTTCCGAACACGACCAATATTGCATGACATACAAAAAGGTAGATTTGGCGCTTTTTCGTATGTCATGCAATATTGGTCGTGTTCGGAAACGCTATAAAGCTACGAGTACTAACAGATCTACTCACGCGTTTATTAAATAGTCAGAATTCTTAGTAAGGATTTAGTTGCAACGATATCCGACCATTTAATGAACGCCCGAGTACTCAAGGTACATTCGCCTTGAATAACAGTGTGTAGGTATTTATATACAGCCACTCAGCAAAAGTGTTCGTGATATGGTTTTAATGTCAGTGCGCAGTGTGGCGCACCCGTTATACTGATCTTATTAAAGTTGAGGTTCAAAACAACGAAAAATATATAATATAGTTTGTGACTATATATAAATAGAAGATAGGTCATTGATCTTATTCTTCATTAATTTGGGCGCCATTGGTCACTGGGAAAGTCTTCTCTTGGGGGGTTCTTGATGGTCCGCCGCGGTTACATATGGAGAAATGTCTCACTCCGAAATCGGAATCACGAACACTTTTGTAGAGTGGCTGTACATACATTTACCAAGTGAAAGCACCGCACAAATCGCCCTTCCCCGGCCCCGTAAAGACAAAGCAACTCAGAACAGCTAAGACCGAAATACGCCCAAAGGATATCAGCACCGGGTGATCACACAAAAGTACACGGGTCCTAGCCAGAGCAGGTGGAGAATCGCTAAACAAATCCAAAAGCGGGGTTTCGCCGGTACCCTCTGGGTTGTTTGGGAGATTCAGGTCGAATAGCGACAAACCACGTGACTGTCGGTCCCTCTCACGATCCAAACCTCCCGGCAGAAACAATCACGAGATCCTTGGAACAAGCCAGTCTATTCATGGGTCCTAGACTTCATATTGCGCGAACAAACATTCCCAAGGGGCTTGACCGTCCATCCCAGACAGTGGGTGATCTAACTGAAGGCAGGGTTTCAAATGAATTCCCCACAATATGTTAAACCGCATTGAGCCTTCGAGCGCCATCCAGATCCCAAGTTGCGAAGCATCGTGGGGGCGATCAATTTTAGGGGTGAAAGGCGATGAACGGGATGAGTATATCGGGGTGCTCACAGACACTGCTGGTCTTTGTGGAAACCATTGATAAAGATTGGAGGGAGGAAATGATCCATCGAAACTAAGTGTGCGTGGTTACGTTCCAAATGTTTGGTCAAGTAAAGCACAAGTATGTGGATATCGCGTGGGGAGAGGATGAAACTAAAATCTTGAGTGGGATGGATCCGATGATGTTGTGATCATGTTGCGGCTCCAAAATGTGGGGTGGAATGTGCCGTATCAAACTCTGTTCGTTTCTTTAAGTCGGAAAATTACCCGTTTCCCAGATTCAAGACAGGGGTTTGTGTAACGAAACTTTCGAGGACTGGTCTGCGCTTTGGAATAGAGTAGATGGGCAATTGTATTGAAAGGAGCTGGAAACGTCATGTAGACCCTGGGTAATCATTCCTTTTTAGCTTTCAATGTATCATGATAGCCGGTTCTTACAACGTCCAAAAACCTTATCGTGACATGCATGGCACCACCGGTTCTTCCGGATTGAAGCCTTTTTATTTTTTCCATGCATTTTATTTTTCATTTTTTCATATCCATATCATGCAGACAGTGGGTGCGTTGCGCAGGTTGCATTGCAGGTCTGCAGCCATCCCTGTTTTAGCCCTTCGTCATAGCTGTGCCGGGTTTCTTAGCTCCCTCCATCCCTCCCGAGTCCATATCACACCTGCCTTTGTTCCTTCTTGCCCACTCCGTAATCGTAACAGCAGAACTGAGGGGACCAGCATTAATTCTCCCCCTCCCCCTCCTTCTTCCTTTGCCGCTGAATTGTAAACCATTACAATCTTCCCAAAATCCATCTCTAAAATACACTATCTTCCAAATCTACCCAGTTAATCCTCCATCCCAATAACTGTCATAGCTATATTGTTCAAAGAATCCTAAGCAAACATCTTCTCAAAAACACACTCAGATTCGCGGAAACAACATCTACTCACCATGTCCACTGTATCCGGCAGCGGCACTGGGAAAGACTGGCCCAAGCATCATGATGATAATCATGACCCTTTCTCTGCCCCTCATATCTACTATGGGGAGCAGAACCTCAACGCCATAGGTGGTAGGCCAAGAACCTTGTCTGCGGTAAGTTGAAATGTTTTCCGTTTTCATTTATCAACCCATCAATTAAAAATGGGGGCAAGAAAGAGGCTTTGGCGGGAGAGGAAGAGAGGAGGAGAGGAAGACAAGAAGACCTTTCTGGAAAACTGTGGATTTCCGCATCTAGATCCCATCTAGCTTAGAGGTATCCTACTTGATGTTTTCTAGGAGTGATTCTGTAGCCTCGTGTTTTCGTCCCCTGAACTTCTATAACTCCATTTGCCTCATCAAGCGACTGACCTTCGGAAACAGACTTATGACAAGCACACACTAGCTCCTACATCTGGAGGTCTGGCACTACCACTATCAAAGCCAGTCCGGAGATCTTCAGCAGGTAGGTTTTGTGTCCTCCTTGATTTCACAACCCCTTTAGCTACCTCAGCAGGCTTTGGCATGCTACCGTGGGACCAACTGTCATGAGCCCGAGCTAACGGATGGAATTAACTAGATGATTATAACGCACATAATCCTAGAAAATTTTTAATCAATGTCGAATCTACTTACAGGAGCTTGCTTGCATCTGAAGACACGGACGGCAACTTTCAAATTACAATTGAGGATGGTGGGCCGAAGGTAAAGCTCTTCTTTCACCGAGTCGCGATTAAATCTAATGAAATCAGGTACTCTCATTAGGAACCGCAAACTCCAATGGCTATAATCACAGTCAAGTTCGTGGGACTTACATGCTATCAAACCTTCTACAAGAGCTTACATTGGCAATTGACTACGGACGCAAACACATCGTCCTTGACGAGGCCCGCTTAAATGAGAACCCAGTTGCTCGCCTCCGTCGGTTGATAAAACATAGCTTCTGGGACGGTCTGACTCGGAGAATTGATGCAAGTGTTATTGATATCGTTGCTAAAGACCCAAAGGCCGAGAGGATGAAGGATCCTAGGCCAAGAATTTACGTTCCTAGAGGGGCACCGGACCAGTTGAAATATTACCAACGGATAGCCAAGGAGCAACCTGAATTAGATCTCGACGTTGTGGAGCTTCCAGAGCAGATCACGGCAGAATACACAAAGAGTAAATAACTTCCAGCGGTTATCGGTCTTTATGAATTACGAGTTTTGACATTTTTTATTTAGGCATCAACGACAAGCCAGGACTACTCGCATTGGCCATGGAAAAGTATGTCGACGATGATGGCAAAGAGCAAATGAGAGGCTGGCCATTTGTGGTCCCCGGTGGTAGATTCAATGAGCTATACGGTATTTTTTCCCCGGCATTACCTTTTGAGTGTTAGATCTCTAATTATATCCAAACAGGCTGGGATAGTTACATGATCGCCTTGGGCCTTCTGATTGATGATCGTACCGACCTTGCTAAAGCTATGGTCGTCAACTTTTGCTTCGAAATTGAGCATTACGGCAAAATTTTGAACGCGAATCGCTCATATTATCTTTCGCGTTCGCAGCCACCATTCCTAACCGACATGACGCTCCGTGTATTCAAGAAGATCCAACACCTCGAAGGATCCACCGAGTTTCTTAAAACCTCAACCCTTGCAGCTATAAAGGAGTATTTTACTGTATGGGTTTCAGAACCTCGACTAGATCCGATTTCTGGATTGAGCAGGTATCGCCCTGATGGTCTTGGCGTTCCTCCTGAGACTGAACCTAGCCACTTTGACTCTCATCTGGGACCATATGCCAAGAAACACGGAATGTCAATCGAGGATTTTATCGTCGCCTACAATGATGGCGTCATCAAAGAGCCAGCTTTGGATGAATATTTCCTTCATGATCGTGCTGTTCGTGAATCTGGGCATGATACGAGCTATCGCCTGGAGGGTGTTTGCGCTAATTTGGCAACGATTGACCTTAATTCATTGCTTTATAAGTACGAGACAGACATCGCTAAGGTGATTGAAACATACTTCGGTGGACGCTTGGTTATTCCGCAGGAGTTTTCAGCCAAGGGGCACCCAGATCTTCAAACAGGGTCTGTCCATACATCTGGTGCTTGGGAACGTAGGGCCAAGAGGCGCAAGATGTTGATCGATAGGTACTTGTGGAACGAAGAAAAATGCATGTACTTTGATTACGATACGGTAGCGAAGAAACAGATCAAGTATGAATCTGCCACTACATTTTGGGCCATGTGGGCAGGAGTCAGCTCTCCAAAGCAAGCTACCAAAATGGTAGAAACTGCCATGAAACTGTTTGAGGAGCACGGAGGTTTAGTAAGTGGTACAGAGAAGAGTAGGGGTAGAATTGGTTTAGACAGGCCCAACCGGCAATGGGATTATCCTTAGTAAGTCCTATTATTTCTCCTGAGGGTGTTTTCTGAGCGGCTATTAATGTATATTGTAGCGGATGGGCTCCTCAGCAGATTCTTGCTTGGGTTGGTCTTGAGCGTTATGGCTACAAGGAAGAAGCAGAGCGTCTTGCTTACCGTTGGCTCTACATGATTACAAAAGCCTTCGTAGATTACAATGGTGTAGTCGTGGAGAAATATGACGTGACCCGCCCTATCGACCCGCACCGTGTTGACGCAGAGTATGGAAACCAAGGGCTGGATTTTAGAGGTGTTGCAAGAGAAGGGTATGTAGTCATTCGAAACCACGCTTATCGGCACTACTAACACCGTGTGTTTACAGGTTTGGTTGGGTGAATGCCTCCTACCAACTTGGACTTACCATTATCAACTCCCATATGAGGCGTGCCCTTGGCGCCTGTGTCGCTCCATCCGATTTCTTTTCCGCTACAGACTCCGAAAGGGAACTCCTACTCCTCAAATGGGGTGCTAGTCCTCCAGATACCCCCGAAGAGAGCCCCGCAGAACCCTTGTTCTTTGGTTCCCCTCCTAAATAAAATTGTTACCATGCTGAAAGGTTCTATACTTGATGGAAGTTGCGGGCTACAGACTTACCCATGATCACCCTTATCCATCGCTTTTCTTTTTTACTTTAAGGAGGCAAGGTTATATCTTGCTGAAAGTTTATGTCTCCATCGATTCAACTACTTCAACTGCTCTTGTTCCTTTTCGTTTCATTTGATGGCGTATACCTCATCTCTCATTTTAGTCACTTTCTGTTAAACTCCTGGGGTCTAGATATCTGTTTCGTGTAAGTAGAAGTATTCAATCAACGCTGAACTCGCATATCATTTTGTCGGCCTATATGCAGATTGTAGACCTTATTTTTGGAGTCGCAAGTTTAGGCGATAGGGTGGTCAATTTTAGCTCCTGGCGCCCTCTATATGTAATGTAATTGCGGATATAATACGAGCGAAACCACTACTACATCTGGGAGAGTGATATCAGATTACAGCTGTGGTATTCTACGTTTTTCTGGCCAGGATGTCTCTTATTTCTAGATGTACTTAGTACTACGATGTACTACATCCTTACTAGGTGTACTGCTCCTTGAGCTTGTAATAAATAATATTCATTTATATACATATATACAAACACCTATTCAAACATTCAAAAGGCCTTTCCAAACCACTTTATACTCATGTCGATATAATATGACTCGAATTGGAGGATTTGTTAGCTGTTGAAATTGTTGCAAAAATGGTCATTTCCCCTGCCAGTTCCGAAACCTGGTCCCAATAAGATGTTTATATAGGCAGAATTTTCGAATGATCCCTGAGTTCCTCCCAAGAAGAAAAAAAAGGAACCTCACGATTCTTTGTTAAGCCTTGTGCGACTATGGAATCTTGGTGTTCTCGTTCGAAGCTCCCGATCAGACCAAGAGCAAATACAAAAAGCTCGCTTACCCGGCGGTCAAAGTCAGGAGACAAGCTTTTAAGCTCCCATACCCCACAAACTGAAGCTCGGGGGGTTATTGATTTGACGCACTTGCTCGCCGGTCCGAGTACCGTATAACTCTCACCAATAATTGATAATCCTGACTTCTCTATCTTTAGAAGTGGGATCACGCTGATGAACAAGTTTGCGGTGACCCGGGCCTCTTCTGTCGACCCGTCAGGTCAGCGCGGCTAGGCCAGTCCAGTTTTGAGCTCTAGTTTTGAGCTCCAGTGTCTCGCCCGCACACGCGCAAAGGACTCGTAGCCAACTGTTCGGGCAAAGTTCGTTGAAGGTTTTGGTAAAACGTTAGTCCACTGACCACAAATAGACGGCGACGGGGACGCAAGCTTCATTCATTCGCTGCTATTATTGTTGCTCGCCCGCCTTAATTTCTTTTCCTTGGTCTTCCCCTCATCTCGTTTTTTCTCTTTCTGTTTTCTCTATCAACGTGAAAGTGGGTGGGACAGAGAGGGGAGCGAGTAAGTGAGATATAAACATATCTTCTAGAAAGAAAGAAGAATACATCACCATATCCCGTCCTTCATCGATAGAAGAAGCTTCCTTCAAAAAAAAAATGGTACTTCCTCGCCATACTCTTCCTCCGCCCCCACCGCCGCCGCCGCTCCCCCCACCAGTTTCCCAGAGCTCATTCCCACCCCTCTCACCCTCTCCTCCTACTCATAACAATTCTCCTCCTCCTCCTCCTCCTCCTCATCCTCAACTCTTATCAACACCAATGTCGTATGCTGCAACTCTCAAGGCAGCGCCCCCGGCCTTTCCCGCTACGGTGCAGCAGCAGCAACAGCAACAGCAACCACAAAAGCAACAGCAACTGCAGCAGCAGCAGCTACCTCCGCCCCCGCCGCAACATCCTGCTCATCAATCCCCAATTTTATTCCATCCTGGCCAACCATTTCGCCCAAACCCTTCACAGCCATCGTTCACTCCTGGAGGCCAGCAAGCCCCGAACCTTTCAACCCCAAAGCCATGGTATCCGGATGTTTATACTCTCCCGTTCATACCGCAGTACTTGCAAGTAATCAATACACTTCCTGCTGCAACAGTGACATCTCTTCCCCCGCCTTCGATTCAATTCCATGCTTTTATATCTTCTTTTTGTGGATCATCGTTTCTTCGATTACTCCCTCCTCCTCCAGCTATTCCACCAACACCAGCAAAACCAGCTCCCACTCCATCAACAGATCTCAACCCTTCCACCTACTTCGACTATTTCTTCAATCTTCTCTCCCATGAAGTATCGTCTCAGCACGAAAGGTTCCGGAAGTACGATATGTACAATGAACCACTTTACGTTCAAGACCTGTCACAGAGCTTGTATAGATTGATTGTTCCTGGGATCCGGGAAAACACGCCTTTGGTGCAACTTGGAGATGTTGTGAGGCTTAGACAGGTCCGAATCCACCCAGCTAGCTACATGGCGATGGGGGGAGGGTCCTTTAACGGATTCCAATACGATGCCTGTGTTTATGGCATGGACAAGACAGTTGGGTACATTGTTCTCAGGGTGGATCATTTGATGATGGAAAGTGGACGTTTTAACGTCTGCTTCTGCGTTCAAGAAAAGCGGTGGGCCGGTCCTGCCAGGGCTGTCGAAGACCTTGGAGGGGAGCTGAAGAATGTCGACGCGAAGGAGAGGCTCGTTATAACCAACGGAATAAATGGTTTAAATATAAATGGAATAAATGGAGTTAACAGCAACGGTATTAATGGATCTGTAAACCAAGATATACCTAGGGGAGGAGGGTTCGTGAGGAGAATGCTGTTTCCAGAAAAAGCAGACGGTGTTTTGCAAAGGAATTTGGGCAAAGGAGCTTTTAATCGAGGGTGGTTTGACGGAGAGCTGAACTATGAACAACAGGTAAGGCTAGCTCTTTTGGTGTGCTTGAGATATTCGTCATCCTGTATCATAACAAGGCGGCCTTTTGCTATTAAAAAACTGTTCCCTATTGGGCTTTGTGTCGGAAAGGTTTCTTTCGCGTCTTTGGGCATCAATTTCTTCTTTATCTCTATCTGGCGGGGTTTGGGTAATGGATGGTAAGCTAAGTGAACATACAGAAAGCAGTCGACGCAATTGTCCAGCAAAATTACGGGAATATCCCGTATCTCATCTCTGGGCCCCCAGGAACCGGCAAAACAAAAACGATAGTAGAAGCAGGTATGTAAGGAGGAAAATTTACCCCAGCCCCTTCAATCATTTCTATTGGACGAATGATAGATAACTAATTGGGGTTGTGTGGTTTTCTTCTATCCAGTATTACAACTGATCTTCACGCCGTCTAGTCCGAAACATCATATCCTTCTCTGTGCACCATCGCATGAAGCAGCAGATACATTGGCCAAACGTCTCATCCCGTACCTGAATCCGAAAGTACTATTCCGCTTACAGTCGAGCGCTCGAACATTTCCTGAAGTTCCAGGGGAATTATTGCCGTATTCTTACATAGCCAATGACATGTTTTCTCTTCCGGAATGGAAAACACTTATGGGCTTCAGAGTAATTGTCTGCTCCACTCGAGATGCCGAGATTCTGGTGGAAGCCAGGTGCACAAACAGGGATTTAGCTAGGTGGGAGAAAGGCGTCGTTGATTCGTTGAGAGGAATTGGGGACGAGAAGGATGACAACGGTAGGCATGGAGTGGTCGAGAAGGGCCAGAGTGTCAATGTTCATTGGACAGCTCTCCTCTTGGATGAAGCGGCACAAGGCATCGAACCAGAAGTTGCAGTTGCGCTTTCTGTTGTGGCACCACCGGAGGAGGCCAGTCTTGATAGGCCAATCTTTGTAATGGCAGGAGATCAAAAGCAATTGGTGGGTCTTCCACTTGACAGTTTCTTTTTGTTTTTTTCTTTTTCGTTTTTTTTTCTTTCTTTCCTTTTAAGTTGCTGACGGAAATCCTAGGGCCCGAGAACAACCAGTAAAATACCCCAACTGGATATGAGTCTTTTTGAAAGACTCTTTCTGAGGGAGATATATAGTCAGCATCCTCTGGCTAGGCACAGCTTTGGTGTCGAGCAAAACCCCACGGGCTGGAGTGCTGAGAGGATTCTCGAAAGGAAGAAGGCTTTACTGGTGGGATTATCATGTCCTCAAAAAAACGGGTTTATCATCTGCTGACTTGGATGTAGCCATATCTCCGACCACCGTTCACAAACTTGATTAGAAATTACCGTTCACATCCGGCGATTCTAGCGGTGCCAAGTGCACTTTTCTATAATGACACTTTGGTACCAGAAGCGAGAGGTACAGAGGGCATGGAATGCTGGGCTGGATGGAAAGGTCGCAAAGGAATACCAATTAAGTTTTGTTTGAATGGTGGGCAGGATGAATGGCATGAAGAGGGAGTGTCCTTCTACAACCTTCGAGAAATTCAGATTGCTTGCAATATTGCCAAAGACCTTGTGGCATCTGGGCTTATTGAGCCTTATGAAATAGCCATCATGGCCCAATTCAGAGAACAGATTAAACGTCTCAGAAAGGCCTTGCGTTCACCGTCTTATGGCCTTAGAAATGTCAATGTGGGGCCCATTGAGATCTACCAGGGAAGTGAACATAAGCTCGTTATCATCTGCACCACTAGATCCCGAGAGCGATTCCTTGAAGGTGATCTAGAGAGAGGATTAGGCGTGGTTTTTGAGAACAGGAGGGCATGCGTAGCATTGACCAGGGCAAAGCAGGGTTTGATTGTCATTGGAAACCCTTGGATTTTAGGGAAGGATCCAACCTGGAGAGCTTGGATGGGATTTGCCTGGCGCCACGATGCAGTCGAAAAGGATCCTTTTGAAGAAGCTGAAGAACCGAGAGCCCAAAAAACCGATGGGTCCCAGGCTCCCACAGCTAGCGGTAATGGAAAATTGCCTTCGACGGAGTTGAGAGTTAACTTTTGGCAACCACCGGAGGATGAGAGGGAAACACCACAATATATCAGTCGACTAGAGACCGCTCTGGTATATAAAACCAGGGCAATGAGTGGGGATATGTTGGGCGGAATCGGCGGTGGATTTGATGGAGATGATCCTATGTGGACTGCGGGAATCGTAGCAGAAGAAGCGGTGCGAGAGAATGAGAACAAAGTAAACGAGGGTATGTAGCAAAAATAATTCCCACGCACCTATTAGCATGATTATAATCACTTCCCTACATCTTCCTTAACAGAAGCAGCAACCTCATTGCTATTTTGAGACATATATTCCCCCTTTCATATTGGCGGCTTGAAATGAGGGGTACATGCATGTACGCTAGCTTGATTCAGCCCCTATATATTTTTCTCTGTTACCTCTGGTTAGCATTTAGACCACGTCACAGTTAACTATGAAACACCTAGTCCCTTGCCATCTGGTATTGGATGTTTTTGTTCTTTATCTAGTTCGCTTGAACTTCCCTTCCCTCGTTCGGGAATGTTGTTACATGAGAAACCTTATTTAAACTCTTCGCTAACCAAAGTTTTATCTGAAACATAGGCTTTTCACCAAATTATTGGGCACAGAAACATTTTCTTGATAACACGATCGCCGGTGATGGGAGCATCCCCCGCCTCATGGCCCTAGATGATCAAACGGAAATGTTCATGGACATGTCGAATACCGTCAATACTAGCCCTATGAGAAGTCCGCCAGAGATTGAGAGGAACAGGGGATTTGTTGAGGTCAAGAAGTCTGATACTAGTCAGACGGCACTTTTCCCGCCGGGGCCTTGGTGGCGCTAAGTTGAGGATTTCCTTTTGGCTTTTACTCTTACCCCCCTTTCCGTTTGTTCCCTGGTATAACATAACTCATTTCTATCTATTTGATCTTGTTCCTGATTTATGTTTCTCTATGGGAGGCCCATTTTATTCACCGCAGGGCAAGAAACTGCATTTTTCTCTATCACATTTGTGTCTTCTCTCCTTTTTCTCTCTTTACTCATAGTATCCATCTGAAATGTTCTTTTTACTGGTCTATGTGTCATTCAGCGTTTCTCTACTTATCTCGTACTTTTTTCTCCTTCTCTTGGCGTTTTTAGCCTAGATAATGACTGTAATGATTGGCTGATGGCAGCTTTGGCCATTTACATGGAAATTTTGCTAGATGAAGGCTTACCGATAAAATGAATGAATTGATCCTAAGACTCGATACAAGCCTTTCCTGTAACGGGTGTAACCGAACACGTATCCGTCTTTATAGTAATATATAAATACGCCAAATGGACTATGGATTAGAAAGACTAGATGATTGCTTGTTTTAGGTTGCTAAAATCAGAAAGTCAAATTTCTATTCACAACCCATCACTCGGTAAAACTAAGTGTTGGAAATGATCACAGGGGTCGAAAAGCGTGAGGTTGGACAAACCCCGCCCGCCCAAAACAACATTTACACAAAATAGACTCTCCCACAGCATCTGCAGAAACACACTGTAAACAATAGCACTAGTCTAGGTAATCTAACCAGGTATCACTTTACAGATTATTATCTCCTAACCACGCCCGCAGTACTCTAATCCTGTAGGTACATACCCAGAGCACAACCATGTCTAACACATCCTCCCGGCCCCGAAAGTAAAGAATTTCCGGGACTATCATTACCCCCGCCCCCTCACTCCGTGCGATGGGATTGGAAGACATGTATGTATGACATCATGGGAGGAAGGTAAGAGAGGACGGAGAAGCACACATCCTTGCAACAAAAAAAAAATCAGCACCCCGGAATCCTGGTGATTCCCTGCATCTCGGAACTTTTTTTACATGCCGTGATATATGTACGGCCTACTGTGTGAGCCTCATGTAGAGGATACGTAGGTACTCTGGAGTGGAGTATAGTAGGGCGCGTGTATCAAACCCTTAGATCTTGGACTGTGGTAGTCAGAGGAGGAGGCGGTGCGCGAGATGATCTGTGCCCCCAGCCCCTTCCTGGATTACGAAGCACGGTTCGACGCGTTTGAACCGCGTGTACAGCGATAGGAATGATCTATGGAAAAAACAGTTATATGGTGCACATATATTTCGCCATACAATTTCACCCCCCCCTGTTTTTCCATAGATCATTCCGGTCGCTGTACCCAGCGAGCGATATTAAATTTATTTTTTATTTTTTATTTTCTCTTTTGTTTGGAATGATGGTTTGTCAAGGCGGAATTAGAACTGCTGCATGATGATAACCCCCCCCCCCCCCTCAATATATATAGGGTCGGGTTGAAGATCCGGCATTGATCCGTAGTGGTTTCTTTTCCACCCCCTTGTGACAGTCAAGCGCGTGGGGAAAAAAGAAAGAAAGAAAGAAAGCAGGAAAATAAACAAATTTCCCAGCCTTTCTATTTATTTTTTCTCTCGTCTTCTTTCTTTTCCTTCGCGCGTTGAGGACCGCAATTGATCCATGGCCGTGGGAGACGTTAAATTATGGGTCCCATGTCTATCCATGTAGCACGAGTATCAGCAGCAGCACAAACCTGTCAATCAGTCAGTTGCAGGTTGCGCGGTGGCATTGTGCCACGAGCATGCCTTGGAAGGATCGCAGTTTGGCGCGTGTGTTCAAATAAATCATTTTTTTCCCTTCTTTTTTTGTTTTGTTCCCCCTTTTAAAAGAAAAGGTTCGTCTCATCAATCCAAACAGCTGCTGCATCCATTCATACAGCATGATGATACTCTGTCATGGAGATTTTTACCGGGTTCGAGCTGCAAAAATAGTAACACACCGCGCGGTGCGCCGCTAAAGTAATTTCCGAGATCAACATTGATTGATTGACGGGCTTGTATCGGATTGCGTGTTTTCCAGTCCAGTGTGGCGTTACACTTGCTTGCCACAGCGAGGGAGGGAGTGTTTGTTTGGTTTGATGTCTATGCCATGTCCAGCTGCAGTCGTTGTCGTTGTCGTCGTCGTCGAGGGCCGAGGTGTTGTTGTTTGTATTGTAGAGTACGTCGGTACTCGCAATGGTGGGCAGTGGGCTATGTTATTATATGTACCCTACATACTTTCTTATTGGAGTCTAATTTGATGGTGGAATTCACCATCTCCACTCGTTCAATTACTCCCTCGAATCACGAGGCTGAGTGGTTTGGGGGGGGGGGTGAGGAATGGACGAGACACCAAGAAGATGATGATGATGGGGGGTGGGGGAGTTGCGATAAGCGTAATTAATTGTGAGGGCATCTCCTCAGTAGATAGCAGTTGTTTACATTTCACCGTTTCGGGTTCCGTCCAGGGGTACCTACGTTTGCAGCCTCGCAGCGCCAGGCACATTTGCGGGGATGCAGTGGAGGGGTTCTTCCCTGCTGTTGGCCCTGGTTGTGGTTGGCTACGCGGGGTGGGTTCTGTTACCTCTAACTGCTACGGAGCCAAAGTAGAATTCGAACACTCACCCTCACTCCATCCCTCCCCCTAGCAATGATCGGTTGCCCGAGACAACATAACCCCAGCCTCCCTTGAATTCACAATAGAGTAATGTAGGTAAAGTAGCGCGCCACACTATTTCCCTCTCCCAACCGCTGTTCTGCTTGCTCTCTCTTTCCTCTGTAGTCTCTCTTTCTGTCTGCCTGTCTGTCTATGTAATGCTTCCGTTGCTACTGCTCCCTCTAGCAGCCAATTGTCGACGTCAACACTAGACAACCACCCACTCACTACATATCCTTCCTCTAACTATCGCACATACCCCCCCCCCCACACCTACCCTTTACATACATCCTTCTCGAGTCTTGCTCGATTCTACTCTTACCGCATTGATTGCCTTTCCCTTCTTTTTTCCCCTTCTTTACCACCTTCCTGCAGGAAGTCATCCGTCCAGACAGATCTTGCAGTAGAGACTAGGTATTACAACACTCTGCTGGTTGCTGCACGCCGTTTGTACTTGCTCTACGCTCCTAGTATACCCTTCTCGCTTTACTCTTTACTGCATCATTCCTCCGACCTTTTTTCTTTTATTTTTACCTTTTACATCTCGAGCCTTTTTTCAAGAAAAACTGGGATTCACTTAAATACGTCTTTTTACCCTCGCAACCCTCTTTTCCTCTACCTCCAACTTTGAACACACCCTTTCGAAGCTGTGTGTGGTTTTGAGTTTGGAAAAGAGACTTGCTGCCCGTGTTTGAGCAGCTTACCAAAGAAAGAAAGAAAACAAGAAAAGAAAAGAAAAAACAGAAGTATAGAAAACAAAGATGGTTCGGGCCGGGATAAAAGAAGCGCATCCCGCCGGAATTTGGTCTGATCTCTCAATAGATGGGCCGGTAATTGGTACACTCATTGTGGTTTTAGACAAAGCCGTAAGTACCCGGACCGTTATTCCAACCGCTGCCGTCGTCGTCGTGCTCCACCCCGTTTTTTGTCATTGGTTGGTGCCGCCTTGGGCCTTGGGTAACTCTGCTGACCTCGAGATTTTTTTGCGATAGAAAAACTTGCCAAACCGGAAGAAAATTGGGAAGCAGGATCCGTACGCTGTCGCACGTCTGGGGAAGGAGGGAAAGCGCACGGATACAGATGTTCGTGGCGGTCAAACACCGCGGTGGTGAGTTTTTGTGTCTCGCAACAGGACTTCACTCGGGCCCGTGTTTGTTTCTAACGGGTTTATCTGTGTTTGTAGGGATAAGGAACTCCGGTTCCCTGTGCGCAACTCACCGGATTATAGGAAGCTCAAGATCACCGTGTTTAACGACGATAAGAAGACCGACCTAATTGGCGAGTGCAGCATACGTCTCGACAAGATTCTAGTGACCGGCGGTGGAACCGACGATGGCTGGAGGGGGCTGAAGTGCAAGGACAAATACGCAGGAGAAATCTTGGTTGAATTGACGTTCTGGGACATGAGGCCAACGCCGGAAATGCAGAAGAGGAGTGACGAGACGTCGGTCGTGAAGCAGAGGGAAGTTGAAGAGAGGAGAAGGGATCCGATGCGGAAGCTTGGTGGTGCGCGAGACATGGGATCAAAGGAGAGGATACCGAAAAGGAGACCGCTACCGTCAGACCCAAGTCTCTCGAGAGAGGACTTGAGTTTGCCATCTCAACAGTCTCAAGAGCCTGCGCGTGTGACGAGGAGGTCAAGGCATCCCCACCACCCGCAGGTTCACCAAAGCCACCATTCGGACCCGCGAGCTCATCATAGAGAGATGAGGGGTTCAAGACCAATTAGTTTCCCGAACAACAGAGGAGGAATCGCCATGACTCCTGCTGCTGTGAACCCTGGGAATGAAATTTATGACCCATATGGTCAACATGATAGCTATATTCCGGGTATGGATATGTTGGGCCAATACGACGAACCAGATGTCCGAAACGGCCATCAGACACCCCCTCCTCCCCCACCGTTACACTCGAGAAGTTACCAGGGAGATGGCCGCCATCATTCGGCGACAAACATTGCTACTCAGCTTGTTCTTCCATCTCAGCAGCAAAGCCAGCAGGGAAATGCTTCGGGTCATCGAAGACAGAAGTCTCTTCTAAGACATTATCAAAGTGTGCCAGATTGGCAGTTCTACCAGCAGAATAACCCAATCGACTCGCCGGAAATGCAATTCGACCAATATGGCGGTTCTTACCCCGGGCCCCAGAACGAGTTCCCTCCCCAGCAAGGGTTTGAGGAGTACGACGATCGTCCCGCTCCTTCTCCAAACACGCACCATAATAGGCGCTCAAGACACCAAGAATACAACGGGATACGCCCCGAGGACGAGATTCCTGGTCTTTCGTTTGGATCTACATCTACCAGCTCACAGGCCAGTCTTAGGAATAATGATGACCCACCACCGCCGCCGCCGCCGCCACATGCCCGTAAGCCCGCCCCGACGCGTATGGAAGAGCCTGATTGGCAGGTCAAGCCACTACGTTCTTTCGCGGAGCAAAATATTGCTGCTTACGACGATGCACACGCGCAAATGGCTGCTTTTGGTCTTGAAGAAAGAGCACCGTCTCGGGGCAGGGATATCCCGCCTAGTAGGAACGGTGTGCCAATTCCGCCCAGTCTCGTCCCTGGATTTGTTCCGGAGGAAGAGACAGAGAGAGTTACGAGGGGGAGGGGATTGAGCTTCAATGAAGCCGCTTCTGCTGAGGTTGCTGCTCTGCTCCATCTCAATGCATCTACGCCACAAATGGGGGGGCAAATGCAGCACGTGCCCAGCAAGAACTACCATCGGCCTCAGGTAGAGGAAGTCCAGGATGTTGCGCTTTATCAGCCACAGCTCTTACCAGAGGACCAGGTTATTGAACGAACGAAGAAACAACGGCCAGCACCAATGGTCAAGCCGATGCCAATTCATGGCGAAAGAAATGTGGGGGCCATGGCTGAAGCGACTACTAGTATCAATAAGAGGAATTCGATGATGGTTGCCCCCGAGAGGAAGCCGGTACCACCTCCTTCGCCAAAGCCCTTAGAGGGACTTCCATTTTCACCTGACTCTTTCAATATTATCAACCCTGGCCCAGCTGTTGAAGCAGAGTCCAAGAAGCCCAAGAAGATGATTAGTCCTGGGACAAACCGTGTGCTTGATGGAACTGATATTCTCCCACCCGAGAGCTTTGCACCAGAACCAGAGCTCAAGAAGCGTAGCCCGCGTCCTCCTCCGCAAGTTCCTGCTAATCACAGGAAGGAGAGAGTTCTCCGTAGCTTGAGTCCTCTCCCGCCAAAGAAGGCTGAGAGATTGGCTCTACCTCCTCCACCTCCTTCTGTACCAAAAAGAGAATTTGTAAACCCCAACGACAGCGCAGTCGAGGCCCCCAGAGACAGGGAGCGGGAGAGAAAGAAGAAGCACAGGAACTCGCTGAGCATGGCGCTTGTGCCAAGTAACAGCTCGGGCTCGAGACAGGAGGGTACCAGCAGGAACCGTCATTCCATGGTTCCTGGAGCCATGGTAATGTACAACCCTCAGGGCGAGAGGGAACAGCGTCGTCAGGATAGGGACAGGAACAGAGACTCTCGGGCTCTTGTCCCTTCAAAGGGTTATGAAAATTACGGGTACGAAGAGCCAAGATATACTGGAATGGAGGTTGCCTCATATGCACCCACCTCCAGGGCATCGCGTGCCCCCACCTCAGGACCCCCAATCCCGGCGAAGATCCCAATCCCGGGCGGAAATGGCCAGCTGAGTAGGGAGGATTACTTGTTGAGCCAGGAGATGAGTATGATCAACATCGGGTCTACGAATCTGGGTAGAACCCGTAGGAGGTATTAATGCTGCGACGTTGCTATGGGTTTTTACTTTTGTTCTGAGTAATGATGGAAAATACGGGATGGGTCGGTGACCATGAATGCCGTGATAATTGAAGGGGGTCTTTTCTTACAATTTTTTCTTTTCTTTTTCGGGGACGGGTGATTTACTATCTCCATTTTCTTTCTCTTCTTCTTTTTCTTATTATTCTCTTCTCGGTTTTTGAATTTATTTTTTTAGCAAGAGTAGCGGGAATGTCGGTGCATGGGTCATACATGCATGGATACTAGCATGAAGGAGTTGTCTTTTCTGTTTCGAGTTGTTTCGGCCATTTTTTTTGGGGGGGGAGGGAGCAGAGGGGGTACTTTTGCATTGTACCAATATCCCATATCATTCATCATTCATCATTCATCATCATATTGTTACTGTTACTGTTCTGTTTTTCACTGTGGCGGGCATATATGGCAAGATACCTATCCGTTAAGTTACGTTAGTCCTTTTTTTTTTTTGTCGGCTGAGTCGATTCGATATATCTGTATCCTCTTTTTTTTTGTTCTTCGTTTCGATCTCCATTCTCCTCTTCCGTGCATGTCTGCTTGATCTTTTTTGCGTGTGCGAATTGAGTCCCTTCCCAATCCTTCCTTACGTTGTATATTATTATGTAACCCCCCCCCTCTTCTGGATATGAGGTATCATACAGGCAAGGAAAGAAAGCTTCAATTAAATCGCCAGAGATCTGTCGTAACAAAAAATCCAATAAAAAATCTTGTTTTTGGATCAAAATCGCCCTTGTCGTTGTGAAAAAAAAAATTCTTTCTTGGCAACCAAGCAAGCAGACAGGGGGAAAAGGAAAAAAAAAATTGATGCTTCCCCGGACAGGCTTGAACTGTCAACCTCTCGATTGCAGAAGAAACTGGTCCCCCTTGGTTGGAAGGGGGGGGGGGGCCCTCTGTAACAGTCGAACGCGCTAGCCAATTGCGCCACGGAGAACTGCGGGATTTGGGGGGGGGGGGGGGTCCTTGGCTGCCTCGTAAGCGCGAGCGCAGGCACTATCGGGAAAGGAGGGCGGGGGAGGGAGGGCGAGTGATGGGTGGTGAGAGCGATAAAATCAAGTGCGTTATAGGGGAATCTAGTGCACTCGCATCTTGGAATGGATATCAACAGAGACCCAACCAAGGCGTTGTTACCGTTCTGGTCTTCACCCCCCACCTTTCCCCCCCCTCTACCACACCATATTCACTACTACCCCGGCTCCCAGTCTACCACCTTCGTAGATGCTGTCTAGTTACTGAGGGTGCTTGAGATAGTGTGTAGATATCTCATCTAGGCTCCCCATGGCTCAAGTGGAAGAGGGATAAACCATACCGCTAGGATAGTCCATGATTGAGTTTTTTTCTTTTCCTCCTACAGGTACCAGGTGACTCTTCTTTGGCTATCGAGACTTCTTTTGAAGGCGAGATGCAAGTGCGGGGGGGGGGTAGTGAATTAGGTTCCTTGTTATGTTTTTCCCTGGGGGGTTGTGAAGAACAAGCTGGGAGGAAGTGGGCGGGGGAAGCACCTGGCGCGCAACTTTACTGGACCAAGCGAGTGATAGATCATGAGCACAGCAACCTTGCCACCTAGCCAAACACTGAACCCGAAGACCCCCCTACTCGTCGCCTCGCTAATACAACCAGGCACACCCATGTCAAGTCCAGGCCCTACCTGCAAAGATCAAAAAGAAATGCACAAGTATCGACATCGGCAGGATTTGAACCTACGCTCGCGAACGAAACAGATTTCTAATCTGTCGCCTTAACCACTCGGCCACGATGTCATGATTACTGACCACCGAGTCAGACGTTATGTTGCAGATGCCCGATTGGCTCTGAGCCGTGGCGCCGGAGGTGCTGCATCGGGAGTCACTCGATGACGTAGTGATGGCCGGTGCCGATAAGAGTCGGCTTCGGTAGCCGCCGAGACGCGGCGGGGGAAGAGAATTGGGCGGTGGCTTTAAATGGGGCTGTCTGGAACGATGATGCAGTCGGTCAGTGAATGAATTGGGTGGATTGGGGAGGGGGGGGGGGGAGAGAGAGAGAGTGTGTGTGAGAGAGTCTGTGTGTGGGAGTATCTATCACTATGCAGCCAGGCGGGTAGATTGTAGATTCCACCAGCACACCATCAAACACGGCCTGGGGGAGAGCAAGCATATAAACCCCTCCCCCCACCCCCACTGCATCTCCTCCGCCCCTCACCATGCCCCACTCCCCCGAACCCACAAACACGCCCCCTCCCGCACAACCCACCACCACCACCCCCTCACCCGCACAAACCACAGCATCGTCACGCCTCGCCTCCATCACCACACACATCATGAGCACCCCCACCCCCGCGCCCAAACCCGCCGTAACCTGCCACGTCCTCAACACCGCCACGGGCAAGCCCGCACCAGGCATCCCCTGCACGCTCTCACGCTTCCTGAAGCTCGACGACGGCACGCCCTCGTCGTCGTCGTTCGAGGTTGCGCGCGCGCTCACAAACGACGACGGCCGTGTGGCGCAGTGGGAGACGCGGCAGAAGGGCGCCGCGGGGAGACTAGTCGTTGAGGAGGGGTTTACGTACAAGATACGTTTTGAGACGTGGGAGTATTTTGGCGGCGAGACGTTTTTCCCGTATGTGGAGGTGGTGTTTACGGTGAAGGATGCGGCGCAGCATTATCATATTCCGTTGCTGCTGGCGCCGTATAGTTATACGACTTATCGGGGGTCGTAGGAGGGGATTGGATGGAGGGGAGTGGATGGAGAGAGGTAGATGGGAGAGGGTAGATGGAGGATGGGAGGATGGGAGAGGGGATTTCCTAGGCGGAGTTGAGGAGCTTTTGTAGCGTGGAGGTGTCAATGATTTTTTTTAAATTGTGTTTGCTTGTGGGATAATGTGCGGTCAATGATTAAATTGCGTTTGCTTGCCGGATATGTGCTGCCAATGATCGGTTGATTTTTGTTTTTATTTGTGAAATCAATCATCCGATATCAATGATCAACTCCATTCCTCTATTAAATACAAAGTACATAGTTCTAGTGATCTTTTATCCCATTACTATCTATCTATCTAAGCTCACCCAGTAGCATATCTATATACCCACCCACCCCTCATCCCCCCAACCACCCACAGCCTAGCCCAGCCCTAACTCCCGCCCTCCTTATTCTTCCTGAGCGAATTATAATGCTCCCCGAGCCCAAAACTATGCCTATAATACCCCAACCACACCTCGCCGCCCTCGGCCCCCTCATTCATCCTCTCCACGCCCCTCCCCTCCGCCTGCACCACATTCACCTGCACCCCATACGCCCTCGCCAGCGCCAACACCTCCGCCTGCCCCCCCCACTCAGCCGTCTCCCCCACCCGCCGCACATGCTCGCCGAAATCCCCCTCAATGAACGGCGCAAAGTCGTCCGGATGCCCCCCCATGAACTCTGCGCAGCGCCGCCGCGCGGTGCGGTAGTCACGCGCGGCATCCACCTGCTCGGCGAACGCGCTGTAGAGGCAGTGGCCGTCGGGCGCGATCTCGACCTCGGTGAGTGACAGTGACTGCAGCTGCGACGCCATCTGGGAGAGCTCGAGGCTGCGGAGGTCTGGCTGTGTGCTGGCGGAGGACGCGGCTTCGGAGGCGGCGGTGGCGAGGGCCGCGGCGCGGCGGGCGAGGGCGGCTTTGCGGCGGTGGGGCTTCTTGGTGGGTTGTGTGGATGGGGTCGGGGTGGGGTCTGTGGGGGTGGTGGGTTGTGGGTCTGACGCTTGCTCTGCAGCAGCTGGGGCTGCTACCTCGTCTTCTACCGTCGCAGGTGCCTCTACGTCTTCTTCTTCTTCGTCGTCGAGGTCCCCGGCACCACCACCGGGGTTCTCGAGCTCTGCCACCTCGCGCGCGTGGCGCTCCTTCAGCTCCCGCTCGAGGGCCTCGCACTCGGCGTTGACGCCCTTGCGCGTCTTTTTCGTCGCGGCCTTCTTCTTCTGCGTGGTGCGCGAAGTCAGGTCGCGGAGCTCCTTGCGGTGGCGGGCGAGTAGGTCGTCCATTGGTATCGGTATCGGCATCTCTCTCTCCTAATTGGCCGGTGTTTTGGGGTATTGTGGAGATGATATATCGCAGATGGACGGAAAGCTGTGGGTGGAGGTGTTGGATATCGAGATTCAGGAAACCCCCGCTGCACCCCACCGGACACAACCCTAACCCTGCTGCAACGCTCCGCGCACATGCAAGGGAACAAGCAAGCTCTCTCTGGGCCTCCGCTGCTCCGCTGCTCCATTGATATTCCTGCTGTATATGGAACAAATATAGCACTGCTATTCCACATTCCATACTGATATTCAGCCACTATAGCTAAAGAAACCCCCGTCATAGTACTACCCCAATTGCAATGGTGCTGTTCTACGACCTCTCCGCCAACCACAGCCACTCCACCGCAGCTCAGATCCTGCACGGCACCAGCAGCACTACCACCACCAATGCAATGACCCAGGAAAGGCTCAACAGGGAGCACCCGCTGTCGCGGCTGCTGGCGGCGTACCCGATTCTGGCGGGGATGGCCCAGTGGCTGGACCACACGGATCTCGAGAGCCTGAGCGGGGCGTGCTGGCAGTTCCGCGAGAACATGGGGCAGCACCGCAGTGGGCTGCTGCGGATGAGCTTGAGGTGCTCTAATTATAAGGACGGGGCGAGTGCGGTTGGGGACGGGGAGGAGGGTCGGGAGGGGCGATGCGGGGGCGGGGGCCGGAGTGGAGGGCGTTTAGGAGGAGTAGGTGTGTGAGGGATATGGTGGCCGGGTGTAGGAGGTGTGGGACGCCGTATTGTAGGGTGGGTTGCTTTTCTGATATCTTTATGCTGCTTTCTTTTGAGATTGCTCTCTGGCTATATACACACTCATCTGAGTATATATAATATCCATATATATACCACTCTCACCCCGCCCCCACCTCTCTATCTATACTTATTACCTGAGTATATATAAAACTCACAACCTCCCACAACCCTTCTCTCCCCCCTCCTCCCCCTCCTCCCCCTCCCCCCTCCCTCCCCCCGTTCCTCCTCACTCCACTCACCCATTCACAAACCACCCAATACCCACTAACCAACAACACCGATCCAGAACTGCATCCACAAGCCCTCAACGACAACACTAAACTGCCGCTCCGTGCCCCTCTGCGGCCCCTGCGGCTCCCTCCCGCCGCACCCCACCACCCCCGCGCGCTGCACCTGCGACAGCACAACATGGATCTGCAAGGACTGCATCACCTACACGTACGCCGGCGGCGGCAGCAGCCGCATCCCCTTCGACGTCAACTGGTACTTTGGCGGCCCCCTCTGCCTGCTGTGCCACGAGAAGCCCACGGAGAAGCTGTATCGGTTGCACCCGGTTGTGAGTTTCTTCTTCTTCTTCTTTTTTTTCTTTTCGTTTCGACCCTCACCTTTTTTTTTGGCGGGAGGTGTTAATGTAGAGTGTGTACTGTGTTTTTTTTATAGGAGAAATGGGTAAGGACGATATGTACGTGGTGCAACGGGATGGTGTGGAGCAAAAAGGACATCAAGGACATGGAAGACATGCCGACGGCGGCGGCGGCGCTGGGGGCCTCCTCCTCCTCCTCCTCTACGGCCGCCAGTACTGCTGTAGTGGCGACGCCGCCACCGCCGCCGCCCACGGGCGAAGAAGAAGAGGAGGATGGCAGATATACTTTTCACTCGTCCTCGTGTATGGGATAGTAGTAGGCAATATATTTTTTTCTTCTTTCTCAGTGACAGCGGGTGGGGAAGAGGGAAAAGGGTTATGAGGAAGGGCGAATAACAGGACATCGTGGCCGAGTGGTTAAGGCGACAGATTAGAAATCTGTTTCGTTCGCGAGCGTAGGTTCAAATCCTGCCGATGTCGTAGACAATTCAGGTCTCTCTTACTAGTACAGTCTATTGCGGGCTTGTGAGCGGGGGTCTGCTGTTGACTTTTGTTGAGTTTTGGTGGTAAATTTTAAATTTACGGCGCTGTAACGGGATTTGAGATTTGAGAGTCTTTTATTCATTCATTTTGAGTTAAATCTTATTGCTATTAAGATACATGCTTGAATCTTTATGGGGGCATTTGAGTGCGGGTTCGTGATGGTGGGTGGTTATACTAACGTCGGGGCTAGCACTAGCTCCCGCAGAACAAGACCAGGATAAAAACTCTTTAAGCTTTGTGTCCTTTTCAACGGCTGTGCTACGTGAATAACTTAGCTTCACACCCAATCTAAGAGGGAAAGCCCTTCGCAAAATAATAAAAAAAATAAAGCTATTCATGGGTGCTCACTCGGCAGCCGCATCATTTTCTATGATGCGGCGTGGGGGCTGGGAGATCAGATCGACTTACTCGGGGGGTGTGTTATTTCTCGTGATGCGATGATGTGGGGAGTGTTGGGGCGTGTGTTACTTTAGTAATTTCCGTGCAGGAATGAGAGATAGGCGGGAGGGACAGGAGGGAGGTTTTGGGGAGGGTGGGGGGGGAAGGTGTTTTGTGGGGATGGTTTGGGCCGTTCATGGGCGCTCACTCGGTGGTCGGGTCAGTTCCTGCGATGGGGCGTGGGGCGTGGGGGATACTTGGGTTAGTGGGTTTAGTTTCGGTTTTCAATCCGGTGGTGTGGGGCCCCCGGGGGGTTGGTTGGTTGGCTGGTGGCGGCCGGCCTTGTTTGATTGATTGATAAGAGTAGACTCGTTCATAGGCGCTCACTCGATACATACGTAACCGCATCACTTCCTATGATGCTTGATTGATTGATAGTTCATACTTCCTATAATGCGGCCCGAGTCTGTTTTATTGGAGAGCAGAGAGGCCTTCGTCGTGGAGATGGGCCTGCATGCTCATGGGCGCTCACTAGCTCGGCGGCCCGTGGCCGGTGTGTGTGGTTGATTAGTCTCAATCTAGGATTGATTGATTGATTTGATTGGTAATTCATTGATTGTATTTCAATCTAGGAGGTTATTGGGCTTGAATGGGCCATGGGCCCCATTCATGAGAACTCACTCGTCGGAAACCGTACCAATTAATCCCCCCCCCCCCCCCCATGACACTGTTTCTAGTAATAGCCCCTATAAGGTAATAGCCACAGAGTAGAGTGCGGAATCTCGTCGAGCCACAGAACGAATAGAGACTTCAAAAACTGCGGAATATATACCACCATTGGTTATACCAATCCCCCGAGTGCTGCTTGCGCCGGTTGCTCCTGGCCATAACCTCCTGGCCATCTCCTTTGTGCCAAGAGGTGTCAATGATGGCGAGGGAACAAATTACAAATAACTGGGAGGCCCCAAGCCCTTCTTGTGAGCAAGAAGACAGTGGGAATGGTATTATCGGCTAGCCCCCGGGTGGGGGAGGGGTTGCAAAGAACCCTGCCAGTGGCTGCGGTATGATATAGAAACTATCACTGGACCGGTCTACCAATTATTTCTCCAACGGGCTTCCCCCCTCGCAACCTACGATTCCCGGAGGAGGATCCCGCGCCTCTCCCGCGCTCGCCACGCACAATCAGCGAGCGAGCTGACAACAGCAACAACCGCACCCATCACCCGCCCACACCGCCCCACAACAAAAAACCACAACTCAATCATTACCACCCTCTCCACTGGGGAAAAAAGAAAAGTTTCAAATTATACAATCCAGCTACAAATCTCCAAGACATCGTGGCCGAGTGGTTAAGGCGACAGATTAGAAATCTGTTTCGTTCGCGAGCGTAGGTTCAAATCCTGCCGATGTCGTTATTATCATATCTAAATTTTTTCCTTCCTCCATCTTCTTCATACGATCCGATCCCGGTTGAGTCTTCAAGCTGTAGCGGACGGGACGGGACGGCTCGAGACAGTCAGTCCGCGGGAGGGAAATGATTTTTTGGTTGATAATTCTTTTGGATTTAAGGTTTGCACTAGTCTACTTTGGGTCATATATTGTCGATTTCAATTGTCCCTGCCCGCATGCGGCCGGGTGGCTACTGCTACTAATTGCTACAGAATAAAAAAAAACTACATGATATCATACACTCCTTCCCCCTCCCCTTCCAACTACAATTTCGGACTCACAACCCCACCACCATCAACCGTAATCGTCGCACCATTGACATATGCTCCCGCGCGACTGGCAAGGAAGAGGCAGCAGCCGGCCACGTCCTCGGGGGTGCCGATGCGGCCGAGCGGGATCGAGGCCTCGATGTGGCTGCGCATCTTTTTTAGGGTCGCCGCCATCATTTTGCTTTCGAAGGGGCCGCAGGCGAGGGTGTTGACGCTGGGAGAGGGGAGTTAGTTAGCGGGTTGGAATTGGAGGGAGGGGAAGGGAGGAGGGGGGGGGGGGGGGTACGTGATGTTTCGTTTTCCGAGGTGGTGTGCGAGGACCTCGGAGAGGTGGTGGAGGCCCGCTTTGCTGGCGGAGTATGCACTGTCCCTCACGTATTAGCACATTTCCTGCACTTCCTCCACCGCACACCGCACACCGGCACCCCCGGCCAACAAGCAGGAAACTCACAAAGTCTCCAACGCCGGCACCGCAATCCCATCCACACTCCCAATATTAATAATCCTCGCCGGATCCCCCACTCCCTCCCCCACCCCCTTCACCGCCCCGCGCTCCAGCAGCGGCGTACACATCTGCGTGACCGTAAACACCCTCTTCAGATTCAGCGTGAGCACGCGGTCCCACGCGGACTCGGGGTAGCTGTCATACCCCTCGCCCCAGTTGCTCCCCGAGTTGTTCACCAGCACGTGCAGGCGCTCCTCGCGCTTCTCCAGCTCCTTGACGAGCGCTTCGCAGTCGGACAGCTTGTACAGGTCTGCCGGGATGGCGTGCGCCGTGCCGGGTCCCATGGCGTTGAGCTCGTCGCAGGCGGTAGAGAGCGCAGTGGCGTCGCGCGAGGTGATGTACACTTTTGCGCCGTTGGCGATGAAGCCGCGCGAGATCATGAGGCCGATGCCTTTGCCGCCGCCGGTGATGAGAACGGTTTTGTTGCGGACGGAGAAGAGGGTGGGGATGTCCATTGTGGGGGAGGTTATCTGGGGATTGTGGGGGAATTGGGGGTTGTGGATAGAATTGAAGCTGTGGGGGGGGGGGGGGGGAATTGGGATTGTGAATGGAGTGAGATTGAATATAGCTGTGATTGGGGGTTGTGGATGTTATCTACTCGAGGTACTTACTCGGGAGCTGTGGTGCAGCCGAGTACCGAGGCTTGCAGGCACACACAGGCACACGCACACACCTAACCCTGGGTGCTGATCACCGGCTCTCACTCTGCAGCAAAGTGCAGGCGGTGTCACAAGAAGAGTCAGAACGACAGGCAGGGTCAGGCGTTAACACTCATCTACACTTCATGACATAGCATGCAATTATCATACAGAAAAGGTATTAAAAATGAAGAATAAATCGCTAACGAGGAGAGAAAAACCACAGAGTCGTAGATAATCATAAAAAGACTTTTTAGGCAACGCTATAACCAAACAATCCTTTCCCTCATGTACTCCCTCCATCTATTAATTAATCGAAAAAGGGAAACTATATATTCAGAACCCTCACTGACAATTAGTTGAGGTTGTACTTGTGTACCTCGGCCCTCCACTTGGGACCAAACTGTAGGAACGTGGTTGGTTAATTTTCTGCAATGGATGCGTGACTGAAATGGGAGACTTACCTTTCGCATGATCCACACAATACTCAGCGAGCACAGCCCCGCCAGCGACAGAATGGTGAACAACCACCCATTCCCAATGGCCGCAATAAGTGGCTCCGCAACCACACCTCCAATACACGCAAAAATGTTCCGAACAACTATGCAAATCATCAATCAGTACCAGCACCAATACACACCACCACCGGCAGAGGAAGTAAAACTCACAGTTATTCACCGCCACCGCCGAGCTCGACCGCCCCGGCACAAACTCCGTCAACATGGTCGTCGCCGACCCAAACACCAGCATGCTGCCGAACCCAAAGAACGTTGTCCCGACCATTGGCGCCAGCCAGTATAATCCCGCGTTTACCATCCACCCATAGTACAGAATTGCACATGGATACAGGATACCCGCGATCAGAACGTTGATGCCCATTCGGTCCTCGGGCCGGTATTCCAGAGGTGCGTCTTCGGGTACGCCGGATTCTAGGCTGGCTGCTGCGCGCCGTTTGTGGGCGGCACGCTTCATGATGGTGTCGGACCAGCGACCACCGATTTGGGAGCCGGCGACGTAGCCGAGTGAGGGGGGGATGTATAGAAGACCGACGATGATGACGTGGAAGTTGTAAGGTGATTTTGAGAAGGTGGTTTGAATGGATATGTTGAGGACGTACTGTTCAAATAACCAATTAGCAAAGTTTCTAACCCAGAAAGGATCGGGAGACATACTAAGACGGTAAAGGTCATACTGGCATAGAAAACAGTCAAAAGAACCGGCGGGAACTTCAGATATCTTAGAGCCTTGAGGGGATCAATGAAAATGTGTCTCGCAGTCACAGTCCACTCCTTGGCCTTCTTGATAGAAACTCTAGAAATGCTTCTTTCCAACGCATTATCGCCCTCCTTCTCCGAAGAAACCTTTGGTACTACTGGCTTCTTTCGGAGTGTCTCCGGGAGACCAAATAGCATCATGAACCATAGCACCACTCCGTAAATGGCTAGGAACCATTGGGTTGATCTCCATCCGAAACGTCCTGTCAAGGCACCACCGATAACGGGTGATAAAAGTGGACCGCATCTTTTAAATTCACAAATATTAGTAACAATTCTTGAAGGAAGTAGAGTAGATATCACACACAGAGGTCCCAGATAAAACCATCCCATAGCCTTCCCCCGCTCTTTCACATCCCAGATGTCGGCAATAGTACCAGCACCAACAGCTTGCACACTACTGGCCGATACCCCAGACATTACTCGGAATGCAATGAGCATCCCAATATTTACCGAAACAGCAGAACAGACTCCAAAAATCGTAAAGAGGGCAAAGGATATTATATAGACAGTCCTACGCCCGCTCCGCTCAGAGAGTGCAGACCACCAGAGAGGGCAAATGGCCATGGCAAGCATATAGAGAGCCACCGAGAGATTGGTGAGGGATTGAGTCGAATGAAGCTTCTCGGAAATTTCCGTCAAGGCAGCTACAATTTAATTGTTAGCTTGACCCAATTCAATTCCATGCAAATCAAAACTAGCTAGAACAAATAGAAATATCTAACTTTTGAGGAATTACAACAATTGGTAAGCTAGAAAAGAGATTATGTAAACTTACGAAACAGGATAGTACTAGCCATTGGGGCGGCGGCCCCTCCGGCAGCAACAAGGATGGTGATAAAGTTCTTAGTTCCTGTGCCATAGTCCTTTGGATTCTCAATCTCCGCCACCAGCCCAAACCTGCCGAGCATTCCTCTCCTTTCGTTCCTGGGAACGACAATCGAGGATTTTCCCGTGACTGTTCGAGCTACAGGAGCTTCTGTTTGCCCTCCCTCCTGCGCATGCGGTGTTGATTCGGAGATTGAGGATGAGGATATCACGGACTCGGTGTAGTCAGAAGCTGGTCTGGAGGTTGGGGGTGGCTTTTCGCCCATATCGTCTGAGTGGACAGGCGCCATTGTTTGGTTTCGCCGGTATAAAATCTGGGGTCGCTCTTGAGAGGGTCGTGAAGTATAATATCAATAAAGTATTATTATCGCTTTTCCATGAGAATAGAATAGTCTCAATTAGGCTGCTTAATGATAGTTGGTGATTAATCACAAAAATAAAAGACCAAGCACCAAGAACCAATTCTCCTTAATGATGGGCCACCCAAAAAAAAGAAGCAAGAGGAGAAGAAAAACAGCTCCATATAAGTAGTTTCCCGTAACCCCTTCATAGTCACATAACTCCTCCGTAACAAATTGGAAATCCTGAGGAAGAGACCGCCCCTAGTTGATAACCTCGAAAAAAATCCTTGGCCTTTCACAGTGCCGTCTTTTCCGAAGACCTCCCCCTAGTAGATAACCTGCGTAAACCGTACATTTCCGGTAATCTACGCCACAGGGTCATGGAGCTTGTGCATGAAGAGTGGATTTTTTTTTTTTTTTTGAGTGCGATTGTCGAGCTTGTGGGGGGTGATATGGAACCAGGTCCCATAGCTCAATCTTAAATGGTCGGTGATCTCGTGCTCAAACCTGTACTTCAGGTAGGTAGCATTGACAGGTACAGTCTCACCTAACTACAACTGTAGTATGCGGGTATGTACCTGATACCTACAGCTCGATGCCCCATTGGTAGTGGTTTGTTATCATTTCATGATAACAGCTCTCGAGATGTAGGATCTGCTTGTCTAACCAAGGTGACGTCGTTCAGATTATTTAACTCGGCTGTTCGGCTGATTTAAAAAAGACCGGTATATCCGAATTGCAAAAAAGGCATTCGGTTGAGAGTTGCCGCGAGGAAGGCGGCAAGCCGATTACCCCCCTTCCTCTTTGTGAGTAATAGCTTTCGTTCATGAAAGCACTTCTTTGTTCGACCAGCTGTGTTTTGTGTCACTCACTGTAAGGAGCACAAGCACAAGTAACATGGAACAAGAGAGTCGAGATGTATGGGCGACTCTGGCCCCAATTGTGTCACGGCACAGAGTAGATACAAATGTATGTACCCTCCAGGTACATGTCCTCCACAAGTTGTCACTCACTCACTTCCTGTCTTAGATCTGGAACGTCGGGAAGAAGCAACCCCAACCCCAAACGTCGATCTACCCGGCTTTACCGAACCGAACCGAGCCCTAAGACGTCTTGTCAACGGCCGCGTGAATTGCCGGAGTTGTCCAAACAACCCTTCAATCTGCTACTCCATTGGCCTAAGCTCTAGAATGGTTAGAATCTCGCGATTGATCAAAAGGAAGAAAAAAGCCGAGTGTTCCCCCCCCCCCCCCCCCCCCCCCCCCCCCGCGGCCGCCTGTCTCAGGCAGTGACCCGAAACTCAATTTCGAGTATCTACCCTCCGTGTGTGGAGGGAGCTTTCACAAACAGATCCGGTCGAATCCTTGGTTGATCGTGCCCAGATTGATCCACGGCCAGGGCGGGTGTTTGTGTGCGGAGGGCCTGGAATTGATGCCTAGGAAGATGATTCTCTGAAAGGGAGGCCGTCCCATGATCTGGACGTACATATGCGTATCAACTGAGCTGGTATGCGCTAGTTGGCTTTAAAGGTCCCATTAATATTAACATAATCATTGACAGTGCCAGTGTGGAATACATGTAGCGTAGATAATACATATAGTACATACATGCATCTACATGCCAGTGAATCCTGGCCCTTTGAAAGAGGGTGTGCATGTCTCAAGCTACTAATCGCTTGAGCAAAGATAACGTTTATTACATATAGACTGCGATCCTAGTATAATAAGCTACAAACCTCTTGATACTCAAGCTGGGCATGAAACTCATATTTTAGAACCCGTTTAATGTAGTTTCAATCATCTTTAAAAAAAAACGACAATTGGGCACTACACAATTTCTCGATCGAATTCAGGCTTTAATCTTTCGGCCAAATTGCTCAGAATGGACCAATCCACCTTCGATCGAAAATTCATTGCTGCCTGTCACGCACGCATCACGCATCACGCATCACGCTCGGAATTTCGGCACAGGCACTGTCATTTTCAAAAACGTGGAGTTTTCATTACCCCTCAAAAGAAAGAAAAAAACTTCCTTGAAGATTAGTCCGATACGGCTAGAATTACTTCCTTTACGAATTATCGAGCTTGCATCCTTCGTTCCCAAATTCCGGGTTATTTACATGGGCTAGGTATGAATGCCGGATGGATGAACTGAACTACAGATGTGCTATATTGGGATTACAGAAGCAAACACATGTATGACTCCTTCTATCTCGTACTGACGCCTTGGCTAGGTAGCACAATAACACAAAAACAGAAAAAATGACCGCCCAGACCCATTATTGCCCTTATTCTTCATCCACATCCTCTTCTGGGGGAATGAATGGCTCGACAAGCATCTTTGAGAAACTCCTCAGCTTGTCACTGCCACGCACTTCCTCAACCAGTAGAGGGCATTTAACAACGTTGAAATCCTCGTATAGCTCCTCGATCTGTTCCAGGTATTTTCTCTGCATCTTCCTTCGAGCATTGCACTGAGGGCAAGTTGAGCCCTTCTGTGGGAAAAGAAGCTGATTGACGACAATGCAGTGTGTGTCGATTTGGTAGTTGTTGAGTTCTTGAATCATGCGCTCGGTTTCGTAAAGTGAAAGGAACTCGGGAATGCACACGCAGATAAAGCTGTTGGTTTATCAGGTTAGTCACAGACAGTAACCCTTGGGAATACAAGACTCACGTTGTAAGATCGGGGTCTTTAAACTGCTTTGAGACCTCGCCGATAACTTCTCTCATACTCTCCATCTTCCCCATCATTTCCTCGACTCCGCCAGCTCCACCTGCCTGGGATCCTAGGATCCCGCTAAGCATTGGCCCGAATCGCCCACTCAGCTGGGAGATCTTTGAGAGAGCCTTCTCGAGAACGGTTGGGAATTGAAGGAAACGTAGTGTGTGACCTGTTGGGGCGGTATCGAAGATGATGGTAGAGTATGAGAGGGATTTGACTTGTTTTAAAACTTCGGCAAAGGACATTGCCTCATCCACACCAGGGATCTAGAAACAATTATATGTTTAGCTCGATTTCTTGCATATAAGTAGAGTTTGAAGAAATACATACACTAAAAGCCAAGTCTTGCATCATGCTCCCCAAAGGATTTGCTGCATTTCCTTCAGCTACACACCCCCGGCTTCGTTAGTAAAGGTCCCGAACCAGCTCTATCTTCATCTGCAGGCTCTGGAGGTTGCAGAAACTTATATGGCACAGCATTATATCGTACCATTCTCTATAAGCTCCTGAATGCTTCCATTGGGATCAATCTCCATCGCACTCAGATTGTCGAATCCATCGACCTTTCTCGCCTCTTTCCCAAACTTCTGGTTGAACGCATCACTCAAGTTGTGCGCGGGATCCGTCGAGATCAGCAGGACGCTTTCGCGCACCTGTGCAAGCTGGATGGCGAGCGAGCATGATGTTGTTGTCTTTCCAACACCTCCCTTGCCTCCAACAAAGATCCACCGTAGTGACTTTTGGTCAAGTATAGACTGGAGAGTGGGTTCGAGGGGGTCAAGATCTGCGTCGATGCTTGCAGCTGCCATGATTATCTATACCGGATATTCGATTGTTTAGGGGAGTTGTGTTTGGTGAAATGTTTTTGGTTTTATGCTAGGGTATATTGTTAGATAATTTAGCGGGAGGGTTGTCGTGGGGCAGCAGACGTGGCAGATCAGCGCGGGCTGTGACGTGACCTATTCAAGACTTGTGGCGGTTTGTGGCTCACCATTCGAGTGCCAGATTTCGGTACAGCTTATTAAGCAAAACTTGGTAGGAAATCGCTAAACTGAGTTAAAATGTTACAGCTAGGCGAGGTGAGTGCCTTGGTCTGCTCATTCGCCACTGACCCAGGTTCGTCACTGACCCCGAAAGTGCTGTATGTTTGACCCAGAGCTAGAATGTATGTGGTTAAGGTTGGGGTTCCTCATTTGTTCCAGTCAAGAAAAATGAGGATTCTCCAGACTCGGGCCAGTATGTTCTTCTCTCTGTTATAATATAGTAGAAAGAGTTATAGACGATACCAATCATGCTAACCTATACTAAACTTATATCACATCACTGTTTTCAATTACCTTCATACTTTATCACTCGCTGGATCTACATACGTACATATAATCTCCGGGAGTTAAGGTTTTTGCCTGGCTATGTAGCTTTGTTTTTGGGGCGAAATAAGGGCTAGTAGTTGCAAATTAAGGATGCCACACGCCCTAGTACCTAATTTTTCATTTCTAAGGTACAGACCCTTCGTGACCGTCACGATCCTACGTGTACTTTTCCTTTAACAGAGTCCACCAACAGGCTAGGAGGTATCAGATACATTTACAAAACTTCATCCTATTCGACACACCCGGGCGCCCTACATCTCATTAATCATAAATTCTCTCTCCTTAGACTATTTATTGGGTGTTGAGGCATGGAAACCAATCATAGAGTCAGCGCTGGATCCCACACCCTGTCAACCATGATTGACAGTCTTAGACCAAACATCGCGGTGATTTATATGTTTGTTCTTGTTCAGCTCTGTCAGTTGGGAAAAGAAATCTTCTGTGTCATCATCGGCATTCTCATAATTCAATCCTATACGTCAGATTACAATATTCTGCATAATATTAACCTCAATCTCGAAGTTTCAAATAACACCGCACCTGGAATTTACGTTGATGATCAAGATGATCATACGACTTTATACGCCTCTCTCGAAGCTATGTCTGGATTTCTTTTTTCCTGGTTATATCATTCGTTATGGAACTTGATTCTTTACTTCCTCTTTGGAATAGTAGCTCTAAGTTTATGGACAATATATAGGATGCATGGCTGCAAGCGTCCCTGCCGCATTATAATTAGGGACTTCGTTTCATTCACAGCATTCACTTTTTTCGCTACATCAATTCTTGCAATGGTTGCATGTGTCGTACCGGATGATAACGCTTTGAAGTTTTATGTTGGAGTACATCATGGTGAATGGCTGATTGAGGGCTTGGAGCAGAATTGGTTGGTGGTTTTTGGGAGATAGTTTTATCGGGTATAATATACGAGACCTTTAGCTCATCTGTTGTAAGGACATACCTACACTTATGCCGTGAATCTATTTCACAGAGATAATGGAGTTGGTACTAGGTTATGTATGTTTAAGTCAAAGGAGGCACTTGTTCTTAAAATGGCCGGTCAAGTTTAGTATAAATATTGTAAAGGAGTTTTGTACGCGTACGTAGTACCGATGAGATAATATTTCTTGTGGTACTCTCATTGCAAGCTGGGAAGGAAATCAAAAACCTATGTCTGTATGAGCAGTAAATTTGTCAGAGTCTGCTGCATTAATTCGAATAGGCGGCCGGTCACACAAAACATTGGGGTTGCCTTTTCAAGCCAGTATGAGGAGGCGTATTTAAGACAAATGACCAAATACGGGAATTTCAACGTCTTGTGTGACCGGCCGTCTATTCGAATTAATGCAGCATGGCACGGAACAACGGCATAGTCTTGTAACTCCGTTGGATTTAACACTATTCAGAATTCCCCAAGGATCTTCTAGTGCAGTGCTTATGGAAAGTTTAATACCGAGGAGCGTATAGAACATTAAAATCTACATACGTTGATTAGTATAAATGATTGACTCTGCAAGTTCGAACATAGTCTTTCTACATGTAACTATAGGTGTTCCCGTGTACCCAGGGGTGCCGGAAAGTGATGCAACGACTCAATTTACTACTCACGATTTCAACCACATGCAACCAAACTTTGACTTTAACGAAGCAGCGATATATAGTATATAAAGTAAAGAGAGTATGAAGAATTCATCAATCACATCAAAATGAAAGAAATTACATGTAAGGTGGTTGCGAATTCACTAAGACCTCACCCTATATTTCCAAGCCGTTGCATCACTTTTGGGTACCCCTGGGTACATGTAGCTATACTTCATATCTAAAATGTTTGGTATGTTTAAATAATCCTGATTGACCTGATTGTGATTTAAAAGTATTTAAACCACATCAACGAGCTCTTTGTACACACTAGGCTAAGCCAAAGATACACATAAGTAGCACCAAGTATTTACGGGGTATTAACCTTCAACCTCTAGAATTATTTTCTCCTCCAAACACTCACGTAGTCTGAACCTTGTCCAATCTTGTGAGTCCTCTCAGGCTTATAAAATAGGACTTTCTTGAAATTATCTCCCAAGAGTTCATCATAAATTTTGCTCGTTAGGCCCCATGGTGGGCCCCCAGTCTCTAGAGGCTTGTAGAGCGGGAACTCAAGACATATAAGCAATCCATGTTGCGGCGCGATGAGTTCTGCCATCCGCGCAGCCCACTTGGCACGAAGTGTTGGATGTAGAGCGCAAAGGAACTACACTGTAATCAGTAAACAAGCGTGCTACCAATCGCTAACATAGACTCACTGTATAATCATAGACAAGATCAAATCCTCCCTTTAGGTCAAAGTGCAATTTCTCGGCCCAATCATTTTTGAAAAAGTCACCCAAAACTATATGAGATTGTCCCCACATCTCGAATGAATGTTTCGACTGTGTGTTTTTCTCTTCCTCACTCTGCGAGGACACCCACTCACTGGCTGCCTTTACGGCGGTTTCGGAGATGTCGAGACCGAAGGCGTCGTAACCATATGTTGAGAGCAAGCTTGTATCATAACCACGACCACACCCCTAATTGACAAATGAACAGTCAGAAAAATAGTAGATCATGACCTGGTCAAACTTACGGGAACCAACGCCCTCCTTCTTGTCTTCAATGCATCTCGCGATCTAAAGAAATCGTGCTCCTCCCATTGTACGAGTAAATCGACTAGTGCCGGATTCGCTGCTCCCTTATCCCAGGGCAATTCGCCGTTATTCCAAAGCTCAGACCATTTGTCTCCGTGCTGTTCCAGCGGGCTAAGAGTCGAGGATAATCAGCAACATTGCGGGGTAAGATGGGCTCGGTAAGGGCTTAGATACATTGAAAAATGTTCTTTCAAACGCTGGCGCTCGTCTGTGGGTCTGTCTTGAACCGGGTCCTCTTGAATGGATGCCATTTCAGTGTCGGAGTGGTATTGTAACTCAAGATAGAGAAAGCTGTGATGTCACCTAGTACCTACTGGTGGTGCATGTAGGTACTGTGGCCCGAGTTCTTCAAAGTGAACCAAAGTGGAGGATGATTTTGTATCGAAAGGAGGATGATGATTATATTCAAGTGATCGCCCAATCTATCACTATATATACTAATGCCCTTCTGCCATGTTGTTCTCTATAGTTACATGTCTTCTTGTGTGTCCTCTGACCACGTGACTGACAGTACAGGCTCAGGAGATTTAGTAGCACCCTAACCCCGGGCGGCCTAGTGACATTCAGAAGTGAGACAGCATACAAGTCAGGCACGAAATAACTTGATCCCATGGGATTCCCCCTCTTCCTCGTTTCAGAATCTTCGAAACCATTGGACGACAGAGGTGGCATATGCAAAGTAACTATTTTGGGAAGGATGCACTACACTTCTTTCGGAGAACTTAGTAGATGGCGTACTTTGCACCTGTGAAAGTCTTCGACGTCTGTAAAGGCCTGGTTTGTAAGACATCTTTTGACAAGATCCTTTGGACTATGCGCGTCACTAATTAGTATTCCTCTTGTGTCAGAAGATGCCCCCAGACAGAACCTCTACTACAATGAGGTCAAAAAATAATATTAATTGTTTCAAAAGACATTCTGGTTTGAATTCGCTGAGGGCCTTGCGAAGTTTACGGCCGTCCGTACAAGGTTACCTATTGGAGGGCTTTGATGTTGCCCAGTATCCACTTCATGGATGATATGCAAGCTGAGTTTCAGCTCAGATGCCGCGAGTATTTTTTCTTTTTCCTTTTCATTTTAGAAAATCGTGGGGTTTCCAGATACTTTGACAAGAAAGTTCTTTATTTTTCCGATAGCATTTATCCAAACGTTTCGAGAAGAAGCCAGCAGTAATAATTTTGGCGTCAGTCCAGAGGAGGTGTGGTGAGGTCAAGCCCGAAGATCAGCAGTAGGGATGCTTTTGCGCGGATGAAGAAATATCTCCGATCAATTATATGAATACAATTTGTAGATCAGGTCTCCTTGGGCTGAATGTCTACCGGGCTTGTCTTTTCCCGAGCGGGTCGATGTCCGCGTTGTTCACATTCTTGGAATGCTGCCGGGTCTATTGCTCGAACAAAGAAGCCTGCCGAAAAACACCCTCGAGGTTATCTAGTCAAGAATGTGCACTCTACGTTGAGATTGTTACGCGGTTTGTCCAGCTGATCAATACGCCAAACATTGGAAAAACGTGGGGTCCATGAATCAACAGCTGTGTCTCCAACTTGGTTCTTAACTGAGACCAGGCCAAGTTTAAATAGCAAGGTCGGCGAAAAGACGGGCCGGAGTTAGCTAGGCGTGCAGTAAGGTACATGTCTATCCATAATTGATTTTTTTTTCCGGCCTGGAAGCGATGTACTTGATTGGTAAACCTCAGGATAAGAGATGTGAAATAATATTTATTTGTGCCGCAATTCTCAGGTCCCGCAAAATCTGCAGCTCGGGATCCGGGATCCATCCCTTCACAAAGCACAGCAGCACACACACAACGTCCTGGCAATGGATATATCAGATCAGCTACGAAAAATAACCCCAGTTAGGAGTCAAGAGGAGGCGAGAACTTAAGATCACTCGAATTATTTGTCTTCATCACGAGGCGCCCCCCCCCCCCCCCCCCAACCCCCCCCCCCAAAAAAAAAAAAAACATTAAATAAGTGCGGTGATAAGTATATTTGGGTTTGATATTTGTGCCAGAACACACGCAATGTCTTGCATGCCAGCCTTGCAATGCTGCACTAAACTGATCTGCAAATCTTGATTCTCGGGGCGGGTGCTCAATACTTTAAATTAGCGAACCTAAATACGGCAATGGTAACCATTGAGGTCCCCAACGGAACTCACCGTAAAACAAGTGGGGCTTGTTTCCCACACATATGTGTACATGTGAGTACACGCGTTAGCCCGCTCCACTCCTCCTCTTCGGCAACTTGCTTCCTCAAATCGGGACGTCAAACAGCAGTGCTTTTATATGCACCCCCTGGATCCTGCCGCTGGAGACATTCCGGATCCTTAACATTCCTGAGTGGGGGCACAACCTTCAAGCTACTTCAGGATAGATTGCCCTCTGTTTCTCTCTCGCTTAATTAAGGTGTTGCATCACCACATTGCATGCAGAAGAGTCCTGCAGATTGCGCAGTTGTTCATCAAAGTGGGGTGAAAGGAACAGTAGCCCTAGCCGCGGGTACGTGCGCATGTAGTCTTCCCAAATTGACTTATGATGAGTGGAGACACTACACAAGTATCTATGGTTGCCACCATACCCGAAGGAAGGGGTCAATAAAAGGAGGAGGTTGCCCCCCCTTCCGCCGAATTTTGACTTAATCCACCTTTGACGTCTGATCCTTTCACATACCGCAGCCAGCAACGTCCACCAAACTCCTAGCCGCACCCAGGCTGACATCGTGGATATCATTCTATATTGAAAGATATCTGGATTTCAGCATCGAGGATATGTGAAATCATGAACCTCGAATACAGCAGAACCTCCAAGAACGGATTCTCATTGTCGAGAGCAAAAACTAAAGGAGACTCGAATATTATAGGAGCGTACCAACTATTATCTGCCTTTCGAGAGCTCTCTTGAGGTCACATAAGAGGGATGTTTGAAACCCTATCATAATCCGTCAGCAACATTGTCTACTCGGCCTTTTATATCATAATAAATGGAAAGGTTTAGATAGCGGCCTTGGAACTTTGGGGATCTTTAGTATTGCGACACAATGCTCGATAATATCAGGAGTCTGATTCATTCCATAAAAAAACATCTGCGTTCTCTGATCACAACAATGAATGGTAGAGGCGATTGGTGCTTAGCGTCAGGTTTGAGAGATGTGGTTATTATCTTGCACCCTAACCCTATGGGTACATCATGACGTCTGAAGACCGCTCTGACCGCAGAATTATCTAATACTCAACTACATCAGTACACTTTCATGATGAAACACGAGAAACCTACCCTTACCGCAATTTTTCGAATCCATCTCCAGGCTGCCGACGGTAAATCTTCTTGTGCCTAAATTTTTTTGTGCCGACAAAAGTTACAGAGACGGAGCGATGAGGAAAGAAGCGGGGTCAGTTCCAAATATACGAGTGTTTAAAATTCGAGCATTAACAACACACCCGTTTATTAGGCCTATTATTGGATCCTCCTTTTAAGGACATACGTTGAATTTCATGTGGGTCAAATAACCACGCGGCAAATAACCTGGGGTTCATGCTGCTTAATATGCATCACAGCTCGTTAATCTTCGATAGAAATGAAGGCAAATGTATGCTCTCATTTTACGCATCATATTACACCGAGTTGTATATCAAGGCTTATTGCAGACTATCCCAAGGTCAAGGAATCCCAGCACTTCTTGATGCTTCTGTTGATCATGTAGCTGTGTTAGGCCGGCCTCAGATCCAGTTTGTATCTTAAGGAGGCGCATGGATTTCAATCAACCTTCGTTAATAGAGACAAGTCTCGGGGCAGGCCCTTATTACACTCCAGTACTTGGGTCTTTCGCTTACCAGGGACTCATTTCAGCAAGGAAACCACCCGGAGCAAGTTGGGCGTAATAGTCCATCTTTGGCGAAAAAAGGTTATCTTTACCACAATAAACATCGTCTTGTGCCGCGTGCAGTATGCATCACATCTGCTCCAATCAGGGACTACTACCAAGACCACCAGATCTTCACATCCATGTATGATCAAAAGATTTTTGACTGATTTCTTACCGCTGGAATCAGATAATTTTCGCTGAATGGTGGTTTTTCTCGCCCCATCGGAGCTTAGGCACTACCAAAAAGAATCATGGGAGAAATACACACTAGAGAGTAACCATCCAATACGCTAAATGAACGGGCCTAAGACATGAAATTCAAGCTGCCAAATCACTCTGGCATAGGACGACGGGTGCCAACACTTATATTATGATGTAAAACATTCTATTTACAAAGATGTGCCATCACACCACTTCATCAGCGCACGCCTCTAAACTAAGCGGTTGTAACTGGGAATCGAGTGGTGCTGCTGCATTGTCCGCCAGTTTTGAATAAGCTTCTGAGGCTGTAAGCTCTACACTGCATCGAAGAGATGAATCACATCCGGAGCCGCTGTTCCATTCCCTTGAAAATGCACAAACACTCGAGCTTACGTCCTTCATTCAAAACTAAACTTCGAGTTCCATTCTGCATTGTGCATAATGCATAATCCACACTTATGCGTCCGCTTTACCAAACTAACTCCCATGGCACTGGGGCGCAGGGAGCAGCATGGATCACAGAAGCTTGTAACCGCCTCCCCGCATGTATGCCTCTCAATAAATCCAATTTATCCAGCCAAGACTATGGTAGGATTGGATTTTAGGATGGATGCCGCTTTAAGGTTTAATCTCAAAAAATTTCATTTCTGAGAGCCGCCGGGGTACAATCTATTCCCGGCTTCCAATACATGCCTGGAAACTTCTCATTACTACTGAAAGTGAGAGAGTGAGTCAAAGGAAATGATCAATACCAACTTGGACAATTTAAAAAATATTGGCCAAGAAAAATAAACCAAAAAGATTAATTTCAATCTGTCAGATTTACTAGACTTCCAAAGAAAGCAAAATTTACAAAGCTAAACGAGAATAAACAACGACACTTCGCAAAAATGCACAAGTACCACCGGGGCCAAAAAGGCTAATAAACCAGCTACAAATAAACCCTCCCCAAATGCCGGAACACCAGGAGCCGCCGCCATTTTTACATAGGAAATATGTTATTACGGAGATTTGATTTGAATATCCCCAAATTCATATCACACACTCTTTCTTGGGGCATTTAGCCTCTTCAGCACTTCAACGCTCTCCTGTATCAGTCCCCACCTGATGCCCTCCATGCTGCCCTGGACAACCGTCAACAGGCCTGCCGTGCGCGTCTGCCCCCTCACGTGCACCAAATCTTCCCAATTATCGGTGTTCATCTGTCGCAGGTAATGGCTAATGTCTTGATGTGCATCCCAGATAACTTCATCTTCTGACGCTTGAACGCCCGGGCCAATAGCTGAGGACGAAAATTGGCCATATGCCCAACAAACCAATGTTGCGACATACATCGACCAGGGAACATGGAAATGTTCAAGATATAATTGAGGTCGACCAAGGGACCTTACTAGGATCTTAACTGCGTGCCATGTCGCAAGTTTGGCAGCAGCAGTATTTGCCCACTGCTGAATCTCAAACTTGGCCCCTTGATGTTCATCTCTCTCGGAAGTCCGTTTGAAGATTCTGCTGTCACCGGCGGTGGTGATGAGGTTGTGTATATTTGTGTGGAGGGAAATGTAGGCCGAGTGATACATGACCATATTTTGATCGCTGGTAATCTGGGAAAGATGTGGACTCACGTTAATGTTGTAGTAAGTCGCCCACTTCTCGTACGCCCGCAACAGTTGCGATTGCTTAGCTGCAGTTTCCTCTGGGCTTGGTCCTATAGGAGATGATCGTCTATGGAGGTCAAACCCGACAGATATCAACCCGTGCAATATAAACATGGAACTTAAGGGTGATAGAACGGGAAGCTGGCGCTTAGGGTCCAGGAAGATACGAAGAGTTTCCAGAAAGCTCAGAGTTTCCATTTGACCATCCAAATATCCCACCCACTCTTGAGATGTGTTGGCATTCCAAAGGAATTCTTCGCAAGGAAGATACACGCGGTGATCAAATGCGGTCTGGCACATCTCACGACCAAAAATCGTAGCTTGTTGTACATCCCAGTAAAAGAACAGCAGAGCAACCCTAGGACAGTTAAAAACAAGCACCATTACAACCAACGACAATATTTATCACGGCTTACCTTTTCCGCGACTCAAGATCTATCCAGTTTTGCCATTCATTGTCATAATTTAACTCCAGTCCTGATCTGTGATAACGCTTAATCTGCTCTAGAGGATCTGTTGTTGGAATTTCACTACGTCGTAGAAGCTATGATATAATCAGGAGAGATCGCAAATAATAAGAAGATAGGGGGCTCTACTTTCATCAGGATAACATCAAGCGGTGCACCATCAAATTGTGGCCTTGTGCACTTCATTTTTCCGAAAATATCGGTCAATAAAATAGTTTGCTGCAAGTAGGTACTGTTCGAATTGTGCGTTGAAAACTCATCAGACTGATACCTTGTCAGCTTGTAAACATTGCAAGTTATTAAATATGAGAACAACCATACATTGAGGATCAGCCCTTTTACTTTATCATACAACATCATCCCAAACTGGTGGTCTTCGTCGGATGCAAATGAGGCTCCTAGTGCAATTACAATCGCAACCAACATAACCAATTGCAGGCTTGGTACAAATGTGGGCCTGTGGAGTACCGGAAACAAAGGATGGAACTTCGTCCAATAGTTTCGGAGGTATTGTTGCATTGAAGACGCACTGGTACAATCGCTAGTATGCAAATTTGGTATGTTACCTAACAACATCAATACCTGAGACCGCACTCTGTCATCTATTTGATGGAAGCTGGGGTCGCAGTTCATGGCCACATTTTGATAGTGAGTCGTTTCTAATGGATTCAGGAATGGTAAACCCGTGTTCTGGGCGGAATTCATCTCAATAATTGATTGCTCTTGAGATGTACTGTCCTCAAATAACCAGGCATAATTCTCCCATGTTGGCATTGGCTTTGCGTACAAATGGTGATCCATAGATAAGGCTGGAGGCCGCTGCATTATTTCTGGGTGTGAAGTCTCAATAAAGTGCTCTGACTGTCTTTGTGGCTCGCTATGTTGCAGATGAAATGGAAGGTGAGCTCTTCGAAGTCCGGATGGAGAGTTTGCATCTGTAGTGGAATAATCTAATTGGGAGTCTCCAGAATTGGATATTGACATATTCGGCGAGAAGCCAGATGCATAATTTGTCATGGAATTCGAAGAATGGGGCGTCACCAAAGAGGATGCAGAAGGAGTAGATTGATGGGGCGAATGAGAAGTAAGAATCTGTGGAAGAGCGTTCATATCCGTATGGACTCGAGGCGTTGCATGAGGATTAGAGTCAAATACATGCGCATTTCCTCCATAATCACTTGTTGGTGCCGGACGAGTAGGCATGCCCGAAATTCCGTTTATACCGTATCGAGCGGCAAACCCAGTATTTCTAGCCAGTGCCAGTGTCTGAACTGCTTTCATGGCTTGCGTGGCGCTGAAGGAGGAAATAGGTTAGTTAACCTCCACCCTAACTGGCCTTGATCAAGTCTGCAATACTCACTGTCGTTCTGTATGGCGAGACAGGAGATCCTGCCGGACAAACGTCCGTTCGCACATTTCACATTTGTAAAGAACATCTGTATTATGGTTTAACTGATGGCGACTAAGTTCAAATTTTATTAGTACCACAAAATATACAAGACCTAGCTTTCCCGGAAGTCAATACCGTAAGTGTTCCGCCCTCGTGAATACCTATCGACGAAATATCAGTCCCGCAAACGACATTCAAATATAAATATTAACAATGGCAGACCTTATCGCAACTAGGATGATTGCATGCGTGTACCCGTTTACCTTTCTTTGCTCGACTTATTCTCTGAGTTGGCGTCGTCCCTTCTTTGATAGAGGGAGGTGATATGGTAGCCATGGCGGTCGAGGTATCTTTTGTGGAGGTGGCGGTATGTTTCTTCTTAGTTGTGGATCGCGCTGTTTTAGTGGTGGCCCCCAATGTTACCGGGGAAGAAACAGACGTCGCAGCAGGGACGGTGCCAGTAGAAGTAAAGGACGGACTTCTTGATGATGACAATACTTCCGATGCGGGCGATGACGATACAGATGGCCTGGGTTGATATAAATGAGGCGGGGGAGATTGCTTTACATGAATAGCGTCGTGAGTTCTCCCGTCACTCGAACCGGTAATTTGGCGGGACGGAGCGCTTTTGATATCTGCCATGACTTGACTGAGAGATGTGATATTATTATAGTTTGCAGTGGCCCTGCCTCTTTTTCTTCCTCATTCACTACCCCGTCGGCTCCTGGTTAGCTCAGCCCTGTGAGCCGGACTCTATTCTTCCCGTCGGCGGTTGTCTAACGGGGTGTAATGTCGAATACAAAGACTTAGTGGTGGGTGTAGGAGGGGAGGAGGGGAAAGCCGGGTGAGGTTGGAAGAGAAGATATTAGACCCTACCAAAAGACGTTGTTGATATTGTTGATATCACAGAAGGATGATCTCGAGCTTCCTGTGAAGTACAGTGGAGGGAAATCTAAATCTAGGTAGTAGGTACCTACAGTAGCTGTAGGTACTGTACGTACTGGGGCGAATAGCAACTAAAACGCCTCAGCAGCCACTACTGATCGATTGGTTTCCGGTAAGGTACTCTCTTTATTCCTCTTGTTCCTTTTTTTTCTGTCGAACTCCGATTTCGATTTCTGACCTCTCCCAGATCCGTTATCCTCCGTCACTCTCACTTCCACTCACACACTCTCTTTGGTCGATGCGTGAAATAGCGAATCTTAGAGAGCAGCGCGGCGATGGTCACGGAATGTAAGTGAGTACGCCGTCAGACTCGTCATGGGTATTTCGAACATCCAGAAAAGAGGTGCAGCATCAGCGCTGCGTGTTTCTGGTCGAAAATTCCCCGTCTTGATGTCCCACACATCTGTAATGCGGCTGAGCTATGGATCTTCTCTCGAACCTACTCGTGGGAAAGAACTGAACAGCCTCAACCTGCTTATCCCTACTAGCCCTCCCCTACTCCCTTACTTCCCCAACTCAACTCCCTCCAGGTGCACTCCCTTTCTTCCTCCCCCCCAGAAAATCGGCCATTTTGGAACATGGTTGAGGGGCAGGGGTCAATAGTGTGCAGGCGGTTTGCTGAACCTCGTTGGTACGGTGTGTGGCCAAGTCCTTTCCCCAACCCTGCGCAGTCGGTCGCGGGAGACACAAACGTACCGTCGGTCAGCTGGATACAGAAAATGGCCTAGATGCCAAGAAACTACACAGCTGCTTATCGGACAGACGATTGGCTTGCTAACCGGAGGTGAGCCTATGCATCGGTAAAACGGTTAAGACCAACGGCGGGAAATATTCCTTGGGAAGACATCTGGTAACCCATATGGTTGAATGGGGTACTGTAGAGTCAATAATCGTTGATACTGGGTTTTCCTACTTGGTAAACCTAAGACTTATTACCCTAGAAGTCTACTATTTTGCGGTGGTATTGCCTGAACGAGTAAGGACCAGAAATTCCCGTGGTAACAATGCTTCCATTTTGCTTCTGCAGCATTCTTTCGGGGAGATGGCTTTCCAACGAAGTAAAGTACGTATGTACAGTACTTGTGGTTTTGGTTGCACTGGATGCAGCTTGCCATAAGTGTAATACCTTTGTTGAACACGCCTTGATATCAATATCCCTGCTTATGGTGCTTGAATCACCAACCAAATACCAGACCAGTCACCCAAGAGTTCCAACAGAGAGGAATTGACGCCATGCAACTAGATAAAGCTACTTGAGGATATGTTCCCTCTGCATACTAGATCTACATCTGAATTTACCACTTATAATTTTGATTCCAGGGGAATTAACACCTTCAGCGGCCATACTATTCCCTTTATTTTGGAACCTGGTGCTTTCTAAAGATGTCGTGAGCGCAATATCAACCACTTGCCTTTTGATTGGAAAATACGCTACATACATCCTGGTTCCAGCCAGGAAAGGGAAGGCGGGACTAGAAAAAAGAAAAATAGCACATATCTTCAAAGCGCTTACACATTTACCCACGGAGCGGTCTTTGGAAAAGTGTACGATTCTCCTTACTCTATTATGCATATTTCTCGGGTCATGTATTGCCGCCTGTACAGCTGTTAGATGCAGTTTTGGGTTGATGCCCACAATAATAGCTTTACATTTGCCACAAAATCCATAATGGATTGAGTGCCCGTCTGCCTTTAGATGAGTTACTGATATTCAGGTCCCCCGGAAAGTTCGGAGAAAATGAGAGACAGCATGCAATCTTGATACACGACAAACCACGAAAATGATCCCACCACCAATCCGTACTCAGATATACCAATTTGCAAAAAAAAAAGCCATGGTTCATCGTACGATTGTTGATGATTTGCGGCATCAGCAAACCCTGTTAGACCCGCAGGGAATAGGGTTAGCCAACGAACCGGAGTCTCGGTAAGTGTTAGGTTTATGGGACAGGATCTCCCAGAGCGAAAACGTGTTATTGCGCCGCAAAAAAATTACAGGAACACTACGGAATTCGAGAGTATCCTGGCGAAACCTTTAATCTCGTATCCATCTAGTACCATTACACCGAAGCACTGGTATGAAGTACTGAAGGTATGTATTTACAATGAAATTCCTGGCCGATAGGCGTCGCTAACAAGAATCCGGTCTATCTGCTTTGGGGTAAGACAGCTGCGACCAATTGATTACTCGGCAGTTATTGTTTTGGCTAGATCCAATCTAAACAGACCACTAGGAATCCCCTTTTCGGCGGAGCTGCAATCTATGCTTGAGCACAACTTCCGGTCGACTACTTATTCGTATTTCACAAATGGGAATGGGAGTTCCCAAAAAAGAAAAGAGAAACAATTGGACCCTAGAAAATAGTCTCAAATCAAGATCTTTCGGGTAATTTAAATATTACGCGGTGGCTCAATGCCTACATCAAAAAGAGGATGGTTAGAATTTTTATTTGTCAAGTACATGCAGTACTTAGACCACTCAAGCTTTGATATCGTGGGAACCAGCAAGAAATTAGAGAACTCGCGTCAAATCAACGTGGTTTTCACTACCAATGCTTATCCGCTAGTTAGGTTTGTGCAGCACGGGCAAAGCTACTCTACTCTACTCTACTCTACACTGCCTCACCACGACCTGCCATATCGAAGGATTTCGGTCTCATGATTAGAGATTTATTACAAAAATACATTTGCAGCTATTAAGTTCCATGCTAACACCCTATCCCTTCTCAAGATATTTCTCATAAGGAAGTTCAATAAAGCCCTCAATATCCTAATCACATACATAAGTACCTGCTGATAGAACACATTAGTCCTTGCCAAGCATGCACAGCCTTAATAGATACATGTATTTGTGTTCAAGAATACTGATCATGATCATCAGTTAAGACGTCAATTTCGTTTAGAAATGTGGTGCTACACCGTTCCACAAAGACTTGCTCGATCTTAGGGGATGCAAAGATCGCATGTGGAACAGCGAATCTTGCTGGCTCTGCGGACGAACTTTAATTAAGGCAGTTTTCTCCAAATACTTCAGCAAAGATATCACCCCTGGTTTTTTTCTTTCTTCAATTATATGTGAGGGAGGTCACATTTCGATAGCTCTAATAGCTAATGAACTTCGGAGATGATGATTCTAGCACCTTGAACGTCCATCTTCCAGGGATAAAAAAATCAAACTAGATATCAAATTTTCAACAATGATAAATTCCAGCATATATTTCTAATACTCTGGAGATTCGATGGACTCGGGAGATATATCAAGCTACATGTAACTAACGTTATTTACCCCTACATAGACTATATAGCTGGCGCTGTATACATCCATTTCCCCCGCAGAAGATGCCGGGGTAATTAATATTCGTCAACTACCCGAGCCGTTTATGAGGTCGTAATGTGCCTACTCCCGAGATCAATACTCAGTATGCAGGGGCAAAGTTGAACATCACAATTGACCGGTTTCCTGCATGGTGGACGCATAAAATAACGTTAGCGGAAACAAGCCTAGATCTAAAGTTGTGGGGTGATGCAGCAGGTAAATACATGTAGAGTAAGTACTCTACTCTACCGTCGGCAAGATCTGCTGAAGAAAGAAAAAAAAAAAAGAAAAAAAAAATCCCCACTGGCAAAATGGTGATACAATAGAGCCGTTGATACAAACCAACCCATATGGACCTCAGCATCGGGTTGCCATGATATTTCGGCAGAGCACCCGGAGTGGCTGAAACAGAAAGCAACAGCATATGGTCTGTTTTAGATTTGGAGGGAATCCCCATGTGTTCACCGAGATCGATCCTGACGAAGTGCTGATGCTGTCTCTAATATTATATCCATTCGTTTATGGGAACCCACGGCTTACTTCTACAGTGAGACCTAGCGTTGGCGCGACTCTCAATTAAGGGCGGGTAAATCGCGAAGTCATGTGATCATGGAGCAGGGTAACACCTCAGATCCCAACTAACAACCATGTCACTCCCCACGATGCAGCTAGCCATAGTAGGTACCGGTGCAAAACGCCATCCCGGGACTAACACCACAAAACATTTCTGGGCATTTCTACTAAGCTGAAATCTCCAAGCAAAAATAAGCATTTTTTAGGAGGCAACCTACAGTATTGTATTTGTCACGAGCAGGTCCTAATAGGTTGAAATCCTCCCGATAATCGATCAACATCCATGGGATCGGACAAACAGCACTCACATGCCAGTAATATATATATATATATATATATATGCGTTTTGTAATCATGAGACTGAGTATTTACTTGTGTATGTATCTACAAACCAAAACCTGCGTGGTTTTAATATATCCGGATGAATGCTCATATATGGGGATCTTTCTTTTGTATGTGAGATGATGATTGATTCGTCAAAAGGTTTGAAACGTTACCAGAAAGCTCTACATAAAGCGGGGTAAACACCCGGACTCCAGATGGATGGATAGATAGATAGATTTGTGTGCGACCATAGCGGCTGGTCAATCATGAAGGAGATCCCTATGACCGTATCATATCACCAAACAAGATTTACCGGAACAGCATTTTACCAGGAGAAATCTCGGCGACCTAAAGGCAATGATCCTATTGGATCTAACGTACTCGTTACACAAGCTCCACAACGCCTTGGTTTTTTAAGCCAAAGAAACAAAGCTCAACCTTAGTTACGGGACAGGTACTTTTTTTTTTTTTGGTTTAATTCATTGATCGCATGCAGCCTTAAAGCTATGGCGATACGGGATAAGTACTACTAGCTAGAGCTAGGACTAAATTAGCAACAGGCATTCAGTTAGGCGTTTTCTCGGCCGAGTGTTGGGTTCTCTGCAAGTCCTGTATGAATATGTTAAAATGGTTCAGAGCTTTCTGTAGTATGGTTCGTTTCTTGACCGTGAGTTCCGCCCGAAATATCAAGTTCCTTATTCCTCATGCCAAAAATATCATTGGCCTTATATCACCATCACACAATCCCATCGCACAATCGGACACTCCCCGAGTATCGCGTCAAGCTCACTTAGTTCCGGATATCTCCATGAGTATAAAATGTGCAAATCCGCAGATATGCCGGCTAACCAAACGCCCAGGCATGACTCACGACGCGCGTCCAGAAGAATCATTAGAAAATGTGAGTTGAAATGTGGTTCTGACGGTGTCAAAACTATTCATCCCCGCCCCCTATAGCCCTACCTAGGGACGGCATGTACATATATACACGAGTGTACTCTAGAGAAGTACTCGTATTTCCCTGACGTTTGTGGACGCGACTGATATTGCATGCCATACAAAAATACGCCAAGCTCATGATTTTGGGTGTATGCAATAATGGCCCAGTTCAAAAACGTCAGAGTGTGTGAACAGGCACACACCAAATGCACGCATGCGCAACACAGACCGGGAGTGAGGGATCCTAGATGAAACTTGGCGTTCCAGAAGTTTTTGCATGCGCATTTGTTGATTAAATAACTCTTTGTACCTACATCTCTAGCCCGTGTTTGTCCCTATATTAGTATTTCTCACGTTTTAGATACATAGATATGCATAACACTGCACGCGGAGTAATCTCTTACTAACCACGAGTTTAAACCACTTCCAAATACTTAAGTGTCCTCTCTGAACGATGTACAAGCAAGCCACCTTGATGAAGCTAAACATATTAATGTGCAGGGCCAGGATCAGGGCGTGCTACCTACCAAGCTGAGTCGAAATCCCTACCAAAGGTATAGAGAACAGTAGACTATAAGCGAAGCACGTGGCAGACAAGGTGTGCCGTCATGTCGGGCCATATTCCCTACTCCATGTATGTACTAAGTATTGTAGGGGTACAACCTCTTCACCATTTACTTAGACAGGACGACTGTAAATTGACTTCCTAGCTGTGATTAATACAATTAATTAGTGGGACTGATCATGAATGAATTCAACTAGTTGGGTGTATAAATAGATCTTAGTGGTGATATGTAGGTGCAGGACCGGTGTTGTGGTGTGAATACATACATACAAGTATAGGTGTGAGTGACTTATCCGACTACCCCATGCCCTCCCCCCCGCCTATGCGGCCATGTCAGAGTGTCTCCGAAAACCCGGACCGGCCATGTCGGCTGCGCAGCTGCTGTCAAGTGCACGGTCATATGTATGGGCATTAACGAACTCTACCAATAATAATTTTGTGACCTGACTTCTTCACCTACTCTACTACCTACCTACTCCGCAGTAGCTCTCCATCTTTCACTCCAAAATACCTATCTGGGTGAACCTCTTCGGAATTCTCTATCCCATGATCCAGTCCCGACGTTCAATTTATTCTCTTGGCGACCGTCAACAGCAACTCGAGGCTCAACTCGAGGCTCAAAAGTGAAACAATAGTGCCTGGACGTTCGCTTACGGCTGGATGATCTGTGTAACGTGACCCGAGTTGGCTGTCCGTAAGCTGCCGACGTGAGTGACGATCAAAAAGAAATTTTAAACAAAGTGGGACGTGTTGCCCGGCCAAATGGAGGGAGGTACATGTAGGTTTGGTTGAAGATGATCATGTCAGTAGCTAGGCAGCTGGCACCTAACTAAGGCTCAACCAATGCACAAGGCTCAAATGCGGCGCGGAACCTCCCCAAATGAATACACCTACATACAGTCACAGTCAGCAGCTATACATTCTTTGAACTAAGCCCGAAATAATCCGCAAGATGAAATAATCAGTAGTTTGATACGTATGAGCATGCTCTCGGAAGTCTTGAACGACGCCTGTACAATCGTTGCATTGATCTTGTGACCGTATTCATGACAAAGTTTAATGATACCACCTTGGAATAACATTTCTCGGGGTTATATCAGTGACCGTTACATAGTTTGGTTGATTCCAATTAATCGATCTGGCCAAGCGGGCCGGAAGCTAGCTTCTGGAACTGGTGAGCCTGATCAAAGAGCTAAAGATAGTGTTTATAGGCTTAAATCCCCAAGCCATCTAATGGTGTAGTGATAACTTAGGCCCTTTAGAGTTGTCAGTTCTTAGGAAGTAAGAATCGTTCTCTAGGGTTTTGCTTCATAGGAGCTTAGGCCTTCGTTCATATTGCAAGTACACATAATACAGACTCTCAATCCCGAGCTTGGTGAAGTTTCTGTATCCCTTGCGATAATATATTGATGAATATATCAAATTCGAGTATAGATAATATGTGTGAGTAATAAAGGATGAAGCTCATAATGTCATAACGCCGACGCCGCGTACGTGGCCTGGGTACGATGCAGAACGTTCACTCTCTCCAGAAGTGCAATGCAATACGTCATTCCTCGCTCCAAAAGATACCCCGACCCCCAAAGACTCGTAAAATACACTTCGAGCTCCAAGATGTATTTTATTAGGCATCTCTTAAACTTCCATGCCAAGGAAAAAACAGTGCCGTAGACACACACCATACCTCTGTTTTGGCCTACTAAGAAGTTGCTCTCTACCTCTAGTAAACACGCACGAATGTTTGAGGGGGTAGTCTCAAAACTGTTTACTAACCCTAATCCATGAGTCAGATCGCAGTTTTATTCATGATTTATCACTCGATATATAATATTCGGCGGAGTCACGGGATTTATTTCCTTTAAGGTGTATCGTATACGAATGAGGTCTAGAGATCTACAAATGATTAGGTGGTTTGGATCGATACTAGATATGAGAGGGAACTACTGCCGCCACTGTACTTTAAAGATTACAGCTCTAAAGTCATGCACCTACACCTAAATCATCTAACTAGACGCAGATTTAAAATCTTTTACGTGCTGATTGCTAGTCATGAGTTATCACTCGGTCCAAGATCTATCAAGGTGGGTGCTAACTCATTAGTTACAAGTGGAATGCGGCCTACGGCCGCAAATTTATATATAGTTGGCGAATAGAAGCTTTCAGCGTCGTCATCTAGTCTGAGTACTTATTAAGAGCGACTGGGCGAAAAAATGTGTTTGTCTTTAGGTCTTTAGGGCATGCAGCGGCACGCCCAGTCCATGATCCACTCCTAGGTGAATAACAGAATCGAATCGGTCGGGTCCAGTCTAATCGTGTAAGCATTGTATTATGTGGGTAATTCTACAGTTATACCAATTCTTCCTTCTCAATGAGCTGGCTCGCGAACCCTCCTCGCTCGCACGAGCTCTACCTGCCAGTGTTTGCCCTTTCGATGCCAGCTCCCTTCCCAGTATCCCCGGGTCCTATTTCGGGAACAGTTCTTTGTCTGTACATATATATGTGCTTCTATATGTGGTATGCAGACCATACATTCTAACCAATAGAAATGCTTCGCGATGACAATGATGAAGCTTATACTGTTTAGATATGTACTAGAGATCTACGGTACTGTATTAAGTTGACGAAATAGGTACCAAGTTAGGAGTGAAACCCAATCCAACAAAACTTTAATCAATATACAATGTGGTTATAAGTAATGAATGAATTATCAACCAACTAACCAATCAATCAACGTGATGAGTTGATTTACCGGCGATTGTGCATCAAATACAATTTTTCGAGCTCGGGCCTCCCCGAAAGATTACGAAGGGGATAAGAAAAACAACGTAACAAGAGTGAACGTCTCACCTAGCTAGGCAAGTTTGGTGGCCTTTACCTCCGCAAGACCAATAGCTATCGTTACCATCCATCGATAAATTATTCAATCCGCAAAAGCAATGTCTCCTATCTACTCAAAAGCAAGTATAAATATACGAATTATTTCTATGGGACCGGTACAATTTTCTGATTTTGCTTTTCAAGTGCAGTTCTCTCATCGTTACACCCTTAAGCTTTGCAATGTTTCAGATGGTCATTCCCCCGCGGACAGCTACATATCCTTAAGATTGTATCAGTCATGACTGGTGGTGATAGATCTAACTAGAGGAATGGTTATTGAAGGAGAGTTGTTATATAAGCTAGTGATAGCCCGCATTATTCCGCGATAACTAGCTGTAGCACATACGAAAGTTAACAAGCCTTATTTACACGGAAGGCGACACAAACATCATTCATTGATAACGCAAATAAACGAAAAAACGAAAGAAAACTCACCCATCCATCAATCGCCAAGCTAAGCTCAAAAAGCAACTGCATTCAAGTACAGTTGCACCTCGCTATGGCGGAACTCAATATGCCGGATCCCTTGCTGTCCCGTATGAAATTTCTTGAGAATTCTATTTTTCTACTGCAAAATCAATTTGCTATCCCGAATTTCTTGGGAATATTTGCTATCCCGTACAAGATTTGGTGAATCTTGGCCATCCGGCATAGCGAGGTGCGACTGTAATGATTCCCACTCGTCCATTCCCCACTTCAGCCACAAAACTAACTCCAAAAATAATCCGCGGTAACGGCAAGGTATGTGGCAGGGTCTTCCGGGAGTAGAAGTTGTTAGGAAATTTATGCCGACAGTTAAGGATTTGTAAGTGAGGCTCATAAATCATGCTCAGACGATCGGCACTAACAATCCAGACCACAGTCAATGACAATGACTTCCGGCTTATCCCACATCAATTATCTTATCAGGGTGGGGTTTTGTTCTATCCCCGAACGGAGGGGGTAGTGAGGTATGCGCGAATATTAAAAAGAAGTAAATATAAATCCGGTAAGGCCCATTCCCTCCTTCTTGGCCCCTATTTATTACAAGTTCGATAGGACGAGCACCTTGCTAGCTGTGTTATGGTATCCGCTCCTCTTTATGCGCCTACAGCAGATCATCACGTTTCTCAAATTCGGATTTATTTAAAAAAAAAAAAAGAAAAGAAAAGAAAAAAACACAAGATAAAAATCATTTATTTCCTTCCTTGATGTGGGAACAATTTATCCTAGAAAATTTGTATCTTATCGACTTGAGGCGTCGGAATCGAAGAAAATGAAAGGATGGGGAAAAGAAGAGGGAGAAAGTTTACGAAATAAGACCAAAACCATAGATGCGCACTCCACTAGCTCCAGTAGAAGAGAAGGAAAAAAATAGATACCAAGCGACAAAAGGCCAACCACTCATTAACAAACAAGAACAACAAAAGGAAATAAAAAAGCAAATAGAAAGATAAACCGTGATGAACCGAGGGAAGAAGCAAGTAGAGGACAGGCTTCTCTTCCTCTGCGTCTTCGTCCCCTCATCATGATCAGGAGGAGTCTACGCCAATATCAATCGCCAGTGCCCACCACCTATAAGAAAAACATTGAAAGCACGTTCTAATCACTAATACCATATAGTCTGGTCACCATGGCCCGAGTCTTGACATGCATTTAGGATGCAATTGCCATCTCAGCCCGTAGTTTCCGCAGCTCTTCCTCGTCGTCCTCTTCTTCATGGATTGGTACTTTCCCTTTGACTAGTTTTAAGTTAGTTCTCCCCCAAAAGACATCTCGAAGATAAAGTACAGGGACCTTACCAGCACTGATATGGGGTGTTGATGTGATTGGTGCAGATGGGGCGCCAAGCATCTTGTCGTCCAGCACCTCTTGCTCCAATTCGGCGAGTTGTTCGTTGAGATCATCATCTTCAGCTGGATTCATGTTGATAATGGCATTGCCGATCTCGTCGGCAATTTGTTGTTGTTCTCGGATTTCTTCCCTACATGTATGATATTATATTAGTAATCTATTTCTTAAGGTGGAGAAGAAAAAAACGAATGAGGTCATAGCAGTAAGCAGAAACCAAACTAAACCCATGCTCTCTGCCAAAGCTAAGTTCCCCAAATATAAAAAGAGTTGTTTCACATACATTGTCTCGTCGACCTTATCCACATTCATACCACCATGTATGACTTTCATTGCATTGCTAGCACTCTTCATGACCTTGAGTGTCTCAACGTTCAGGTTTGCCGTCTCGACTGCGTGCATTTGCTGTTCCAAGGTTGCTATTTGTGATTGAGTAGAAGTCAAATGGTTCATGTGCATCTTTTTGCGTTTGAGCGCGGTCATCGCAGCTATCTCACTGTTAGCCCCATACCCGGAATCTCGAGATATGCACACCAAACTACCACCCCCGAACCTATATGCCCTGCATAGCCCCAGCGCAACGGTAGATAACATCTATATTAAAACACCCCAGCCCTTTCGTAAAGGCATCGGACACAAGGACCTCAGGCATGGTTCGGGAGGCTATGATGGTATAAGAGGGGGAGGGGAAATCGCGAACCTGTCTTATTGGTTTGCACATTTTTCCTCGCGATATTGTCCTGTTCTTCTATTTGCTGCTCAAGATGCTTCTCCTTCTTCTGGAGCATCTCCAGCTGTTGCCTGACATCGAGGATAGCCTTCTTCGGAATATCCTTCTTCTTTGCCGCCGAGGGACCAAATAGCATGTTCCACATTGTGGGTGACGTAACGAGTTGAAGGGACCTGAGCTGGCTTTTTTGTGGATATATACTGAGAGAGAGAGAGAGAGAAAGCGAATGATGGAGGTAGTCTAAGTCGTACTGCGAATGAAGACGAAGGTGGAGATGCTATGGGGTCGGGAGACGAGGTTGAAGTTACGGACCTGGGCTGACGAAGCTTGGTGTAGTCACAAGCCTGATGATAGAATGACTCAGCAGTTTCTGTACCACACGCCACAATCTTTATCTACAAGTCACAATCTTTATCTAGCAGCCACAATCGGATCTTAATAAGAGGAATAGAAAACAGATCAACGCAAAAGATCAACTTCCAAACTGGTAGTCGTGAGGCTCTTAGTAGTAGTTAGTACTAGTGATCAATTATACAGCGGTATCAACAGCAAAAACTACCAGTCCCGCGTTAGTTTCTCCTTTGACCCTAGACCGCTGATCTTTTTTGTTATTGCCAAAAACTCGGATAGCTTAAACTCTAATTACCGCATAGAAAATTTTTTTTATCAAGGGGGAAGAAAAAAAACATCCACATCTCGTTGAATCCAGAGATATCCACGAGGACATCTACAAGTTCCTTATCAAGCAGGCATCATGATAACGGCCAATAATTTCAAAGTGGCTGACTCATCACACTATGTAGCTTGATGTGATAACACGGTCTTAGTTCGAAAGCTGAAGCTCAAATAGAGATAACAAATCTGTGACCCTATTATTTTGCTCTTCGAACTACCAAATCGCTCCTCAGCACCCATTTCCCAACTCCACCATCCTCACTTACCAACCTACCCTCATGCAGCATACAATCCCTCCCATGCCTGTGTAATAGTGCCAGTCCCTTTTCTGGCTCCACAACAATCTCCTCACTTTTTAGCTTCTTCGTAGCTTCTGTGTAGAAAACTGTTTCCCCGCCGACTATACCATCAGCAGGGCCTGTGAGGTATATTAGTAGTGTCCATGTTGTCTCGCAGGGTAATCTCGAAGACCCAGAAGCGTTGGATGTGGGGAATGAGGGAAGGAGGTTGGAATCGTCATCTATGCTAGTAGTTAGAACCAAAAAGAAAAGAGATTATGCATGGATACAGACAATGTTTGTCAAAAAACTGCCCCTTCATATATCTATAGATCCTGATATTCGGATTTAACCCCACCACTTCTCCGCCCCACAGCCCCACCTGATCTTCCTCTCTTTCAACAATCTCCTTGAGTCCACTCTGCTCCCATAAAGTCTTCGCAAACACTTCGTCCATGGTTTGGAACCGATCATTAACGCGTACTGCTTCACCTTTCTTTGGCTTGCCGGGGGTTGTTGTAAGCGATACATTTTTCTGGAGGAATGAGAGGTATGTGTTGCATAGAGTTGATGTGAAGAAGTTTGGGACCGTAACGATTTGCTCTGGGAGGATTGACTGCAAGGAGAGTGAAGAGGCAGGGAGGAGAGGATGGAGACGTGGCCAAGAAAGAGTGGGTGAAGATACTGGCGATTCTTTCGGCGGGAGGTTTTTGGCAGATTTTTTGGGTGCCATTTTGCACGTTGATGATGGGTAACTTACTGGTACTGGTTGAGTCCGTGATGAGATGATGCTAGGATTCGTCGATAAGCAAGGCGCCAAGTACTCTGTTAACGTTGCATGATTCACTAAAAATTAGATAAGTACATGTGAATGATAGTACCGACAGGTTATTCATTCCCGGATTGAACAAGTTGGTCTCTTTTTTTTTTTTTTTTTTTAAATCATGTAGTTCTATTGTTTCTAGGTACAAAACTCTGCATGCAGTCATAGACTATGGCATAATTGAACAAGTTGGTCCTCTACTAGCATAATATAGCAGGCGTAACTACACGTATCATGATTCCGCCCGAGCACTGTATGCCGGTATAGCAGTAAAAACAACTCGACTCTGCGGATCGGTGTAGGTCGTTACGGTGGTGCTTATACTACACAGTGCACTACATTACATATTGTTAGTCAAGATATATGTGCACTCTAGTTCACCTAGGCTCGAAACGTCAAATGGTCTCTATTATTCCCGATCCCACCGGCCCACTGTCTCCACAATATAAAGTCGCAGCGACGTCTAAAGGCCAGTCCCATATCCTCTTCCTCCTTCGTCTCCAGGGTTCATATCTGTATACTTATGTACCTAGGTCTACTGTTATACAGTAGAGATCTTACATCTCGTGCATGGCTAATATCGATATCTGTAAATGTATGCTATGTAGTTAGTTATAAGTGCGTACGTATAAGTCGGCCTGGGATGGACAAGAGCTTAGAAGGGCCGGCCCGGCCCTAGGCCTGATATTAAGAGAGCAAAGACGATAACCACATATTTTTTGAAGAGTGAGAAGGGTAATTATTTTTGGTTAATCGAGGTCTTTTTTATATATGTACTACCAGTTCGACTAACTGAGACTATCGCTATTTCACTAGAATTGCTTGAGAACTGTTTTCATGCTCCGGTTCCTCTTAGCTTTAACCTATGAGGTTTATACGTATACGTATATGTATTTGAGCTATGTAGGCCGGCGCCGCCCATAGTTATATAGTTAAACTACACTGCGCTCCGTACGTTAAAGTTATCAACATAAACTCTACTCTACATCAGCCTCTAGTTATGAAGTGGATAGCCATCAAATGCTTCCTCTTTGATAAAGTGACGCTTACTTATATAGTAATATATAGAAACTTCCATTTATAGCCCATCAGGACAATTGGGTCCGATTAGATTTCAACACGTGCTTGGCAGACCAACCAGGTTATGTACATAGTCTATGTAGCTACACCTACTCTAGAGTTTTAATAAAACACACCAATGTTGTAGAGTACAAGCGCGGGTATCGAAACACCGCTATTCTCATCGCAGACTTGGCTACCCGGTGGGGGCAGAATCCTATTGGTCCCGGTCTCGTTTTAAACAAGCTGGGTGGTTTTGTTTTTTTGTGAAATGTGATGCGGTTGAATGTATGGGAGATGCTCATCAACTGGAGCAAGTAGGTACGTTGTTTACTACAGGTATGTTTGAGATGAGGCGATTTAGCCATCCATTGGATCTTGCGACCATCTAGAAGGCAGTCCAAAGGCTTATTTTGTATTGATGGATGGGTGGTGAATTGCGTCACACACACGATAAGGAAAAGGAATTATAGTGTGTACTATGCAGTGTTGCGTGACACTCGTTACTTAGTTGACGTCTCTTGTTTGCGATCTCGGTCATTGCATAGCTATATATAGCTGGCAGTTTCTGACAAGTATAATATACTGCTAGTGCGCCTCGAAAGGATCAATGGCAATTTCAAGGCTTTTAATATTTTGGTCAATGAATCAACGCAGCACAGTTTGCGGGTTCACATCTCCTCGGTGTTAACTATGTAGAATATATATCATATTATCTTGATCGCCGGGACAGACGAAAACTTATCACGACCCGACCACCCGTATACTTATTCCCTCGGATCATTTATATTTAGGTTTTCACCTCTGCACCCGCGTACGTGTGCAGATAACCAAATGCAGTTTCAATCACGACTTATTGTAATTAATAGTTTCAATTTTGCTAATTAATAGCACGGCAGAACGAGCACCGAGATGAAATTTGAAACTCGTGACATCTTGTACTCACTGCATGTACCGGTACATTTTTTTTTATTTTTTTATTCATGTAGTTTTATTGATTCTAGGTACAAAACTCTGCATGCAGTCTTAGGCATAAAAGCGCATGTACCGGTACATGATGGTGTGTTTAATACATCTATGCTGCTATGTACCTATATCAGCATTAGCTATATAATACTGTAGCATGCTTCTCCCACATTTAGACTAGGCTATGAGTAGAGTACGAAAATGGAACAGACGGGAGTAATTCCATGGACTTCGTCTTTACAGCTAGCTATGGGTATAATTATGGCCATGGTTACAATTATGGCCATGGTTACAATTATGGCCATGGTTACATGCAGCTATTGATGATAAGGTAAATAATAAAGTGCCTTATGTATGTACCTCTAGATTAACCCACCTCAGGATTTTTCCCAGGCAACTCCCGAACCCTGCTTACCATCACTCACCGACAATCCATCACCTTCTTTTTCTGCCCAACCCTCTTTTGTTTGTGTCACACCCTAGGCCAATGATCGACCAAGATCCCTGGGTCTTGGCAATAAACCCTACCTTTCTCGGTTCTATTGCCTTCCGTCATTGCGCATCACGACCTCCTCTTGCACATGTCTAGCTTTTGGAGGATCTTATTGCAATTTTTATCAATACAATACTGGCAATATACATTACAGCAGAAAAGTGCGTAGCTAGCCTATTATTCAATATTCTATTTGATATTGTGGGGTAATCCGGCAGAAAGGTAAACTCTGGGGGTAGGTGAGACTTTATTTGATCGATTGTTTCGTTTACTTTTAAATTTGTTTACATCTACTTGTTGAAACTTCTAACAACATCAGAGCTTCAGGTTGAATTGACTTCTACCTGTGATTGGTCTTAACTTATTCTTATAGGCGAGTACCACCAAATATTAAGCTTCACCATACGTTTCCTTCTAAATGCGCACGTGTTCTTACACATCTTGAGTAGCATCTAGTGTTGAAACCAAACATATTCTACCATCCCGAGGACGTCAATACCTACCTATAATAGCTAGGTGTGCTCCAAGATGCATCTCATACATCACATCCTACCCCTGATATGCCTCCTATTCCTCCAAGTACTCTCCCAAGATGAAGCTGTAGGAGACAAATACCTGCTCGGCGTTGGTCGCGCCGATGTCACTGGGCCCGTCGTTGAGATCGGAATGATGGGGTACGCCGACCTTGCACAGAAAGGATCAGGCCTTCGACAGCGAATACATTCTCGAGCGTTTATAGTTGCAGATGTGAACAGTCCGGGGGACAGGTTCGTGTATGTGAGTGTGGATGTGCAAAGTGGTGATACAGCGATAAGGGATGGTGTTCTAAAGGGGCTGGAAGCGGCGTTTCCTGGCGTTTATGGGCAGAACAATGTGGCTGTGGTGGGGACGCACAGTCATGCTGGGCCTGGTAAGTACCGATATCTCATCTTTGACACTCTGGAGTGATAGTTCATTTCTTGTTGTGGAACCTAAATTAGAATTAGAGGCTGTTGTTGGGTTGTTGGGAATCTGAAGTGGAATTGAGTTGCAGGAGGGGGTCAAAGTTTATTTTACTGTACCTGAGAGCTTATTCGGATCACTTTAGGTGCATGGCTCAATTATCTACTCCCCCAGATAACGACGCAGGGGTTTGATTCGCAGTCGTACACCGCTATCGTGGAGGGTATCGTTCTCTCTATTAAGCGGGCTCATTCATCGCTCACGCCGGGCTATCTATCCTTGCTAAGGGACTAGTAAGTGATGCAAACGTCAATCGTAGCCCTTATGCATATGAGGCAAACCCGGCGGAAGAGAGAGCAGAGTATGGAGATGTGGGTGGAGATGTAGATAAGGAGATGACGGTTCTTTCTTTTAAGAAAGAAGATGGCACGCCTCTTGGGTCTGTGTTCCCTGAGCATATCTTCCATTATAATGATCTATTACACAAGGACTTATCATTGACTCTAAAAAGCATTACAGGCTCCTCAATTGGTTCCCCGTTCATGGGACATCTCTCTATGGGAATAATACACTCATCGCTGGGGACAACAAAGGCTACGCCGCTCTTCAACTCGAAAAAGATCTCGGAAATGGCTTTGTAGCTGGATTTTCTCAAGCTAACGTCGGCGATACATCTCCAAACACTCTCGGACCAGTCTGCCAGGATACCGGACTAGAATGTAGATACGAGGACTCAACATGCAATGGGGTCTCTCAGCAATGTCGAGGTCGCGGTCCGGCGTTCCAAATCTCCGACACGGAATCGTGCCGCATTATCGGGCAGACACAGTACCTGGGAGCGAAGCGGATCTACAACAGCGGTAGTAGCGGCAGCGGTAGTGGTAGTAGCGATAGTAGCGCAGCGCAGACACCCGTGTCCGGCGACGGTGGGATCGTGCGCAGTCTACATACGTTTGTCGACTTTGGAGCAGGGTACGAGTTTAAGCTCTCTAATGGATCCATGTGGAAAACATGCAAAGCTGCGTTAGGGTTCAGCTTCGCAGCTGGAACCACGGATTGGCCGGGTTTCGCGGATTTCACACAGAACGATCCAGGCGCGCCTAGTAACCCGTTTTGGCTACTTGTTAGGGATTTGTTGAAGACTCCGACTAAGGAGCAAAAGGATTGTCATGCTCCGAAACCAATTCTGCTGAACGTAGGTGAAATGGATCAGCCCTATGCTTGGTATGTCATAGCTTTCTTTTTGGTTTCTTTCTTTTGTTTCTTTCCTTTTTTTGTCCACTTTCTCGATGAGTATCGGTGCCCCTGGAGGTTTGAGATTCTCATCGTGTCTATCGTGCTTCCTCTTCTCGATCACTACAAGATCAAATGACATAAAATCTTGGTGAGAAGGGAGTAAGAAGATATGATAAAATTCTATTATTCTTCCTCGCCCGAGCTTCCATGCAGAAGATCGGAAGCTAATGCTCTGGTAATGAATCCGTTAGGACACCGAATATCGTCGATATTCAAATGTTCCGCGTAGGGCAGCTCGCCATTATCGTAGCACCTGGAGAAGCCACGACGATGGCAGGACGTCGCTGGAAAGCAGCCGTAGCTGATGAACTCGACAAGTTGGGAATAATTAGTAAAGAATCCGGATGGACGGTTATCGGGGGGCCAGCCAATTCGTACACGCACTACATCGCGACTCCTGAAGAATATGCCATACAGAGATACGAAGGTGCCAGCACACTTTATGGGCAATTTACGTACGTGTCTGAAAATAATTCTCTTTTTTTCCCGGTACCTTTATTTTCACCTTTGAAACCCCCCCTACGAACTCAATTCGAAACTCGCCCGACTGTGTGGGTTGTATGTCTTGAATCTTTTTAGGATTCTTCGTCTTCTTCAATCTGTTCTTCTTGGCGCTTCCGGTTGCTAACTTTGGAGGGAGCATTTCTGCTTCGTTGAATGGAATAGCTTGGATGCATACATATCTCTTTACAAGACCTACGCACCGTACCTCGCCGCAAAAGTTCCGTCAACTCCCCTGCCCACGGGCACTAAACCGCCGATCAACACCAATAATTCGATCTCGCTTATCACTGGCGTGGTGCAAGATAGCCCGCCACTAGGAAAGAGCTTCGGGAGTGTCCTGACAGACGTTATGGGTCCGTACCAGATCGGCGCCATGGTAAAGGTCGTCTTTGTCGGGGCGAACCCGAGAAATAACCTGAGACTGGAAGGAACATTTGCGGCGGTTGAAAAAAATGAGTCGGGGACGTGGGCTAGGGTTAGAGATGATACCGATTGGAACTTGGTCTACGAGTGGAAGCGGACAGAGGAATTGACCGGACAGAGCAAGGTTACCATTACGTGGACGGTTGAATCGGGTACACCGGCTGGGCAATATAGAATTAGGTACTATGGCGACTCAAAGGCGCTTTTTGGAGGGAAAATCACGGCGTTTGAAGGCGTTTCGGGGGTGTTTAATGTAGTTTGAGGGCAGAGAGCATGGGGATACCGAATTTGGACCGGTCCATGTGTGTAAGTATAATTTTGGACGGGGAAGCAAGCCGATTGTTTTGATCCTGTCCATAGACAAATTTATTTGGGTTTGTGTACTATTATTTTTTTGGAAACCCATTCGAATTTCACATGTGGAAGGATAGACATGTATGTGGTAGGTTTTTAGTGGGTGTGTGGTGTAGAGGTGCGTGGGCGTAGAGATAAGGAGCGATTGGGTGGATGTGTGTGCTTTGCATATTGTTGAGCGCGCGTTTTGGATTGATAACGGCCTGAGTAAAAATGGATGATCTTTCGTAAGATGTTGATAGGTAAGTGAGAAACCATGGCACTCGGAAGCGTGCAAGAACAGGAGTTTCTGCAAGAGTATCGCAATATGGACCGTGAGCAGCAGCAGATAATATGTGGTAAGCTGTACATACATTGAGCAGGTAGCTGTGCACCTCTAGAGCTGTATTCTACATATCCTGTACTCGTACTTTCCTAACGTTTGTAAAAGGGACCACTATTGCATACCATACTAAAATTTGGACTTGGCGCGTATTTGTATGGTATGCAATAGCGGTTCCTTTTACAAACGTCAGGAAAATACGAGTACTTCTATGTACATATGTACATACTTACTCGGATGTAGTCTAGATAGCATTAGGGGTGGGGTCGGACAAGAGGACAGACGAGGAAGTGGGAGGAACGAACCGGGGCAGGTTTGGGGAAGGGGTGGTGGTGGGTGTGTGGAGGAAGGAGGTCTAGGGATACTACTCTATTCCCACCGCCGCAGCAGTGTCATCCATTCACACTCTCTTGCCTCACTTGCCTTCCTGCTTGCAACTTGTCTTCGGGCTATCTATGGCAATATTATTCCGTATGCAGCAGGCCTGGGCAGCGTAGGTTGGGTGCACAAATTGCTGAAAGCAATGACGTTTTATGCGACCTGTAGGTCCTTTTGGTGCGGTGCGCCTCATGCATGGCCCATGAGGGAGAGGTTTTTTTTTTTTAACAGACATTATCTTGGCAATTTGGCATTTTCAATTAAACTTGGCAGCAAGGTCTGGTGTGGACAAGGGTTGAGAGGTTGGCGTTACCGCAACGGGGAAACGTTCACGAAGTTTTCTGTGGCTGGGGTTTTTCTGGGAACGGAAAACGGAGAGGCAAGCCCGTTGGAAACATTTTTTTTTTCGTAATGCAGATAGAGCACTGCAGAGGATGCATATGTCTGTTGTTTATGGGGCCGCATTCTGTTTCTCTGACCGTTCTGAGAAGTTGCTCACGAACCGTGGCAAACAGATTGAGCGAATGAACGAATAATGTCGGGGTGACTGGGTACCTATCTCATCTCTCGCTAGCCATCTGGCCTGTGCCTGCCTTGCCTCTGCTGCTGGATGGACGGTGAATATGGATATGGATGTGAAATGTGGATGTGGATGTACCTCTCATGTATGGTGTTTGGATGATGCTGGATGCTTGCTGCTGCATCTGATTTAGAGTAGTTTATCCTGCGGTACGCCCTGTGCCTCACAAGCGACTCCAATAATCTCGTCACCTAAGCAACACCGTTCACGGCTGGCTGGTGCCAGGCAACATGAGTAGATACGGTCTACGGCATACGGTTACAGACTACGGCGGTCTACCGGCTTAGTTGCCTGCTTCTGCTTTTGCTTCTGCCTCACACAAGGGGAAGGACACTTATCGTTCGCCCGCCCAACTTTTTCCCTCTTAATTTCTTTTTTTTCCTATGCCCAGCCAAAGAGAAAGTACCTAGTAGCCCACCGCCGCCGACAGCCAACTTTTCTTCTTCCGCCTACTGCACATTTCTTTTTGCTGCATACTTCTTCGTCTTCCACCATTGAATTGAACTGAACTGATTTGATCCACCCAATTCAAATCACCTACCTACCCACTCCTGCTTCAAGTTACTTACTGCTTGCTCTATTGCTTGCACCATACCACCTACTGCACCATACATATCACCTACTGCGCACTACTATTGCCTACTGGATTAACTGACTTCCACTCTCCTGCTTTTGCTTTTGCCTCTCATACCTCTAAACCACTACTGCAATCAGTCCGCGACTACATACCACCTACCGTTCTGCACTGCACTGACCTGCACATCTTCCGCGGTATTTTTCTAAAAGAATTTTATCCTTTGTGAAAAGATTGGGTTGCATACGGAGGCAATTGAAGATTGGAATCGAATTTATTCACAGGTACGACCACCTTGATCCGCTGCTTTCTGCTCGTCCTCGTCCTCCTCTTGATACATTATCTATTCCTCTATCTATATCGCCCCTCTCCCACATCTTCCCTATCTATCTCACCACCTATCTATCTCTATCAACCACCTCTATATTCCTCTCCCTTCATCCTCCTTCTCCTCCTCATCACACCTCTCTATCTCTCTTAATACCACATATACTATCTTGAAGGGAATTACTCACAGTGCGCTTTTTTCTATAGATTCTACAAAACACTTTAATAAGTGACCCGAACACAGTCTTATCAAGCGGCCTATAATTACAAGCCAAAATGACTGGATACTTTACTTTCAAATGGTTTGTTCCTCATTCCTTGATTTTTCGAACATTCGTCTGGTTACTACCTCATCACCTACCTCATCACCGGTGGACGAATGTGGTGGTGGTGGTGGTGGTGGTGGTGGTGGTGGTGGTGTTTATTCCTTTTCGGTCGTTGCACTGTCATGCTCGCAGGCAACCACTAGGAACCAGTCATTTGTCGTCGTCGTCGCCTTTCCTTCCCGGGATCTCGGTGTTACGGCTCGATACTTGGTTGTTGCCTGCCTGCCTGCTTGCCTGCCTGCTTGGTTGCCTTGCTCGGCCCCCCGCAAAAAGTTTAGTAGGGAATATCGACTGATTGGTTACTGTTTGTAAAACAGGGCCTACCCAGCTGGTGAGGTTTACGTCACCGGTACTTTCGATGACTGGAAAAAGAGTACAAAGCTGGAGAAGGAGGGAGAAGCCTTTGTTGCGAAGGTAGAACTACCAGTTGAGAAGACATTATACAAGGTACGTTTTGTTTTATCGATTCTCTCTTTTTTTTGTTTACGATCTCTGTTGTTTCTGGCTCTTTGTGGTTGGGTTACTTCTGGGATACCCGTTTTCGTTCATTTTAAGCTCCGCATCTGGAATGCTGGCGTGATGTCGCGCGGATTTCGGATCCCGAGTGGGGTTTGATTAGACTCATCTATGCCTACCTCTTCTTGAGTGGGGCGGGGTTGGTCTTTTCAGCTCTTCAGTAGCATGATCATTTCCTAGCCACATATAACTAATGCAGTCTTGCTGATTCTTGTTACTCGCCATAGTTTGTTGTAGACGGCGACTGGGTCGTTGATCAAGCAGCACGCAGAGAATTCGAAAACGGAATCGAAAACAACCTTTTGATCCCCGAAGATATCGTCCCTGAGCAGTCAGAAGAGAGCAACATGTCAGCCGCTACTATCAACTCTGCTGCCCCCGAATCATCTACAGCTGCACTCGCAGCTGGAGTTCCTCTAGAGAACACCCCCGCTGTTTCTACTCCCGGCCCCACCGATGTCCCGGGCGGCTTCATCGAGACCCCAGCTGTTGAGAAGGAGGCACAGGAATTCTCTGTTAAGCCTCTTCCAGCTTCCGATACTGCAACAAACCCCTTTAACCTCGCTCCTGGTGAACCAATCCCAGCGAATGATGTCACCACTAAAGATATCAACAAGCACGTTAAGCTTGATGAGGAGTCATACGAGAAGGCAGACGCCTCGAACCTCGGTTTCGGTCTAAATGGAGCTCCTGTTCTCCCTGACGTTGTTACCCCTGCTGCCCAGCGGGAAGCTGAGGGCCGTGGTGTCCTTGATATTCCGGTTGTCACCGGCAACACCATCCCCGAAAGTTCTCTTCCGATCACCAGTACCGTTGCAGCTATGGCAGCTCCTGAAGTTCCTGAGATCGTGAAGGAGAGTCAGGAGAAGGCTGAGGTCGAACCCGAGGCTTCTGCTATCCCTGAAGTCGTTGAACAGAAGAAGGAAGTCGAGGAGGAGCTCAAGACCGAGACCTCCAAGGTCGATTCAAACACCACTGTCGGCGGAATAATGGCTGCTGCCGGTATTGCCAGTGCTTCTGGTGAATCCAACGAAGAGACTACCCCGGCTTTTGTTCCAGAAATTGTTCGGGACTCCCAGAAAGTGGCACAGGTCGCACCTGAAGCTAGCGCTGTCGAGGCTGCCGTTGAGGCAAAGAAGGAGGTTGAACAGGAGCTTCTCCATGATGCCCCTTCAGTTACCCTCAACGCCGTACCCACTCAGCACGCTGTTCCTGAAGCCGCCGGTGTTCCTGAAACCGTTGAGCTGAAGAAGGAATTCGAGCAGGAACTCAAGACTGAGGACCTGTCTAGCGAGCCGGTGATTGTCCATAAGCCTGAAACCGAATCCTCGATCCCAGTGGCCGTCCCTTCTAAGACTGAGAATGGGTTCGTGTCTAACGGAAACGCAACCGAGGTGAAGAGTGAGAAGGAGACTGAGGCCAATGGGAACGGCCTCAGGTCACCCAAGAAGAGCCTTGAGAATGGTGATAACCGAGAGTTGAAGACGAAGAGGAAGAGCTTCCTCGGAAGCTTAAAGGAGTTCCTTCATTTGGGCAGTGCAACCAAAGAAAAGGGCAAGGCGAAGGGTGAGACCAGTCCGTAAACGGGTAGTCTTCCTCAAGTAACGTACGTAGTTGATAAAGTTCGGAGTCGTAGGTGAAAATCACGAAGGGGGGTTAATGTTACGAAACGCGATGGTTTTCCTTGCCGTTACTGTTTCAGCTTTTTGGTACGTTCAAGGGTAATTATCATTAGTGAGGCGGTTGTTCGTGAAATGCGTGAGGCAAAAAGATATTAAGAACGGGCGGCTTATTGTTTGTGTCTGTCACCAGGTTGTTTCTAGCGCTACTAAATTCGATGGGGTGGGGGGTTGCCAGTACTGTTACTGTTTGAGTTTTCGGGCTTTCTGTTAATCTTTTCTTCCTTTTGCGATTACTTATGGTTACGGCTTTTTGTTTTTCTCTTCTTTTCGGTTTTCTCTTCGTTTTTGTTTTTACGTACTTTTAGTGGTCCTTTTCATTGACTCGTTTCTTACTGTTCTCTCTTTTTTTTTCATACGGGTCGATGGACGGTCGGACTTTTTCTTGCTTTGCATTTCTATTCTTGCTGGGCCGGATCTGGGTTCTTGTTTGTCGGTGAAACGGGGCAGTTTGGGGGGGGTTCCTTTTGTTTTTCTTCTTTAGGTACAAAAAATGGAGATTGGTTCATGACTTCTAATGGCAATATATATCCGTTATTATTACATTATGTCTATAAGGGCCTATCACTACTACATGTATTTTGTTACCTTTCGTCTCCTCTAGGGTCTTGTTTTTGTACTGGTTAGGTTTGGGGGGGGGGTGGATACAGGGTCGAAAGATATAGAACAAGGAGGGAATTCTGTTGACTTTTTATATTGCTGGTGGCTTATTTGTGTATTGTGATTAAGAATGATACTTCAGCCTGGTTAAAGGTTGTGATTGAGTTCTCTGGCGTAGGCAACCAATCATGGTACATCACTCGCTATCATTACTGGTACAGGAGTGATTGATTGATATACTGATTCACGTCGAGGGAAAGGCGCCGATTATTACGTTATTATGTACGGTGCAGGTGCTCTAATACCCAGAGCCGCCATTTTTAGTGAGATGACGATGAACATTCCGATGGATTTACTTAATATTACTCTGACTTAAATCTTACGGTAGCCTGGTATCTTTCTGGTCACTATCGGCAGGACTTTCGTATAGTGAACAACGGTGTCGTTTGTGTGAGTAGTACTTTATCTGTACTTCTGAAAATGGCAATGCAAGGATTCCTGTGTACAATATCCAGGGAGGTAACCCTGGATATCAGCAGTATGACTACAGTAGAGTAGGCTGTGAATTGGAGTATATTGTAGATTCATGATCATCAATGATTAGGGCTGAGGCTATTGTATTTATACTTTCGCGATAAATCTCTAAAATAACATAGCAATAGTATAGATAAAATGGTGTTTTTTTTAGTAGGATGGTCTGCGATCTCAAGGCATCAGTTAAGCGCGGGCGTCTTGTACCATGTTAACGAGCCCGCATGGCGGCTGCGGAAGTAACCATACTAACCAATATATGCGCATTGTTAGTAACGCTTGCATCTTCACAGCGGCATGGTGGCTTGTGGTTGGCGCTAGTGAGTCAGTTGCTGGAGATGAGGTTGGATGAGGCATGCGCTATATAGTTTTGGGATTAGTATGGAATTGACCAACAATAGATCAGGTGCGGAGAGCTGCAGTGGAGATGGCTTAAGTACGGTGCGCTGCCTGCTCAACAGGTGTTTTTGGCCTTTTGCACTAATATTTTGCTTTTTATATCTTTCTCCACTACTGCCTCTCGTATTTCTATCACGCCGGTACTTTGAGTGTTCTAGGTATTAATAATACTGTAGAGCTGCGCTAGCACTTCAGGTGACACTTAACTGCTTCTGCTGTTTTCTAATATCACTTGCTATTGCTTTCATATCTTAAATGGCGCCCCCACAGTTCACAAGCAATTTTTTCAGCAACCGCTTCAATCAACCATCCTCTCCGGAACCTCTCACGAATGACGAATTAATATTCGAACATATGAAAGATGGCGACTCTTTGCAAGCCAAACTTCACCAGCATGCTTCGACATTTCCACAATTGCAATCGAATCCCATAGCTAGAAAACCCAAGGAAATATTAAACAGCATTGTTGATATAAGTAGTGAAGAACCACCCCCAGGCTTTATCCATGGCGGTGATATAAATCTCTTCGGCATGGAGCTCCCTGGCAAAATCTACACGTTTGTAGGCGAGCTCGCTAAGGCTGGTAGCATTCGAGAGTTTGTCACTATCGGCGAAAAGGTACTTCTGAAAGACTTGTTAAAAGGTCTGAGTGGGACTGTATTCGGTGATGTGCCCTTGATGAAGCCAGAATTTATATATAAAGATGCAGACCCTAGCACCGGCAAGTTGGCGGGTATGCATTTTCAGGCCGAGATCCTATTCGAAGGCGCATTAGAGGGTGTACATGACACGCTCCAGAGAGTGTTTGGCGTGGAAAAGAAGGAGAAGGTGCCATTGAGTATTGGCGGATTCGTGAGCGCGACCCGGGAATGGACCAAACCATTATCACCAGAAGAAATGGAGCTGAAGGGCGTTTTAGCGGGAGTACAGGCAAAGCTGGGGGAACTTATAAAATTTACGAGTATTGGTGTGGAACTAACGGCGCTGAAGGGTACCGAGAAACTTGATGATTATTCGAGATATAGGTGTAGGTACGGCTTTTTTGGAATTGTTGATTTAGAGATTCCGGGTTCAGTTGTGCCATTAGGGATGGAGTATTCATTGCGGGAAGAGGTGGAAGGAGTTCACGTGTTGAGGCTGACGAGGAAGGAGGGGAGTGGGTGGATCAACGTGGGAGGCTTTAAGGGTCTAAACGTGGGTCATTCTTTTTATGTTGATGGATACTGTGCTGATTTTGGAGCCTGTGCTCTAGCTTTCCTCTGTACAATTAATAGCAAAATTTCCTGTAAAAGAGACTCTTAAAGAGTTATCTTTTGAGACGGAAGCAGTATTGCAATTTCCAGGAGCTGACTTGAAGTTGAAGGGGATATACTCACCTGGTAAGTTCCTCAGGACAGATATGAGCAGTCACGCCATAATACCAACGGATTATCAACTAACACATATATCCAGGCCAATTCTATCTTGAAGCCTCAGTCCCCAATATCTCCCTCACTACTATTCGTCAATTTTATTCAGATCTAACCGGCCGCACCCTTGAGCCTTTCAACCACGATGTTCAATTCAATGACCTCATATTCCGCATCTCCCCTGCCGCGATCGCTTTTACCGGGAAAACCACAATAGATGGACACACGTCCCTCTCTGCAGCTCTTACAATCCACCGTGATGGCATTTCAATTACCGGCAGTGTTCTTGATATAAATCTTGGCGAGATCACCATCGAGCAGGCAAACCTTGATATCTTTATCGGTCGCACTGAACTAAATACCACGAGTCGCGAGAGCGGTTTTGAAATTAACGGAAAGGTGAAAGTGAGAGATATCACTGTGTCTGTGGGCCTTTATACAGAGTTTGAGGAGGAACAGGAGGTGGTATGGAGCGTTTATGGAGAACTCGAGACAGAAAAGGATTTTAGCTTGGCGAGGCTGGCGCCAGAGGTGAAGGGATCATTTTTAGATCTGGGGTTAAAGAGAGTGGCGTTGGTTGCGTCGAATAGAGATGCTGTGAATGGGGAGTTTAATCTCTCGGGGTATCCGATCAGAAGAGGTTTGTCGAGAGTATTCAAATGTGATCTTAGTAAGTAATTTCTCTGGAGAATACTAATAGTGCTATGCCGTCTTCAGGTGTCCAGTTTTGTGCGGTTATTGACCGTCATATCGAGCAACTCAATAACGTCTCTGGAGGAAGAGTTGAGGGCTTGATACTGAGAGCAACTTATTCTTCAAACAGTGGTTTTAGTTTTGGGATTCTTATGCCGGCCCCAGTAACTGTAGGCACCTTACTATCAGTAATCTCTGTTAGAAATCAGCACTAATAGAAATATCACCAGTTCTCACTCGGACCAAGTGTAACATCCGGTCCGATATCGCTCGAGATCGTGGCATCAAAACTTCCACAGTTAATGTTTACTGCACCGTTGAATATTAAAGTGGCAGGACAGAAGCAGCCTTTAGTTTTTACCTTTGGGCTCAAGGCCGATGTGCTTTCTGCTTCAGGGTTTGGACAAATGTCAAATTATTGGATAAATCCCTTTGGGCTCTTCAATGAGAGAATAAAGATTGGCCCGGATCTTGCCCTCGAAATCGGAATAATATATGCCACTCTGGCTGCCACCGGAGCACCAAGGTAATTCCCATAATATTAATGTATTTTCAGGAATACATACTAATATGGATCTTTTTAATAGTAAAATAATGTTTTCTGGCGGTCTCGCAATCGGTACCACAGACCTCCAGCTCGCTATGGCAATAAACCAAAACCCGGCGGAGCAGCTGCTCAAAGCAACCCTCAGTACTTTCAGCCTTACTGATCTAGTCACATTTGCCTCCAAAATATCCCGTCAAGATATTCCACTTCCATCCCCAGACCTCCTTGCATTCCGTGATTTGTCATTTTATATATCGACAGGTATGAGCATTGGTAAAACACATTACCCCGCTGGCGCATCGATTACTGGTGAAATGGAAATATTCAGTAAGGTTACGACTGTTGAGTGTACCATCGGTACAACAACCAAGATCAGTGCCTTGTTCGATGAAGTGAAATTAGGGCCGCTACTCCTAGGTGGTGTAGGAGACGAAAGACCACAAATGACGATTGAGATTGGACTCGCGAAGCAACATATCTTGGTTGATGGGCGGTTGAAGATACTCGGCCTGAACACAAGTGTTCAGTCGGTGTTTGATATTTTGCCCAATCCTGATATGAGATTTGACATTACTTTTGCGTTTGCAGAGGCATTGAATGTAGAGATTAGTGCCAGAGTGCTAGGGGCCAGAGATATTGGTGGGTTGGCGGAGGCAGACTTTGTGGTGGATGTGGTTTTAGAGCAGGATGTGTTGAGATATGTCAATACTCATGCGAAAGCCCACTTCAGAGCGATTCACAAGGTATTGGAGGAGGGAACCGAGGCTGCTAGGAAGTTTTTCGAGGAAGAGAAGAAGAAGTTGGATATACAACTAGTCAGAGCCAAACAAACCCTCGAAGCAGCCAAAATAGCTTGGAAGGTAAAGGAGAAGCAAATTGAGGACGCATTGGAAGAAATTCTTGCCGAACTAGAGGAGGGGAGACTCGAGCTCCAAAAAGACCTGGAAAACGCACGTAAGGAGTTTGAGGCAGCTCTTTATGATGCATATCAGCAACTTGAACAGGCGAGGATTGATAGGGCCGCCTTTGTAGCTGGTGCAGCAATCGATTTAATGCACGCGAGAAAGGAGTTTAGAGATGCGATTAGAAGTATGTTGTTTGATGTTAGAGCTACGAAAGAGGAGACGAAGTCCAGATTTGGGGTTTTGTTGGATGATGTAGAGAATGCAGAGACAGAGGTAAAAAAAGCACAAGGTGAAACTCAGTAGCACCGAAAGTAATGAGTGATTCGAGCTAACAAAGTGTTTGAACTCCAGAGACGCTAGATGCAGCAGAGGTGGAACTTAAGGAGTCAATAAAAGAACTCGATGAGAGTCCGTTCTACAGCAGGATCAGACTTGTAAGTTGTTCATCCTTTCACTCATGCAAAGTTTCATTGTTGATATCTTGCAGAGTCTCGAGGTTGGCCACCGGAAAGCACACTTCTCAGACGCGCAAGAAACCCTTTTATACGCTACTCAAAAGTTAGAGAGAGCCCAGAAGGCCTTACAAGGCTCAGATTACCAATCTGCGATAGCTGTCAAGACTGAAAAGGTCAAGGAACTACAATCCGCGAAACAAGCCGAAGAAGTGACCCTTAAGAAGATTGAGACCAAAGCAGAGGCCAAGAGGAATGTTTATGACCAAAAGGTGGAGGTATCTGAGAAAGCTATCGCCGATAAAACAGTGGCCAAACAGCAAAAGGAAGTTATACGGAAAGCCGAAATGAAGCTGAAGAATTTTGAGGCAACAGCTCAAGCCAAGATTGAAGCTCTCAAGAGCAAACAGGAGGCACTACCAGAATCACCCGAACACAAGAGGTTTCAGTCAGCAGCAGAGAAGTTGAAGGTAGTTAAGAGTGTATCAGAAAAGCTGGAAGTTTCAAAACAAGCGATAATATTGATTGAGGAAGAGGACCACCAGAGCCTTGCGAGAACTATTGTGGGAAAACTCGACGAAATAATTAACATACGCCGAATTGAGCTTCATGGATCTTTGAAGGACCTGGTGGAAAAAGGGCAGCCATTGAAGGCACGTGTACAGGGAATTATTGCAGGACGGGAGGTGGATTTCACCATTGGTTATGGTATTGGGCAGACTTTAGAGTTCTTGAGGGCTTTGCTGAAAAAGTTGTGGGAAGAGATTAAGGAGGACCTTGCAAATGGATTCGGTTTTGGCGCCGGGATGGTGATTCAAGTGAGTGGAACGGATACGGTATAGTTATGGGGCTCTTAAGGGTTTTAAAGGTGGATCACAGGTGCTCGCTTTTGAATGGAGAGGCACTTAGTATGGATATAGGAGCTTAAGTAGGAAATAATTGTAATAGATCAACTAAAATGATGCCAAGCCGTCTTCAAATTTTATGTCGTTGAATCTGATGAACGTTCTGGGAATTAACACATACTTGCGCAAATCGTAATTGGCCGCGGAGGGAGTTCAAAACACGATGAAGTTAACGCCTGAAGAGAGTTATAGTCTTTATAAACATGTGATAAGCTGCAGTAGAATTCATGTTTCGCGCGCCTCTTCTATGTAATAATCACCATAAAGGGTACTCAAGTTCCTTGTCGCATAGTACTAGATGTAGATCTAGAGCACATCCTAAGCTACTGACTGTTGTGGTTGATGGCCAACCAAAGCTGCGCCAAGTCTAGCTAACAACTTAGGCAATAAACGTTTACCCTGTAGGCACATACATAGGCTGTTAAATACTAATAACCTACAGTCTTGGCATCAAGTAATAGGACTAGACTAGTAATACAGTTATTGGAGTCTAGAGCTCTTGGCACTAAGGTTTCAAGTTTTATCGCACTCCTGAAATTCCCTTGATAGTAGTTGCAGGCTTCTCGCCGAAAGAATTTCTCTAGTTAGTTGACTGTGTGGACTGAATTGAGATGCCCTATTTTCCCGAAGTTGAATAAATTATGGCCGTACCCCGGAGTTTAGAGATTCAACCATAGATTATCACTCGTACTCATGAATTATCACTCGATTAATCGCCACACAAGTTCAAAGGATAATTTTTAGATTACTAAAGCGAAACAATCCATATTCCAAGAGTACATAGGCACCGAAGATATCAAATAAGAAATAAACAAGAGATAAAGTTAAACAATTTTCCAATTTTCCCAGTTTTAAACACAAACATTGTTATGTTAGCTAGTCGAAGACCCTGGTACTTCCCTCCGCGACCTTTTCAGCTTCAGCTTCCATCTTTTTGACCTCCTCTGCGTCTAACTCACTCATAGCGCAGTTCCACGCCTTATCTGCCATCATTTCCCATTCCTCGCTATATTTCGCCAATAGTTTCCGTAACCAAACAACTACAACAACTGACACCCAGATCGTCTCTTTCCCATTTTTAGTCCAGTCACCCACTTCTTTAATCACATTTTCTGATACCCCGATGACGTCAAGTAAAGCTTGTGAAGATTCAAAGTGACCTGAAAATAGCTGCAAGCGTGATAGCCTCGTGATGATGCCGCTGGGTGTGTCGTCCGTGCTAGTAGATTCGATCGTGCTAGTATATGATGGGTTGCTACTTTTTCTTTTCTTCTTTAATGATGGGCTGCTACTGGCTGACACGGCTACCTCATTCGGTGATGTCCCAGTGAGTTTAGCAATTTGATAGGCAGAATACCGGCGAGATGCTCGTCGCTGTATCGGATATTCTCTCTGCAGGCATGCAAGAGCATCTTGGTGAGAAGGTGGGGGTGGAGGTGGGGGCGGGGGCGGGGGCGCGTAACTAGCATACGGCCCCGTATCACCAGAGAGCGACTGAAACGTTCGCCCCGCTGGGGGCTGTTGCTGCTGCTGCTGTTGCTGCTGTTGCTGCTGTTGCTGCTGCTGCTGTTGCTGCTGTTGCTGCTGTTGCTGCTGGAGACGTACCGATTCAAATGGAGGAGGGGGTTGAGGGGTTGCCCGGAGCATGTGGGTTGTCTGCTGCATCCCTGCAGACGATCCGCCTGCCCTTGCCATTGAGGCCCCAGCATGTATTGCCATAGGGCTATTATAGCTATGGAAATGTATTTTTAATTCAATGTCCTCATCATCTGAGCCCTGGGGTGTTAATACATTAGGTTCAATATCCATTTCGTCGTCCCCATCATCAGTCGCAACAGCCACAAAACTCGTCCATTTTGACGCCAGCCCAAACGTAACCCCCAGATCTGTGCCCTCGGCGTCTTTGTGCGGAGAGTGGGCAGGTAGATATCCGCAGCGGTCTTCTTCGAGATCCTGTAAAAGTTTGCGCCCCAGGAGCGAGTAAAGACCGAGGGCTGATGAGGATGAGGTAATAGTGGCAACAGGGATGTTGAGTGCGAGGGGGTGAATAGAGTTTGTATTGGGATCATGTGCTGTGCCGAGGAGGCGAATAACCTTCGGGGCCGTGCACTCTGTCAAGAGGAAGTAGACACTTGTTCGCGTGAAGGAATAAAGAGATGGGATGATTGATGGTGCTTGAAGAATTGGTGGGCGTGCAGGGAGAGAGGATTCTGTCGGTTTTGCCTCATCGGGATTGCTGGAAGTGTCATAAAGGGATATTGGGGCATGGGTGGTGGGCTCTGCTGTGTTTTCCTGTGAGAAGGAGGACATGATGGCTTCTTTTCCCTCCCAGTCGATTCTCCAATCATTGACGTGTGGAGTGAGCGCAGATTTGAGCATACGCATGATTTTCTTCTGCATATTATCCCCTGCACCGACAATTTGCGAATATCCTTTTCCAGCCCTGCCAATTCCTTCGACGAGTAGGTGACTTACGCTTCTACCAATACCCAGTGAAAAAAACCTCGCGTCGCCAGTAGAAGTGCTTTTATTGATAAAGTCGAACAACACTTCTGCCCCCCATATATCTCCATCAGTTAATACAAGGACCTCTAGATTCATGCCTTTCAGTCGACTTGACACAGCTTGACTACAAGGGGCAAGCATTTCTGTCCCGCCCATGTTCGCATCCATGCCATCGACATGCCTCTTAGCAGCTTCGAAAGATTCAGCGCTATAGAGTTTGGATTTGGGCCAGAGGCTTGAGTGTCTAGATCCAAAGGAAATGATATTAAAATGCACGCCTACTGGCAAAGAGGCCAGGAACAGGTGGAGCGCAGAGCGGACAGTAGCTATCTTATCGGTCATGCTACCCGAACGATCAACTACAAAGACAACCTCTGGCCGCTGCTGAGGGAGCTCGAAACGGGGAACCAATGTGACCAGGAGGGTTGACTTTGAAGGTATATCAGGGTGAGGTGCGATGAAAGCTCGGGGCATGGAAATGTCAGTAGAGCTAATGATGAGAGTGAAATCCTTCTCGAGACCCGTGGTTGATGCAGTTGGAATTGCTAGCACTGCCCGAGCCATCTGCGGGTTGAATTCTCCCTGGCCAGACGCATCGTGAGAACCGATGTTGATAGCAATAGGGTGACTTGGACTCTGGACACCCCGAATCGAACCATTCATGGTCGCCATGACTTCAATCGCAAGGCCTTTAGTCTCGAGTCTTCCCTCAGCAATTTTTTCAAGTTTGGTGCTCATGTTATTCCACCCGTTATCCCAGCCCACTCCAAAATTCGTAAAATCCGCATGTCCGTATTTTGGCGAAATAATAGTAGGAACCACCAACCTCACACCCTCGACCTCGATATCCTGTTTCAACTCATGGACATACTTGATCACCACGGACACAAATTCCCCCGGGCGTATATTCCCTACACTGGTGGTAAAAACCTCGCCGGTATTCTGCTCTAATAAGGCCGCCTGCTTCCCTGCAGCTTTGGCAGCATTATATTCGGCTTTGGCCTCCTGCTTTGGCTTGATGACCCCGTTTATGAATTTTGAACCTATTTCGGCTGAAAAGAACCGAATAGCAGATGATTCATAAAGAGGAAAGGTATATTTGGCCTCCTTGGCATTGGCGGGAGCTTCGTTGGTAGAGTTTGGTGGGTAAGGATTATAAAAGATTTGAGTGAGTGTGTGGTTGGCAGTGAGGTCGACGACTTCGGTACGCAGGCGGGAAGCAAGAATTGGGAGAGGCGTATCAGGATAGCCGGGCGTAATAAAATAGATTCCACAGACACGCATTGTAATAAGTGATAATGGGATGTTTATTAGGCTGTAATGATTGCGCTGTTCTGTAAATGGTGGACTTAGAGGGTTGAAATGGCATAAAGCTAGCTATCAGGATCACAATGGAATATATAGATATAGATATTGTGGGCCGCAATGGATCCTCAAGTGAGGTGATCATGAGCATGAGTCACATCTGGAGCTGTGCGCTGGCGAACACAACTAACCCCGCAAACAAAGAAAGATGGTAGGGCTGAAAGCCTGTTTTTCTGCCTTGTTGAAATAAAAGTTGAGGCTCAGATGTTGGTTGGCGTGTGGATAAGAGGTACATATATGCGCCCTAGGGCTAGGCGGCAAGGTAAGTACATGTATGTACTTCTAGACTCACGCATGTCCCAACTACATGTAATATGTAGGCTCAGTACTACCTTACCTACTCAAAGTAAGAAAATACAAGTATCAACACCAAATTCCGCCTCGCCTCGTCCATGCAATGCCGTCAATGTGACTCTAACAGTGTTTGAAAAACAGTCATATATATCATGGAAAGCGGGACCAACAGTATTGCGGCCTAAGTGTTCCTCCATAGACCCGTATATGTGTGTATAATTATTACCATGAAAGGCTGGTAATGTGTTCAGAATGGCCTGACTGGGTAAAACGAACTGAACTCAACACTGGTAAGCTGGTTCGATTGCCGGGACGCGTATGAGGATCAAGTTTCTTATTTTACTTCGGCCACAACATTCCTCCAAGATAGTGATTTATAACACATGATATGTGTGATTGTGATGAATTCAAGCGACCATGCGCTATTGTGACAGGTCCAGTTTCCGTGTGATTTGTGCCTGTAGAACAGTAGAACTACATGCGCTCTAGATAATTGGCCGCACTACGTTCATCCCCCGCCTTTCTTCTTCTACACATATACGGCGTGATACAAAGATGTAGGTACTTACGTTCTCGCGGGCTAGTCCTATGGTGCCAAGAGTTGTTTATTGAGGCTGCCCAGCCCTAAGCTTTAACCCTCACAATATTAGCGAGCCTTTCGTGAACAAGAAAATAAGGCTCCAGGCTCCAGCGATTCCCCAACCGAGAGGTCAATTTGACTTTCGCAAAAGAATAGATCGAGTGATAGTAGATGTCTACTTTCTGCGGGGTAAGAGACCCCGTGCACGGGAATGACCTCATCTTGCTTACAATCGATAAGAACAGCTCAACGGCCCTCCACCCAGAGCCTTCGACGACCTAAGTGTTATCGGCATGCCTTTCGGAGAAAAGATATCTCAATACAAAATCGAAGAATTGCCTGCTCCAGGCGGACCAACACCTTCTAGTAATAGAAGGAAGGGGAGCGGGACGAGGTTCTTTTCAAGAAAGAAGTTTACGATGCCGGTATGATTCTCAATCTTATCACGCGTCCAACCCATTTTTGGGATAGGATGAGGTGTAAACATGCTTCACAAGTTATCACTCCCCATAGTATCATTTGAGCTTACAGATCCTTTTAGTCACTCTTTGAAAGCCTGCCTATAGAGATCGTCAACAACATGACTAGGTACCTTCCTGACGGGCTCGAAATCATCAACCTCCGCAAAGTGTCGAGAACATTTTATAATATATTTTCCTGCCACGATTTGGTTTCGAGAGCCCTCGTTCAACACTATCCTTATTCACGTGAATCACAGCTACCGCATCTTCAACGTACAAAAGCCGTTTACGACAGGGTCGCCCGCCGTTCTTACACACAACCACGCCGTAAATGCCCTTCTAGGAAGGAGTATGTAGACTGTTCCCCTATTTTCTGTGATGATGAGGAAGAGGTGCTGGTTTATCGTACCGCAGAGCAGATTTCAACCAAGGGGTGGGCGGGTTGGCTATGGGATATGAGGGATGACATAAAGGTAGAGGTGAAGCTTGTTGATGGAGATGCGAAAGTCGGCGGCTGTTACAATGAGAATGGAGAGTTGTATGAGAGTGCAGTTGTACGAAACGTGTCATGTTGGAGTGGGAGAGGGGTTATGGTGCTACATGGGCATCATATACACCACAAGTTCGCAAATGATCACGATGCACAGAGGGGGGAGTACACGGGGGTTGAACTGGCGCTGGGAAATTTTGGGATCCAAATAGCTCCAAGAAGGTATGTTAGATTGCTAGCTCCCCCGATTTTTTTTCATTCACTAAACAAATTCTTAGAATGAAACACGCCCACACATTCATTCAAATCTATTCGCTCCAACGCTCCAATTTTGGCCAGCTCATCTCCTCATTCAGCTTCTACGGTAATACCGTTCTCGCACATGCAACCTGCAATAAACATTTCTTCGTTGCTTATCACGCCCACTCTCTGTTTCTCTTCAACTATTTAAAAGACAGTGACGGCATTCCCCTTGCACCACACCAACGCCTTCAAAGCTTGATACCAAATATATCTTCTGCCTTACCTGCTATATACACAGAGTCAAGATTTTGGTCCTGCTACCAGTGCAGACGTGCAATCAACGTTGACAGCCGGGGGGAATATTTTTTTCTTTATACCAATACGACACCAGGAGGCGGCAACAACTCAACGGTGTATGTCCTCTCGTCGGTCGATGCACAAGTAGTTAAAATGGTTGAACTCAGCCAAACCCCTAACTCACTTAGATGGCGGTTTAAACAGGATGACTTGCGCATACTAGAATGGCGATTTGAAAGCGATATCAAGCCAATATGTCGAGACACTGAAGAGGGAGAGGAAGTAAGATTGACATGGGTGGGAAGCTATGGGCTGAACGGCACTCGAGAGTATAGGGTTGGCCTTGATGAGTTGGATGAAGCTGGAATTTTCAAAGGGGATGAATCTCCAGTCATGGTGGAGTGGAAGATCAATACGTTGAATACACACCTACGGCCGGACGGCGCATTCGAGAGCTCAAAGCCGACTCTTTTCTACGCCCCAACCGAGTTTAATAAGGGGGGTATTTTGGGACTGCCAGAACAGACCATAGGGTGGGATGAGTTGCGAACCAAAAACGACGCTGTAAAGTGGCCAGTGGCAGTAAGTCCATATAGGTTCTTTAGCCAATCGGAACCTAAGATGAGTGTTCTGAGGTGGGGTGCGCGTAGTGGTGTAAATGGATACTACACCACCGATCCTAGCGAGATGGTAATCGATTACCGTAAGACCGTCACTTTATGGTATGATAGAAGCTGGAACCCGAAGTTAGAAGGGCACATAGTCACCCGCGGAACGCTCTTATCTCCGAGGTGGCGGTCAGTGTTGGACAATATGTGTGAAAGCACAGGAGTGGGATTCAAAGCTGAGAACGCAGACGAAACCGCCGCGAAGTTATTGATGTCACGTAAAGAAATAGCTCGAGCGACACAACGAAGAAGAGAAAGAGAGAGGCAAAAGCGAGGACCGGTGGATAACGCATTTTTCCATGAAGGGAGTGGATGGATTCTCTACCTACTAAGAGCGGAGCGAGAGGATTGGAGGAAAGAAGAGGAACGGAAGAAAAGGATGCAAGAAAACCGTGCGCAGTGTGGGCTTGAAACGAATTTGAGAGAGCTTTTGGTCAGCGATGGCAGCGAGGAGGAGGAGGCATATTTTACAGGGCCACTATCAGAGAGTACAAGTGTGTTGGTGTACTTAAGATTCTAGAATCTTGCGTGTAGAAAAGTTTCCTATGTACAACATATCTGTTTGTAACCTCCGAGGCTGGGGCGCTCTGTGCCTTGTCTCTAGGAAACTAGAAGTACACTACTGCCCAAGAGGCGATGGACCTGGATGTACAGCGGTGGGTAATAAGTGATCAGACAGAACGCCACCAAAATACGCGTTTGCAGGCAAAATTGTGGCTAGGCCGTCCGATGACTTAATACCCACCGCTGTACTGGACCCTTCTCGGCGCACGTTTCCTAGGGAGTTTTCGGACAAAGACGAATGGAGATATCTGGAGGAGGGGCTTCGATCTTAACTGCCAAGTCTGGCAAATCGTACGCAGTGTTTTAGGAGCAAATACTATAGTATTTTCTTCTTATTAATTGCACACTTTTGAATGATGAAATCTCTTAAATCTTATAACGTGTTTCACCGGGAAAGCAACCGAAGCTCACAGAAGGGCATTATAGCACCAAAACAATACCTATGAAGCCATACATGTATAGGAGAGTTCTTTTGGTGTTTTTGACTATTTCTTATGATCATAGCGAGTATATAGCTGTGGGAGGGTCATCAGCGGTCATCAAGCCTTGATGACCCTCCCACAGCTATATACTCGCTACCTATTAGTAACAATCATCAGAAATATTCGAAAGATATCTCAAAATGACTTTAGTGTATTTAGTTCTGTAATTCTGGGTGATTTTGAATTTTCACAGCAATTCGCGATCCCGTTCATGTCATGTTTGATTGCTTTCCCAGTGACGATTGCGTTCCCAGTGAAACACGTTAACTACGTGTACTATTATGACTGGCTGTTTAATAAAACCTGCTGCGGACAGTTTTAAAAATTCTAAGATCTGGACTCTAGAATACGTACTGGGACACATCTCTCCTCGTATTTCGTAGACATTTATTGCAATATTAAGTATTGGCTAATCATATTTGGACTAGAGTATTAGTTGAAAGCGGTAACAATGTATATAACTACACTAAGCTCTATATGGTAAATAGATAACTACAATTAATACGCATGATTAGCTGAGGGTCCGTGGTTTAAGTCAACATAAAAATATCGCCGCTGAAAATCTCACCCTTTAATTCGACTTGTAGTGTTGGATTTGGGCATGGATATCGGCTATCGTAACTAAGGAAAGTCAGGGAGACATACAGGAAGAGTCACGCTTTGCAGGGGACGAGTGCCGTAGCAGGCATCTTTGAAGTGCCGGCAAGCCGTTCAACCATCAGCTCAGACTTATTTGAATAAGTTTGTTGACTATTCAAACCAGATTATATGTACCTGGTTGCGAGAATTAAACAGGCCATCCGCCGGAGAAAATCCGGATATCCGGATCCTATCATATGATCATCTAAGTGGCAAATCACAAGAAATCCTAGGCCTGGTCTTAAGATATAACTTTTGAATGTAGAGTACATATGAGGAATGCGGTAACTACATACACCTCCAAATTATTTAGACTTATTTTTAGGTTACGTTAAAGGCTTATCTTTTCAGGGATAGATCAAGCTTTCTCATTTATTTTATCGGGAATAGTGTATTTGATTCTGGGAACCTTAATATGGCTCATGCTCAATACGTATACCATGGGGGTTGTTCAACCTCACATGGGGGAATATCCCTGAAACCGGCCGGCAGCCCGGATTACAGTAGTCTAATAGACATGCTAGCATGCTAGCATTTTTATCAAATACTGGAAGTTCATTGCTAAAAAAAAACCCCCCCGGGCTGAGCTCCGTGATCAACGTTCACGATATCCTGATTGCTGGACGGGTCTAAAAGTCGGTACTTTAACCTGGCCTGATGACTTGAGATATGATTATATACCCCATATGCATACATGTTAGCATTCCGTGGTTGGAACTAAATGTATTCAAGGATCTGAAGATGCCTAGGTGATACACACAAGTAGGCGAGATTTGGAACCATAGAGCTATTTTGGATGGATCGGATCACATATTATCACTCGTATGAATTTTTAGCTTGTTTAACATCTCACCACGCGCCATATATATCACTCATTTGAACATCTGGGATAATGCGGTATATGTTGCTATAGGTATATACGGCCTATTATATAAGGCATATCGCTCTACGTTTAAATTATACTATCGGCTTGGCGTTCCCAAGCCTATCGCTATATGTCTATGCCCTCTCTGCCGCTTTGGACTAAAAATATTAGATAGACTCATGTGTAACTTCTTTTTATCAATCACTTGTACGTACACGAGAGAAAGTGGGAGTAAGTCTTGGGGGAGGGGTAGGCACAGGAAAAACCAAATCTTAAGTGTTTTCAATCATGAAGAATCACCCAGCTTTCCAAATCATACAGGATCACTCAGTGTTCGGTAAAGTCCGCCGAGTACTTCCACAAGGTCTACTCTATTGCGGGAGTAAGTATGAGAAGATTAGCTAGCCGAGGATTACGTAGATCTCGCATGTATTCAGCAGCTAAGTAACGCTCTTGCTCCCCACTAAGATTTGCATAGATCTGTTTACATCTCCTCCGCGGTTGCTTTTTCTGCCCACCTTTATCACTAGATGTGTACTTTACATACGTTGCAGTCTCCCAATTCTTATGCTTTCATATCGGCCTCTGCACCACTCGACCACATATATACCCAAAACGCTCGCAATACCGGGCCTGTATTTCCAGTTTCTGGAACTCCTAAACACATCCACTAGTAAAGTGGCAAAAACTAAGTACATTCTCAATGCGCCGAGTAATCCTCCAAGAAGTCAAGAGTCAAGGCGTATGATAAACGGTTATATGACATCAAAATATATATTAAACGGCAAGTACTACCCGTAGAGAAGATTTATTATCATTAAAGTTACACACAATGATTACTCTATATGATAACATTGAAGGCAGATAGTTGATTTTCACCCAGTCATCGTTTATACAAGTACATGTATCAATGTAGATACATGTAGCTTACATGGGTAGGATGCGGGTGCAAGGCCCGGGGTACCGAGCAGCGAAGTTTTGTGAATTTGGCAGGTGGATGGATTTATGGTGTGACTACCGACGCTGAAGAAAAACGACCAAGTGAAGCTCACTCTGGGCATGGAAGTCTAATGTTTCGAATATAAATCTTCATTATAGTTAGATACTAGAAACAAGGACAAGCGAAGTGATTTATCCGGAATTATCTCGCGAGGACGTGCCGAGGCGGTAGGTTTCCCTCAACCTCCGAATAAATCCTTGTTGCTTACATGCAGGTACACAGGCACCGGGATGATCGACTTTTAAATCCGGGGAAATGGTGTTAATGTTCTGGCATCTGTTGTGGGACAACATATGCATACTGCGGGGCTAGCCATGAGGGAAATAAAGTAATCATGAATCAAAGAATGAATAGCTTCATATCAACGAAGGACCTCAGCAGATATTGGCACTGGTATGGGGGGTATATAATCCGTCTCATCTGCCCATAATTGTCTCACTATCCTTTCCACTCTCTCCAGAAGCCATTCGATCATTACCGAAACGTCAAGATGTTGTTTTCATCGCTCCTTTCCCTTGCGCTTGTCCCAAGCACCCTCGCTATCGTAATTCCCACAACTGGAAACCCATTTTTGGGCAGACAGCTCTACGCAAATTCCAAGTATGCCGCAAAGCTTGAAGCGACTATCAGCTCTTTCTATCAACAGGGTGATTCCATAAATGCTGCGAGGACAAAGAGAGTCCAGAGGACTGGAACTTTTGCTTGGATCAGTTCCAATGCTGATGTATGATCCTTCCATGGCTCTCTGCGGTGTATAGATAGTAGTGCTCACAATAAGAGTAGGTGCCGAGCATTTCGACCTACATCGACGAAGCTCTCACTATCCAAAAGAACTCCCAGAGAGCTCAAATCGTCGAGTTTGTAGTCTACAACCTCCCAGACCGTGACTGCTCCGCAAAGGCCTCTGACGGAGAGCTTAAGATTGCCGATGACGGCCTCAACAAATATAAGCTTTTTATCGATGGTATGCATGCCCGAATATTCCGATTCAAGCTTAAATAAATGATGCTAATAATCTTTCTAGATGTTGCCGCAGCCATCTCTGTTGCAAAGGCTGACGAGCTATCTTTCGTTGTGATTCTCGAACCCGATTCACTGGCTAATTTGGTTACAAACTTGGCAGTTGAGAAGTGTGCGGGTGCTGAGCAGGCATATAAGGCCGGTGTTGCATACGCGATCAAGAAGCTCCAGTTTTCGAATGTACATTTGTATCTGGATGCTGCACACGGTGGATGGCTCGGTTGGGATGGTAACTTGGAGCCATCAGCGAAATTGTTCGCTGAGGTTTTGGGGATGGCGAACTCTAACTCCACTACTGAGGCAAAGGTTAGAGGATTGGCCACCAATGTGTCCAACTACAATGGTAAGTTGATGTTCCCAGAGAAATCGTGGATAGCTTTGAAAATACCTCGGGTCACTGATACGAACCGCAGCGTACATTGCGGTTCCGCGTGAGAACTTCACTGAGTGGTCCAACTCATGGGATGAGTCTCACTACGTTAACTCCCTCGCACCATACCTTGAAGCCGAGGGTTTCCCAGCACATTTCATCATCGATCAGGGCCGTGCTGGAAAGCTCGGAATCAGGCAAGAATGGGGCCAGTGGTGCAACGTCAAAGGCGCTGGATTCGGAGCCCTTCCTACTACAGAGACCAATGATACTTTGGTCGACGCTTTGGTTTGGGTCAAGCCAGGTAAGTAAAAACCCGAGCACTTGTATAAATTGGTGCTGATTATGCAAATCTGTGATAGGTGGTGAGAGCGACGGAACGAGTAATTCTACTTCGCCAAGGTTTGATGAGATGTGCGTTTCGGCGGTTGCGGATGTGCCAGCACCAGAGGCTGGAGCTTGGTTTAATGAGTTTACTAGAACTTTGGTTAAGAATGCGAATCCCCCACTTGAGCCTATGTGGATCTAAGGCGTTTGATGCATGATAGAATAGACTTAGATACATGTATACAATAGGAACTAAGTAACCACTTTATGTATTTAATCAGACCCGTATCTCTCCTTAAGAACTACAGGATGATTTAGAGCAATATATAGAGTATCTACTTACTGGGTGTTCTTAGACCTGCATGCAGCTGCCAGATGTGAGGGCGCCTGCACATATAGATTAAAGTGTGACCTCCCATTGATCAACTGGATAAATGTTCATAGATCATACTAAAGGGCGATAAACATAGATAGATAAAATCTGGCGTCCGTTCCTTTGACGCTGATATTAGAGCCGAGCTCTCTGAACAAATTCGTACAATAGACACTTATCTTTTTTGAGTTTAGTTGACCGAAAGATCGACGCGGCTAGTTTGAGGGCACGTGCACAGTCTACACACTGCGGAGCCCGGATCATCACCTTCCCTGCCATTAGCATGATCCAGGCGGAGGACTCTCACTCCAGTAAAGAAGCTAGAAGCACCCTCGCGCTGTCATAACCTAAAATTACTCAAGACAACACCGCCCTAAAATAACGTCCAGATTTATCCCCAAAATATAATTGACTGCACACTCAGTCATCTAGTTCTGCAAGGCTGATACATCCGAAGATGTCAATTTTATTGTTTTTGTATCTTTTCAGATATAAGACAAGATAAAACTTATAGCAGACCTTATAATGCCCGATTAACCCTGCAGTTTTCTTAAACTACATCATGTAGTGTTCTTGGTTGGGCATCCTGGTTGGTGCTGTGCAGTCTTCCATGTCAAGTGTTGGACTTTATTTATAATTCGGTGCTGAACCTAGTTCTCAACAAATCTGTCTCGTATAAACTCTTCGTCATCTAATCTCTATGAGATTTTATATAAGACTCCCATATATTCTATCCTAAAAAGGACTTCCATGCAGTTCGCCCCCCTATTCTCCACTCGGCGAGAGAAGCTCTATTCTCGTTGACATTTAAGGGGAATCACCCCATTTTTTCCTTTATAATGTAGAACAGTTGTTAATCTGGCTGATATTCCACGTGTTTCTCTGTGGCTTTCACACGTACCAGTTTCAATATATGATGTGGTAGTTTGGCCGAACGAGTGGGCAAAGTTCCCTCTACCTAAATATGTAGTCTCGTTCCTAGACCTTTGTCGCGGTCTTCGCAGGCAATGCGCTGCACGGTCTAGGTACGAACACCCCCACTAAAATTCATATCCACACGTGTGTGTGTGTCCTGATTTCGCCAAACCAAGGAAGGCTAGAGGCCAAGCCTAGAGCTTATGCGATCACTAGTGATCACTCGTATCTCCGTGAAGCGAAAATTCAAAGGTTTTTGTCCCAAGCTTTTCACTGCAGAATAGCACCCTCAAAGGCGAGATAACTGGCCGTTCCAAGTGGACATATGGCTAGAATAGGCTCGATAACCACCACCACCACCACCACCACGAGGCAGGTAATCAGCCCCGCAGTTCATGTATAGTGAGGTCAATGCCTCTTAGAATGTGCGTCTGTTCAGCCTTACTGCGGCAGCAGCGGTGAAGGATCAATATCCTATTTTGTCCGCTTAGTCCTTTTCTATGTAAGGTGATAGGCATTCTAGCTGCCAGGCACTCGTATCTGAATATTAGCTGTGGGAAGTTACACAATGCCTCGTTGATTCGACCTCTTGTAATTTTAAACTGACTCCCTAATAGTAGATCATTAGCAATTGCTTTCGTCTTGACCCAGGTGCACTATGCAGTATTCAAGCCCTTAGCTGTACTTCCTTACGATTCCCAGGTATGGACCACACACACACGCGCACACACTCTTTCTCAACATACGCAGCAGACACATAAAGCAGCTGCAAATGCTGTTGCCCCGGTCCGAACTGTTGTTCTAGCCGGTCAGCAGAATCAGCTTGGGAAAACTCCACTGGCCGATCGGAAGATTGCTTCTAGCTATTGCACTTTCCTTTCGGTAGATCTAACCGCACGCGAAGTCCGAGAGCAGATACTGTAGCCGCTGTGTAGGTGCTTTGTTTGATGGTGATGATGGGGGATGATTGTGGGATGGTGATGATGATAGCGAAGAAGCTGTGACGATGACCACGCGTGTCATGTCAAAATGTTGGTTTGTAGCATAAATACATGTATCTACATGTATGTATCTCCCCGGCGCCGCTAAAGTTTTCCCGCGTTAAGAAGAAACAGTATTTTTTGTCGGGAAGAAAAGGGTCGATACTCAAAGAGATAAATATTTGGTTTTTGCAACATTCAGGAGGTGGCAACATCCTTATTATTGGTTCAAAGAGCTGTACGTTTTGTCATACCTGCGCTGCTGCATTTGCTGCGTTGTAGAAAATCGGAGGCGCTGGCGCCTAGCTCCGAGCCCACAAGAATGCAATCTAGACCCCGAACCCGTATTGTAAGTCTACACACAGTAAACTGTCTTCACATCACAGTACAGTAACAGCCTGGTTAATTCCAAGCAGAATAATGGGATTTAATTACTTGGGATCCAGCGTTCTGGTTAGAACAGTGAGAATTGCAGGTAAAGAGTTAATTCATCGCCTTTTTAAAATCCGGGCAATGTACATGTAGACAGTCAATCTACTATAAATTAAAGGTAGACTCCCATATCACCCCATTTCTAATTTCTATAGATTTAAAGTCCTCTCACTTAAATCGATATCTGTTGTGGAACTCCTATTTTTAGTGATAAAAATGCCTTGTGTAATGGATGCATTCAGAGGTTATGCCAACAACCTTAAAGATGTATGTATTAATGTTATCCCTTCCTGCAATAATAATTATACGAATCGGTCATACAAGCATTCATTTTATTAACAAAAGGAGAAACAGAGTACTTGGGAGAGTCTTATGACACATACTCCAGTTGTGGCCCACTTTATTCTCGTCATCATAACAACCCCATGGGAATTTTTAAAGAGGCCAGTCGTTCATATTCTCCGGATAGATCACACCGAGGATCAACGAAATATTATGATTGAGTTATGGTGTAAAAACAAAAGATCAGAGTATCGTTATGTCGCTATGTCAGTAAGTAAAAGATTCTAGTCCCAATCTTGAAGGTTGCTTGCAAACTCATTGCAAATAAAATAGGGAACAGTAGTAGCCTCAGCTGTAACTGCATCATTATCTTGGGAAAGTATAAGGGACAAAACGACTTGGTTTACTCGCGGTGCTTGGTACGGCAGCATTGTTCTTGGCCTGCTATCTGTTACGATCTCTTTTCATCTCATCCTCTTATTTGCACACCTCGATGTTAAAGGACCACAGGCAATTCAGAAGGTTCTCTCAAGGGGTAATATAGACTCAGGTCGCGCAGATTGGGCATTTCTATACGTTCTACAAGTGCCAGGAATGTTATTGGGCTTCTCATCCGTGTCTTACTTTTTGGGGCTTACTTTTTTGGTGACTTCTCCACTATGGGATCAAGAGTGGGGCACTGAAACAAAGGTAAGGTCTTTTTCTACATATATTAGTATGATCCAATACCTCTAACATGAGTTTTCTTGACAGTGTGCTATAATTTATCTGGGGTATCTATTATTCGGTGGGTTCAACTATTTTTTTGTTTGTTCAGTTGTATACTCAAGATGTCTCTATTGAAATGTTAGAGGTAAAACTAGATCTAGAAGCGGAGGAAAGAAGATTCATGTATATTCTGTCATTGCAATCGAAGTTTTATTATGTTACGCTTAGTAATGATAAATCATGATTCGTTGATCATTGACAAGAGCGAAAAGAGAGTTATAATCCTCGTCCTCAAGAGAGCTCACCCTAGCAGGTATATTACTATATCGATCTACTTCTCTTTCTTATCCTTCCTACTTCCAACAAATCACCCACCCACTCGTTCCAAAAGGACGTAATGCATACTTCACATAGAATGAAACACCAGAGGTTACACATACATGAGATTGAGCTTAATGATACACACACTGCAGGAATCTGATACCACGGGATGTACCTACAGTACGAAAAAGGGGATGTAAGTACTGTACCAATACGGAATCGTGCAAAACTTCCGAATTAAATCGGAATCCTAAATATTATACCGTATTAATACTGTAACAATACCGTAACAATACGGTATTTTGCCAAAGATAGTACTGGATCCACCCGCTTTTTTGGTACTGTACTTGCGTTATATGGGTATGTACTCTAGAGTACTAATACTCGATTACGCATATGTACGTTCGCTCAGCCTTGATGAGATAAATACCAAGAATCAAACATCAAATACATGTAGGCATATCTAAACAGTATAAGCTTCTTCAAGCATTTCTATTGGTTAGGATGTATGGTCTGCATACCACATATATATAGAAGCACATATATATGTACAGACAAAGAATTGTTCCCGAAATAGGACCCGGGAATACTGGGAAGGGAGCTGGCATCGAAAGGGCAAACACTGGCAGGTAGAATAAATTGCGGATATAGTCTTATACCAAGCTTGATACATGTTAATATTAAGAACTCGTGCGAGCGAAGAGGGTTCGCGAGCCAGCTCATCGAGAAGGAAGAACTGATATAACTGTAGAATTACCCACATAATACAATGCTTACACGATCAGACTGGACCCGACCGATTCTGTTATTCACCTAGGAATAGACCATGGACTGGGCATGTCACTACATGTCCTAAAGACCTAAAGGCAAACACACTTTCTTTCTCACCCATGGCCAGTCGCTCTTGGGAAGTACTCGGACTAGATGACGACGCTGAAAGCTTCTATTCGCCCACTACATATAGATTTGCGGCCGCAGGCCGCATTCCACTTGTATATGTATACACTCGCTTATAGGGTGATGACGGTCAGACCTTTGCGAGTGTTGGCGCTAGAGTTTAAAGGTTTGTCTACCCTATAGATGTAATACATTTATACTAGATCAATTATATGTCGGTACATACGTGCAGGGATTTGTATGTGAACCATTTAGGTTTGTACTTTACGGAAGCAGTCAAATTTGCAAAACTAAGACTACATGCAGTTTCAGCTCTGATCTACTCACTGCACTAAATCTTTCCTAGTACATGTATTTACGTCTGTATGGAACGAAAAAAGTAGTATACAACGTAAAGTCACTGACGTGGCTTTGACTATTACCCCCATGACCATCATCTCTAGATCTACAAGTACTTATTTGGCTTCAGATATTGTGTATGTTATGTCCACTACCATCGAAAAGTACACTTGCAATGATTACTTGTACATCTACATGCTCACATTTATATTTACATAGCTTAAATCTTCATCTTCCTTTTTCGACGACACCTTCTACTAGTAGTGATCGATCAAGAATCATATTAATCAACCATTTAATTAAGAATTTAGAGATCAGTTGAAATTAATTAAAGTCAATCGAGATTTAATAAGCACGCAAATAATTGTACGCTTCACTTGGATATAGAAGGCTCTACACTGACATAGCAGCGTCGATAATATAATATTATCAATGTTGTCGGGGAAGTTCTTTGGCCACATGCACATACTTTAAGCGCCAGGCCACTAGCTACAGGGCCCGATTATAGATCTAGAGCCAAAAGCGCAAATTTTATGCAGGGTTAGTTTAACGTTACACGATAAATATATAGTTATCAGGCGTACTTATATAATTAGTCTAGCCTTGCAATTGCTGTGTTGTGTTCTAGCTAGTGAGGCTCTTCCATTTCGCATAGACTTGATCAGAGATCGAGATGAAGCACACGAACCATGACGTTGGAGGCCTAAGCTCAAAGCCCGCGTGAAAGCCAGGCAGCGAATTAGCTAACAGATGATTCGCGATCGGTTAATTATGGTGTTGCTTACCGTAACCAAGAATTTTTATAATCATCATTTATCACTCGAGTTGCATACGGCCTAAAAAGTATGTGGTATTATTTAATTAAATAATAGATTTATGCATTGATGATTCTAACAACTTGTACACAATTTCGTATATAGTCTTAGCTAATTTCATACGAGAGATTATGGGTGAGAACGATATTATGTGGTTGATATTACACGCTAATATTTAATTGGTTCAATCATAGCTTCCGCTAGCGGTGATATGATTTGACCTATATACGGCGGCCGGCCGCGGGACGCCGATCCCGACCGAGTCTTCTCCTTCATGATATAAAGTACCATACTGCGATTCTCTAACGCGTATGACTTGATATCTTAATTCTTATGAGGCTGGAATCACCAAGGCTTGCTGGCTAAATTTGATTAAAACCTAAAACTCCAATTTTTCGCTGGTTCTAAAAAAGACTGCGTATGCACTCAACACGTGGGAGTTTAGGTGCCTGAAACTAGCCGTATCAGCCGCCACAAAGTGCGAACCAGACACTCAGGCACTAGTTTTAAGTGATATCATACACCCGCCACTGCTATTTAATTAATTGCAGAATAAGAAAGGTTCTGCAGATGATGATCTGCATAGCAACCAAAAAGCAGCCAATGAATTTTTGTCTTGGCCCTGAAATTTGTATGGGGGAAAAAAGTACGAAGACACTTCATATATACTCACTCAAAAATATAAATATTTCCCTAAAAATACAAAAAAATAACCAAATGATAGCCCTTGCTCTAGCCATCACCTTAATAGCAATCCTAAACTTTCAAACATGTTTTTCGTGGAGTTCGGAAAGAGCATCAGTGGAAAAGAGGGGATGGAGGTTGCATTGCAAAAGCTGTAACACACAATTCAAATAACCTCTTGGCCGCCAAGTGTCCTTTTTTTTGAATCGACCAATAGCAGACGCCCGCTGGCCCTTACGGCCCAAAATGGGGTTCTCAGTACTTACCCTTAAGCCCCGGTACATACATACTCAATTATCAAAGTCTAGATCTGCTATGGACCGTATGATATCGTTCTCTGCGCGAATACCCTTAAAGTTAGATAAGTTGTCTGACATATCCTGCCCCACTAGATAAAGCCCTACTTTATTGCAGTAAATACATGTATCTATCTAGAATGGCCCAGAATGGAGAATACAAGGCTAGAAGAGTCCAGACCTCAAACTTGAGCTGCCTTTTGGGAAAATAATTCATCATATAATCATGTAAACCTTCTTTAGAAGATATATTTAAAAGCGCCACTATCCAACGCAAATAAAATATGGTCACCGGCCGCCAATGCGGAGAAGTTCCGGTCCGAACCCAGAAAAATACAGACGAATATTTATATAGGAAATTTAGCTATTATTACTATAGTACGTAACCCCTCGATTTAAGCATTATTGATATAATATATTATAAAGGCGTCATGTCATGAAATGCATCTTGGAAATACATCAAGTTATCATTTAATATTTTACAGGGGTTCGAAGGTAGCTTAATGAAGTACATAATTAAGGAAAGAATGAGGCAATATCGGAAAGATATCAACCATAGCTTTTCGATCTATATCACATTGTAGATACATGTATGCATCTCCTACATGGTTTTTAATAGTAGGCTGCATGCTGGTCATACATCATTCAGGTTCTAAAATCGTGGTAGACATGATTCGTAAGGCTGCCTAATTGATACATACATACATATGTGAGTGAACAAACGTACCACCGTTCATGAACGCCATGTCTCATCAGCGGGCGCAGAAATCACTGTAACAGTCTCTTCACGAGTGGGGTATGCGAGCTCATGATTATGTCAGAACACTTACACCTGGAGAATCTATATAGATCGGTAGTAGTGGTTGGGTCATGCACTCATGAGATATCACTCGGCGCCAGAAATTCCGATTAGTAAACTTAAAATCCTCTGTGCTACAAATCCATATCGCTATACATTCGTATCACCTAGGTCTTGAGGGGATTCTTCTCAGCAGTGGCGCCTACGAGTTTCGCCGAGGAGCAAACATGTGGAGTACCCAGAAGCTGTGTTTGGGGGAGAATATATATATACCCGGCCTGCGCGACTGATCTCAACTTCGAATTGGGCCATATATCACCTAAATATTGTCAGAATACATGTAGCTTAGAAATTAAAAACTACTTAGCCAAGGCCACCAAAAGCCCACTATAAGTACTATAAAGCAAGAGTTTGAAGTGGTCAATAATTAATTTTGCTAACATTTGACACATGCGATCCAGCATAATTGCAATCTTGGAGAAAAACAAAAGCTAAAAGTTATAACGTGTGTACTCACAAAAGCTACCGAAGCAATAAATAAATAAACCCAAAGTGCTCCTCGAAGGCGAGATTAACGAGTGATATATCATGATTCATCACCTTAATCTTTTTTTATTTTTTATATTATTTTTTATTTATTCATTAATTGCATGCAACCCTACGGTTATGGCGATACCTTGCATTGTTCGAGCATAAGCCTATATCTAAATTCACTCGTGTCAACGTGGACTTTAATTTATGAAGCGATTGACTGCTCACGATAGTAAGATTAAAGAGTTTAACACACAATTACGTTTATAGTATAGAATTTTATTGACCTATTTTAAATAACCCTTTTCAACGCAAAACATTATCTACTTTTAGACATTATGACATTACATATACATCGAACTAGCTTAGACTCCGTAGATAACCGGGATTAGCCCGTATCCCCAGAGAAACCAATAGAATTACTCTTCGCCCCTTTCTTGTCTTTCCTTCTGCAATCGCTGCAACATTGGCGACCGAATTCTTACTTGCTTGCCCCATTTATAAAATCCCCATGGGATTGGAATGAGCGCCATTGAGATAAACCCAACTGTAGTCGCCGCCCAATTCGGACCTAGTTTTGAGTATAGCTGAGGGCCAAATAGAGGCAAGATTCCGCCAAGAATGCTATTACTTAGTGTTAGTCTGTATATCAAATTTTTAGATACAACAGGATGTGTTACCTTCTCGTTACAGTGTTCCCCGCCAAAGCAGAGGCAGCATAAACATCATAACTCGTGATTAGGTAACTATTCCCGTGCAAAAATATCCAAGTGTTTCCCAACCCAAAAGGAATTCCACTCAGAATAGGCCAGATCCAGTGAATACTGGTTGGCACACAGGTCCAAGCAAACCAAAACATTGCGGCAGGACTCAGGACTGCGGCAAGACATGTGCACGCAATACGGGCCTCTGGTGGTCTCTTGCCTGTATCTGGGTCTACTTTATGCATCTCATAGATCTTCTGGTTGACTGGATCTAGTATAGCCGACAATATCGTGCCAACACCAATGCCACAGAATGCAAGGCCAGCAGTTGATGGGCCCCAGCCACGAATCTGAGCAAAAACAATTGGATATGCTGTGAAGCAAAGGTAGAGAATACCGTAGATAACCGCAATGTAAAGTGCCCAAAATATACTATCACAATCTCCCTATCAGTCAAGTTATTCTAGATGTGTCCCGAAAGAAATCGCCTCAACTTACCAGAGTGGTTCAGTAAACAACATGATGATTGGTCGTTGTAGACTGGTCTTGATTAATACCCAAAAGTCACCTTCACCATCTTTGTAACAGAACCTTGATATATATCTATCGTCTCCAGTCTCTTTGCGAAGCCTTGCCGCCTTCTTTCGCATAAGAACAGGGGCGTATGTTTCCGGAATGAAAAATGCTAAAACACCTAGTACTCCAGCAATGATGAAAACTAGCCAGCTGGTCCATCTCCACCCAAGGTGTCCATAAACCAAACCGCCAATAATCGGTCCAAGCACAGGTCCGTTCATTGGAGCTAGTGAGAAAATAGTAATTGCCATAGTTCGACCATGCTCATCGAAGATATCCCCAATAGTTCCAGGTGCGTTTGATATTGTGACTGATCCAGCGAAAGCCCTATATTTAAATATTCTAGTGAGTTGGATCCATATATGTAAATAATATTAAGGGGGTTTAATATACCCTAAAAAGCGAACTATAAGGATAGTCGCAAAGTTCTGAGCTAGACATGCTGGGAGCACGAGGATGAAAAATAATGACAGGGAAATCAGGTAGACTGGTCTTCGCCCGTAAAGCTCGCTCATTGGTGCCAAAACCAACGGTCCGGCTGCCAGCCCAAGCATATATGTTGTCATACCTAACGTGGCGATGGTCTTAGATGTTATACCAAACTCTTTCATGATCCCGGGAGAGCCGGAGACATAAGAGGTAGAGTAAAAAACGCTATGTATATAAACAGTCAACAATCGGCCCACCATGTAATCAAACCAACGGTTGAGTTATAACATACACCATCCAAGTCTGTAAGGATACCAATGCAAGAATTAAAGCCTTCGTCTTAGTCGTCCAATTTAAAGCGTTCTGTGGATCATCTGGACCTTCCCACTTGACCTCAAACTCTGTCCCGAGAACTGATTCAAGATCTTTTGCCGTTCTCCCAGACTTTCCAGAAGCTCGAGAAGCTTTGGTAGCTATCCTGGTAATATCAGGGTCCACTAATGTCGCAATTCGTGTGACGCCTTCAGCATAATCGTCAGAGCTGGAGCTTGTGGTTGATGACGCAGAATCGATATCATTTCCATAATCACTCTTTCCCGCTCCAACGCCTGATTCAATATCTTTTTCATCCAGAGAAGACGAGATAGCATCATCGTTTTTTGCCATTGCGATACGTCTCAGATAAAATTTGCGTGTATGTATTTCTTCAGCCTAGGGTCGAAATCTTGGCTTTGTTGTGTGTAGAAGCTATGAATATGTTTGTGGGTTTAGATAACCCTGCTCGCGTTAGTTTGTTTCCCATCAAGCCAAGAATAAAACTCCTGTTAAATGGTGACCCTACTTGTAAATAATAAAATACCATGAGAACATATCAAAAGAGAAAGGAAGGATTTATGGAGTTTTGAAAAAAAGTTGGCACTCTATTTATTTCCTTTCAGGGGCGGGGAAGTAAGCAACAGGTATTTATAAAGCAGGGTGTTCAACCTCCGACAAAACGCCATGTTAACCGTCCAATTGAGTAATTGAACTCCCTGTAAAATGTCTTCCTATGCGTAACAATATCCAACCTCCTGCTGGATTCCGCCGATGTTAGCTAGTGAAAGTCAATTTTCTGTCCCTCGGTATATTATGGCCTGCCCCTCAGTGCCGAATATCCGAGATTTTAATGCGGCGTTCGTTCCACGCCAAGTTGGCCCCGCCCATCAGCAGGAAGGTTCACGGTCCATCATTGATAAGTGACAGGTGGGCATCGTGTCGTGATGCCCTAAAAAGAAAGCAAAGGATCTTCCCGTTAGCTTGTAAGAAGAAATTTTTTTTTTTTTTAATTCTTGCCCCTGAAGATTGCTCAGTACTGTGCGTTGATGACCGAGCATTATTATAGCGAGACATATCGGGACCCGATCTCCTGGTTCGGCACCGTCCGCTCTACCAAGTGTCCGGGATAGGTAGAGGGAGAACAAAACACTCGGCGTTTTATTTACTTAGAAGCCCGCATGTCTCTAGTTACCGGTTATCGTAGGCTTTAGGGCTTCGGCATCACATCCTAAAGAGCCAAGGGAAAAATATATGAAGCGAGGATAAACCCTGTCCTTCAAGGTAGAGCCTCTAGCCTTAGCCGCTGACAAGTGATATGATTTGAACGTCGAAAAACTTTTTAAAACCCGGTCCTTGAGCAGCGGATAAACGTACCCCCCCCCCCCCCCCCGGGGCTTCATCTTGATGGGCGTCTAGGGTTGAATTACGATATAAAAAGGAAAAACACGGCCTGTTGACTGTTGATGGACCTAACCTATCGGTACATGTCATAAATTCCCGTGCCCTCAGAACTTAAAGCTATGAAGGTGCCTACATAACTGGATCGATCTCAGCTGACATTCTTATGCAACGTATAGATGTAGAAGTTACATGATATAGACCCACAATTATTGGGGCCAATCGGCTGGGAACCTTCACGGTAGAGTAGGTACATACAGTTGAGGCGATGATTTCCAGTAGGTACATATCAGGCCGTTCTTTTCCTCAAATTTTTGAAACCTTGCCTGGAAGATACGCAGAATAGCCGCCGATTTGCCAGAGGGCATGCACCAGAGATGGTACATACAAGAATCCTTTTTCGACCCCGTTCGATGTGAGTGATGCAGACTTATTGAAAATCCAAGGTTGAACCACAAACGCTTCAACTTTACAAAAAGCAGTGATTTAAGCACTAAACATAATAACCCAGTCCTTGAATACCTATGATATCAGATATTTCATCAACAAGTTGAGTTTGGGCCCGCAAAGAAGGGGTGGATTGATGCAGACGTTGTGCAAGCGTGTTTTGCGCTCAACTTAGATGTAGATGATGTTGAGGGACTAGCACTCTAGTGTGTTCTACCTCTGCAATTAGAAACACGTCTGGGAGGAGGATGCAACCAATCGGTACATAGACGCCGTCTCTCACAATAATCATCATTAGGGAAAGATAAAGTAAGCCCATTCCCAAGAGCGATTCACCCGTCATTAACAGACAGGGGTAGAACTAAGAACCCTATTCGTCGACTGGGTACGTTTGGACTTTTGGTATATGTTGTACCGCATATAACAGTGGTGATGGAGGTGGTGCATGTGTTTAACTCGACGATATGTATATAGTTACGACATAAGCTTGTACGATTATGTCCCCCTAATGTGTACTTGGTTCGCCATTCTTTGAAATACAATATCTCCAATGTCAATCATGTAGGTTTGGCTCAATTTAAACTAAAAAAAAAAAATTTTTTTTTCTTGGCTCACTTTACTTCACGATATATCACTCGTAGGTTCGTCCATTGGCCTCACAATTAACCACAAATCGCATAAACATATAGGTATATATTATTCCATTACATTAATTTACCACATTATGTTCATATTCTGTTTTATATCGGAACGCAACATTAATATACTAAATAAAGCAAAGAAAATAATTGCGATCCAGGGCTATGCGTTTCTAGACCTCGTAACCAACAATAACCAGAAAACTCCACAAACCATTATACAATCACCAGACTCATAAAACAAGCGCCATGGAGCCGTAAGCATATTGCTTAACAGCAAATAAAAGAGAACACAATTATAATCAATGATTAACAACCCTTAAACTTCTCCTGGGGCTCAGCAACACTCCCCAAAACGTTGGCTCCTCACCCAATAGCTCATTTGCGCTCTCACTTCTTTCCAACTCTCCTCCTAGCCCTTCTCTACCCATTCCTCCGCTATATTCCATGTTTGAGGCTAGCTTCTCACTCGCTTCCCTCAGCTCCTTGATCTTTTTGCGATACCACATATAAGCTGCCCCTAACAGCAACAGCACTAGTAAAACAATTCCAGCCAAACTAGCACCAATTATAAGACCAACATTAGGTGATTTTCCAGGATCGTTGGGATCGCCCAAGATTGTACTGTTGGCATACGTGGTGGTCGTAGACACAGAGCCATCGGAATTCGTGATAGTCGCGACAGTCGGCGCAGCAGCTGTGTGTGAAGTGATTGTAGTATACTTATAATCTCCCGGCTTCCCAGTTGCAACAGGTGAGTCAGGGTCTGCAGTCATCCCGGGTTTTGTAACTGTTGCCCCACCAGTTGCATCCCCCCAATAACACTAATCACCACATCTGGTACGCGGTAAAACCCCGCGACCTCTTTCTCTGCACTGTTGCTCGAACTGCTGGTGGGCGATTTATATTCCGTTTTCCATTGTGTCGTATACGCATCAAACACGTAGATTCCGGGACTATCACAGCTCAGTTCTTGTCCCACATAGCCACCGATAACCACCATATCGCTGCCATGGAGCTCGCAAGTATGGCCTGCTCGAGCAGAAGGGACTGTTTGACCGTCTGTATCAACCTTGATCCAGGAGAATGACGGGATTGAGAGAATCCACATGTCGTTATACTGGACTTGTTCTCCATAAGGTACCAGATTTTGCCCACCAAAGAAGTAGATATTATGGGAGGAGCCATCAGATGCTGAGCCGACAACTGCGCAAGGATTAACACGGTATTTAGGAGTAGTGCCATCAGTGGCTTGCTTTGTCCATTTACGGCTGGAGACGTCATAAATATCGATTATATTTAGCTGGGAAAAAGTGTCGTTCAGGCCGCCACCAATGCCGACGAGGATACCTTCAGAACCCCACGGAACCTGAGAAGGTTAGTGTGTGTAAAAAGTCTTAATAATGTGCTGACTTACAAATAGTAAAACACTATCTGCTCTTTCCGGGACTCCAGCATCCTCTAGCCCATTTTCGGTGACGTTAAGAAACTGGTTCTTGTTCATATCAAATTGTAGTAAACTCTTTAAATATATACGTGGTGTTTGTTTACTCCACCCTTCGGTTGTGTAAGAGTCCAAATGACCACCAAAATAATAACCAAGCCCTCTGTCAGGAATGCTAACGCCTGCACCTTCTGCAGCTCTTTGTATACTCTTACCCCCAGAGTCACTATCAATGGAAGTCTTTGAGGTGATATCTGACCATTCTGCTGATTTGATGTTATATTGCCAGAGCGAGAATGCAGTTGGTGCCGCATCTGGTTTATCAGAGAAGAGGCCGCCGTAAAGGTAGATATTCTCACTGTTATGCCAGAGATAGCTGCCTCTTGTATTAGTGTGCTTCATGAATACATTGAAAGGGGTGCAGACCCATTCGCTACTGCAGGTGGGCCATCTGGTTGTGGAAGGCCTTGAAAGTATGGAGCAGCAATGCTCCAATCTTTGCCCAAATCTAAAGTCAGGAAATTATTGTCTAACTATATATATTAGTATTCGACTCTTCTGCAAAAAAAGGGGAGAGCTCATACGTACTCCATGTATTTAAAGACTGGTCGGGGCTTGTTTTTGCTTGTCCTCCATAGATATAGACTGTATCTCCTACCAACACGCTCTGGTGGCTCCATCTCAAACAAACGTCTGTCCTACTCTCTGCCCTCTTGGCCCTATTATTCCAGCCCCATCTCTCCCGACCAGGCTCAATTCCTGGAGCTATCATCCAGTCCTCAGAATCGACTGGGTTTGCGTCCGCCTCTGATCGATAACCGTGGTGATATGGGGAAGAGCTGAATAGAAGGACAAATATAGAAAAATAGAAAGTTGCCCGCGGTAACAAGTACAAGCGTGGCAGAGGAAGTATGGAGGTTGAATAGCTAGCGCGGAATAGTCGATACATGTATATCCCAACTAGGTATTGATTCAATAAAATAACTATATTTTAAAAAAGTAATAGTTGATCAGATGTTCAATTCGCACCCAGAAATGGATGAAAATTTGGGATAAAAAATTCGGACCTAGAGGGAGGTAAACCGAGACTACATGTACCAAAATGTGGGTAGGACTTAAGCCACACAGCAGTAGATATTAAGCAGATACCTATGGGAATTTAAGAAAACATGACTTCACAACATGACGAGAACCTGCTTTACCGCCATAGATATCTGTTCGCCCCTAATTCAAAAATCTGGTTAAATACCATAGATCAGCAAAGCGGCCGTTCCTCAACTAGATAATGATTGTCATTATCAGCTGCAGATAGAGTTGGTAGCCGCAACTAAACAAGACCCTGACACCACGCTAACGTCATACGTCACAGTCTTGGCAGTCGACTCCAACAGTCAGAAGGCATGCATGACGGTGATGTTCCATCTCTCTCTGCACACATAAGCTTTAGTTGAATAAGACCTTTACGAGGAATTGAACCTTATTAAACTCCACAACCCCATTCTCTCCTCCACTATTGCAGTTCTATGCAGTGTCGGTGACACTGAATGCCGATCACCTCTACTCAATATAGAGCTTTATCTCTTTAAGATATACTTATATACATGTATTTAGAATAAGCTTCTCAAAAGACTACCGCCTCATGCGGGCTATGCATACTCATTCCAGGGGCGAATTAAGACTATTAGTTAACTACTCACACTTTAATTAAGCCATAAAAATTCTTGGTAGCGACCTCACAAAATTTCAAAGGACTTAATTAACGCGCGAGTAGGGGTTGGGAACAAGAGTCTCCCATCGGCCCTTGTTTGCCGATGAATGGCCATCTCCCATCGAACAAATTTCTCCTTAATTCAATAAATGACTTCACCTAGGCTCGTCCCCGACGTACCCGTCTGCTTCCATGCTGGGCAGCTTGCTGCAAGTAATGGGCTGGGTACGAGACTAGGCTACACCTACTCATAAGTCATGTCTCTCCAATTTCCTATACATCAAATTAATGTCGGGATATTTACTCTAGACGTCGACTAAAGTACATAATGGTCAATAGCAATATTTATATCATGGGCGTCCATAAAAAGTTACTTTAGATGGCTTTGTTGACTCTATAAGACCCTTGAACTTACAATAACAAGATAGACTACATGAACCATATCGCGCGAGTTGGAGTAAATGTTTCGAAATGAGCCACGGGTTTTAAAGAACCTGTCTTGGCAACCGAGTGATCGGTTTTGAAGCAAAGTTCTTGAGTGTATCTCAACCAGGGAAACACAAACAAGTGATGCTACTCATAGCTTTGGTGAGGCATTGCCAGAGGACCTATTGGCTCTCCTCGAGTACCGCTGTTTTTCAGGGATATAGGTTGTTAGCTAAACCAGATTAATTCAAGATTTATATATGCAAAACCAAAATAACTTCACACATCCAGCAAATTTGCTTAGTCTTTTGAGAAGAGCGAGAATCAGGCCCTCTGTACTATAACTCTATTTTGGGTATGTGCTAGTGGTTGTTGGTTTCATTGTCATAGGTTATGAAATAAATGCACTATAAACCGTGGCTAGTAACGTCCGAAATTAGTCGGGTGACGGAACATGATATGAAGATCGGTACGAGAGAACTCTTGGCGATAGTTCTTAAACTCGAGCTCGCAGTGTCTGGTTAATCGTGCGTAGTTGCACTGAGCGTCGACGTTCCCATCGAGTGACCAGTCATGAGCGAACGTATGTATCTAACTTAGCAGAAGCCCATGGCCGGAGTAATTAAATTAATGACAAGTGTATACCAAGATTGGAGACTATGTTCCACGGAGTTGTCGTTCCATCTCTTGAACCAGTCCATGTAGCACGTGCATAGCAACTGCGCGAGCTCCGGGAGGGTCGATATGGAATAGGGCACATTGAGTGCTTAGAATTGTGCGTGTTCAGAGCTTTATAAGACCAACCGGCGAAAATCTGTACCTGTAGATCAAAGACACAAAATAGATCGTATTTGGAAATCGCCCCAATCAGGTGTGAGACTAATTTACCCAATAATATAAGGGACCGTTTAGGGACGCACAAATCCTCTGTGTTCACACATTGAACAGATGAATCGACATTATATGATTCGTCGATGTATAACCAGATGTTGGAAATGTTCTGCAGTCGGCGCTCAAATCGACAGATGTTTGTTTCTAAAAGAAGCATCGTCCAATATCTTTGTTTTCTGCACTTGAGTGACATTACGATTTTGTGTTTTGGCAAACAATACTCCAGCCCAGATGGTACCTGTCTCTGGGCAACGTTGTTGTATGTAGTCTTCTCTGTGACATCGGGTTTAAGTGTTGAAATATCACCTGGTACCACTGCATTGCTGCACATACGTAGTGTATGTCCTCGCGGATATATGTTGACTATGTGTTTGTCGATTGTCGGTAAGCTACACGAGGCCTTTATTTTTGTGGTTTCAACATCTGCTAATTTCGGGTTAAGTAGGTATCTTTTGTGCGTTCAATTGAGCGTTGTCAGGCCACCTGTCCCAAAGGGTTTGCATCATACGTGGAGTAGAGTACATGTACCTATATTCTATATTTTCTCTCCTAAGTGAATCCACATCAATACCTAGAGATAATTAAGCCTCTCCTTACCTCCCAACCACTGTATTGGTCAATATAACCGAAATCATCCACGTGTAGCTAACGCCTGTTTTACGATCAATAATCAAGGAACTTGTGTGTGCATTTGAGACAAGACTACCACGCGCTTCTGGCGGCAGTAGCGGAGGGTACAGAGTGGTGAATGGTTAAATTTTATGGCTTCGTTTGATTCGTCCCGCAGACAGCCTTGATTCGACGTTCACTACAGTATCATTTTGCCGGAGGCGTTCTCTTGGGTAAGTAGGTCCTTTGCCGAGTCAGACAATGATATGTAATTGGGCTCTACGCGTTCCATCCGCATAACCCCGTGCCAGATGCTCTTAAGCGAATCCGTTTCACATGTTTTCATAATGCTGGGTCTCCAATCTTAGATCTCAAGAATCGGGATTCACATTCTCATCTTAGTGGTAGTGTGATCGTTTGTGTAAAACGTGGAAAGTTTTTTTTTGACGAGATAGTACCTCATCGTCTTAACTGGGGCACGTGTCATGGTGTCTTTGGTTCATTAATGACCGCCACTGATTGATTGGAAGTTATGACGCATGGGTTAACCCGCCGGCTGATAGGAAATAGATAGCCCGAGTGATAGAGTATGAGTCTAGGTTAGGATAATATGGACAGAAGGCGGAGACCTTGCTGATATTCCAACCCATTTAGAGTTCAAATTAAGGAGCTCGGTAGTCGTATTTTGTAGATGACTGCATAGATTCCCTGAAGCACCTTGGCCCTGACGCGTTGATGTTTCATTGTGTTGATCGAGTGATAATGTGTGCGATCTCACGTAATCTGACATATGTTTGCCCTTCAATGTAGTGGGTGTTAGGGCTGTCAAGTAAGACTAAGTATTCTAGGGCTTGTGGATAAATTATTCGAACGTGGCAGTGAGAATAGAGTACCTAGCTAGGTACATCGAAGCAAGCTCAACTGTTGGTTCTTCTGATGTTCCATTACCCCGGAACCCTTTTTATCTAGTCTTCGGCGCTGAGGCGAATCATAGAGTGGATCGCGGCTCTCGGCCTTTAATCGTACCCTAATAATCAGTCGTTGGCACCTCTCGGGGGTTTTGTATTTAAGCCATGGCCATCTTCGCAGTTTATTTCGAAAGAACGTCCGTGAGTAACTGGGACGCATGAGCATATCAATTGTCGGTCCAGCACAGTAAGTCATCTCATCTGAAACCCTCATAAGAGCTAGTTAGAGATTATCCTCTGATCATCAAGGGGTGGCTTTGCTTCTCGGTGATGGTGATGACCTCGACCCGATTACCAGTAGTGTGTCCCATCGTTTCGGGGGACACGGACCTAGATCGAGAGTGGGCACCGATGGGGTGTCTAACAGATTGCTTTTTTACTTTTCTAGTGGTTTTCCAATGGTCGAGAGCGTTTCATGTCATGTATGTCGTAAATAGAAAAAAAAAACACTAAGTAGAGTATCGTCTGTTACACCCACAAAGTGCAAATTCGCAAGCAACAACTTTTTCCGAGGCACCATGCGCGATGAAGCCATATCTTGCGCTGCTCCTCCCCCTTTGAGCGATTTTGGCGAAGGACTTCTGGAATTGTTCGCTGCTGTTCTCTGCACGAAAACCTGCAGGTTTGGTTATGCAGATTACCCTCATTGCTGCGTTGTCTCAGTGTTTGTTTCCGCAGGAACCCCACCCCACATCTCTAGTAAAAATGCCGAAAACCGGATTGCTTTCGGTGCGTGCTCGGTTGGTCTGTTCACACCGTCAGTCAGTCAGCCATCCGATGCTTGTGCAGACAAGACAGGCAAGGCCCCATGGATGGGCGGCGCTTCCAGGAACGGCTGTGGTGGATGGATGGAACGTGCCCTGCCTAGGCCACCTCCAGTATGTACCACCAACCACCACCTTTCACAAACCAGCAGCGGGTCTTTCTTCGTATCGATATCGGGAGGGGTCAACCTTAGATACAGTTTAAAGTTATCGGTTGTACTCTACCTGATGCGTACTCTAGAGTAGAGTACATGTAGGTATGATGGATACATGTATGTACCTGTTGGTTGGAGACTGGAATTTAAGACAGGGCAGAAGCAGATGTAAAATGTTTGTGGAACGTTTCAGAGCAAGTTATTCCGTTTTCCGATGTTCCATTTTCATTTCTAGATGCGATGGAAGATTTGATTTCTTCCTCGCCTTCGGCTTCGAAGTCCTCGTCTCCGTCTGTCTTGCCCTGGCTTGCTGTGGTGCTGCTGCTGCTTTGCGTTCATTGCAGCACTCCTTGTCTTAGCCCGTGCCCTCGCCAATCGCCCTTGACGCCCGCTCGAGCCCTCCCTCGTCATTTCCCAATCCCCACCACCGGCAGCTACCATACAGAGTAGGGTAGGATCGTGCTTCTGGTCGGTCTCGTCCCTCCCCCGCCATTCATCTCTCCGCTCAGGTCTCCACTCAGTTATCCACGCCTGCTACTACTGCTTCTACTGCTAGTGCTGCCCTGGTTCTTTTTCCCCACGCCTGTTCCTCCTTCCCCCTCCCTTACATTCATACATTCATTCATACATTCACACAATTCACCTATCCGTCTCAACGTCTATCGTCCCATCTTCCACACACACACACGTCCCTCCCCACCCCCAGCTGCCTTTCCTCATCGATTTATTCGTTGCTCTCCCATACCCCCCCCCCCCGCATCATTCTGTATCATCACCATCGTCACTTTCCTCTGAGATAGATCAAGCAGAAAATTAGAAGGAAAGAGGAGATTTAACAAAACGTGCGTTTGTTTGCTCTTTTATCGCGTGCGGTCGGCAGTTCAGGCAGGTTGCTCGGAAACACGTCTTTCGGTTTACTCGTTCTACACGGAGCTGGCTTGGATTGCTTTATTGTAAAATTAGCATCCATAATCGCTTTCTGTAGGTTTCTCTTAGATGTTCTGCTGCTACTGCTACCGCTGCTCCTCCTCATCCCACTACCTATCATCCCATTATTATTACCACCTGCTAGAAGGGTTGCGTAACATTGCTTCTTCTTGCTATGAACGAATCATGATCATGACTGGAGGAAGTAAGCTGATGACTGTTAAAAAGAACCCGGCTGTTTTCCAAGCCCCAAAGCGAGTCCGTGTTTATCATCAGCTCTAGAAACAATAGAAAAAGTTCCTGTTGGCATTTCTCTGGTTTCAGGCGGCTTCCTGCAGGCACCGTCATTTGGTTGAGTTGAGAACAAAGGGAGTGGACAGACCAGGGTCAGCCATTGCGAGGCAACAGCACCACAGTCAAGAAGAGCCAGTCAGCCATCCAACAGCCTCATTTTAGTGATCGACCATCGAAGGCAAATAGAATTTTTATTTATCGTTTCTATCACCTTGACTTGTCAAATCTTTTTAGCTGTGAATCTGGTGAGTTGCCGTTCGCTTGATTGTCTTCCGGTAGGCTTGTTTGTGTTAAGTTTGACTGACCATGTGAGACACTCTCTAGCAGATTCTCTCCCATATAACTACCTGTGTGTATGATGACTCTTTGCTCTAGCTGAAATAGTTATTAGAAGAACAACGTCTGATTTCCCTTCATTCTGTAGTTTACTCGCTGCGACCCAACAAGCACTTCTCAACTTCACCCTCCGGAGAAATCCAATACAGTTCGTTAACACCCTACACTCCCACCGTCTCCTTCAAGAAAAGTAGGAGGCATGTCCCTCCCAGCCGCATACACCGACGCACTCGACGCCCTCAACCGCGAAATTAGCAGAGAAAACCCTACAGATGTTCTCCAGTTCTGCGCTAACTTTTTCAATCGCCGCCTTGAAGCTCAGCGGGCCGAGTTTCTAATTTCTTCTCGTCAGGGTTTTTCCTCTTCAAATCCATTTGGTGGGATGTCAACCACAACAACATACACTGGAGGAGAAAGCCTTTTCCCAGGACCCGGACTAGGTCTTGCTGTAGACGGCGGCCGCGAGAGCCCATTCTCTCACAACCCTTTTTCAACCACCATTACGGAGGAGGATGAAGATGTAGGCCAAAGCCCGACCACGCCAAGCTTCCGACCAAATCCCTTAGTAAATCCCGACCCATCGAACCTTGGAATGCTGTCGTCATCCCCGGGTCAGGGACAGTCGCTATTTTCGCCACGCGCGAGGTTTGGTTTTGGTAACGACCAACCCCCACATGGTCCCCCAGCCAACAACCACCTACACCCCAATTCAAGCTTCATAAACTCTTCCACGGGTGGTGATTTTCCATCAAATTACAACATGGGTCGACGGACTTCTGTCTCTGCCGAATCTCTCATCCCATCTTCTTCAACGGAAGAGTGGACGCCCCCGGTATACCCGAAAACCGCTGAGCAACTTGAGCGTCTCAAAGTGGCTGTCTCAGGGAACTTCCTGTTCATGCATCTCGACGACGACCAAAGCTCCCAAGTGCTGTCAGCTCTCATGGAGAAACCGATCCCTGGAAAGGGTACTAGAGTCATTACCCAAGGCGATGTCGGTGACTACTTTTATGTGGTTGAGCGCGGCTCGTTTGATATCTATGTAAACCCTGCCGGCAGCATGCTACCAGGCACAGATGGAATGGGCCAGAAAGTCAACGAGATCGGCCCTGGAGGCTCGTTTGGTGAACTAGCCCTGATGTACAATGCCCCTCGTGCGGCTACTATTATATCAACAACCAGTCAAGCTGTCCTATGGGCTCTCGACCGTGTCACCTTCCGTCGTATCTTGATGGAGAATACGTTCAAGAAACGGAGAATGTATGAAGCATTCCTCGAGGAGGTCGCTCTTCTGTCTTCTCTCCTCCCCTATGAACGATCGAAGATTGCGGATGCATTGGAGAGTGTAACCTTCCAAGCCGGGGAGACCATCATCAGACAGGGTGATCCCGGTGACAACTTCTACCTCATCGAATCAGGAGAGGCAGAAGTGGTCAAGAATGGTCTTCAAGAGGCTGTCAAAAAGCTTGGGAAAGGCGACTATTTCGGCGAGTTGGCGTTGTTGAACGATGCGCCACGTGCAGCCAGCGTGAGGGCGATCACAAAGATGAAGTTGGCGACGTTGGGTAAGGATGGTTTCCAGCGATTGTTGGGGCCTGTGACGGAAATCATGCGGAGGAACGACCCCAGGCTGGCCGAAGGCGTGGATCCGCTAGCTGAAGCTGGCAGCCCCGGATCCCCGGGAGGCTTCGATGGTGGATTGGATGTTTTTGGGGAGTCGGCTGGTAGAGGCAGAGCAGTAGAGGTGTAGTGTAGGGAGGATGGATGCCAAATTTCCTTACTACTGCTCGGGTCGTTACGGTGTTTACAGGGCGGGTTGCTTCAATGCGCGGGTGTTGGTCATGAGCTACTGCATGAGTAGCTAGAGGTTGTTTGGTGTTCCTGTTTTCTGTTCTTGTTTCGGTGTAACTGCCTTTTTGCTCATTCACCCCCTTACTTTTCTCCCCTAACCTTGAAATGGATATCCGCGCACGTATCAATGGGCAGGTGAGTTGCACGAGACACAAAAGTTCCTATTGAAGGGAAGGGAACAAAGTGGTGGGGGCTTCATTTCTTCTAGTATCTTTATTTCCTTTTCTTTCCTGGTCAGTCTTTAAGATAGAGGTGGAATGAATGGGATAGTGTGAATGAGGCATTGGGCGAGTTTATCATGTCCCGCTCTACAAGCAAGTAGTTTGGGGGGGAGGGGCTGACGCTCGCTTTCAACAAGGGAGTTTATTCTTATTTTGAGTGCACAATTGAGCCGTCTGCCCATTGATTCTATTTTTTTCTTTCTCTCTCGTTTTCAGTCATGTTTTCTGTTTTGTCTGGAAGTTGAGACCGAATGTCTAAAGCCTCACGGAAATGATCGTAGTACATAAATTGCAGAAAACCAACTATGCAGTGTAGTAATACAATGAGAAAAGAGGGGAAAAAAGGTATTCCAGCCCGGAGCTCTAAAAGAAAGAAAAAAAAGAGAAAAAAAGAAAAAAACCAACTTACACCCTCAATCCACCCCCACTCTACACCGCCGTCCCCTGCCTCCTCTTCTCCAATATCTCCATCCTCACCTTCTCCGCCGCCACCTCTACCTCCAGCACCCTCCCAATCCCCTTGCGCCACCGCTCCTCAAGCGTCTTCAACTCAACCTCCACATCCTTCTGCAGCCCCTTGCGCTCCTTATTGACAACCTCGCACTCCGTCTTCAGCACCATCAGCTCCTCCTCCAGCCCCGTCAGGATCTGCTCGAGCTGCGAATTGTGTACAAGCCACGCGTTCTTGCCAAACTCGTTGAGCAGCGTCAGGTTCGTAAGGCGTGTCTTGAGGTGCGCGCCAGACGCGTACGCAGACGCGAGCGCGCTCTCGTATTCAGCCGCCGGAGCACCATCGACAGGGGCGGTGGGCTCGTACCGGGTAAGGTCGATGCCGCCTGTTAGTGGCTCGCCGGCGGCGACGCGGGCGAGCTCTTGTGTGATGGCGGGGCTGAAGGTGGCGTCGTCGAGCGGCGGAAGGAGGGGGTGTGGGGCGGTGAGGTAGGTGCTGGGGAGCTCGCGCGTTATTAGGGTGGTGATTTGGGAGAGTTCGGAGTCTGTGGGGGTGGGTTCGATATCTGTGGGTGACGTTAGTTAGTGGGTCTGAAGGGATTGGGGTGGAAAGTGGGGCCTTACAGGGGAGGGAGTCGTGGGAGGCGGAGATTAGTGACATTGTGGGTTGTGGATTGTGAGTATAAGGTTGTGAGGTTGTGAGCTTTGGTGGGTTGGGATTTGAGGTTTGGGGATTTGGAGGAGAGTTGGGATATCGCGTTGTGGGAAGCTGTGTAACGGTTGAGTATGGAGAAATTAGAGGTCTTGGCGGTAACGATATTGATACCGCAGCAATAATCGTTATCGACTTTGACCACTTCTTGACACCCAGAGATGGCAAAATCTAGTGGTGAAATAACCGCAGATATAAGTATATTATAAAAACAGAGTTACTCAACAAGAAACGGTAAACCCCAAGTAATTTTATTAGCGGTATGTACTTAAGTCAAATTATTTCGGCATAAAGCACTGAAATTCAGCTTTAATTGTTCTCTTGAGATTTTTTATGATTGCATTATAGTTATATTCAGGGAGCCCAAGTGGAGTATACATCGCAATCCATGCAGACCGTCTTCGGGAAGACATCGGTCCATAATAAGCTTCCAGAACATAGATCGTAATCATCTTGGCCGATTTACTACTCCATAGCAGTGTAGCCACTACAGCACAAAACAGAACCAAGAATGACATACTGCTCTCATATCGCACTACTGCACGCTATGGGTATGGATCTATTATGCCACCGAATTTCACATACTCCGAAAGTCATGATCTCTGAAGAATTGAATACCAAGTGGTGGATAGTTATCTATAGACTCTCAGCATCTAGGGAGCCTAAGTATGAACGGACGAGTACAGTCGGGGTTCAGTATTCAATTCATTTTGCCGAGTCTTTCAGAGTTGACTTTCCTTAGCTAAGCCAATCATCTTATTGGGCCTTAATTTCCTAGTAGTAGCTAACCAGCAATCATTTCCCTGCCAAGACGGGAGATCGATAGACTGTGCCCAGGGTGTTGGAAAGTGATGCACATTTTGGTTTGACAAAGGCCAATTACCCCAAATACCTATATTTTGGCGCAACGCAACACACTCCCTAAATTCAAATTTCGAGTGTAGGGCGTCTCTACAATGGCTAAGAATTCATCCGGTGCTAATTGAATACAAAATAGCCATTCTTCAAGCAAGTCACTATCCAGTAGCGAAAATCAGTGTTAAAAAAAAAAAAAACCGAAAAGTATCGATGGCAGACCTTTTTTATTTATTTATTCTTATGAAAGGAATCTACACATTTAAATTAACCTCAAGATAGACTTGTGTACAGATTAATTCTCTCATGGTTGAGATATCACCCAATGTGCATCATTTTCCGACACCCTGGGTACATATGCTAAGATGATCATTGCAGGCAACAAGGATAGATGTATGCGCTCTGAGAGCCCGTAGAATTCAAGCTATTTAGGTAGTATCGTGCGTTAGTAGGACCTTTCTAATTGAGACCTGGTTGCACGTTGAGAAAGTTGCAGCCCGTATCATAGTTAGAAGCTTAAGCAAGTACCGCATGCTCGACGCTCTTAATTACGGGGTATTAGACTGCAGGGTGCAGCAGCGAGTGACGGTTTGTGAATCGGCATATCATGGTTATCGATCTTCTGTGGAAGGGGAATCGTTTTCCTTGCGGCTCTTTCCTTTGTTTTCAAAAGCTAGATCTAGATGGCAGAATCCACCCGCGGGAGCTTCTATCCATGAAGACCGGCGGGTGGATCAGAGTGCAACTTACCCCGCTAAGTGTGTCTTAGAGGAAACTTTATTTGTGAGCGGCCCGCAGGTTTAGGCAGGCTACATGGCGGAAGCTAAGAGAAGCCAAGCACCGAGGGCACAGCTTGGTCTTGCAGTCTCCAGGCCCTGCCGTCCTTCCTTCCTCCCTTCCTTCTTTTTCCTCTTCCTTCTTTCTGTTCTTCTCTCGCTTTCTCACTCTCCATCCGCATCACTGCGCTGCTTTTTTCTGCTTTTTTTCTACTCTCATCCATCACACACACGGTAGCTCCGCTAGCAAGGTTATCTCATTCACAAATGGTGCTATGCTAAGCGCGATATTCTTAGCACACAGCACGGCATACAACGTCCACTACATGTAAATACCTGTCGCCAGTCCTATCTCCCAGCAACAAGGCCGCTCCTAACGCACTCCACTAACCAACCACACCTCAGCCTTGCATCGACTGGACCTTCCCAACGGAGAATGGGAACGAACTCACCATCTATCTAGGACACAAAACAAACAGCGGACGCAAGTTCACAAGGTGTCACTCGCATTGGCCGGTAGGGCAATAATTCAGAACTATGATGTGACATCTGACTGGCAGCAGCTTCAAGAATCAAAGGGTATACAAGAACCCAATAGACCCTAGATGTACGGCCTATAGGGTCTTGATGAGACAGAATTGCTGCGGATGCTTGGTTGTCTAACTAAACGGCGGGCGAAGAGACCGAGCCTCCCCCCCTCCGGGGTGAAGGGAAGCCGTCTACTGCAATTGCACTAGATGGCATTAGGGTTTACAAGGCTAGCCGAACGAGAAAGAAAAAGTGTGATGGGCGGCGGCCCATATAGTCAGAGATTAGGGTCGTCTCTGCCATACGCGTATCAAGAGACTTTCTTATCACTAATTGGCAAACAGGTTCGGTCATGGCTTCTCACTCGAATGTAAACTTATTTTGTAACCCAAGTCTAAAGCTTGTACGGATATCCAAAGCTCCGAGAGTGTCTAGCAGATTGGTTATCGTTGACGCTTCGAAGGGTATGTCAGTTTGGAATTGGTTTGTTGCTAGATCGACTTTAACATACCCTTTGGAGTGTGAACGCGAAATTGAAACAATAGAGTTCGAAGACGGAACCTTGATTCGGATGATCCTGATACTGAAAATCCGGGGCACAAGCATTTTTCTCAGTTCAAACCAGCACTTATTTACAATGTCTTATCCTGTTTTATGCCATAGCATCCTGCGCCAAATGAGAAGCTATCTCGGCGGCAGGCTAACTTCTCTTAAAGATATGAGTGGAGTAATCTGTTATCAAAAACTAAGTCCACTCCAGTTTCTCGCGCACATATACCTAAAACCCCAAGTGCCTCTTCAAAAAGTCCAACGACAGCTCAAAGGTCTTCACCAGCGCGTCACCTTGCACCACAGCAAAGTGCGCCCCGGGGATAACCGCCCACTCTTTCGGTCCCGTCGATATATCCCACACCGACCGATACGTCTCCCCCGACTGTTCATCCACAAGCATCAACCACGGCGTCGGCGCCAGCGCCGGTAAAGCCGACTCCATCTGGTACCCCCGTACCCAGAAAACACTCTGCAAGGTCAGCTTGTTCTCCCACTGCGGCGTCACCTCTCTCCGCATCCGCGAGTAGAACTCGGCCCCATCCGGCGTCGGCATAAATGAACTCTTCTCCGCCTCTTGCATATCCTCCCCCACCTCTGGCGCAACACGGATATATTCGGGCTCGCTGCCGCTCACCCGCGCTATCCGGTCCGCAAAGATGCGGGGGTCCCAGGCGTCGCGGTTAGGGTGCGTCCAGTTGAGAATCCACTCGCCGTTCGTGAATGTGGCGAGCGACACAACGGCCTTGACCCGACGGTCGAGGGTACCGGTGTGGACGCAGTGCGCGGAGCCGTAGCTGTATCCGAGGACGGCGAGCTTGGCGGGGTCCACTTGCTCGGGGAGACTGAGGAGATAGGTGACGGCATCGTGGACGTCAGATTGCTGCAGGTTCGGGTTGATCTCGTGGCGTGGGGTGCCGTCAGAGGCGCCGAAGTTGCGGTGGTCGTAGAGCAGGACTGAGACGCCGCGGGATTGGAAGTATTCGGCGAGGGTGTCGAAGTACCATTCTTTCAGGCAGGCAAGCTTACCAGTGTTAGCTGCGAGTGTGTTCTGTCAAGGGAGGGAGGATACTAACGCCATGGACTAGAATGATTGAGGGTGCGTTTTGACCGGTGGGGTAGAACCACCCGCGGAGGGTGGTGCCGTCGAGGGTTGGGAATTCGATGTCGCGGCGGTTTGGGGGTGCCATTTTTATTATTTGCTGGAGCTGGAGCTAGAGGTGTGGGATCTCTGTGTGTAGGTTGGTTGGAGAGGCATTGTGGGGGTTTATATACTCAGATGCTCTCATGGATGTGGCCTGGTTGATGTGCACTGATAGTACCCGATTCGGAAGTGCAGCTGTGGGTGATCATTGGCTCCCGGAGCTACCGTCGCACAAGAGAGGAATGATGACCGGAATGTTCGGAGCCCTGCAATAGCTTCAGGGATATAGTAGAGGCCGTATCCGTATAACCCCCGCAGACTGAGGGTTTGATTACTTGATTACTTGATTAGATATTATATAGATGGGGCATATGCAATATGCAGCTCTGAGCTTACAATTGACACTGGGGTTGTTGCATCATTCCCAATCAATGTTGTAGAACCATAAAGTCACGCAGATGTGGCCTTTGGGGATCTCTGTGGTGTATGGTATCCTATTGCGATACGGATACAGATTATTCCGTAAAAAGTAAATATTACTTTGTACCTTTTGGGGGGAGGAGATTAGTAACTCGATACAGTGTAATAAAGTGTTTCACCGGGAAAGCGATCGTCACCGGGAAAGCAATCAAGGGTGACAACGGGATGATCCAAAGTTGGTGAAGAAAGCCGAATTTATATACAATTACAGAACCAAGTAGCCAGAGGTGTTATTTAGATGTCTCCCAAATATTTTTGACATGATTTACCTCTATCTAGCAAGAGTATTGTTTCAGAGAGGTCGTTGACTGGGTTAGGGAGTGTAAGCTTTATTGACTTTACCAAATTTTGGTTTATATTCATTATCAAGTAACTCCATGATTCGGAAAGGGCACACTGAACCCTCTTATATGTGCCTGCCTTCATATATTGTGTTTTGGTGCCCACAACCTCATTTTGTGAGGTTCGGTTGCTTTCCCGGTGATGATCACTTTTCCCGTGAAACACGTTACTGCACTGATGGTGAAAATCTCTAGGTCAGATGTGTTAGGTTCTGGGAACTATAGCATCCTTAATTATCCAGATTGTGCATGGAATATCACTCGGTGGATAGCCATTGCAGCGATAAGCGACCTTGACCTCTCAGTACTTGATTTGAGAAGTTTCTAGAGCTTAGGGGCCCGAACTGGAGCTGTGGCTTATCATTCCCTCTTAGGTTTTATGCTGTATATATGCTACGCCTTGCCAGACCCCCGTTTATCGCTGCACCGGAAGATTTGTGTAGACCAATAGACGGACCTGGGAAGTCGTAGTTACCAATCACGCGTATGTTAATGTATAGACCCCACGCAGGGCCTATGTTGCTCCGTCGCCGGATTTAGTGTTGGGCGACTCGGGGAGGAGAGGAAGTGAGAACGGGGCTAGGAAAGAGCGTAGTTAAGAGCTAGGAGGGACATCAACTAATTTCAAAAGCTTTCTCTCGGCTCATCCTGCAACCGTTTATGTAAAAGAGTGCTGGAAAGAAAGATATTTGGTGGGAAAGGGTGTTTCGACAAATTGGAGGGCACCGCTGCCAAGACAGGGGTCGGCTGTGCTGTATGGAGTCACCGGTCGAGTGATGGTCTGTGACTCGGGCACGGAGGCATTCGGAGTGAGAGGTAAGCTACATGTAGAAAATACAATGTAGTTGGAGAATACATTGCATAGGCGGGCGAGGCGTAATTAATGTTGGTACATGCGCACCTATTACTACACAAGAGGATGCCCAGTGGGTTCGTGGTAGATTATGATTGCAGGGCTAGGTGTCCCCTAGCCTGCTCTGCCTCACTCCCTTAACCATTACTTCCCACCCTCCGACAATTGTGTGGGCGAGGTAGTCTAGTAGTAGACGCCTCGTCTTGCTACACCGCGTGGGTTGAGCCACCATGACCGCCCGGAGGTCACGGGTTTAACCCCGGGGGTGGGAGCTACCCCCCGGGGTGCACGGCATGTAACGGGGAGCAGCTAGAGTTCAATATCGCGAATTAGAGCCTGTAGCCCGTGAAGGGCGCATGGTCACAGCATCACTTTTTGTAATTTTTATTTTTCAAAATTTATTGCCAGCTTAATTATCTTAGCAGCTCGCTCATAACCTGGGTCTCTCCTCTTTCCCCCATGGTCAGTCAGGGTCGTATCTACGTACTAGGATTGGGCTGGTTTAGCGGAACCATACCCTTTTATAGTATAGTAGATAGATGTAGTCTCTGATATGGGTTTTGTGGTCTTAGAGCCCCCTTAGTGTTAAGGTGGTTTTCGTAAGCGGTCTTTTCTTTTACTTCTGCCTTTCTCTTCCTTCATTTCCCATGAAACATAAACAGGTGGTACAAAACGCAGCGTCATTTCTTTCCCTAGCCTATGGTAGGGTTGTCAGAGTGCTCCTATTCCCCCACACTCTCCTTCCATCTCTTCCAGCAGGATGAAGGAAAGATCGTTAGATGTCAGTTTCTGGAGTCTAGTGTCCGAGGAGCTTGGGGAGTGATCTCTTTCCTTCTTTGCTTTGCTCCTATCAAGGCTCCCCACTCTACTTTGGTTATCACAGCCTGTTTCTGAGTATCTGATCAACGCATATTAACCATTTAAGGACAATAATCGACTAGGCGCACCGGGCAACACAAGGCAAAGTAGCTATTGCTTTACTTTTTACTCTCTCTCACTAGGGAAATGATCATTCAACCTTTGAAACGCTATATATGCAAGACAGCGAGAACACACCACATACATGCATTTACCCCCCGAACATCAAGGGCTAGCTGTGGTTACAGCGCGTTCTAGAGTTTGAAGATCTGTCGAAAAAGCAACCATGCTTCGCTTGTTGTACGGAAACAGTTGCCCCCCCCCCCCCCCCCCAAAGTCAAATCTTTAATTCAAGGGGTTTGCCGGCCTGGGGGTGGGCACTGTGTTTTAAGAGAAAAAATGAAAGGAAACTCAATTGTCTAAAGACCCCTGAGGTAACTGTACGCAATCTCTCGGAATATGTGTAAACACTACTGCTGTGCTCGGTCCAAAGAATGGAACTACTAGCTAAACCTTCCCTCGACTCCCGCTCGCACCTGGCTAAGGGATAACAGAAAATATAACAGCTATATATATCAACTAGAGTTATTGAAATATTAATTACATACATGTAATGATGAGCCTCGTCGTCAGAATCAGTTCCAAGCCCATAAACGGAGGAAAAACCAAAAAATTACATCTGGTAAGAAAGAGACCTCCTATATTTAGGGATATTTCTTTACAGCTGGATACATGTATCTAAGGCTGGGCTGATGTTGCGTTTGTGTAAACGAGTGAGATTGTGTGATTAAGCCGCAGCCGAGCGGCGAATGACACATTCGAGCAAGACAGAAGTAGACAAAATGATAGGCACACATTAACGACAAGACTACAGGGATTCTCTCCCCGGTCTATCAACTCACTAACTCACCGTCCTACTAACTATTATTCCCTTAAACCTACTAACTGCTCTAAACCTTCAGCCTTGGGCTTTATAAACATTGGAACGATAATGTTCAGCCATAACCGTCTCCTTTTATAAATTTAATGACTCAACTTAGTCGATAGTTTATGTCTCTAGGTTGGGCTGACCCACTTAAACGATATCGATAAAACCTAAAACGAGTTTCATGCTGGCGCATAAGGGCTTATGAATACTGTTCAAGGGTTTAGGCCGGAGAGAATGTAGTAGAAGAACGCAGGTTTGGGGGCTTAGAAAACTGATAAGTTGGTAGGCTCTTATGTATATGTGGTTATTTCTTTGCTCCCCGTTGTTGATAATCTGTTCTTTTTGAGTTCTGTGATATCTGTCTCTACGTAGTTTCCTTGTACGATTTGTGGGTACATACATGTTGTCATCCCCGTCCCTCTCGCTGATGACACCGTGTAGCCACCGACGAAGCTCTATATTTCCTTTACTCGAAAAAACATGGTTCGAAGGCCTACCAATCAAAGCAACGAGCGATAATAACATCATTATTTTTTTGCATTCTTGGCTTACTTCCCTTTTTAAATTTACGCTCGCAGCTTTATTATGGCGGACTTTATATACGACTACGTCTAGCTAGTATCGGTCACGCAAGCACCACAGCAGTGATTTAAGCCTCAAACATTGATGAGTGGTTTTGTGTATTGACAAGGTTTATCGACTGAGGGCTACATAGAATAGGCCCCTGAATAATAACCCTATATCTTGGGTCTGCCTCACCGCCCCTCGATTCGCAAGCAAACACTATATTGTTGAGAGGTTAAATTTAAACCTTGTGCCAGTTACCAGGCGCCCAAAAGCTCCTTCTCCAACACTATGAAACGGCAGGGATGATCTATACATCTGAAATCTGGCATCTTCATCTCTCTGGAAGTCATTCATAGCATCGTTCCCTTGGATTGGACTTTGGGTGCATTTAGGCAGTCACGATGAACATCCATATGCCCATGTAACATCGAAATCTCAGATCATCCAGATCAATTTATCCAATAGCTCTTCTATGTATGCTTAGAGCCAGAGTCAAGTATATGTACTCCGTATCTAATCCAGCTTAGGTGCGATCCAGGTTTCTAATCAATTGGAAAAGACATTGAGTCACGATATCGATCTCTATGTATCTGCAACTATACTCTAAAGTAGAGTAGAGCGCCTATCATAGAATGGGCCTCACGTTTGGAGAATATCATGCATGCCAGAGCACGGGACTACCGCGCGCAGCGCACAGACTATTGAAATATTGCAACCACCGATCACAACCCCTCACTCGCCCCCCACACCACCCACGACAGGCAGAATCGCAATCACGATACCCTCTCCACTCCAGCTTGCCATCTCCTCTCTTCCCCCAACGCCAATTCAAAACAAAAAAGCGGGGGAATACGGTACTTAATTACACATGATCCGATCTGCGGCGACCACGTGCTGCCGATCGCGAACCGTGTCTTTTTAATTTCTTCTTCCTCTTGCTTTTGAAACAACCTCTTTCTGCTTCCTTTTTTTTTCCACCTTTTATTTTTTTTTCAATTTTTTTTTCCCAGGTTTTTGGCAATTGGGGTTTGAACCATCGGGCGTGGGTTTTCTTGCACTTGTGGTGATGGGCGGATGGCGTTGCTGGGGGTGGCTTTTAGCGGTGGTTTTCTATGGATGGGAGTGAGTAAATACTTGCGCACCGCAGCGAGAAGATGCTCGGGCAGAGTGCGCAAGTGAGTGGATGAGAAGTCAATTCAGGCAACCTGCCCTCTGCTGCCAAGTGGTGGATCCTTCACTGCTGATCTTCCAATATATCCTCGGGGAAGGAGGAAGGGCAAACGAATATTAAACTTATCCTACCGCTTCGCCGCGCGTGGCTGTGTCGAGGTTATGCAACAATGAATTTATTGACGTTCGGGCCCCGGTTATTAGGTACTCTGCAGGTGTCATGTGTGGGTGTGTGGAGGTGAGAGGAGGGTGGTGGTGGTTCCCCATTGGCGAATCAACGCGCAGAAACACACCCACGGGGAGATCTACAGTCGTGGATGTGGAGGCCTGTGGGGAGAGGAAAGAGTTCTGTTGGGTTGGGTTGTGTGTGGAGAGCGGAGGGATAGAAGGTATGGGGATTTGTATGTTTGTATGTGGTGGTTATGGGGGGGGAAGAAGAATTGAAGACGAGGTAGATGGAATTAGCCGGCGTAGGTACATGATGTATGTAGATGTTAGTTTGTACCTACCCTAGGCGCACGGACATTGAGGCTCAAATTGGGTTGGCTGGGCGGTCAGCACTTATCGGAGTTATGTGCTCTATCATCTTCAATGTAACGTGCTGTAAGATGTGTACATGTATTTTTATATTCTATCTCTGGCGCACTCCACAATATCTCTCTATCTCTATCCCGTCGCGCAACTCTACCTCTTGCCTGCACAGCCCGAGTGAGAGTGATAGATGATAGAGTGGGAGAGAGAGAGAGTGAGAAAGCAAAGATAGCCACATAATCTCTATCTACCTCCCTAACCTATCTCGAGGCCCGCAAGACAAGAGATTGAGGATTAATAGATTGCAGATTACGGCTTCCTTTCGAACCTGCAGTAGTGTGCGTGAAGGGGAAATGGAAATTATCACAAACACAACCGATACCCGCCTTGCTCGTCGTCATGTTCATGTTCGTCCGGCCGTCAGTCCGTAACTCCCTATAACATATGCCATCCATCCATCCATCCATCCATCCATACCTTACCTGTAGCTCCCTTACCTACATGTCACTCACTCTACACTTTACTTTACTTTACACTTCCCCCCCCCCCCCCCCACATCCCTGTCGCTTATCTATTGTATCGTATTATCTCCGGAAAATCCCTCTACTACTACCGCAGTAGAGCACTCTGGTGCGCGTGCGGTGGGTTTGAAGGGGGGAAAAAAGAAAAAGTGTAGTTTACCGAGTCGTGAAAAAAAAAAAAAAAAAAAAAAAAAACGTCCCTGTTTCAACCGGCAATAGCCAGATAAGACCCGGTGATTCCGTTTCGTCCGGGATTATTATTGTAGAGTAATTGACGGCCAGCAGTGCAGGTGGGTTTCTTAGTCTCGGGGTTTTTTGTTATTTTGCTTGGTTGGGGGGGGGGGAATCTTTTTTATATTATTGTTTAGTTTTGCTTTTCGGGCTCGGGGAAGAGCAGGTTTTGGCTTTTTGTTTAGTAGTGGGATAATTGATGATGGGGATGGGGATGGGGATCCGTGGGGAGTAACGGTTCTTCACCATGGACCATGGACGCTCGGGAGTTGTGGTGAGTGAACCTTTGGGGATGGACGGACGGGGGATGGGATGTGAGGATCGACATACGAGGTCACACAGAGCAGAGAGCTCTTCTTTTCTTTTCCATTACTCTTCACGGAGAGACAGAAACAGAGACCGTGGATGTGTGGGGGAAGTGTTGAAACACTGTGCGTGGTTGGCTGGCACACACAGCTATGTAGCTAACCTAATGTCGTTGGTGTGCATGGATGGCATGCTTTCCTCTCTTTCCTGAGCAGCACTGCACACTACTCTGCACGCTCTGCGCGAGTCGCTCTTTCTCCACTCACTTGTGGGGATGGGGAAGGTTGTTGTTGGGTGGGTCGGGCATGGCACTCACTCATTTTCTTCTTCACAACCTAACCAACTTAACTGCCTGCCTGCCTGCCTGCCTGCCTGCCTGCCTGCCTGCCTGCCTGCCTGCCTGCCTGCCTGGACTGCCTGACATATATATCATCCTTTCTGCCTGGCCCGCTACACACTTCTCTTGGGACTACTTACTTGCTACCCCAGCTGGAAGAAAAGCAAAGCCACTCAGGCATCCAGGCGGGCAGTTCTAATTGTCCCTTCTCCGAATTCGATTCGTGGACCGTTTGAGTACTTTTTACTCACGATACTGCTTCTGCAACGACAAGACATATATATACCTGTCCCGCTCACATACCTCTCCAATCTACATTCTATAATCAAATCTATTCTATACTTGGTCTGGCTGTTACCTGTCTGTGTTCGGGACGGACATAAATAGTATCGAGTCGACATCGGCCTTTGCCTAGCTTTATATCACACGCACTGCTGCCGTCACTACTATTCGTTGCTTGCGCCGAGCACTTAAACTCCGCGCCGCCCATTCTCCGTCCTCCTCTACCTCCTCAAGACTCGAATACACTCAACCAATTTCACAACCAATTATTCGACACCACACATACTTCACAGCTCGAGCCAGCCTACCTCCCACCAATTAATTGAAACTCCACAACCACCACCACCAATGTCTCCCATACCCAAGCTCCCCACCCCAATCACCATCCCCCCCACCACCTCCTACACCCACCCCACCCCCCCGCTCACCCCTCTCACCCCACATCCCCTCACCGCTACCCCCGCACCCCCCGCACACCTCCTCTCAACACCCTACACCGCCAAACTCGGCTCCGGCGCATGGTCAACCGTCTACTCACTCACCCCCCACCTCGCCGTCAAAACACCCTCCAACCCCTCCGCGCTCCCCATCCTCCACGCAGAGGCAGAAATCCTATCCCACCTCACAGCAGCACTCACAACCTCCTCCCCGCCGTGCGTGGCGCGCATACACTACTACGACCCCAAGACCGCACACCTGTACCTCGACCTCCTCGCCGCCGGCACCCTCGAGTCCCTCGCCCGCGCGCCAAACATAAAGACAAAGACACAGCGCGGCGAACCGGTGGTGGGGTTCGCGCAGTGGCTGTTCCTGGCGGAGCGGCTGGTGGCGGCCGTGGCGGCCGTGCATGCGGCTGGCGTGGTGCACGGGGATATCAAGTGGGGCAATGTCCTTCTGCGGGCGTACACCCCCGGCGCGGATGGGGATGGGGATGGTGATGAGGTGTGGGATGCGTATTGTCGTGAGAACCCCGGTGCGGTGTTGTTTGAGCCGGTGCTGTGCGATTTCTCGAGCGCGCAGAGGGGCGGCGAGGTGGTGGGGGAGGGGGTGAGTGCTGTGACGACGGGGTTTGCGGCGCCGGAGGTGTTGCGTGGGTTTTTGGGCGGGGGGAAGGCGCCGTTGGAGGTGGGGGCCGATGTGTATAGTGTTGGTATGACGTTGTTGGCGGCGGCGCTGGGGAGTGAGGTGTATGAGGGCGTGAGGCATGTCGGGATTTATGCGAGGGAGGGGGATCCGGTGGGGTGGGTGAGGGGCGGGGAGAGGGCGGTGAAGGTGGGCAGGGGGGGTGTGGTGGAGGGGGTGCTGAGGGGGTGTTTTGGGAGGGGGGCGGAGGGGAGGGTGGGGTTGGAGGAGGTGGCGGAGAGGGTGAAGGTGTGGAAGGGGCGGTGGTGGGAGGAGGGACGGGGGGGTGGAAGGTGGGGGTGGTAGTGGGGGTGTTTTTGTAGTGTTTGATTGCTGGGGAGGGGTGTTTTGTGTTTGGTCGTTTGTTCGTTTTTTTTCTTTTCTTTTCTTTTGTGGGTTTATGGGCATGCGGCGTGCGGGTTTGGTTTGGGTAGTCTGTTTGTGGGCTGGGTTGGGATAGAAGGGTATGCGTAGTTTAGACTTTGGGTTTTTCTTTTCTTCCTTCTTTTTACCTCCTTTCCTTTGTCGACTGTCATCTTATCTTCATTGGGGTCGGTTGGTGTTTTAGACCGAGTGGATCATCATATCATTAGACGGGGGGTTTTGTTTTGCATCTAGAGCATAGGGGTTGATTGGCATCTGCATCTCGAGGTACGGGGGGTTAGGTGCATCAATATTATTATTGTTATTACTGTTATTGTTATTGGTAATTGGTGTTGGTAGCTGGTAGTTGGTAGTAGCTGGGAGCAGGTGTTGGCCGTTGGTGGTGGTTTGTAGTGGTGGGCCGTTCATTGGCGATGGTATTGGTACGTACGTGGTGATGGCAGCGCAGGTGTTGGTTGGTAGCTATTTAGCAGTGACAGCCGGGAGCTATCATATCTGTAGTAGTAGTAGTAGTAGCTACTAGCAATGGCAGCGAAGAACTATGAGTGTCCAGCATCAGTAAAGAACGGCTGTTAGTAGTAGTAGTCAGTGTTGGTAGTTGCATAGCCAGTAGCTAGCTAGTCCGCAAGCTTGAAGTCCGAATACGAAAAAGGCCAATGATTATAATTACGGTTTTACTTGACACCTTACTGCCAATTACCCAAAGACCCCGATTACCCCCAATAACCCCAATTCCCTCCCCTCCCTCCCCTCCCTCCCCCTTTTCTCCCCCTCCCCCTCCCCCCTACACCCCCCACCCCCAACCAACCCGCCCACAACCCTCGCATACTCCCCCACCCCCACCGCCCCCGCGCCCCACAGCACAATCGCCGTCACCACCATCTCCTCGCCCGCCGCCGGCGCCGCAGACGTGTATCCGACAACATTGACCCACTCGCCGTCGCGCAGCGACCCCAGTGCCAGCGTGGCCGCGACGAGGCTGATGTCGACGTGGATGGCGAGGCGCGAGGGGGGGTGCGTTAGTGTTAGCAGGGGGGAGGTGGGGTCGTGGGTTGTTATGCTGTGGTGGTGGTGTTAGTTGTGGTTTGTGGGGTAGAAGGGGAAGGGGAAGGGGGGGGGGGTACCAGCCGAGGAAGCGCACTTTGGTGTTGGGGTGGGAGGGCACTTGGTGCAGGAGGAGGAGGCGGGAGGCGGGGGTTGCGGCCATTGCTGTGCTGGTCTTGGTGGTGAGGCTGGAGTGCAGAGTGTTGGATGTATTGTAGATGTGTAGCTGAGAGCTGAGGGAGCTGAGACGTAGAGACGATGATATCCAGAGAACCCCAAGTCGAGTGTATATTCAAACACAATTCCACTGTAAATACACACGTTCCCCTGCGCATGCATAACTGTAGACTACTATGTATGTCCAACCCTAACCCAGTGCCAAGCCCCCCCCCAAATCCACCTCGCTCGCTGCCATTTCATCCGTCCGTCACTTTCTTTCCACGAGACGAGATCGACGACGGGAGACAACCTTCTCTTTCTCTCTCCACAACCACACACATCTACAATCTACAACCTACAATCTATAGCTACTATCACTATCACTATCACTACGACGACAGGAAAACACACACGCTGGACACGCAGCCGTGAGACACCGCCAGCAGCAGCAGCAACAACCGGCCCCGATGGAGAACAACCCGCCGGCGTCGGTTAGCGATGACGCGGTGATGCGGGAGGAGGGGGACACGCTGCGGAAGGAGGAGGGGCAGGAATCGGCGGTGGAGAAGAAGGAGGTGGTGGTGGGGAAGGAGGTGGAAGGAGCAGATGTGGATATGGGAAAAGACGGTGGTGGTGATGGTGTCGTTGATGCGCCCCCACCCCCGGTGGCTGGGGAGATGCTCCCCGTGGCGGCACCTCCACCGCCTCCACCACCGCAGCAATCGCCAGCGCCAGCGCCAGCGCCAGCGAGCGAGGGCGAGAGCGAGAGCGAGGACAAGGGCAAGGACACAGACACGCCGATGCAGGTGCAGGTGCCGGAGAAAGCGGGCAGCCCATTACCGTTGCCATTGCCGGAAGTGCAGAACGCGGGGGAATCGATTGTGCAGATACAGACACAGACTCAGACACAGACACAGACACAGACACAGACGGAGGACCATCCAATGTCTGGAACCGACGATGCTCACCCACCACCCTCACCGCCCCCACCGTCCCCACCGCCTATACCAGAAGCAGTAGAAGAAGGCGCACAATTGCTCCCCGCTGAAGCCACACCCGCGGCGGTAGAGCCCTCCCTCGACGCCCTCGACGCATTCGGCCTCTCGCCCGCCCTCCCCCTCCCCATCGCCGCCGACCCACACCCTCACCCCCCACCCCCACAACAACCTCAACAACCACACCCGCCCTCCCCCCACTCCCAATCCCCACCGCCCCACAGCAGCCCCAATCGCAAATCACGCCCTCCCCCGTCGTCCACCCCGGCGAACTCCACGAGTTCCTCGCCGACCCCGACCCACGCGCGCGCCGCCGGTCCTCCCTCAACGCCGGCATCGCCGGCCTCGAGGAGCTGCGGCACCGCGAGCAGCAGCAGCAGCAGCAGCAGCAACAGCAGCAGGCCTCGCTGCAGGACCTGGTCGAGTGCGCGGCGCACGTCATTAATGCGTTTGTGCGCCTGGATTTCGACGACGGGCAGGTGTTCTACGTGCAGAACTCGTCGGTGGTGTTTGGGCGCGCCGAGGGCGCGACGAGCAGCTCGTTCCAGCTGCAGCAGCAGCAGCAGCAGTGTGGGCCGGACGGGAGCACGGTTGTTGGTGGCGGCATGGGCATGGGGGTCGGGGTCGGGGTGGGGTTTGGTGGGTTTGATCCAAAGACGGCGCCGGGGGCGATGAGTATGAAGAGGGAGAAGAAGAAGCGGAGGAAGAAGAAGGATGAGAGTGGCGGTGATGATGATGGCGGTGGAGGTGGTGGGGATGGTGGGATGAGGCCGCAGATGCAGATGCTCCGTGGAGGAGGAGGGGGTGCCGAGGGGGAGGAGGAGGACGACATACCCGTTATCCACCTACCGCTCAATGGCGCGGCCGACACGCTGCCGCTGCCCCCGCGCAAGAACATCTCCCGCAGGCACGCGCTGCTGACGTACAACTTTATCAAGCGCCGGTTCGAGTTCAAGGTCACGGGCAAGAACGGCGCGTTCGTGGACGAGGAGTTTGTGGGGTCGGGCACCACGTGGGTTGTTCCCGAGGCGGGGATGAGGGTGCAGATTGGCGGTATTGGCTTCAAGATTGTGGTGCCGGTCGAGCAAGGCGGCGGTGGTCAGTTTGAGGAGGAGCAGGAGCAGAAGCAGTCGGCGAGGCCGCCGCCGGGGAGAGGGAAGGGGAAGATGAGCCTGGCGTTTACGGACGAGCATGGGAATGAGGTCAAGACGGACGACTACAGCGAGGACGAGGACGAGGACGAGGACGAGGAGATGGCGCGGATGGATGAAGAGGGTGACGGCGAGGTTGATAGTGACGGGAGCATGGAGGGCTCTGACGACGAGGAGGACGACGAGGACGACGATGATGACGACGAGGGCGACGAGGACGAGGACGAGGATGAGGAGGAAGAAGAAGACGGGGTCGAGGCCGCAGACGACGAGGCCGAGCAGGGCGACGCCGAGAACAAGAGCGACTCCTCGAGCGAGCTCTCGTCCTCCTCCGACGAGGAAGAAGAGGCCCCGCCGCCGCCTGCGCCCATCACAGTCGAGAAGAAGCGCGGCCGCGGCCGCCCCCGCAAAGACGAGACCGCGCACTCGCGGCTCGAAGCCGAGAAGGCGCGCGCAAAGGAGCTCGCCCGCCAGAAGGAGGAGCGCAGGAAGAAGGAGAAGCTGGAGGCGGCACGGCGGCAGAAGGAGGCGGAGCGGGAGCGTGCAGCGGAGAGGAAGAGGCTCGAGAGGGAGGAGCGGCAGCGGCAGAAGGATAGGCTTGCGAGGGAGCGGGAGCGCGAGAAGGAGCGCGAGAGGAGGGAGAGGGAGGTGAGGAAGGAGCAGCAGAGGAAGTTGCAGCTGCCGCAGAGGGGGGCGGGCGGTGCAGGGGAGGAGCCGAAGAAGGCGAAGTTGTATTTGCCGACGCCGGCGAAGAAGGAGGGGGAGAAGGCGGCGGCGGCGGCGGCGGCGGCGGGCGTGAAGAAGGGGCCCGGGAGACCGCCGAAGCAGCAGCAGGCACAGGCACAGGCACCCGAACAGATAAAGCAGGACTTGGAGGAGCAGCACGAGAATCTCCATACATACGCTGACCCAATGGCCGCACTTGCATCGGCGACAGAGTCTCTTTCTCCTCCGCAGCAGCAGACGATCCCCGAGCCCGAGCAGGCCTTCTCGCCGTCCAACCCGCTCATGGCCGTCGCCGCATTCAACGCCTCCGCCCCCCCGATCGACCCGCAGCTCTACAGCTCCGTCCCCAGCTACACGCCCCCGCTCGCCATGCACCCGCACGCCAACAACAACAACAACAACACCTCCACCACCGCCCACCAATCGCCCTCCTCGCCCCCCCGCGGCCGCGACCGCGACCGCGACCGCAAAGAGCCAAAACCCAAGAAAGAAAAACCGCAGCCCAAGAAGCGCACGCCCTCGCCCGAGATCAACGAAGCCGACTACCCGCCGGAGGCACTGCTCAAGCCCTCGGCATCATACGTGATCCTCATCCACGAGGCCATCTCAAACAGCGGGCAGCAGGCGCTCACACTCCCGCAGATCTACAAGGCCATCGAGCGGAAGTACCCCTACTTCAAGCTGCGCGTCACAACGACGGGGTGGCAGAGCAGCGTGCGGCATAACCTGGGCGCGCATAAGGCGTTCACGAAGGTGACGAGGAGCGGCAAGGGCTGGCTGTGGGGGATCAATGAGGGCGTGTCGATCGAGAAGGAGAAGAATAAAGCCAACATTGCCGCTCAGCGCCCCGCTGCGTATCAGCACCACCAGCACCAGCACCATCAGCAGCAGCAGATGCAGCAGGGTGTGTCGCCGTATTATCAGCAGCAGCAGCAGCAGCAGCAGCAGCAGCATCATGCGCTGCAGGCGAATGGTCACCACTTTCATCCCCAGATGCCGATGTATGTACAGGCGGACCCGGCACACGTCCCGCAGCGCCCGCAGTACGCACACCCTCCCGCGCCCCCGCTGCAGCAGCAGGTATACCCACAACAGCAGCAGCAGAGAATGCCGCCGATGCCACTCGCATACCAGCCTCCTCCTCCTCCGCCACCGCCTGCGCCCTCACAACCTACACAACACACCCCCACCACCGCCACCACCCACAGGCCCCAGCCGCCCCAACAGCAACAACAATTCCCGCACGCCCCCATCCCCATCCCGCCACCGTCAAAACTTGCAGCCTCCCCGGAGATCATCGCGGCGATCGAGGTGCTCAAGAACCAGCTCTCGCGCGTCTCTGCGGACCGGGACGCGGCGGGGCTGGACCCGAGGCTGGTCGTGCAGGCGCAGTCGGTCGTGCATGGGCTCATCAGTGGGAAGTTGAAGAATGTGGGCGTGGAGGTGGTGAAGCAGTTGAGTAGGTTGTTGGAGGCGAGGGGGGTGGGGGGGTTGAAGGCGAAGGGGGGGACGGCGGCGACGGCGCCGGTTGCGCAACAGGTACAGGTACAGGCGGCACAGCAGACACAGACACAGACACAGACTCCTCAGCAGACACAGGCGCAGGCTCCACAGCAGACGCAGAAGACGACGCCGACGACGCCGCTGGCGACGACGAATTATAAGAACCTATCGATCGAGAAGAAGCAGGCGCTGTACCGTGCACTGCTAGTGGCGAAGGAGAAGAAGGAGCGGGAAGCCAAAGAGGCTGCTGCAGCAGCAGCCACTGGTGGTGGAAGTACTGGTGGAAGTGGCGGTGGTGGGGTGAAGAGGCCGTTGGAGGAGGGGGCCGGCGGAGAGCCTGTGGCGAAAAAAGTGGATTTGGGGACGACGAGTGCGGCGTAGTAGTAATGCTTGGTGTGTTGGGTTGGTGGGACATTTTGTATATTGGACTGGACTCTCTCTATCTTTTTACCCCCCCCTGGTGCCATATTGAGTGAGGAAGATTGAGAGCTTTTTTTCGTTTTTGCTGCTTCTTGTTTCTTTTTGTTAATGAGTGATTGGTACCATATTATTTTTTGCTTGCTTTCTGTGGGGGTTCTTTTTTTTTGTATGTGTGCTTTGTCTTTTGTTTGGGTTTGTTTAGGGGATCATAACGGAGTTTGCTTTTGTGTTAATTGGGCGTTTTATCCTTAAGTTCCTTCTTTCTTCTTCTTCTTCTTTCTTGTGTTGTGATTTTCTCCTTTTACCCACTCCCCCCCACCGGCCCCCCTGGGAGTCCTGGCATAGCGGTAGTATAGTCTTATCTGCATGTAGCTTGTGAGTTTGTGAGTTTGTGGGATCCACGAGGTGATGGGAGACGATGGGGATGGGGAGTGGGAACGGGGGGGATGGCCGTGGGAATGGGAATTGAAAATATTGCATCTGCGTTTTTGTATGCATGTGTTTGTGTTTGGCTACTTTGCTGGTTGTTTCGTTTTTGTTTTCATTGGCGGCTTGTTTTTGTTTTTTTTTGGTTCTTTTTCTTGGCCACCTGGCTCCCTTTTTTTTTTCCTTTTACCTTTTCTTCTTTTCTTTTCTCTACTCTTCTCTTCTCTTCTCTTCTGTTTTCTGCTCTTTATTGGGTGGTAATCATAGTGACGCTTAGGTTGGTTTCTATATTGTGGCTGAATGGTCCTAAGTTCGAGGGGTCGGGGAGGAGGGAATGAGGGGAGGCCGGTGTGTGGTGTTGTGGGGGTAGAGATTTAGAATATACTTGTAGCTGCTTAGAGTATTTTTTGCTGCGGTTGTGGGTATCATATTGGTGCGTTCTGTTTGTGATGTGATGTGATGTGATGTGATGTTCTGTGATGTTTTGTGATGTTCTGTTCCGCTCTATATACTCCTCTCTACTTTACCAGAAGATCTAGAAGAAAGGGGAGAGAGTATCATACATGGTACATATAGCTATCTATCTAGCTAGCTATCTAGCTTGTGGAAAATAATTTATGCATCGATCCTCGAGATATAGCTGGCTGGCTGTGAGGAAAGAGTGCCCCCCGTAATGCATTGTTGATGCGGAATATATAGTAGAGATTTGGGGGGGCTGTGGGGTGTTGTTGGAGGGTCATGGGATGTCACTCGGCCGTGATCTACGTAGCTCGTTTGTCAAGATTTAATCTTTGGCGGGCTACATGTGCTAGTCTGGCTAGTTCCGCGTGCGGCTAGGCCCCTCCGGACACTGCACTTAAGATCGGCCAGCCCACCATCCGTTTACAGTGTTGACCTGAAGGATAGTCCCTCATGATGAGAGCAGAAATTAAACGTTGCAACCTATGAAACCCTATCCGCACAGCTAGTGGAGGTAGGCATGATCAACCAAGCCCACACTACAGACAGGTCTCGGCGGTTGGTTCGTTGCTGTGGCTCTTGCCTGTTGCGTCTGCGGTTGCCATGCATGATGAGCTCGTCAGATATGCGCGAGCTGAGCTGCTGTTGCTCGTGGGAGTTTGAGACTGGTTAGCTAGTAGATCGACTGCGAGTGATAGACTGTGAAGGTAAGTCCTGCAAACTGAAAGACCACCATGGTACATACATTGATATCAGAGTGTGCGGGGTGTAATACATCTAGACCTCGGATTTTTTTTTTTTATCTGCGGCACGGATCACGGCCGCTGTCGTGGGACTGGGCTACGTGTGCAAACAGTACTAGTCCAGCCAGACCTGATGGTTGAACCAACTCTTACAACTATGGATATCTTTGCAAGAAGGGCCCACCATTCTTGTCCCATTATCGTGCTAACTCCAAGAATGTAATGGTCAGGGATGGGGTTCTTGGCAAAGGCTGTGGGGGCGAAGGCCCGAGTGAGAGGATGTGATTGGACCAGGTCGTGGATCACCAGTACGTACCGCGTACCGGGGAAGAGATCTACTTCCCTGTTCCCAGTAATCAGGCCGTCAGGATATTCAAAACACATGAAGCTGGGGCGTACACTTTCGAAGCCACTACATGATATTTCGGGTCACAAACTTTATGTGACCAACAAATTTCTACGGGCCTGGCAAAGTTAAAACGAGAAAACTAGAAGTTCTGTTCCCAAACTTTACTGGACTCCTCATACACTAGCTTCTCTATGCCTTACGCCTCAAGTTGGTTGCTACCTATCTTTGTTTGAACGTAGTTCCAGGCACACATACAGCGCTCAGGATTCTATCTGATTTTGACTTTTTGAATGTTGGGTCCATTTTCCAACTCCACAGCCTCAAAGTGCATATGCCTCGTCGACCTGAAGTGCAGTAACCATATCCACACGGAGTGAGACCAACTATCAATCTTAAGTGGGGGCGTGCAGCGGAACATTTTCTAATAGGCAGTAAAGGTATATTGACTGGGTCACAGCTAGTAAGTATGCCGGCAGTGTAAAGAAGTGCAACAATCAGAACCCCCCCACAAGCACAGATACCTTTGAGACGTCTAGATTGGTCAATAGCAACATGCCAGTACGTCATCAACGGATAGATGTGGAGTATCCACTGATCAGGGCCGTTGCCTAAACCTTTTCCGCGAAGATCCCGGAGAAGGTCAACCCTGCCGCAGGGCTGAGATGTGTCCACCCGGGTTTCAGGTTCAATAATAAGGCACTGGGCCGAGAAACCCTAACTAAACTCCTGGTCGATTATCGGAGATATACTTTATGTATGCCTGTAGATGTGCCAGGATTTGTGTTTATATATGCGCGCTTATGACTGTTAACTAGATCGATCGAGTACAACATGGAATGTCGAGGATCGTACCAAGGAAATCTCGGTCTTGTAAGATCGGCCGGTGCGTATTTCGATGGGCTAGACGTCGGTACCAAGGTTTATCCTTCCTGTCTCACATAAGTACTCTAAGGTTATTCGGGTTGTTCTTGAGGCGTCCAATCCGCGGGAACAACGATGATCATTTCCAGTTGAACGACAAACAACGTGTAAGGCGAGAAAAGCGAGGCTGACGAAAAGTAATAGGACGACAGATTGTGCTAAAAATGCACAGTATAGAAGTAGTTGTCAAAAGCCTTTTAAGAAAGAGATAATATTTCGGTTAGTTATGTGGCTTTCGAGCGGACAGCAGCTCTCGTTAGTTAAACCTACCTTATTATCGTTTCTTCGAAAGTTTGCACTTATACAAATCTTGGAACCATGAGCCAAAACTTCACGTCCTTTCACCCTGTAAGACCAAATATGATCACTTACCCTATACCAGCGGAAGGAATAGAGTTGGAGGTTCTGCAGGAGAACATTTGTTCCTTTCTTGGCCCAGAAGCATATGCTCGTATAAATCTCAACCAAGTATCTCTTCTGAATTCCTCAACTTGAACTTCTGAAATGCTTATATTTTTAATCAGAGGGGTGTCAAAGAATATATGATCACGGCATTAAAACCCTTTACAAACGTATGTCCTAAATCACAGATTGATTACCATATCGACTCCCATAAAGCTGACTATTTCACCTAGAGTCAATTGAATGACCTTCGGGCTTTCTCGGCAGAGTTGATTGAATATATCTCTGAGAACTTTAAGCCCCAAACCTATCATCATGTAAGACCAACATGCATGCATCAAACCTCATACTACACTAGCTATAGTGGGGAAATAAACGGCCCTGGCCAGAGGGGCCGCAGAATGGCAAACTTACAGGCAAAAGGGGCATTGATTGTAATTTTGAAACCCCCCTTATTCGCAATTGTCTGACGGTTTCAAAGCTAATTTTTCCTCGCTAGAATTTGCAAATCTCATATCCAACGATACACAATACATATATCACTTCAAATACTAGTACTGATCATGGACCGTGTAGTCATTCAGTAAGCCTTTAGTATTGCGCAGAGTCTTTGTAAATCGATAAGCTAACGGTGATAGTGTGCCGGACTGTGGTCTTCGGGGAGTAGTTAAGAAATATCGCGCGAGCGGCGTGGTCGGTCAGAGAGTCACGAGAGTCTAGCTATACTTTAGAGGTATTTAGTTGAATCCAACAGATAGTTAACATCCTTTCAATAGTGACTTTCAGCACGTATGCAGTATACACTCTAAGATATGTATAGTAAGAATAAGAGATACAGAACTATAGATTCCATTTCTTTGATTAATTATATACCTCTAGAAACTCTATGTGCGGGCCAATCATACCAGTCTAAATAATCTAAGATATAAGGAATAACCAAAAAACACTAGCTACTCCTAAGCTTTCTCATGGATTCGTCACCTAGTAATATTCTGACCAGTGGGATAAGAGCTCCTCTGCCTGATTTTATCGCCCCACCTGAACAATACCCAAGGAATTGGCAGCAACAAAAGACTGAAGAATCCTAATAGACTTCCCGCCCATGGAATCCCAAGTCCTCTATACATTTGTACAGTGAACAGAGGAAACACCGCGCCAAATGTATACCTCAGAAGCCCATTGGCAGCCATTGCAGACGCACCGTTGAGGGCGTGGTACACATCCACAAGGTAAGTTGTTGTTCCAAGCTGTAGCATTGTTAATTATACTGGCCATAAAAAAAGATGATGATCAATGGATCTTACAAAAAGACAAAGATTTCCCCAGCCAAACGGGATTCCAGCAAGTATTGGTACAATCCAATGCACATCTCTCTTTGCAGACCAGGCAAACCTATCCAACTCGTTAGTTCAACCAACATCTCGGGGGAAGAACTCTCCAGCTGGACAACTTACCAAAAGAGTGAAATTGGGATCCCTAAAGACCCGGCCATACTCGCATATAATCTATGTTCTGGTTCCGTCGCCTTTCCTTCCAACTTGGCCTTCTCCCTCGCCGCTGCATACCACGTCCTATCAAACACAGCAAACGTCCCCACTGCCAAAAACAGCCCAAACAACAGCCCTAGAAATGCAAGGCCTACAGAACCGCTATCAAAGCCATACACGGCCCCAAAGACGTATGGGAAAGACGCAAAGAATGCGAATAGGACGCCGAACGAAAAGGCAGCGTAGAGCGAGATGAACCCAACAATGGGCTCGGTAACTAGCATGTGAAGCGGCCGGATGAGTGTAATTGTGAGCAGCACCTTAGCAGCTTGAACACCTGTTGGTCCCGGTGGGACCGGAATACCACGAGACTTGGCCCGCCGGGCGAGAATGACCTTTTTATACGTCTCGGAGGTGAGGAAGGTTAAGAGGTAAATCGGAAGCCCGACGATAAGGAGCGCCCACATCAACCATTCCCACGAACGGTGAAGCACCGTATAACCGCCAATAAGAGGGCCTACATATTGTTCAAACCATCAGCCCCGATCATAAGATATCAACAAGACACAACATACCCAAGGCCGGTCCCATAAACGGTGCCAGAATAACCAGCACAGTCGCCAACCCACCGCCCTCTTCAAGCACCCATATATCCGCAATTGTGCCAGCGCCAACCGCCAAAGCCGGGCTTCCAAATGCCCCAGACAAGAACCTACACACCAGTAATGTCTCGAAATTCTGTGCCAGCCCGGCGCCGAGGGTGAAAAGTAGTGACAACGGGAGCGTCAACACATACACCGCCTTCCGGCCTTGCGTCTCTGATATCGGAGCACCAATGATCGGGCCGAGGCCAAGACCAAGTGAGTACACAGAAAGACCCAGCAGGGCTACTGTGGGCGTCACGTGGAAATCTTTGCTAATTTGGGGGACGCCCGGAGTGTATATTGAGGTTCCGAGAGATCTAGGGTGTAGGCATGGGTGTGTTAGGGTTGAGCTTTTGTAGCTACACAGATTCACGGGAGGGACCAATTTGTCTTACACAACAAAATTAAAGAGACCGGGAATGACACTGTGGAAGATACGCTTTTTGAGACTCCATGTCTTTGGGTTGTCGGTGTCTTCGGGGCCATCCCAGTCTAAGGAATTGGCCTGGGAATGGGGTTCTTTGGTGTTTAGTTCTTCTTTGTGGGCTGTGGAGACCTTTTCGAGATCTAAACTTTCGTCTTGACTGCTCAATACGTGAGGTAATTGCGACATTTTGAAGTAAATAAACCGTCGAAAAGGTAAATTTAAACACCAAAACCTAGCTAGCTGTAACTCGAAATCACTGCTGATGAAGTCTGGGAAAATTGGGTCTTTCAAACGGAGCACCGCTCATAATCTATATAAATATTTGATCTCATATCATACGCCCTCCTCCCCTATGACTACTTGATACTCAAATTCTAATCAAGTATTGTAGCTGTTGATATCAAACGGTTGTTTAGTGATCATTTCTCGCCAAGACCCTAACTTAAGCTTATTTCTGTATTACTGATTCCTCGGCAAAACACTCAACGGCATGCCGAGGTAAGTAATCAACTCTAATTCATATACACTTACGATCGCGAACCAATTAAGAGATCTATAAGTCGCATTTATCCCCCAACAAAGAAACTCAAACTAATCCTTAGTTGTGCTTTTATACCTACGCAAAGATTCAAATCATCCAAAAGCCCAATGACGACGATAGCCTAATTCCCTAAACCGTTTCTGGATGTTTTTTTTTGTTTTGTTTTGTTTTGTTTAATTTTCTGGACGATTCCACGTAGCCTTTCAGGCACACTTGTTCCTGGCTGTACGCGGAAGACTGGTTTCGATTTGAATGTTTGTGCGACTAGAGATAGATGCTTACCAACCCAGGACAGATATGGCTTTCAACCTTGTAGTACAAGCCAGCTCTCACTCCTGAGTCTCCTTGATCCAGTACGTACTCTACTTCTGATAACGTACGTATATTATCCAAGCTAGCCAGCCCCCGATAGCGAATATATGGGATACAATGCCTTCCTCTCCAGATGTACGAGCTAGAAGACTATATACTGGATTTTCTTTTCATGAATTTGAGAACAGCCTTTCACTCCTACAGCGAAGTCCATGGCAAGAACTACTAAAGATATTCATAGTTTCGGCGAGAGCAACGAACGTGTCTATAAGAAATTGTTCTAGGGAATTAAGGAACTACCTCTCTCCATTCTCAGGCAGGGGAATCAACATGTTAATCCTACCGTCCAAAAGATAGACGACAATATAGACAACGCAGTTAGTTCTCTGAAGAATCGAGATAATACTACTTCCAATATCACTCTCAGTAGAACGACTATTATAGGGGGTCACCACGCGGAGAGTCACCATGCGGTATGTATCCTCGAAGAAAACTTTTCAAGACTGATAGCCCCACTAGGGAACCAGAATATATCTCAAATCCATGCTCGGGCAGCATGTGAACAGACGACGTCAAAGTTGACCATTAGCGTGTTTTCAGGACGGAAGTATGATTCGGATCACATGTCAAAAGGTGAAGATTACGGTCAATTATGTTGATGGAATAGTGCGCTTGGCCTGATAGATAGAATGGGCGCGGGTTGAGGTGCTCCAGGGCCTCATTCAGGGTAGATTCGACTATGTCTTCTACTAGCCTCTTCACCCCTATTATTCAAGATTTTCTTCAAAGTTCCCCACAACATCTTCCCCACGCGTCGTTCTGTTAACTGCCCTAGCCCCGATGGTAATACCGAACGCAAATCCCTTAGCAAGATAGATCTCTGAATATATATAACGTAACAAGCTGGGGATTCAGCTTGGCAATACGGAATAGCGTGTTAGCCACGTGGGTACAGAAAGATAAGATTCGGTTATCATTTCCAGATTCCATTCGCTTTCACTAGCTCCACGAGTGATAGGTCGTGAAGCGGTAACTAGAGTGGTTACGTGCATAAGCATGAGAAGATCCCATAAAATGACCGCCCGGCCTAGGCCTAACATATTTCTAATACTAGGGGCTGGTTTGAACATGACTAGAAAATCTTTACCTTTCTATCCCAAGAAAAATATTACGTGTACGGTACATACCGGTATGGTCAGATACAGCACAGACAAGCACGACAACAACATACGCATGAGTACATAGCCACATGTAGATAACCAAAAATAATTGCTTATTTCCCCCCTCAACCTTTCCCTTCCTAGAAAATCACTGCACCCCAACAAAAAAAAGGGCTGGCCGGAATTCCATAATCACCATCCTGAGTCGAAGAATTCGTCAAAAAACTCCTCATTCACATCTTCGACACTTATCAGTTCCTCGATACCTTCCACGACATCGTGATCGAGTCTCTGGATTGTGACTTTGACCGCCTGTTGATTTAGGGATTCAAAGAATACCACGGTCTCAAGTTTTGGTACCGCGGAGAAGGATCGCGCTATGTCGTTGATGAGACCTTGTCTGTAGCTCGCCGGTTCGTGAACAGATATGGTAGGTAGGAACGACGTTTTGATGGCAAAGTGTCGAAGGGAGTTGTGGAAAGAAAGTGCCTGTGCCCATTCCGACTATTACCCGGTGTCATGTTAATACTGCACATGCAAATAATATCCGGGAAGGAGAGATGCGCGTACTGCTTCCATATCAAACCGCCCAATCTGACTGATTCCAAACTTCTCAACTGCCGGGACGCTTCGCGCGAATACTATGCCAAACTGTGTTAGTGAAGATCTTGCCAGTGCCCGCTTCGCGTCTGTTAGCGTCCAGCCCGATATGTGTGTTGGCATTGGCAGTGTCAAGTTCTTTATTCCCTGCTTGTGGTGTTGCAGCTCGGGCAGCAATTCAAGAATCTCTCTGTGTGAGATTGATCCTACTATCATATGGTGCTCGAGTCTGAATGTCTCTAGCTGTTGGAATTGTCTGATAAAACCGAGATAATCTGATGGAATCTCCTCGATGCAGGATATGAACTCCCGGATATTGAGGGCTGATTCCTTCGGGAGGATAAAGGGATGTGAAGAGCCATCAGGCAATCTATTGACTGCCAACCGTGTGATGGTTGGATGGCGTTCAAGGAATGAATTCAGGCAGATTACCGCAAAGTCGACCTGATGACTGAAAACTTGGCCAATTTCAAGGGTTTTCAGCGATGGAAAATGGGCTGATTGAAGTAATGTGTGAAGCTCTTTCGTTCCGGTTATTTTCAAAACTTGGAGCGATGGGCATCGAGACAAAAAACCGTTGACTCGGTCATGCATTTTGTCTTCCATCATTTTCCACTCTTGGTTAAGTGCTAGTTGCTCACTGGAAAACAGAAAACCTCCCCCCCGTCGAGAGATGTCCTGAGTAAACTGGAAATCTAACTCCTGGAGGTTGCTGATCACTGTTGGCTCCTCGGACTCAAAATACAAGTATTTAAAGACTGGTGAGACGACTTGCAAGCTGTGTATTTGCGGCAACAGTCCTTTCAGAAGGATATGGGCGATTTGCACATCAGGGTACAAAAGTGACAGTTTTCTGACCCGAGGAAGCCCGTTGCGGTCAATGACTTCTTTCAAAAGTGACCGAACTTGTGCTAATGAAGGTTCCCATTCCTGCTGTTGTGTCGTGTTGGTTTGGGGCTGGTGGAAGTACAATAGAAGTGATTGGACCACTGAACTGGTATAAGGGTTCCTTGAAGAGCAATTGAGGAAAAATTCAGCTTCTGCAAGCTACATGTAGTTGACTATAGAGGGTACACAAGAGAGCAACATACTTTGCCAGTGCCAAACAAACATTGTACATCCCCCGGTGCTCCATATCCTCATAGTTAGAATTTCGGGGCATGAACTCCATGCCGATATGGCGGTACAGCATTGAGGTTGCAGCGTAATTCCAGGCCTTATTGACCAACGCCGCCCTCACATAGCTGACCTGGTCGGGGAGGTACGATACTATCTGATCGATGATTTCTTGAGGGATGTTCATGACGATATTGTGGTCGATTTTTTTTTTCTTTTTGATTACCGGAGAAGAGATGGTTGAGATGGGGATGAAGGGGTAGTTTTTATAAACGGTGGCCTTTAAAAAGTGCAGATCCTTTTCTTTTTTTCCGTTCCCTTTTTCTCCAAGGGCAGCTATTTATGGGTAGGATGCACCTTGTTTTCAGCCTTATCGAATCACCCACCAGGCACGAAGAATCTTGGGGTGACTTACCGAATGAATTCACACCTATATACGTATGTAGGTACTCTATGACCAGTTTCCGGGGTACGTATTTAATGTATGCAGACTTCGTACTTCTGGAATCCGAGTGAGCCAGCCAGCAGCCAGCGACCGGGTCGAACTCGCGAGGAATGGGGATGATTGCAGGTATGTATGTAGGTGATAGCCAGTACAGTATTTACCGGAGGAAGGGAGGGGTTGAGGATTCGGATACCTAGGCATGTGGGTGTAGCTAAGTAATCTCTGTAGAGCAGGTACATGTAGGTATAGTATGTCATTTATGTACGTAGAGCATAGTAGAGTACATACTGGGGAGGCTTTTTCTTTCTGCAGGGCCTTGCCGGTTCAGCGCCCACGTATGTGTACTCGCGTCTTCCGTACAATCAACTCACGGTTCCCCTAGCTGCTTGATCTTTGCATGGTGGATGTTGCGTGGGGAGTCTAGGCAACGAAGTCTACTGGCTGGTTGGATGGACTGTCCGGAATTATGATTCCAAGGATGGGTATGTACCCATAGCTACTTGGTAGTATAAGGGTAAAGCCGGGGTTTGTTTCCTTGGGAGCATGAGGCTCATTGTTCGTGTTCCTGTCAAATACCAGACGATACACATACGCACATGTAACTCTCCATACTTATTCGACGTCTAGGAATTCCTCATGCAGCCCTTCCTTTGCCATGTGTTGTTCTTCGGTATGGATTACAATATCATTAGTTAGGCGGCTACCTGAAAAAATTTGTTACTGGTAACTGTAAGGCGCCATGCGTTGTGCATCGCATGTTGTCGCCATGTTTCTGCCAAGGCTCGCTTATGTTAAACCGGGTGGGTTTGGCTTTTTTGGTTAGGGAGGGAATTAAACACCCATCACTCGGTCACTGGGGCTCACTCGGGTCGGCCCGGTTTATGCATAAATGAAATGACACAAGCGAGAGAGAGGCAGAGAGAAACCCTTTAGAGGCAATGAACAATTCTATTTACCTAACAGAGTAGCCAATTGCATGCTTTCCTGGCAAAACGTCCTTTATATAACGGTGCCAAATATCCATGCCTCGGCATTCTTGGGGCGGCACGGGCCGATCTGCCCAGATTATTGAGATGTTGTTCCGGCGGATAGAACACCGTTGTTGCTCCGAGGTTTCCAAATTGTCTAAAGCCACTTATCCCCGTCACCAGATCACTCCACCAAAGGCAAATCCCGAATGCTATCCGTCCATTTACCAATGAGCTGACTTGGTCTCCAGGAATTCACCCGATTCGTGCGAGCTTCTATCCCTCTCCACTGCCTTTTCAGAAAACCCCCTCTCGTTAATGCCTCGCCATCGCCACCAAAGGCATTCGCTTATGGCTCAGCCCCTCACCGACATCAAACCGAAGAACGACGGGCTGAAGAGCGGTCATAATTTGGTGCCTGAGATAGGTTGGACTAAACCATCTGAGAGATGTTTTCGCCCTTCGCTTGGATAACCCCTCACTTAAACCGCTAAGGTGGATGGATATAAACTATATGCATATGGCCCTTTTTTATACCGCCTCTTTGTTGGTCATAGTGAAATCATTGAGTGAGGGGTGAACTCGAGTGGAGGTGTAAACATCTATGTACCATTCACTCGTTATCTACCCAAGCCATCACAATCCCCCAGGAAGGAAAAACGAAAAGAGGTGTTTGCGGTGATAGAGATCGATATCAGCCGTCACTGATTCCTACAGGCTGCTTAAGTCTACATTGGAACCTTCACTGGATAATCCTCAGCTATATATAAATACATACATTGAAGCAACATGTTTTGCTTATCTACGGCAGAAGCACAGGTGCATCGCCGGTCTCCCAAAAACGGCACCTTCTGAGAAGCAAATATGATATGTATGAGCTCATTGAATATGCCGGCCCATAATTCCAAAGTGGCCTACATTCTGGGAGCGCTGGGAACCTTGTCATTCGCGGGGTACAGTGTTGGCAACGGCTGTCAACTTCGATTTGGAACAGTGTCCTAAATCTTAAGACACGAGATACTACATACACATGGTTACAAATTCCCGTTATGGCCCTACTATTATCTTGGAGACACAGCACGCAGGCATCGACCCATGGTCCTCAGGTCCCATGATGAATTCGGAAAAACGGGCTAGCTAAAAAAAAAAAAACCCCCCATTACCACAGCCTTGGGCATTATAGGTACATGCAGGTACATAGCTTGGCCTTTACGGCATATTGATATTGATTCTTCAGATAATAAAAAGAATGTGACTTGACCCTGGTTCATGTATTATCACTCGGGAATGAGCAAACGACCAAGGCTTGGCACCAGCAACCACATGTATTGGTTTTTGGGCTAACATGTTCGAGTCATGATATCACGATCATTCTTCAAATAAACATTTGTTGAGGAGGGGTATAGAAGCCAATTATAAGGTTGATCTTCTTGTTGTTATGGCAACTGTTCTGGTAGGGGTGAGTCTATGTCAAATAATGTGTCTCATCTATCCGCCTGGATATGAGCATAAAAATGCATACGTCATATCTTACTCTCCCACTCAGACATGGAAGATGCTGTCTCGGTTCGAATCACATCCCATGGAGGAATCATTCATCCGTGCCAAGACCTGCCTGTAGAAGACCGAGCAGCTCAAGCTTCTGTACGGTTGGGGCTTCTGTTACACAAGGATGCGGGCGGAATTAAACGTGGTCTGACTGTGTGCTAAAATCCGGGACCAGGATATATACCTTCATTGTTGCGTTCAACCTCTGGAAGAAGTACAAGCTAAATTATCGGTCAGACTTTTACAATTATACAGATCAACAAAGAAAGAAATATGGTCGGAATAGCTTCGATAAGGTCTACGAATGCTGCTTTTTCAAGCACGCCGGGTGCGAAGGGCTTAGTGGCTGTGTTTGGTAAGTTTCTACACCCGATAGCTAGCTAGCTATATCGTACTGATAGCCTTTTCAATGTAGTTGGCGCAACAGCCGGAATTGGTGAAACTGCCATGAAGACATTTGTGTCATCAACGGTAGCACCTACGGTCTACTTCGTAGGACGGTTAGTACATTATATCCACTCACCAATCTAGAATCCCGACTAATGTCCCCAGATCCGAATCTGCTGGAGAAAAAATCACCACCGAGCTCCAAAAGCTCAACCCCGACTCCAAAATCCAGTTTTTTCAGGCCGACACAACTCTGCTCTCAAATGTTGACAATATCAGCTCCCAAATCGCTGCAAAAGAGAAGAAATTAAATCTCCTCTTTATGTCACCCGGCTACATGAGCATGGCCGGCCGCGAAGAAACTCCTGAAGGCCTCGACCGCAAAATGACCGTTTCTTACTACTGCCGTCTAAAGTTCGCCACGAACCTCCTCCCACTCCTCAAGACTGCCTCCGAAGCTTCGGAATCTGCTCGTATCATCAGTGTTCTCGGAACCAGCCGCGAAGGCCCTCTTATCATGGACGATCTTGGTCTTGCAAAACCCGGCAATTTCACACTCTCAAACTGTGAGCTCCACACAGTGACCATGACCTCTCTCGCGTTCGAGCATCTCTCCAAGCAGAATCCCGGAATCGGATTTATCCACGCGATCCCGGGCATTGTAATGACTGGAATAGCCCGGGAGCTGCCAACACCGTTGAGGGTACTGACTACTGTCGCGTCACCCCTCATGAAGTGTTTCTCGGTCCCAATTGACGATTGTGGACAAGGGTTTGCGTGGTTGGGGACGGATGAGAAGTTTAGAAAGGGCTTGTGGTTGGTGGATTGGAAAGGTGAAAGTGCAGACACAAGAACGGGATCAAAGGGATGGATGAGTAGGTCCGGGGACTGGTTCTCAGAGGAGAAGATGAGTGCGGTGTGGGAGCATACCATGGGAGCTTTCAGGAATGCAAAGGCAGCCGGAGGGAGTGCTTAGCAGGTTGATTAAATTGAAATGTGTAATGTTAATATATACTAGTTTCAAATCTCTGCTATGTAAAACAACAAATCTCCTTGCATGTCTTTGTCTCTGTCCGCAATTAGTATTATACTCTGTAGATAGTACCTAGACCCTGGAGTAGACGCCCGAAAAAGCAGCTATTCCCAAAAAGAAGAAGAAACAGTAGAAGTGTTTCCAGGTTCCACAGCAGGCAGGGGTCCCCATCTACATTACGCCCCAAGCGAGCCACAAGAGCCTCACCACCACAAAGCGTAGACCAACAACACCTCACCTCACCTCACGTCTATCTCCCACCCACCACCACAATTTATCACCACCTCAAATACCCGCTCTAAGCCCCTCCTAAACCCCTCAAAACTTCAAAAATGGTAGGTAGCCCCCCCCCCAGCTGCCCAATTCACGGCTAACATGTCTCCCAGGCGCGCAACAGTGAAAAAGCGCAGTCCATGCTCTTCCGCTTCCGCGAGCAACAAGCCGCCGATCTCGGAATCATCGACGCGGGGCGAACCCGCCGGCCCAAAGTGATCACAGAAGTGAACTCGATCCCCTCCTGCGAGAAATGGCGTGGCCAAGTTGTGAAGGACATTTCACGAAAAGTGACCAAAATCCAAGATCGTACGTTTTTTTTTTATCCTCGCCCCTTCCTGCGTAAATTAGCCTCGCGCGCCTAACAATAACCGTGAGCCATATAGCCAGTCTCTCCGACTACCAGATCCGCGACCTCAATGACGAGATCAACAAGCTCATGCGCGAGAAACACATGTGGGAGGTGCAGCTCCGCAACCTCGGCGGGCCAAACTACATGCGCTTCGGGCCTAAGGCCTACGACGAGGACGGGCGCGCCGTGCCCGGCTCCCGGGGGTACAAGTACTTTGGGCGGGCGCGGGAGCTGCCGGGCGTCAAGGAGCTGTTTGAGGAGCTGCAGCCCAAGAAGACGGGGAAGAAGGACGACGAGAAGCGCGCGCGGGGCGAGATGCGGAGGAATGTCGATGCCGAGTACTATGGCTTCAACCGCGACGAGGAGGACGGCGTGCTGCTGGCGTATGAGCGTAGGAAGGAGGCCGAGGCGATGGAGAAGACGATGAGGGGTGCGGGAGGGGAGCCGCCGGCGGGGTGGGATGCGGTGCCCGGTGGGTGGAGGGTGCCGAGCTTGGATGATGTGACGGAGTTTTTGGTGGAGAGGAGGAAGGCGAGGTTGTTGGAGCGGCTTGGGTGAGGGAGGGGGTGCTTCCTGGCGGTTTGTGGGTTTTTGTGGGAAAAATTGTGGCATGATAATGACTCCTTCTCCTTCCTTCCTCTCTTTCTTGTTTTTTTCTTTCTCTCTCTCTCTGATGTGTATAGTAGATATCTCTTCTTTCTTTCTTTTAATGCAGGCACGAAAAAAAAAGTATGAATACATATGTCACTTATAAATATACCTGATCCACCTCATAAAAACAAAGAATCCATTTCGTGAGTGACATTTCAAAATAATAAGGTCTAGCTTCCCACACCTCGACTCCAAAGCCACTGGGATGAAACAGTACAACCAATGGCAATTACGTTTTCTCTTGGACTTCGAGAACATAGCTTTGCGATTGCAATTGCTGATTGAGCTCCCTTCACCTCACGTCAACTCCAATTCATAAGAGTATTCAACTGTGGACTTATGGCGGGGAAGAGGTGGCGTGAAAACCTGTCCTCAATTATGCCGTATAAAGCTAGAAGCTCTAGTAGTCCTGTTAATTATCATTGTCTCTTCTATCGTCCAATAGTTTGGGCTTGCTATGGCTAATGCATTGGAACACGCACTTCTTTACAGCAGTACCTAAGCTGGACGAGAGATATCAAACAATTGATAACGACGATAAGATAAGGGAGCCAATCAATGCTAACCATTCTTTTTAGACCTTAAAGGGCCAGTCTACGGCTACATATCTACCCAAATAGCTTGGAGGAGAAAGGATTGCACTCTTCATGTAACTACATGTATGCATACTTTACGGACCGTATACAATTTCTTTGCCAAGTTATGGGATCTAACATTTTAGTTGAGGTGAGAGTTTCTATCACTCTAAATCACACCTACCCAGGCCCACCCTCTAATGGAGCTTGAGAGAGAAAGAAAAAAACATCTAGAAGAAATCCGGGAGGGGGAGGAAATCAACCACGACCACTAATATCCTCGTGATTCACTTCACATTTAGTTTATAGAGGGAATGGAAAAGAGAGAAGAGAAAACTGTAAATATGCACGAAGGGGTTAAAAAAAAAAGGGATAATAATGTAAAGAGAAAAAGCACCCAGCCAGCCACACACCGTCTATCAAAAGAAACCACACCAAAAGAAGCTATTCACAAGAAACAAATAAACAGAAAAATCATTAAAAATGATACTTATGACCGTCCTCCGGCGGCAGCAGCAGCAGCTTCCTTGCGCGCGCGCAACCTCCTCTCTTCACCCTCAACCATATCTATCACTTTCTGTCAGCACAAGTCCACAAACCCTCAAGAGTACTAAACCAAACTCACCTTTCCACAAATCCTCTCCCGCATAGCTCTCATGGTGGATCTTCTTCTCGATCAAGTGCTTGTGCAACGGGTCATCCGGATCCAAGATCTTGACAGTCTCATAGTTGCCCTTCCCTTTCTTCGCATCTGACACCTCAAACCCAGCACTCGCAACCAACACCAACAAGGTCAACCCCTGGGCGTACATTCTTGCCTGTACCAACTTCTGCGGCCCCGTCAAGTACTTGTTCCTACTGACCAGCCCCAAACTGAGCGCCATGGACGCAACCCAACTCGCTGTCACAATGGTGTATCTATTCTCTCTCCCCCAATCCATCGCCCTCTGCGTAGGGGTCCTGTTGCGCCGGGCCTCCTCGAGAGCTTTCGCTGTCGCATCCTTGTACTGGAGGAGCTCCGAATGGCGGTCCGCCTCGAAGCCACGCGAGTAGCGGTCGGCCTGGATGATTGCAGCGAAGGTGCCGGCGGAGGAGACGAAGAAGGCCTTGAATGGTAGGGTGAGCTGCTTGAAGAACGGCCAGCGCTTGGTGAGGACCATGGCAGTTCCGAGACCGACAGCGGTACCGACGACTCCTCCGGTAATACCACCACGAAGGACGGCATTGTAGTGGGCTGTATGGCGGGGAATGTTAGTTTTTGGTGGGGCTCCATTGGTGGGGTGGGAGAGTATATATACCGGCTTCTTCTTCCTTGGTAAGAATCTTCATGTTGAATTCAGTGATTCAGTGGTGAATTCTTTTTGCAAAAGTTGTGTTCAAAGTACCGTATTTCTCACGACGCGAGAAAAAAAAAGGGAAGGGGAAAAAAAAAAGACGGGTAGGAATATAAGTGGTGTTCTTATGGTTGACCCTGGCAGCAGGCACGCTAAAGATTTCGTCTGAATGACGCCAACAGCCCTCGCTCGCCAAGAAACCTTGAATTTGAAAACACACAAAAAAAAAACTCGAAATCAGAAAACCACGAAAAGCAGAGTCGTCAATAAACGGTCAGTGAACTGATAACAAAGCTGGATATGATGACAGCTCCAAATACGAGGCCTCAATCGTTTTTAAAGATGGAGAAATCCCAAAAATACACGCTGGCGGGGAAATATCGGCTTACCCAAAACCTTCAATCATGACTAAAAGTGGCATGACGTACCGGAAGCATTCGGGTAAAAAACATACGACTGCACACCTCTCTCCGTCCCTCCGACCGCGGTGCTCCGGAGATCCAGGAGAAAGCAAAGAGCTCTTGAAAAAAACCTCTGCGGTGAAGTTTGAAAGGAAGAGGGAGTGGGAGAGACTCACTTCCGCATTCCAAATCAAGAGCACATATCCTCCATGCAAAACACTTCCCGATGCATGCAACCAATGAGGCCTCCGTATTTCCAATAACCCGGGGAACTGTTATCCTCTTTTGCTAGAGCACCTCAAACCTCAAACCCTGTACGATCGTGATTTGAATTTTTGAAGTGGTGAGATTCTGACACTCAGGAGGCTCTGCGGGGATTATCCGCCGTTCGCCGTTGCTTCCTTTCTAGAACGCCCGCTCTGTTGTACGTTGTTGGCCGGGTCTCTCCGAATGATCGAGGATATCCCCTCCACTGGATCCTAGATACCCCCCTCCCCCCCCCCCCTTCTGCAGCTGGGATTTTTTTGTTCTAGAACACTGGGATTACATATCTAGTAAGACTTTTTTGGCATGTGGGCAAGTTTGTTTTTGTGGCTTTTGAATTACTCAGCTCGAGCTTGCCGCCGCCGCCCTCACGTGCCCACAAAACACAAAAGAAAAAACTTGCTGCCCATATCATTTCCAAATTATCATTGATTGTCTTAACTGAACAGCTAAGGGAAAAAAAACACACAAACACATAAGCAAAACTTTCCCCCCCGCCTTCTATATGAGCAAAAAGAACTCCAGAGTAAAACATTCAATCAATAGATAGAGTAAGGTATTGAACTCTGTCGAAGAAAAAAAGGAAGAATTTGTCTAAACAAACGAAAGCAAAAAATAAACAACATATCCATCACTCATTAAAAGGAAAAAGAAGGCTCATGATACAGAACGAAGAAAAACATACGCGTACAAGATAAACAAAAACGATGAAGGTAAAGAAAAACATAGGAATGAATGAAAGCTATAAAATTGGTTTTGCGCCCCCCATCAAGAAAATAAAAAAATATTCAAAACACCCCACAACAAGAAGAATAAATAAACAAGCCAAGCCCAAAAGCCCACGCACGCCCCACCAAAGGTATCATTGCCACCTCTTCCCACATTCACATTCCTTTTAGGTATTTCCTCCCACCTCATCATTGGCCTATAGAATTACTCCTGTCTGCCTGTCGTTCAAGTTTCGCCGTCCCAGAAAACAACTCCCCTTGTCCTCAATCCGTCGGAACATAAAAAGAAAGAAAGATATATAAAAGGAAAAGAAGAATATAAAAAAAAGCAAAGCATCAAAATAAAAAGAAAGAGAAAAGAGACGCTCACTCCATCGTCCAACCCCAAGAAAGCTCCAGGCAGCTCGTGACAGGACATTAAGAATCGAAATCAAATAAAATCAAAAAAATCAAAAAACATGTTAACCACCCCAATATACTGTACCACGGTTTAAATCGTAATAATATATGCTAATTTCCAGAGTTATTCGTAAGCCCCATAACCTCGATCATACCTCGATGGAAAAGTGCGAGATTTGCGAGTAATAACTGCTAACGGCAAGCTCGAGGATATAAGTGTCATTGAACACATCATGTCTAATGAATCCGGTTAATACAATGTTCCACTCAAACAGAAAAGATGCAGCACAAACCCATCAAAACCACCAATCACGAATAGTCTTGAATCGTTCAAAACTGTGCCATGGTAGCCTCTACCAGTTGGCGGCTGTCCATAGACCTTTCTCTTATCCCACTGCATAGTCACTTTCGGTCGCCACACATCAGTCCCATGGATCGGCTTCTTAGAGTAAAGATCAAACTCACCAAGATTAAGCAGCAGAACCTCGCTCGAGTACTCGACACCGTCATGTCCGCCGACAACAAACAGATAACTGCCAACAATCGTGGCGGTATGGCTCAGCCTGGGGAAGCTGAGTGGAATACCAACATTGCGCCATATGCTTGTTTCTACATCGAATACCCAGACATCACTGAAGCATTCGTCTCCATCGCTCCCGCCATAGACGATGAGCTTTGAGCCAACCATGTTGGCGGTGTGATAACCTCGGGCCGTTGGCCTTGCCTGGCGATCCGGATGGTCTACCAATGATGTCGATGATGACCCAACGCGCGATAGCGGCTGGGATGGTGAGATGCTTCGCCATGATGGCTTGCTGAGATCCGATACATCAAGCCTCCATACATCATTCAATGCCTTGACACCATCCCCACCGCCGAATACGTAAATTCCATATCGGTACAAACAAGCCGTGTGGGCCCTTCTCATTGAGGGTACTGCTGTTCCCTCACGAAGTTTTGGACGTGTGTATTTGTTTGTAATAGTATCAAAAACATATATATCGTTGTAATACGTTGGCCCGTCACCACCTCCGAATATCACGAGCTTTCTTCCGACAGCAGTGCACGTCATTGCCCGGAGAGGCGGTGGAATATCCCCAGAAACAATTGGTTTGGACCATGACATTGAATCTACACCCCAAATTCATGTTATTATCACCAACTTTAAACTGGCCGTAATATAACCCTTACCTGCGTCAAAGACGTGCAAATCGTTGAAACATGTTCCGACATCACAGCCCCCAAAAACATAAATATTATTATTCACAAGTGTGCAAGTGTGAGCTCTAACGGGTACATTCTCTCGCCCGTGAGTCACGGCCTTGTACCAATACATACCACTGGCGGGTGCTGGCGCCACTGATGGTGCATTTTTTGGATCTGGTAATGGGGGTTCGAGTATTGGTTGCCCCTTAGCCTTGCTCTTGGCTGCCTGCGCTGCATAGGAGGACAATGAAACCTTTGACGATCCCTGTCGGTCTCTTTGGGTAAGATACTTTTGAGTCCGGCCTGCGGGTGTTGTAGATGTGGCAGGATTCAGCCTTGCTGTGTGGGGTGTTGTGGCAGTTGAAGAGCTACTATCAGAGCGTGAGATTAAGTTTAAGGCCGTTGCAGATATTGATCGAGATTTAGGCCCCTGAGTGGCAGCAGAACTAGCCAATGATGACAATCGTGATCCTGGTGATCCAGGACTTGTGATTATTCCAGGTACCTCAAGCCCACCACTCTGCTTATGTCTGATCGACGCGTTGATCGACTTTGACGGAGAAGCGGTGGCTGACCGAGCAGGTGGGGCAGTCGGTGGCCTTGAAGTGGGCCGTCTGCTGTCAAGCATGAATACCGCAGACGTACTCGAACCCGATGCCCGATCGTCGGTTTGCGCCTCTAGATTTAATGGTGGGGGCGCATTGTGTGATTTAGACCCTCGCTTTTTCGAATGAGTAAATGACATGTTCTGGGGCAGGCCAGCTTTGGATGACGCCCCAGATGTTGAACTACGGGATCTGGATCCTATAGACCTGTGAGATCTGACTGAGGATGCAGCCGATTCCTCATCAGAGGAGGATGTGTATCCCTGTATTGTTGAAGCAGAAGCTGATGTTGTAAATTCCCGCTTATCGCTCCCCACAGATCCTGGGGGGATCACTAGTTGGTCCCTCTGTTTCCCTAGCGAACCCTTATCATCAAAAGCTTCGGCTAACGAGTTACTTCCTCCAACTTCCTCTTCGGCATCACTAGGTGATGGTGGCCGAATTCTTTTCGAGTCTGATATCTTCCGCGTGATGCCTGTAGTCATCCTCCTCATTCCAACGTCTGCAGCAGCTTTTTGTGCAGCAAGATTCCCATCCTCGAAGCTAGAGGTATCCCAATCTTCCATGTCAAATCCACCGTGATACTCGTCATCCTCTCTCAATTGTTCTGTCGACATTATCTTTCTGCTGGCCATTGTTTTGATGGGTTCTGGTGAAGCTGTCGGCGAGTCTCCAATAGGATTTTCCCTCGTCACACCCACTCCCGTTGGTGGCTGCGGGAAGATCCGAGCCACGTCTGTAACTGAGTCCCGCCTCGACAATCCCCCTCTATAGCTGCTGCTCGTAGAACTTGTCGACGCTATCGTGGCCATCGAAGGTGATGAGTTGAGTGTCGGAGTTGTTGTGTTGCGTAGGTAGCTCGTTCCAGCTGCAGTAGCAGAGGAAGACCGATTTCTGGACTTCGAGCTGCTTCCTGCATTGTTGGTGGTTCTAGTTGGGGGTATCGTAGGGCCCTGTTGTAATGAAGGTCGACGTCTGTGCAGCGAAAGAGCAAACATGTCAGTAATCGAATCCGAGAACCTTTTTTTCATAGTCTTGCTGCCATTATGTGAGGAGGAGAACGATGAGGAATTGGCAATGCTGGTAGGTGTCGAAGGAGGTGTGTCGACTGGTGAAATGGGGCTCATGGTGCTACTGCTGAATCCGCCGCTGCTGAATCCACCATCTTCGAATACGTAGGTGCAGGAGGTTGACGGGATAGTCGCCAGTGTTGGGCGAAAGACGTCCGGGTCCCGAGCCATGTTCACGATTCAGAATCACAGCGGTGTTTGTATAGTGGTTGTAGTGATGTTTCTTTGATGACCTCCGCACCTCTCCTCTCACTTTGATCCTCCCCATGCAGCAGCAGCAAGCAAGCAGAGCCCCTCACGGTAAGGCACGAATGAACGGTCGAATCAAGACAACAAATAAATAGAGAAATAAATCTTCCACACACCTTCCAGACTCCGCCGCCAGCGCTGCGGCAGTAGGAGATCCCACCCCCAGGAGAGCCGCATATGAATCAGCCATTTCCATTTCCCCCCCCTTCTTCCCTCCCTGGTAGCTTTCCAGAATCTCGCCCAACTGGGTACGGGAACGGTCTATACGGAACGTAGTAAGGGCGACCTCGCCGCCGCCGCTGGAAAACTGCTGTCGGGACCCGACTGAGTGAGTTAACAGGACCAATTACACGATCGGGTAGCAGGCCTCGTCGGTGCCGGTTCGCCAGAAATTGGGTTAACCCGCTGGGTGGTGGGCTGCAGGTCTGTGCTCGCACACAGGGCGGCCTGTGATGACAGCAGGTGGGTGTCTGGGAACTCCGGAAATCTTCCGCAGTTTGGATCTTGGTATGGTAAACGTCGCGCGGGTTTCTAATTCAACCAGAGTAGGAGTAGACTGTTATTTTTCTCTCTCTCTCTCTCTCTTTATTTCTGCTGCCTTTGAAGGGGGAAAAAAGGAAAATTGTCAGATGGATTATTCTGGGGGATTTTCTTTTTTTTAAAAAAAATCTCCCTCCTATTTCCCCCCTCTTCTTTTCAGTTTTTATTCCTGCTGAGTGAACCTGAAGTGTAACAGACTGCACTGCAAAAGAAGGTGTATTTTCCACTATTATCCCTTCCACTCTCAACCAGACAACCCCTTGCTAGAATGATCTATTCACAGAGAATGATTTGACCTACTTCTTTTCGCGGCTACTCCCGGGAGTAGTGGATGAGATAGGATATTGGGGGAGATATGGATGGAGGGGGATAGATGGATAATAGATGAGATAACTAACCTACTATGTACGGTATCTCTCTTCTTGATATAGAGAATAGTATTATACGTTATTCTTCACGAGAAAGCCCGTGTCCTTTCCTCTCTCCCGTAAGCTGTAAGATAGATGTACTAAGCTGTATTATACACAGGCGAGTGAGAATGCGAAATGGATCTTCAGTCTTGCAAGTTGTAACTGAGCAAAGAACGGTCTGAGCGTGAGAGGGGGGGGGGGGGGGCACTAACACCGGCAGAAGCGTTTTTTTGTTTCTCGGTTGTTCTGATTTGTTTCCCGCACCTGAAAACTTGAGGAAGCGTACCTCCACTCCCGTGTACGTCCCCTCTCTCCCTCTCTGTCTCCTTCCCTCTGACGATTTCCTACTTTATCCACCAGCCCCCCCTAGATGTTGATCGGCCTCGAATATCGTGCGGATGTGCGTGTTCCTGAAAGTGCGTAGCCTCTTTGCTTCCTTGTGGTTCCTTGCTTCCCTCCTTCACTCGGCCAGACGCGTCCCTTGATACTCCTTCAGTGGTGATTTCTGGAAATAAAAAAAAAAAAAAAAAAAGTCAATCGCCCAGATGTCAGTGCAGAGCTACAAACTTGGCCCTTGCTCCCGTTTCGGGTTGATTGGCCCGGCCAAACCACGAAAATTAACGGTTTTCTTATGGGGCTTAGGGTACGATAACGCCGCTCTCTACTGCTATCTGCAGGATTTCCAACTCCTCCGAGGCAGCCAAGATCCATTCAATGCCTCAAAAAATTTACCCGAGAAGCAGAAAGAAAAAAACCTCGGAATTTTGGTTTGACTAGATTTCATAACTACAACTACATAGGTCGGCCCTTGACGTTACAGAAGATAAACTGGCCACCTTGCTCGGAGTCAGGGTCAAATGGGCTAACAAGTAAAATGGTCAAGGGTTTCTCTTGTTGCAATCTCTACCAATATAGTTAGGGGTATATTATAGTAACCCTATACCAGTGGTAAAGAATGTTACGGACAATAACCTCGTACCCGTGGTCGTGGCCGCGGGTCAAAAAGCACGATATCTGGCGCTCACCGCTCGTTACCCCGATTCAATTAATGTTGTGATATATATTATCACGCACGGCTTTAAATCTCCGCTCGTCCTTGCGGCAGCGAGAATTATTACTTATCATCGTCACCCCGTTACATACAATAACCTGGAAACGTCCGAAATGAAAGGATATCTGGGATACAATCCGAGTTCTGAATCCTGGTGGCATGCTATTCTTCATTCAAACGTAACGCTTTTTACACAGGCAATTGATAGAAGAAGGGGTACTAGCAGAGCCGCCAATGTCTAATATGCAAGGGCAAGAGTCTAAATCCAGGGACCATGACCTTGTTTGCCACCTGCAACAAACTGCTCGTTCGGGCAATTAAAAATTGAACATGGAAAAGCCTTCAACCGCTGGTAGTGTGACCTCTCTAGAGAAGCCATGAACTTGATATTCATTAGGAAGGAAATTCAAGTTCAATTGCTGCCAAGCAAAATACCACAGACGCCTCTCGATGCCATTAAATTCACTCGGGAATAATTTTTTAAGGAGTTCTCGCCTTTAGTTGTTCCCTCTTATCCACGTCACGGCTGGCGGCGAGTACATAGACAACAGTACCTCCCCAGCTTAGACTAGAAGTCGTACGTCCAAGAGTTCGAGTACAGACCGACGGTACTTACCAAAGCACGGCCGTGCCGGCACCTCTTCCAAGAAAGAAAGAAAAACACATACGACCGCCTGCAGCCACCTGTGATGGGCCGTTGCACATTTGTAGGTACTCTACCTACTCTAGGTACAAGGATATGCAACGTTAAAAAATAATGGAGTTGTACAAAACGACGGCAGTTAGTCCTGGCATAAAATCTCATAACTGAACAAGTTGGAAGTGGACAAATATTTACTGAGTTACAGAGATCCAACTCCCAAGGCCTCCCAGGTGATCATGTCACGTTATTCACAATCAACGGGTGAGGCTGAAACCTGTGATGTGTATGTTCCATGGAAAGTCCCGGTTCTGGAGTGTGTGCTTTACCAAACGGCAGTTTTACATAAAGTGCGGTTTGCCTAAATATCGATAACCTCAAATTAGGCCTGTACATACGCGTTTCTGCCAATATTTTAGGTCTTTGCACAAGCTTAACTCCTTTTTCATTGTGGATGTCTCTGAATATAAATCTGCATGACACGCATGCATCAATAAAGTAGAGAAATACGTCCGCACATACGTACATACATGTATGTGCACAGTAATCTACAATGAGTACCTACTCTACCAGAGTAGACAAGTATTTTTGAGCGCCACCGGTGCATATGCCTCCGAGGAACAGAATAAAGAGTCCTAAAGGAAAGGAACTCTTCCACCTTCCGGTGCTCTGGGAATATTAGCGCCCTTCCTCTCAATGAACCTTGCTCTTGCTACCTACTGTTTGCAGGCCCTTGATAGGGGGCTATATCACATCTCTATCACTTGAACTGAGTTCGTGCAAATATAATAATAAATGTGTTACCATTGCCTATATTGATTGGTGGCTTTAACAGAGAGCATATGTAGTTCTTGCCTCCTAGCCTACTGTTGTTCTTAGCAGCTTATTTGGTATCTAAATTCGACAGGAAAGAAAAATGAGTGAGAGCTCACATCTAACACTTTCCAATGTTAAGACGACGCTATCTAACAACCCACAGATTAAGCACATCCCACATTTTAATTTGGCCTAGACCGGGGAGGGATTGAGCCCCGAAACAAAAAAAAAAGCGAAGAGTCCACGAAGAGTCCACGAAGCTTCCTGACCTTCATCTCTCCCCTCCAACTGTTACCATGGATAGAGTAGTAATCCTTACAGCGATGCCATTAGAGAGCATATCACAACGATCACGAAAGAAGTAGCTTCCATCATCCAGCATCTTCCTTGTTCCTGATTTTCCCACCCTATGGCACCACCACCAAACCTCCGGGACATGTCTCACATTCGTCAGAAGCAGAAGAAGGAAAGAAAAGAATGATGGCCACGTCTTGACAAAGTGCGGCGCTGCATAATAGAGCTGGTTTCTGTCAAACTCCGGCCAATAGCAGACGTTTATTCAGGCTAATTTTTTCAAATTTTTTTTTCCAGGTCCTTTAGAGTAAGGGGATGAATAGAGTACTATCCTCAAAGATGGGGCGAGCTACGGGCGCTGGGGGCGAGGTGGGGAAACTAATTCTTCCGCTGCAGGGTCACGGTCAATGTACGAAAAAGGACTGATCACGTTACTCTAAATACTCTTCATACTGATGATTGACTGCGCTGGGCGGTCCTTTTTAAACTTTATACCCCTCCTCCGCTTAATTCCTCGCCTATCATGAACTCCTGAGGTGTGTGCGGCGAATGATAAGAGGGGGCTTTAGACCGTGCATTTGCCGGTGATTACATGTACACAATTGATGCGGGCCCATGGCCAGATATGTAGCTGGACATTGTTCGCCGAAAGATGTTGATATCGACGCTATCCTGGCGTAATCGGAGTACAGAAGATCAAGCACTGGCGCTTTTTCCGCAATAAGCTTTGTTTCCAGCATCACTAGGATTCACCACGGCCATTATCACGACTATCTCGCTTTCCGACACTTGGGCCGAGATTTATAACTGATATCTAATGGACTAGACTGTCCTGCTGCACATGGACTATCAGCACTACATACTGGGGTATACTAATTATGGGAAACCCCAGTTTCTACGTAACAGATCCCCCAGCTTTTCACACTGTTCCTTTTTTTTGTTAGCCTTACATCCTAGACTTGCCAGCAAACATCCTGGGCGCGCGAACTAATACCTCTACTGGTCCACGTTTCCCCCCGGAATTCTAGCTCAAGCCTAAAGCTTCTTTGTGGGTACCATCCATAGCTGGGGAGCTCAAGAGATGTCATCGCATCGAGTTCTAGAAAGAAGAAAAACACACCAGGATGCATATGACGTTGTGCGTTGTCCCTGGCTAAGGCTCACTCCTCAAAGATGGGGTAGAATACAACTTATGGCGAAACTCGTAACTGTCAGCCAGTTTGTGTTGCTTTTTCAAGCTTCATACCTGCGGCGGCCCAGAGTACTCCGCAATCTATAACTCACATTATGCGTAGCTATCTATTCACTTAAAATACGCTCTACGAGAGCTAAAGCTGATAGCTAGCTGATTATGCAAGTCATATCATTCACCCACTGGCAGGGGCAGAAATACATGATCGGAGTGTTTCAAGATTACATAGATATATATATCCTCGTGATAACTATAGACTTAAGCTAGAAAACTACAGGTACTTTTTCCAAGCTTCTTCGGCTCCGACGATCTTATGTTTCAATTCACACACAGCACTTTACCAGAGTCACAAAACATTTCGAGCTTGGAATTGCGGGGAAAGACTTGGGGGCTGACCTATCCGATATGTGGAGGCATGCAAGGCTGGTTGGCCCAGCGGATTAGCTCAATGAACCTGCAAGGGATGGCGTTTTGTGACCCGAGGCATTGCCCTCTTGACGTTAAAGACATGGAATATCACTCGCACACAAAAAACTTCAATATGATGGTTTTTTTTTGTATGGCCGTGAGTCGATTTGCAAAATACCGTCCACAGATATTGCTATATAGGGCGCGATATATGTGAACGCATTCATATCTTGGAATGCTCGTCTGGCGGGCCGGATGAACCGCCCACGGACATTTACTGTATGCACGGTCTCGATATTCTAACCTAACGGCTCAATATATTAACTTACATACATTGTCTAAGGGTACTAGTACTGCTATCCGCTGCTAGGGTCTCGGTTTCCGGAAAATCATCTGAGTGGTCAGCTGCGGGAAAGGCTGCTACTCGCATAGCAATTACGTAAATTATAAAGTGATGAGCCTGGAAGACCGTTAATTAATCCGGGACATTTTGGGTCTATCGATACGCTCTTTGGATTCATCGATTAGCTAGCTAGCTCCTCTTGGTTGCTTATAATATTCCTCTTTAGACAGATTTTCCTCGGTCACTGACTGGATCCCATGTCAAAATTTCTCAAGTCGTGTTTTAACAGACACGAGTCATAACATACCTACAACAAATATCTATATACTGCACATGATCCAATATGAGTATCTTGGCGCAAGAAAGCAGGATCCAGTAATCAGCGGGGGCCTAATCGTGATTAGTAGAGAGAATGGACTGTAAGTTTCAAAGAAAAGCTCCGGCTCTGTCGTATCACTGTTGCAGCCTAGCTGACCGTTATCGATATATCATCCCCAGTTTTTTTCACACCACCACCCCACTACATATTTTGATCATCTACCACACCTATATGGGGAAGCTGACCTCGTGGGGATTGTTGTCAAAAGAAGGAGGTGGTTAAAGAGAGGCATAGGCTGCCTAGCTATCCCTCCCTACCCCGAATTAGATGGTCTTTTCGATCAATCCCGTGCTCAAAAAGTTAAAAACCTTGACCGTTAAATGAAGAGATGATCTGAAACAATGTAGATTCAATATTGTCTATTATTTTAGACTATACAGAACTCCAAAATCCATTCTTTCCTAGTTGAGATATAGTTACCAACGAACGTTCTATGACGACAAACCATAGCCCATAAGAAAACAGAACCATTCCACTCCTTTGAGGCCACTGTAAAGAGTACCCAAACGTTAAGAGATAGACGGCAATGATATCCAGACGTAGATTCTCAGCAAAGAACTGCATTAACTCATAAACAACAACGTCAAATGCCTGTCTTAGGAACACCACCACAACCAGCGACAGCAGCAGCCACGTACATAAAACCACATATAAGCGAGCTATGTAAATATTTGTAGTATAACTTTCGGTTCTTAACTTGGGAAATATATACGTTTGAGGTATATATCCGTGGGCTAGGGTTCACGTGAGGGTAGAATATGATAATGCCCGACCTGCTAGAACCGAGGGACAAGACATAAGCCTACCAGGAGAAGAGAAAATTTCCCTATCGCCCAGAGGACCAGGGTCGTTGTAGGTCTCGGAGATCCTGCATCAGGCCCAAGCAATATCTTAAATGTTAGGGTATATTTATGCTATAATTGAGAAGTCACGGGAGACATCAAGACCTAGACAAGAAATCCCTTAATTTGAACCTCAAATTTCATAGTTAAATACAAGTACAGAGAGATCTTACGGCGTATATATATATGTGTGGATATGATAGCTGTAGTAGATCTAGAGCCACGATCTTGACCATGGTATAGTTACTAGTATGCTCTGAATTAATTTCAATGACTGGTTTAATATTCGACGTCTACGCCACTAGAATACAGTAGCTATATTTCTGATCTAGTATGAGTCCGCAATATTGACCCAAGAGTAAACAAAAACTCACAGAATAAGGTGTGCGTTTTTCATAGAACCCTAACCCACACCTAGTTTCTCAATCTCCTATCAACAATATATATATCAGGAGCCAACTCCGTATTAGCCGAATATAGTTGCGAGAAGAGTCAATATCTGATATATGGCCATCGTCTACGATTCTCACGCCATTTCCCATGCACTCCGCAGGATCAATCAATGATATGTGATAGATATAGAATATAATATGCAGATCGGAAACAATCCCCCAATTTAATTTCAAGCCTTTAAACGGCTCACCTGCATATTTGTGTAGAGACTTCAAAGACATAGACGCCCTCGGACTTCAATGTTCGAAATGTAAAAAATTTGTATGGGTTAGGGTTTCACATAGGGGAATGGCTGGGTCGGAATTGCCACCCGCGGGCGTTTGAGGGTACTCCTTGTTCTAGTTGCTTTGACTTATTGTCGTGATCTCGATACTTATTATATTATCAGTCTAATTGGGTTCAGGGTACTATTCAGTGGTGGTCCATAGTATGATGAGTGCTGGTGAATTCGGACTTAAGATATATATGTGTATTAGATGTAGCCTATAATTCCCGTGAGCGTTTATGTATCTTTTAGGAGCAGTGTTTTTTTATTTTTATTTTCTCTTACTGGATTTCATGTGGAAATCCAACGCTGCGTGTGCTGCACGTACATGCGCACGCCTCTAGGCTTATTGAATTCGAAATAGGACGAGATCGCGAAGGCAGAAGGTGCGTCCTAAATTCATGAAGTGACTTGATAGAGTAGTATATATATAGTTAACTACCTACATGCAGTCATCTTTACGAACAAGGTATCGATATGATGCTCAGGCGCTTTTTCACTATTGTTTGAAAGCCAGATATCCAACGGAAATCAACAACGTCCAATAACGAGTGACTTATCATGAACCTAGCGCCAAAGTAGTTATCAACCCAATGTGGGGGCCCTATTATATTTTAATATTTTAACAAGACCTTGACATACAGATAATAAGGAGGGCATTACGAACGGGTTATTCGTATATTATATTACTGCTGTTAATTTCAACAAAGGACTAGGTATATCCGCCAAGTATCTACTTAATTAAGTGAAGTTTTAGCTCACTATCAGATTAAAATTAGGGACATCATTAGAGTTAGCAAAAAAGATATTCACAGTATTTTTATCTTAATTTTAAAGGCAGGTACGTTAGAATCCTTACCATAATGTTCAATCATGTCAAGGTCAATCTTATGTCGATCATAATTTGCTACTAAACGTCATCTGGCTAGATACACCATATTGAATGCCACAAATGTAAAATTTCCATGAAGAGAACTATATTGTATTTAAGGTTAGTTAGGGTTATATGAACTCGTGACGCCCACGTATGGAGTCCGTTTCTCGAACATGGATTCGCATCCTGGTATTTACTTTTGAAACTAAACCCAATATACTCCGTACTATAGCTAGCTAGACTACTCAAATTTAAATCCAGTTGAGCCTTGATGGTATAGGGAAGGGTTATCTAGCTAGGGTTATTGCAAGAACGTATTGTAGGATAGCTCGCGTGTAACCCTAAAGAAGCCTAACCAACCTTAACCAACCCTATATAATATCTAGATAACCCTAGAGATAGCCCTAGATAACCCCCTAACTGACCCATGTAGGTATACTTACGAACTCACGATCGTAAACTTAGAACCAATAGAGATATACATACTCCAACTATTAATCGAAGGGGGTTAAATGCTTGTGTAAGTATTCTGTGATCTATAATATATCTACGATACAGGATTTCCTATCCCCGGCCTCGAATCGATCATTGCATTTCAGATATATCCGCACGGTCGAGTGTGATAATTCTTGGGCCATAACGACCCCCACCCAGCCCCGTGTCATTAGCCACCAGTAAACAGTGCAGTCCCCACCATTATCTAGATTAGCGACTCCCTGCCAGCTCCCCCCAAATCGGATTCAGTTCCTGAAAAATAATGGCACGATATATACAAAGTACTCACAAAGCAGATTACGGTGTCCCAAAAACGTCAGCTAGTAGCGTCTCTTGTGCCGTCCCCCCATGCAGTACGTTCGCAATTGCAACTACAATGCACCACAGTGGAGAAAAAAGACATAGAAGAGGAGGTCGGGGAAGTATTGGTCACATGTTTCGGGTACCCGCATAGTATTGCTTTTCAGTGAATTGAGGTGGTTCCATATCCTAGAGTCATTATCATTAATTATAGCTGGGCAATATGCTTGATCAAAATATCAAGGACTCTATATATCTGGTCAAAGAAAGATATACCGCAATTTCCCATCCTTCTCCCATTCATCCGCGGATCAGGAGGCTCTTACATCGATATCGATCTCCACGCCTCAAGCGTGGGAATCATCCCGTACGTACGCACCAAAAGAATTATCCCCTCAAGCTCTACATCCCGTCCATCTCCCCGCATCATCATATCATGCATGTCACAGGTTCAGATTAACTACCATTGGGTACCCTTCGAACCAGTATTTTCTTCTTCCTTTTTTTTTTTTTTTTTTTTTTTACGCCGCGGTTAATATTTCCGTTACTACATATCTGCTTCTACTAGTTATACATTAGCTATATGTAGGGTGTGGGTAGTTTTCTGTAGAGCCCCGGTATCATGATCAGTATGATCCCGCTTTTCTTACGTATATAGAGTGTATACATATAGTACCTACATAGACACACACACACACACATACGTACGTAGATCTACCATGTACCATGTACCACGTCTGCCATTAAGTAGTGAGGCTTTACTTAACCGTAGCATGCACGAAAGAGAAAGGCCTGGCATATATCCCCCCCCCCCCCCTTCCCCCCTCTCCCAAATTGTAATTAAACAACAACGCTCATTAATCGCAATGCATGTATGTACACTACCTACCTATATAAACAAATTGGGATTTTTTTTCTTCCTTGCGCCTTCGTTGGATACTCCATCCAGCTTCTGACCATATATAACTCAGCAAGCTAACTTGAGGGTTTAACTCCGGACCTCTTCAGCATCTGAAAGTATGAATACTCATATACACGTGCCTGAATCTTTTTTTTGTTTAACTCATTAATTGCATGCAACCTTACAGTTATGGCAATAACCCCTGAACTGCCCGCTCCCTTCCACCTCCTCTCACGTATATCTGACATAGAAGATAAAACACTAAAAATCCTTTTTGTCCTATTCCTCGTCTCCAGCGCTTTTCAGCGTTCCCCATCCGTACCACGTGCCTGAATCAATTTCATGAATCTACCGCACATACCTATCAGTAGGATAGAAAAATTTGCCATCATACCTATCTCCACACCGCCTCAAAAGAAAGAAAGAAAGAAGAAGAAGAAACTACATGTAACCCCCTATCCCGAACACCGCCCTATCTACATATTGCAGAAGCAACCTGTCTCGGGGTTCGAGTATCCATACTAAACCATTACATCAGGGAATATCCAGAAGCCACGAGCCAAAGCTAAAGCCAGATATTACCCTCAAACGTGTGTATCCTTCAATCCTTCAATCCTTTCGAACCCTCCCAATAACCATTACAGCAACTCCCAAAGAACCCGCCACGTGTTTGCTCCTGGTAATCATATTCACCGCCCAGCCCCATGAATTAATGAATTATCCGTGACAATATAAGTGTACCCCTTCCTACTTCTAGCTACATACCTAGCTACGCGGCATTTGTAGATGTGATGCTGCTGCTGTGATGAGACAGAAAACCTTGGTGTGGGAACAATGAACATGTTTATCATGCGAACTTTCCAGATAGCATGCAGTTTCTGTTTCATACGACGTGGTTGTCTTTACCAACAGAGGGAGCAGGAGGGGATGGGAGATGACTTTGATATGTAGATGCATACAAGTCCTTACTTCCTTAGCTATGTAGCTGAATCAGAGATACATGTAGTAGTAGTAGCAGTAGAGTATATATATATATACGCAGAATTATACTCCTCGATATACTTACCCCCAACGCCGGGGGTCTGCATTATACGTACGTGACATCTAGTACCCGATCCCTAACGAACTAGCTTTCCTCAAAACATAAACAAAAAAAGCAGTATACTAGTACGTAGTACCAGTGCTAGTACCACCCTTCCCCCACACCCAGATAGGGAGTACCTACCTACAGTCCGAATATTCCTGTTGTTGATATATCTGAAGCTGGGCTGCCTACAACCCAACCACCACGCAGCGCAGCAGCGCACAGTGTAGTAGAGAAGTACAGTACTGGACCATCCGTGAAACATTGCCACGCTGCCATGCAGGAAAAGGGTACATTCAAGCGTAAAAATAATATATTGCGACATCACATAATTGTGCCATACAACCAGAAAAAGATAGATGCATGACGTGCATGCGCGCTGCGACGGACGGCTGGGCGCCGCGCGCAGTGTAGCTCGTTATGCTAGGGCGTGAGCAGTGGCTACATGTATAGAGCTAGTTAGATTGGTATATATAGTACGAGCCCGAGTTATCTCTGTGTCCCGCTGATCATTGATAGATAAATCAGTAGTACTGATGGGTTATCTTATCCATATCTGAGGCCTATGAGGATAAGAGGTTGAGAAAATGATGAGTCACAGGCAATCACTCATAATTCCGTTATCATTATGTCCCGGGAACAAAACAATTAATCAAGGTCGAACCAGATCGACTCGTTTCTCCGTGTCCAATATAAAACCCCACAAATTCATCTTCTGTTTGGCTCACATATACACTAGCATACTGAAATTTAGCTTTTTTTCTGCTCTCCCACTTCCCCGTGCTCGCTCTGCTCGTTTCATCATTAGATATCGAAAAGCTCCCCTGTACGTAGCCGGAACAACTATAGTGCCCCCAGTCTTAAAGGTAACATGAGAAAAACGCCAAGTCTCGAATAACTTTTCAACCACGATTGATATTAAAAATCTGGAAAGACAAACTCTTCTTCATCATGGTATCCAGCTTTTCTCTTTCCAGATTTTTAATATCAATCGTGGTTGAAAAGTTATTCGAGACTTGGCGTTTTTCTCATGTTACCTTTAAGACTGGGGGAACCATACCATAAATATTTCCCTCTTAAACTAATACAAACCCGCTAAGTTAGTTACTCACCCATAGGCACATAGCCACAACAAAGTAAACAACAGCTTGGATCTATTAATTAAAACTAGTACTTAATTAAGTCTGCCCCCTTAGGCGCGCACCAATTAAGCTTCAATTAAGCTGAAAAACCTAGACCTAAACTATCAGCTGTCAAACCGAAAACCTGGTTAAACTCCCCTTTTGGTTAACTTTCTGCAACTGCATAATATGCACAAAGCAAGGGGCGGCAGATTTGAATTCCCAGCCGGTCGGATCGGTGAATTCAAGGATAATAATGTATGTATGTATGTATGTACGTAGGTATACATAAAGTATCCAGAATACCCAGTCTCATGACCTTCCTCATCCCATCTGGTACAGCCACTATTCGAAGGAAGAAAGAGCCGGCATATATCTAATAAGTATATAATTATAACCTGCATATGCAATGTACTTTTATAGACTTCTGATTGGTTCATTAAGAGAGGTTTTGTTTCACTTGAAACATGTTGTGTTGGATATTAACATAGGGTATTAGTTGTACTGAGTTGTGTTAGATTGTTAACAGGTTTTCTATATACTGGTTCTGGGAGTCGATTAGTAGCCCGATTTTAGCGGCTTGGTGGCTATTAAAGGGATATACTTGCAGCTTGAACTGCAGAAATTGTCTAACCCATCCACTGATATATGGGGGATATCAGAAAAGGCAAATATCGACCAGAGCAGATCTAGATATAGTGATGGACTTTGCCTGCCAGGCAAATAGAGAAAATAAGCCGCAAAGCGGCTTGCCTGTATATTGGACTGATTAATACACATATAGTACCGGCTGAAGACCGGAAACTACTTATATATATATATAAATTCCCCCTGGGTCGATCCCGCCCATGTGATGGAGTACTACTGCCGGCCGGCTTGGTCTCGGATACAAAAGTATAACGGTTTATGCCCAGAAAAAATCCCCTGATATTCGAATCGAAGTTATGAATCTTGTGGGGGTCTATCTTAAATTTTAAACCTGAGATCGAGAGTTTAGCACACACTAGTACACCAGGACATATATAGAGTTTTAATTATCCCATCGATCGACTGCAACCCCAACCCTATAGCTATACTTTTCTCGCAGGCTTAGAGATATTACTTACTCAGATCGTATACTTATGGTCTTTCTAATAAAGTTGTTCTGATGTCCAGAACTTCCCAATTTTGTGCTTTAATGGATGAATACCTTCATAAAATATCACTCGGTGTTGTCGTCTGTGTGCTGATACCCTAACCCTCCGATGCCAATTTCCGGATTCCTTTTTGCTGCTCATTACCTCCTCGATAATTATAATATATAAAAAACATAATGATTTAGGGTGCCCCGCATATATGTGCACTTCGATCATAGACCAATTGTAGAGATGACCTTGCGACATTTTTGAGATCATGCGCGCGGACTTGCACAGTTATATGAGTTATAAAACCGACTATACGCACATTGACACCCCTAAACATATCAATCCGACCAATGCAGAGAGATAGTGATATGATAGAGAACCACCTCACAGCCCGGAATGCCGGGAGCACCCCGACATTTACATAATGGTTCGTGCATGTCAAGTATACATGTAGGTACAATGTCGACTTCATCACCGCGTACAATACCTACGCGCGGGCGGGCAGGTCAGTAATACATATCTGAGGCCAATGACCGCCCCGTCTTTCCATGACCCTGCGATGCGGTGGATTGACTTGCCTACACATATGGCGCGAGTGATCTCACATGAACCCGACCCGGCGAAATCCGTAACAGCGATATATATTACCATATGATATCACTCGTATTAAATGATGCTGACGATCGTATCAATTGCAATCCCGACAACCACAACACCGCCAGCACTGTGACCGTCATCATCATGATCATCATCCACGGCCGCGGTGAATGTACACCCTCCCCACATCTAACAACAGCCTTGTCCACCATCTCGCGCCACGTTTCCTACCAGCTGTCTGCTGCTCCGAGACCCGCTGGGAAAAGCTTACCTGCCTACCAGCAGGCTATCTTCCAATTGAGCGAGCGAGGCTGCCGGATAGTCAGATAGAAGAGGAGGCGATAGACATTATCCCACCAAACAGGTAAGCCTACGTATGGCGGAACATGAGTTCCTGTTTATTAAGAGAAAATAAACCGGGCCCCGTTCCGGCGGTAAACCAGCAGCTCCTGCTGCTGCGAGCTCTCCTCCACCGACCCACTCCCCCCCCAATCGCCTTGTGGGCCGAAATGCACCAGTCGGGGAAGGGAGAGAGCGGGTAAATTTCTGCTATTGGAACTGACCTACCGCACAGTACAGTTGCGCTGCAGGTAAGGCCCAAATAAACTCAGGGTTACGTATTTACTTACCAATTATATCGTTCTCTCTGCTCTGCCCGAGGCGCGGAATATTTATTTTTAAATTGAAAAAATAGATTTACACCTGCAGTGGCGTTCCCATAGGTACCAAGATGGCCCATGGGGGCGCGGCAAGGGCTCGGGGAGATGTATACGCACGGGTCATGCGAAATTTGCGCGCGTGCGTTAACATGAAGCTCTTAAGGATCCAAATCCACACCCCTTTTCTGTGTGGTTTAGGATTCCAGCGAGTTTATTTGCAGGCGAGCTTCGTTTGTGAAAAGTGCCGGCTATGTGCGAGCAAATAAGTGCTCCAGCAGCCAAAAAGGAAATACAAGGATCCGGTAGATTGTATGTATGTGTATGCTTGCAATTGTCTAGGGTCACGGTATATATGATCCGCATTTAATTCGGCAGAAACTATCGGCGTACAGTTGTGGAACTCGAGCTCCACTCTATTTCCTCTCCCTCCCAATAGTGTAGTAGTAAGTTGCGGTAGATAAAGTGGAGTGAAGTGTAAACAAGTGTAAGGGTATGTAGAAGAGCTTTTCTCTATCAATCAGAGATTCGATATCCTCAACATCAACTCGGCCTCTGAAACATCTTTAGTCGGAAGATGCTGCCGTGCCTGAACTTGAAAAGTCATACGATAATTATTCAGATATCGCAGTGTATCCCGATCATTCGCTAAGGGTATATCGCAGTTTCTTGTATCATACCATCCCAGCGCCAATAGTAATCCTTATGCGGATCTCATCGTTCCTAATAACTAATAGAAAATCGATCATCCCTAAAGCTGATCTCTCATCGGACCTCCCCCAAAAATAAAATAAAAAGTCCGCTGATTGAGCACATGAACCTTCCCCATCTAGGGCGGAAAGGGGGAGAGGGGGTTGGCGCTCGATTCTCAACACAGAATATCAGTAAAAACCCCCACGGTTAAAAGCTCAAGGTCCATCCATGAATTCATCGGAAAAGGGTTTCCCTCAATTTTTCCCATGCCAGGCTTCGCAGATCCCCAGTTTAGCAAGCTGCTAGCTATCTGCACGTCTACTGCAAAGCCGTTGGTCCCCAACCGAGCATGAGTAAAATACGGTTACCCGAGCAAGCAGTCAGTACATACATAGGTACCAGCGGACCGGCAATTATTGCTTGCTAGCCTGAATGTGGTGGGTGGTGGTCCTCAAGGATCACTGATCTAGGTATCTCGAGTCCTGTCCTGGGCGGATCCCGGCCCCGGGTTACCTGGAGAACTCTGAGTTTATTGCTCTGAGACTGGGAGGAAGCTCTTTTATGACAGATGTGGTATTACGGCGCGCGGGTAGATCCTGAAAATGGTCCTCTGCACTGGCAACTACACAGGTAGGCACGAAAAAATCCTCAGCAGTGTATGATACTGTACTAGTATGTAGTGATAGGGACTCATACAGCCTGAACCTCAGTGGGCAGCGGAAAGAAAAAGAAAAAGAATTATCACAGTCAACAGTTATTTTGAAAGGGAATGCAAATGTACTATACTGCGCGAATCAAGGTGCCCCGACCACACATCGGGGCAAAACTGCGTACAGAGTAACATCCCCTTCCCCGAAACGTGGAGGAGTCAGAATTCAAACTCCACATTTTAGAGTACAACTCACAGTCCCAAACCATGGCCGGACGGGTAAGGACATGCTGTCAGATTGATTGCTTAATCGCAAAGTTAATCAAGACAAAGCCGGAACCCTAAATCCCGTCACTTTAATATCGGGAAACACGAGGGTGGAAACACGTACGAAGCATGAATATACCTCCCTCCCTCGGGAAACAAATTTAAAAAGCTTATTGCTGATTGGTTGACCTGATCCCAAAACCGCAGCGAGAGATTTATTTCCCCAGCGTGGGGGGAAAGGATTGGATGGAGTCACAAATATTTGTACCTACGCCAGTAGATGAGATTGGCGACCGTATGGTAGCCATTTAAGGGCATTTAATTGGTACATAGACTAGGTTTCCTACTAGAGTAGTTCTGAATATCATTACCACACGCTGGTACAAACCCCACGACCGACCGAACCATAGTCTATGATCAATGATCAATGATCGACAAGGATTTAACCTATGATCTTGCTACTCGGTATCGAACTTAATGATAACCACGAAAATTACTGCGAAGAACTAATTGCCCTCACCTGCAGAAGCAAGGGAAGCTAGATATCCAACAACTCCCACGTGGTCTAGACCGTGAGCGGCTATCCGACTAAGAAAAAGTAAAAAAAAAAAAACTGCCTCTCGTCCACATATAAGTTGTACACTTTTGTTGGTATTATTAGGTGGAAATCTAAGGAAAGTTATGAGTCCCGGAGCCGCATGTAAGGGAGGGGAAAGCTCTAGAACCTCTCCGCCGCCGCTGTCGCCGCCGCCCCGTTTTCAGAGTTACTGTAGCTTCTGTGGGAAATGTAAACCCCAGAGCTGCAGAATATCAGTGCACTCTAAAATTTACGCGCCGTGCGCATCGACCACAATGCGCTCAAAAATCTGGATTTGACGAAGGCCCTGTCAAGATGCCCATGTGTAAACCCAAAATCTCTGATTAGCAGCCTGCAGTAAATACATGTATGCAGTACTCTCGTATCTTTAGACACTCGAGTGCAAGTTGAATTCGCAGATAGCGCCGTAGGCACTATAGCGCGCCTTCACAAGTAGTAATACCCAATATAAATTTAGACTTACTTGAGTTATTGCACTCAAACAGAAGGATTAGCTGTGCAAGTCGCACAGGAAATCACAGACCCTTTCGACCAAGCGCCTTGCCTTTCTATCAGACCTTGCGCGCGTCTCCGAGGCTCCTAAATTGGTCTACAAACTGATCATTGACAGTACAAAATCACATGACTGCGTCAGCTGCAGTGCAAATAATAATTCAAGGTCACCAATGTACCTAGGTATCTAGGTACATACTCTTTTGGACTTTAGAGTATCCAGGCACTTTTTGATTGGATGATGGTAAGGTATGGTGGTGTATGGTAGAATACCGCCGTCCTACCTTTCTTCCCACCGACAGAAGACATCCTGCGACGCTCGATGTCTTGCATGAAGTCTTTCTGTCCTGCAAATCGCATCAATCGACGTCCCACGGGCGGTCTTGGCCGACCTAGTCCCTGGTTGGACATGGATGCCTCAGCTAGCTCTGACTTTAGTCCCAAGACGGCAAGGTGCCTGCCAAAGAGGTGCTAGGGCTCGCTTAAAGATCTGGCGCGGGAATCCCTGAGTGTGACAGGGACAAGGTGGGGTTGGGGTTAGCCCGGAAATCCACACCCGTGCAGCGGGAACTTCCCCCTTAAGTGGGTCTCATGCCCCGCGTCTTACCCGTAAATGGGATGGTTAGGGCAAGAGGTCCGAATTGCACCCGCCTTCCCCCTCATGAACCCTCATCTACTCTCTCTGTAACTCGAGGAGGAGCAGGAGAAGAGCTTTTTTTATATCAGCATTCATAGGGTAGAATGTATGTACCTGGTCTAAATGCTGTTGATTTCATGTCGTTTGATGTTTGATGTTGGTGTTTGGTTGATTTGACCGGCAGAATTCCCACGATAACTGCTCTACTCTGGACGGTCCCAACAGTATGTGTGCATCTCAAAACTGCCGTACCACAGCAGTATAAAATTGGAATGGGTAAAAAAAAAGTTTCAAGGATCAAAGTATCCTTTTATATGTACTCTAAAATGCCTAAAGAGAAATGATTGTGGAACCGGTTCCCGGAAATGCGATCAACGTCGTTATTAACAACAGTGGACGTCGTAGCATCTAACATCTGTGCGCCATTCCCGTGTGCACATCGATCTTGTATCGTCAACTACCTACTTGTAGATCAGGTCTCATCTGACCAGGGATTTCTGCATCTCCTAGCAGTGAAATCTGATCTGATAAAAGTGCCTACGGTATGGGTAGTGCTATATTGAAACGGGGGAAACGGAGACTTGCCTTGGATATGTAGAGGCCCTGAGGAAGTTGGCCAGAAAAAGGCTATAGTCCATCTACTCATGTACTCTCTCGAGGTAGAGTACATGTCGTCGGCCACTGGCAAAAACGGCGTGGATAGTGCATGATGGCATGAACGGGGGAAGCAGAAAGAAAGAAAAGCTTAAAGCTCCAGAAACCGGGAAATGCACCGAAATGCCGTTGCGTATGTATCATGTATGGATGGTTAGCCGTCCGTCCAAAGTCATCTGCTGGCATATATACCTACATGATACATCAATATTACCGGTACATGGAGAGGAGACCTTTCACGTCATGCCAGGGAAGAGCATGAGAGAAAAAACACCAACACATCGGTAACTCCTGCTTGAGAAAATTCTTTTGATCCTTTTTTTTTTTTTTTTTTTTTTCTGTTCTGGAAAACCACTTGCTCCTAGGTTATACCTGGCACGATAATTGGTTACAGATGCAGCCACTCATGAGGCTCATTCTCGTAGCTTAGCCTCCTGAATTCCAAGTACCGGCGCACACGCAGATGTGTATGCACGCTAGATAACTCTGCTCTAGAAATCCCGACATACATGGGAGTGAAACCGCGTCAGCGACCCCAACAGCTGCGGAGCTAAAAAGCCTGCAGCACACATGTGATGATTTAAAAGTGCAGGAGGAAAATCCAAGATCTTTTTTCCCTCTTTAGAATAGAAAAATAGAAAATAAAATACGTGGGCTCCAGTCCCTTGCAGTGCTTCGGTTTACCGGCCGATCTTGTACGTCACGTCAAGATTTAGATATAGTCGCTCTTTTAATGGTAAAGTAAAGAATGAGTGTGGGGGCTCGAGTCATACCTGGTGACTGGCGGCGATTCCTGAGAGAAAGTAAAGAAAAATCCCGAGTTTTAGAGCCGGGAAAGGGACCGCGAATCCGAAACACTGACCGAGAGATGTCTGGGCGATATGTCCTCATTTGTGATACCGAGATACCCATTACCAAATTCTAGAAGGAGCTCCCGTCTTGCCCAGCTTCAGCTCTCAAGTCACGGTCCACAACCAGCCTATTAACACTGCCACATCTTGATTAATTGATGAACCGACAAAGCCCTAAAGAACGGAACAAATATCTCGTACCACGTCCCCAGAACTGTTGCGGGGACGGCCGTGACCTGTCACCTGGTACGCTTCCATACCAATTATTCGACTGTAGTAGCACTGGCCAATCGCTGACGCTGAGAGCGAGAAACGGTGGCGAAAGAGGTTCCAACAAGGCAATGCTACCCAGCGTACCGGAATAAGAAACTCCGCATGCCTAAACGAGAGATTCTAAGACAAGGTGTGAGGTGAAGATAGACAAGAATAACCCCAGGAATAGGAACAGACAAAAATAAATAAACAAATAACGTTACCAGCTGCAGCACTGTTAAATCCTGTGAAACACTTGTCTCATCACTTTTGGGCCTGAATCTCTCAGGCCGAGACCCCGTTATGGCACATGAGGATTGAGACTGGGGTAGATTGCTGTCATTGATTGAGTGCTTTTGAGCGAAGATTAATGATTGATAACAGCATCCAACTCGATTTTCTTCCAGATGTTTGTCCTAGTAGCGAGATGCAGTAGGTAATTTTGCTTCCATCTAATACGGGGCTCGAGCGGTCAATCTATATCATATGGTTCGATATGTAAAAGAGCACGTAAAGTTAGATATCTGCCCGTTTGCTAACTAGCCTAGCAAGGCATGAAAATCATAACGCTCGGATACAGACATAGCCGAATATGAGACCTCTTGACCGTTGGGTTTGGTGTCGATGTCTGTTCACGCGAGACCTGCCCGGCGGGCACGTACTCTATGGCTATTTTGATTCTTGAGCAGATAGTAAGCTTTCAGCAGTATAGTAAGGGATCTGGAGAGTCCTGTCAGTAGGTTTTTTATTATACCTACCACCAATGATATGTTGTTACAGCTTCTGGGTCAGAGAAACATGTCTAAGGGCATTTCTTGGTATCCCCACTACATCGTTGACGTCCCTGAACAGATATCTGACCAGAAGCGATCTACCAGAAACGAGCCGAACGTGTTTCCTGAAGACCCCGCTCCATGGACTTGCCTTGCGATTATCGCAAGATACATTTTAGAGATCTTATCAGAAAACGATATGTAGCCACTTCCCACCGACCAGGCCATATGAAGCACCGGCCCATCACAAATCAATTTTGTTTTCTGTAATAAATGAATTATCCTATTAATTCGGACTGTGGATATTGAGCGCATCTTGGTGGAAGCGAAGGGAGAGTCAGCGCCTCCTTGTCGCGCCGTCTTTAATCTATTTTATCATGGTGGTAAATACATAATCCCCTCACCCAGCGCGCAGGGAGTCCCCGAAACGACCTTTAAGTCACAACTTTGGTTGCGGGTCTGTTGCCAAGACCATGCGGGGTGGTTGGAAGCTGAGTGGGTCTTCCCTGGGAAGGCCCGGTTGTTTTAACGGGGAATGGTGTTCCCGCATTAAGTCTGGAAAGATGGTGATGAGGAAATAAGGTCTCGGGCGAAAACTGCCGGTGTGGTAGGCGGTGTTCCTGACGTGTTTTTTGCTCGTCTCACTTGTTCACCGCACATTTTTTATTTTTTATTTATTATTTATTTTTATTGGTGTCCAATTCTTTATTTTATTCCAGCAATTGTCTCACCTGGAAAAGTCGACCTCTAAAGCGAGCGATGCCGGCTGCGGGCTTTAATGCAGATATCGTTGCTTCGAATCGTGGTTAACCAAACAGGCAGGAGGAAAATTCCCAGTACAAAGGTTAAAGGGAACCCGCCAGCTGCTGGTAACGCTTCCTTCGTTTTGACAGAACCGAGAGCAGCGCGAACCAGAACCGAGGACCACTGTGTGTTTCTATGATTGGAAGGAAAATCTTTGCTTCTTTTGTCCTAGCGGAGGGAGGGGGCGAAGAAACGAAAGCCGGGCTTGCCTGATTATCACCCATCCTGTATGGATTTGTGCTTCCTTTCCAGCCCGACCCAAGCACACGGCCACACGTCCGTTACAAGTATGCATTGCAGCAAAGCTTGAGAGCAAAAAGGGTCGAAGGCACATATTCTACATGGTACGTGCTGATACAATATGTACCCATAGAGTTCTCTCCTGTTGAGGGAGATGTTGAAAGTATCCAGACAGGTACATGGTCTACTTTACCTAGCACACGTGGGTAGGGAGTAAGTATCATGAAGTAATGTAGACAGAAGGAGAGATAAGATGGGGGTTAGGACATACGAGCTCTTTTGAAGACGTAACAGACTCCAAAATAGGTTTCACTTTGGATATTGATGCCAAGGCCCTCTCTGTTTCTCGACATACTCTATGTCAATCAAGGGTCTGGACTCAAAAACACAACAGGGACAGCAGCAAATGAAATTACGCCTTCGCTCAGCCGGGCAACGAGTGCAGGGAAAACGGGTCAGAGCTGACAGGGAAGGAATGACGGATAGAGCAAGCCAACCCCCCCTTCCCTCCGAGAAGCATACAGCTAAAAAACACCCGGGCCGCCAAGAACCAATGGTATTCAGGTGTCGGTTCCCATCCCACGCTCCGGGACCAGGATCTTGGTGTGGGAACCTGTGTTGGATGGCATCCTCGCTAGCGGTGTGGTGCGAGGCAGTCTGGGAGGGTAGTTGGGTTCTTGTGGACAAGCAGCGAGGACAAGCACTTGTGTGTGTGTGCTGCTTGTGAAAGGGTGTGTGTCTAAAATGTGGTACTTTTCGATATGGAGATGTAGACGGTAGAGGTGCGCCGGAATTGTGTGTGTGACAAGATTGGTTCATTACCAACAGTAGACCTTCGCAGCAGAAGAAGACAGTAGTGAGTAGCAACAGCAAGAACAGAACAGACAGTATCCTGAGCATCATAACTTCCGCGGTAGGTTACTGAGTACCTAGAGCAGACTCCAAGTAGATGTAGGTAGGTAGGTACCTTACAACAATTCAAAGCTCGTGGGCCGTAGAAGTAGGTACACACAGAAATCCAAACTGTTCTATGACCAAAGTAGGTACTCTAAATTCTCAAAAAGTAAATCAGCAAGCAGGTGAAAGGAATGAATCCATTTTCTTCCCTATCTAATATCCAGACCCGCCCCAACACAAATTCTGGCGCAGTAAGTCGGTCAGATTTCACAGATCTGAACCGCCTACTGGTTGCACATAACCATACAGCCCTCCCAATCCATATGCCTCCATACCACTTTGGTAGTTCCAACTTCCCTCCACACCTCCGCGCACCCTACATACACCCATACATGCCTGCTCCACTCTCATCATATTCCGTTACCGTGTTGTGCACCAGACCTCCTGGTCCATACTAGCTCGGTCCCAACCGCCTTGATCTACTCCCCTTTCCCCCTTCTAAATCTACTTACACCTACCGTCCGTCCGTCTTTGCCGGCGAGCCCTCACTTCACTTCACTTCCTCCCTCCTCCCTCCTCCTCCTCCCTTTTACTTTCCCCCCATCCCCCCCCCCCCCTCCTCTCCAATATTCCTTTCTCTATTCCTACGGAATATGCGACGAGGGTTAAGTTCGTGAATATCAACACCACACCACATACGAACAGGTTCACCCCACCCTTCGAGGGCCCATTGACGCCAGCAAAACAGCTCGCTTTACCACTGGCGCCGTTTAACACTTATTCAAATAAAGGCTTTTGTCGACTCGGTCGTGAAAAAGTCAATCCAGAATTATCAACCGAACACCAGGTGACCGATCGTCCAGCAAGGGTTACTAAAAAGGGTGTGCAGCTCTCGATAGAAACAAAAGAAAATTAAATCACAATAACAACTGGGTTGTTTTTGTGTGGCAAAGATAACTGATACAAGGTGTGTGTTGCATATATATGTGCTTGCGTGCTTCCTCATCTCCTTGAAAAGTCATGGCGTCTCTCAGGTCCAATCTCTTGAACTGCCCATTTATATAAAATCATATACCCCAGGATTCACTTATATTTAATCCATTCGTTCTAAGCTTGTCGGATTCGCCTCCACAGCCTTTAATCCTTTGCTCTTTTTAAGCGTCTATATACTTACTATTGTGCTCAAAATCAGCTTAGTTTGACTCGTAATTAGTACATTCGTTTTAAGATTTCCAAACATCCTTTTTTTTCAACATGAGCGCCAAACCTCTCAGCCTCCTGGAGGTCCCAGAGACCGTTGCCGTCTTCCACAGGACGCTACAAGATGGTAGTAGATTGGAGTATCGCATGCAGGTGCTCCAACAGCCCGAGAGAGCAAGGGCTTGTGGAATGGGAGCAAAGTCTCATGCGGATCGTCGACCAGTCGATCCACCACCAGTTGTTGAGCTTAGATTATTCCAGGGCGCAGAGAAGACTGATGTGTAAGTTGTGACCGAGAGCTTTTAAAATATTATAATATTTTGTCTGACAGAAATTTAGGACGTTTTCGCATAACTCCAACTTCTTCCTTTTCGCAACTCTTGAACAGGCCAGACCGATTGCCCAAGGAAGAGGGATGCCGGCACCGGCACCTGCTCCGGTTCTCACTGGTGTCCCAGTTTCTGGAATGGCCTATCTGGATCGTCCCAACCCAGCGGGGTATTTCATCTTCCCAGATTTGTCTGTTCGCCATGAAGGAAAGTACAGGCTTAGATTTGCTCTTTACGAAGAAACTAAAGACGAAATTTTCCCAATCCCATCAGATTCATTGGAGCCAAGGGAATGGGCCACACACAGACTGGATGTTAAATCTAAGGCCTTCACTGTTTTCTCTGCCAAAAAGTTCCCTGGTTTGGCGGAAAGTACTGCTTTGTCCAGGATTGTAGCCGAACAGGGTTGCCGTGTTCGCATTCGCCGTGATGTGAGGATGAGACGGAGAAGTGATAGACAGGGCAGAGATAGTGAGGACCGCATGGATGAGACTGCAATGATAAGGGCTGCTAGAAGAGGAGCGACACCTGAGCAGTACAATATGAATGAATCAATCAGGCCTCAACATGATCCACAGTACCACCAGCCAACGCCACACCCAATGCAAAGGACAAACTCCATTGGAGGAAGGGGAAGAAGTGGCTCTGACGCCTCGGTCTCTTCAGTGGTGTCAGAACAGATTGCTCAGCCACAGAGATACGATAACGGATATGTGGCTCCCAGCCAGAACCGTTCACAATTTGGACCTCCTTCTGGACCTCCACAACAGAGTGCCAACCACCACTTGTCGTTCGGCGCCCATTCTCATCCACCGCCTGCACCGCCACAGCATCCTTCACAAGAGATCTATGGGCAAATTGGACGTCCGTACTCGCAGCCTCATGCGCCTGTTGCCCAGCATCACCCATCTCCTCACTTGGCGCCATCTCCTCGCCCGCAACAGAGTGCATATGGTCCACCACCTTCTGCATACCAATCTAGGGAGAACTCTATTTCCATGCAAGGTCAGCAGATGCAGCAGCCCAACGGTCACAATGTAAGACGCGAATCTGTAGATTACCGCAACAGCAGAAGAGATTCAGACCCCGTCTACCACCAACAACAGTACAGGCCCAACACACCTTCCGTTGGACCTTCATACATGGAGAATGGATACGGCCACCACCAGCAACAACAGCAACAACAACAACCGTACCAAGCACCACCTCCTCAGCACTACCAGCCTCAATCACAGGCCCCACCATCTTCAGTATCAAACAACCTACCACCTCTCCGTCTTCCTGCTTTGGAACCCAAGTGGAGGAGCAACCAACCCACAACACCAAACTCGTCAGCTCCATCTGCTTTGCAATCTCCGGGCATTTACCCATCCCAAAACGGAGCAATACAGCAACAGAGGGCACCACCACCACCACACATGGCTCAGCCCCCAGCACCGCCCAATCCGAACCAGTTCCCAACATACTACCCAGAACAGAAGTATCCTTCTCCACCCACACCTTCAAGCGATTCATGGCAAAACTCGTCCAGCACCAAGCCGGACGACAGGGGTACCAAGAGACCATGGGGACGGGTCTTCAACAACCAACACGTCGAAGGATCCATGCAGAATCATGCACGGCCTTCCACCAACTCTGCGGTGTATGGAAGCGAGCCATCTTACGCTCAAATTCCTACCGAAGCTGATGACGATGCTTATGACCTTGGTAAGCTGAAGATGAGCTACCGTCGTGCGGATGGTGTTGAGATTGTGCGAAGACTCCCTGGCGAAGATTAAATTATACGATCATGGTAATTACTTGTGTGCGAACTGTATTTTTGTTTATTTCCCGGAATTTAACGGTTACGTTTGTGGTGGAAATTCGTATATCATCGATAATATCGAAATTTATTGCATTTTTGATTTATATCGATTTCTTTTGGGCTGTCTTCTTTGGGTGTTTGCTTATCTTTCCTTTGTTTGATATCCCGTTGTTTTTCTGGTTTGTTATATCTGGTCTGGTTATTTCCTACAAAGTTTTTCCTTTTCTTTTCAGGCAAGAGTTTTGGTTATTGTACAGACGGAAAACGACAAAAGTCAATTTTTTTTCTCCTCTCTTAGTTGGGCGGAGGAATCCGACATCCACAGTGGGACATCATCCCTCCCAAAAGAAACAATCTTTGATGCCCTTATTGGGTTGTCTCAACAAAAATCATCCCATTCTTTATATTTCATTTGTTCTGTCACATTGGCGGCTGGCTCTTTTACAAATCACCTTTTTTTTCAATTTTGCTTCTGGGAGCGGGTATTTTGAGAGAATAGTTTTCTTTTTTTCAGCGTACCTCATATTTGCCTCGCAACTTATATGTTTTAGTATTTACATATGTTATTCTGTTTATTGAAAAAATTGAATAACGGCGGACCCAACGGAGGAGTTTTGATTTTTGTTTCTATGCCAATTTTCTGATGACTTTTTCAATCCTAAGAACGGATCTTTTTTTTTATTTTTATATCTGTTATCGATGATACTATATCGCCACATGTACATGTAGTACTACAAGTGTATGTAGTGACAACTTGTTCCCTTTGACTCGGTACATGATGCTCGTTTTGTGAATTTCCTAGTTACTCTTTCGGATTGCCTTTTTATGTATATCGATTTTGGAAATTGCAAATTGCATATTACATGTAATTACATACCTAGTTTCTGGTTCTCACAAGGTTTAATATATTCAACTAGTAAACGTTTTGTTTGTTTGCAGCCTCTTCTGGATTGTGGTGTTGTTTGTGAGGTTTGATTGGTTGCTGTGGTTACGTGTGCTTCCCTTAAGGTAGCCACAAATAGAAGGTTATTTTGCTCTATATCTTCCGGTGAAAACCTTCAAGTGATTTCTGTTCCCTTCTCTCCCCGTGCTGAAGTAGGTTGTAGGACTCCTCTATTTGTGTTATTCGATTAGTTAGTAGCGCGTGCCTGGGGAGAGTTCCGGATAACATCGATCCTCCTCCCCCTTCTTTCCCCCATATCCTCGCGTACTCATCTCTGCTCATCGATTCATCAGACGTGCCCCCTAAAGCATCCTTGCCGCTGCTTCTCGCTACCTGCTGCTACATCCATCTGAACAGGAAAAGGAAGTCAAGCCTCTTTAAACTAACTCTACTCTGTCCCCCCGCGTTGACTCATCTCCCCCCCCCCCCCCCCCAATCTGCACGTCAACGAATTATCAGCGAGATTCTCCGATAGGTGCCTGGCTGTGACGTGAGTAAGCTAAGGTACAGCAACTCCCCAAGGGAACGCTGCAGACGCGGGTTTCGACTACAAGCGCAACAATCCTTACCTCTACCTCAGCCCGGCATCCCTTTTGCCACTTTACAACGCTGGTGGAAACGATGCTGTCGACACCACAGAAGGTATTTCTCTTCCCGGATCAAGGAAGACGAAGGAGAAGGGGTGCTAACAACACAGGTCCTTCGTGATACGCTAAGAGAGAGGGTCGACTCTTCTAGCAGCAAAGACGCTAGCTCCCATCCAGACATCGACGACAACAACAACAATAACAACATCAACAACAACCACGTCGACGAATCATCAACAGACGAAGACGACGATCGCGGAATGGAGATGCGAAGGGAGGCACTGAGACAACGGGGGAGGGAGAGCTATGCGAAGCGGAAAGAATCGTCGACCGTTGGCACAAACACAGCGCCGGTTATCACCCGTGGCAGCCGGAGGACTGGGGCAAGCGAAAGTTTCATGGATCGTATCAATGCCATTAGCAACGAGGACGATGACGATGATAACGATGACGATGACGGTGAAGATATATTTTTCAACGAATCTAGGTCAAAGTTACGGCCCGATAACGAAAAGAAGCCCCCCCAACCGAGAAAGAAGCGGAAACCCGATACTGGCAACGGGGACTCGGCGTATATTCCTCCCCACGATGATGAGGCTTCAGAAACGGAGGAGGATGAGCCCTACCTTGAGCCGGAACCAGGTTCTGGGAAGAGGAAGGCTTCATCAAGCCAGCGTCCCCCAATGGATTCGTCCCCCCAATTGCCAATGCGGCAGACGTCTCCATCGAGGACAAAGGCAACACGCGTAAATTCAACATCAACGACAGGCACGGTTGTCAGCAGATTCAAGGAAGGGAGCATGAGGAATCGCGCTAGTGTCGTCCCGCCAGTAGAGATTATCGGGAAGCTCCCGTCCTCATCACCACCACCACGGACTGATGATATGCCAAACGGCATAGGAGGGGAATCGAATGTCTTTAGTTTTGGTAGTGGTACAGAGAAACCTGGGGCCGAGGCTATGGCGGCGGCGGCGGCGGCGGGCAATCATAATAATGATGGGTCATTTACGCTTGGTGGAATGGCTTCATTGATCCCCTTCAACCCCTTCAAGTTTGTTAAAGGTATCAAGGAGTCATGGGATCGACAGAAACGTTTCCAGGCGGAAAGAGAGCAGCAGAAGAAGGAGCTAAGAGAACGGAGAATCAAGGGATTGCTGGCCTACGAAGAATTTAAAAGAATGGGTGCATTACAAGGATACGCCGGGAACGCTGCAGCAGTCATGGGAGCTCAAAGCAAGGCTAAAAACAGTGCTTCATCATTGGGGCCGATCAGAGTAGAACGCGACCAAATTGGAAGGGCCTTCAACACTGATCAGCAGAGTAGTCCATTAGCCAGAAACAATTCAAAGGTTAGAAGGAAGAAAAAATCAACCAGGACACCGTCAGTTGGGGTCGACGCCAGCATGACAGGAATGGCACAGAGCTTTTGCGAGGGTCGTGAGTCCTACGTTGATGAACATGGTACCCTGCACAGATACAGCGTAGATTCCAAATACATGAGTCCTCAAGGAAGCTTCAACAGAAGAATGAGCACGTCCAAGCCCATCACACCGAAAACCGGTGCAATGGGACCACCTCCCCCAATTCCATCATCATCCAGAGCTAATGGTGGTGACTTTGAGGATGCGAGAATCCTCCCTAAAAAGAAGAGCAGTGTTTTCTCCGTGTTCGGGGGCCGCAGCGAGGATAGTAAAGAACTACAGAAGCTGAAGCGCCAGGAACATCTCCAGAAGAAGGTTAGCAACCTTGAAGACCAACTCGAAAGAGCTCGCCGAGAACTCGAAATTACAATTGAGGCAGCCAACCAACAGTCTGCATCACACCGAAAACGGATACCGCCTGTCAACGGCACGGCCGTCTCCAGGGTCAGTGTCATGTCAGCACGCGAATCGGCAATGTCCCTTCGATGATGTCCGACGAGACCGACGAAGGGGACAAAACCGAAGTAGATGATGACCACGCCGCTCCTCTCTCGCCCCTCGCCAATGCAGGTAGCATCGGTGGTAGTTTTATGGCAAAAACAGCAGGAATGACTATTGTGGAGAATTCGGATGAGCAAGCACAGCAGCAGCAGGCTGGAGAACCGGTCTTGCCTGACATCCCACTTCCTAAAAAGGCCCCGAAATCAAGTCTAAGCGGAAGGAGAAGGGTTATATCTAGCTCGGCGGCTGGTTCTAGCAGCGCTTCTGCCACTGCCGCTGCTTTGAAGCATCAGGGGTCGATGCCTGCGATATCGAGAGTGAGGAAGGGATCATCAAAGGTGGAGGCCATACCTCCAGTGCACAAGTTTACGAATGGTGGATAAGGCAAGATTGCGGTTTTGTCGTGAAAAAAGAAAAAAAAAATCGGAGTTCCGATATGTACACTGCACTTTTATTCTCCTAATTTCTTTGTTATTTCCCACTTCTTGTTAACTACTTACGATTTTTTTTTTTTTTTTGCTTTCTCAAGCGGCGCCCCCTTCTCTTACTGAGGTACCTGTCTGTTTGTCTGTCTTGTCTGTCAATCTGGAGCAGGATGAGTAGCGTGGTCTGGCGATGAATGATGAACTGGATTCCCCCCCTTTTTTCTGTCCCTCTTTCTAGTTTCTTCCATCCTTTTTATTGTCTTTTTTTTTTCTTGGGGCGCTTCATTGGATATCGGCCGAGCTGTAGTCGTCTATAAGTTATCAAACCTAGCGGTCTAGTGGTAGTAGGTGTGTGGTAGATGTGGGGGACGGGGTGGGGGGTGTCGTAGTGGTGGTGTGTATTATAATAGTGGTGGTTGCATAGATACACAAGAGAGTGAGTGAGTGGGAATAAGGAGGAGGATGGAGAACAAAGAGGAGGGAGTTTTATTTCTATGTTAAAATTACCTTGGCGCCCTGTGTCGATACATTATATATTACTTTTATACACCCTCTCTTTTATTTGCTTCCGAGTTCTTCATGCTTTGGTGGGAGTGGCGAGGCGAGTGATTTTGCGTGATCCTGGTGCAGCGTCGATCGAGGGTAATGATCATCTAGTCGGTAGCGAACGCACGCTATCCACGAAGGTTCATTTATAGCGCCGGTGACTTGCGAGTAGGTTCTTATATCGGACACGAGGGGCCCATCATTTCTAGGTAGTTAATTAGAGAATCTAGGGTATCTAGCCGTTAGTTTTTGGAAAATATCTACTGGTTATTTGTTACTTGGCCCAGAAAAAAAAAAAGGAATCGCAGCCAGCACTCTTCTTCTCCGCCCGTTTTTTGTGGTGACCACCAATTTCACAAATACCTGTAAACCCAGGACACCCATCCACCCCAAAAACGGATCCGGAACTATAATACTTTCTGACGCTCGGTTCAAGTTGGTGAACAATATTACGCCCGTCCTTTTTTCAAAAGATAAAAGCCACAAATCAATCATTACAAATGTGTTCGGTCATAGAATGATGAAAGCTAGGCATCCCGTCCGCTCTGCCATATATAATCATCATATCGCCTAGTTAGTACTGCAGTGGGTGACCATGTGGGAATCCTGGGTACCGAACTCATTCGTATCTTTTTTTGATTTCTGAATGTGGTGGTGGAGTGGTAATTTTGGTAGTGGTGGCACCCGGGGATGAAAGCTTTGCTAGTACCATGACAGGGGTCAACTAGTGCCAGTGCTAGCACTAGCCAGGCTAGATGGCACCAAAGGAACACTCGGCGATGCCTTATAGTTTAAAAAGTGTGTTCAGGAATGTAGAGTACGTTATACGGATACAAAGCTTAATTAAGCTCTAACCAGCTAGATCCGTCTATGAAGTGCCCATTGACGTATTCTCTATAGCGGATGGCCAGGGCACGCTGCGCCATTCGCCGGCGAACACATGCTAAAGTAATATTTTTAATTACTACAGCTTAAGCTTATAGGTATAGGCTCTTTATATATGGCAGCGCGGCGATCGAGGGTTAATTTGTGGACTCCGTCAAGTGTCTGGGTCTGGGGTGATGAAGTTTCTCTGCACATGCGCTGGGGGCGTGTTTGTGGCAGCTCTGCCATTATCATATCTTGTACGAGCAATGCAATGTAGTGTAGTCGAGAGGCTATACGCCAAACTTAAAACCCTGGAACTTAACCGTCGGTATGTGGTTTCTATCTACAGATGGCATTGGTTGGTTGGAGCAGACAGACAAGCCTTGGCGTATTCCTGCTAGGTGTTTGGCTAGGCGTCCATGATGATGATTCGACAAACCACGACAAGACATCACCAACGTCATTACTACTAACAACGAGACCCAACAACCTCTTCTCTTCTTACGCCCGCTAAATGCCCACTGCCTATACCAACGCCAGCCGTCTATACATACATAGATATATAGGCCAGAGGTCGATACCAGATCAGGTCAAGCCCACCCGCCAGACCAGCCAGACTAGAAAAGGGGGCATAGACTGACAAAACCACAGCATCTCGTCAATCAAATACAGCGCACCTATGGAATACTATCTAGTTTTTCTGCCTGGTAATCCCTTAGATGGACCGGGGGCTGCGGGTGGTTCCCCACGGTACGGAATACCCTACACTACTAGTACACCGCTCTCCGTCCCTGGCCTCTAGAATAGAGCTAATACTAGGTTCCAGGGTATTATACCGACTGTCCCTACTTATAGAATCTGCATCTAAAGACTCAATCTGATTAAATATAATAGGACCGCATACAGCAAACGAACCAACAAAAACAAACAAATACAACACAATCACAAAATATCACTCGTAGAACACTGTCCACGCCGACACGCCGACACGCCGACACGCCTGCAAATCACATATCTGGGCCTAAATACGATCAAAATAAGGGATCGCAGATAAGGGATACCCTGGGCCCTAGCTAATCGCGTAGTCTCTAGGTCTGTATTTACGTCGCCATATGACCGAGTGATCGTTCGTGAATATGTATAAAGTATCGGTACCTGCATGTTGCTGGTTACAACCGCGAGAGATTTAGGGACGCAAACTGAAGGGCATTTATGAGGTAGGCATATCTTTGCATAAACGGATATCAGGCAGTTATAGATACAAGCCGCACCTGCATGAAAGGCGGTCTCGCAGGCGGGCTGACCTAGCTAGGTGAAAACCCGGACCTCAAGCGCTGGCTACAGGTTGGATGATGAATTACTACAAGTATTTTCCATTCATGCATCTCATCCAAACTCGGGTTCTACTCCCGATGGAAAACACAAAAAAATACCCATATACTACTACTCAAGACAAAAAGACAAAAGACAAAAGACATATGGATATAACTACTTTGATTCCCCCAACCAAAACCCTACTTCTTCCCCCCGTCGTATCCTTCACCCACACAAACCTCGCACCCACCCCCCTCTTTGCCAAATACTCCTCCACCGCCTTCTTCTGCGGCCCCTGCACCGTCACCTCCATCACCGGGTTCCGCGGGCTACACCCATTCAGCAGCGCCACGCTCGCGCTCCCCGCACACGTCTTCTGCAGCTCCTCCGCCATGGCGCGCGGGTCAATGCCAAACGGCTCAACGCCCGACACGCGCGTCACCGTCTTCTTCCCCTGCCGCTTCTCTAGCAGTATCTGGATCTTGGGCGCCGCGCCGGCCTTGGGCTTGGCGTCGGGGTCGGTGGTGGTGCCGGGCTTGTGCACGATGTAGTAGGGGGAGCAGGCCTTGATGAGTTTTTCGCCGAGCGTGTCACGCTTGATTTGGCCGGTGCGGAGGGGCTCGGCGTCGGCGGCGTTGCGGTCGTCGAGGAGGGCGCTGAGGGTTGGGTCGAGGCGGACGAGGCGCTTATTTTGTGGGTTGGTGAGGGACTCTTGTTCCAGGTATTTGGTGATGATTGCTTTTACTTCAGCGGGGGTATAGTAGTCTTTGGTTCTATGGAGGGCGTTAGCGACCTTTTTTTATGAGTGGGTTAGTGGATGGAGGAGAGCCCTACCCAGCGCCCACAGCGGAAAATATATGTACTGCCTTGCCATTGGGCCTGTAAAGCTCTACGACCTTTACCAGGCCCCCACCCCCGGCAGCAGAAGCATCGGGGCCTTTCTTGTCGTCTTTTGGCGCTTCGGGGAGCTTGTAGGACTTGAATGTCTTTGCCTCCGGGTGGTCCCAGTTGATATCTATGACCACGACTTCTCCACCATTCCGTGTCTTGGTCTTGATGAGCTGGTCCTTCTCCAGCTGCTTGAAGAACTTTGCCGCGTTCTTGTGGCTGGTCTTTTTGATGTTTAGTGAGGGGTGTACAGAGGTCTGTAGCAGGTTGTGGGGCGGGAAGTGGGATGCGGGGGGCAGGAAGGGGAGAACGAGGGTTGAGATGAACTGTGAGGAGCTTATCGGAAGCTCGACGTTTGTAAACTCGCCGGTTTCAAAGTACTGGTGGAGGCCGTAGAGGGTTGCGGAGCGGAAGGCATCATCGATCTCTATTGGTGGAAAGCCGTTAGCCTTTTGCTCCTGGAGAAGGAGGGTCAATGATACAACGAACCTTTCGTGTTCAACTCTCTGATCTCCTCCCCACCCTCTTCCATCTTTCCCTTCCCCTTTTCTTTCTCTTTCTCCTCCCCATCATACCCCTCTAGCGATACCCCGCCCAGCTCCTCCGCAGCCTCCTCGACGTCAACATCCCCGACGGCCACAGGCATCTCAACACTCTCCGGCACGAACCCCGGATGCCCGCCGTAGTTGAAGATCTCATCGCCGACCCAATGCACGATTCTCACCGCGCGGCCCCTCTCGCCAACAACCTTGCTCAGCCCACACACATCTACATCACATACACCCACCGCCATTGCCACCGTCGGGCTCTCGCTTGTCGCGATACCAACCAATTTCCCCTTCTTTGCGCCCGCCGGGAACGGAGGGCCAATAAGCCCCGGGACCATCAAGTCCGCGCCCGTCTGTAGCTTCTCGAAAACCGGGGAGTGGGTGTGCAGCAGCGGCAGCAGTGTCGGGTTCTTCCAGAGCGTGTAAACTAGTCACCAGCCCGCGTTAGCAAGAATGAACACCGCGCCGACATATATGCAGGGCATACCGGTAGGAAACATCTCCTCGTCACCAGCCCTAACCCAGAGCGGCCTCTGCTCGCCCTTCCCCCCACTCTCCTCCGGGTGCACGCCTACATAGACCGTTCCCGCGACCGTGGCCAGGTCAGGGCCAGCCGTAGTCGTGAATTTGGCGCTCAGGCAGTTCTCGGGGAGGAGGCGATTGCGCAGTGCTGTGACCTCAGCGCTACCGCCGTCGGAGGTGAGGTTGAAATCTTGGATGAGCTGGTTTGCGATCTTGCGGCGGTCGGAGGAGCGCAGGGGCGCAGACGGTTTGATCTGTGGGTGTTAGTTAGGCATATGTAGTTAGGATTGGTATTAGGATGTACATTGGGCTTCTTCTTGAACATTGTGAAGTTATCTGTGTATGACTATGCGTGGGGTGAGCGATGACGTAGAGAAGACTCGAGGGTTTTGGCAGGGTGTTGCCAGGGAAAGGTCTTAGTAATCGTGTGCCTGTATGTACTAGGCTGTCACCTGTGTATCTAATATCGCCTCTCTCTCTCTCTCTCACTCTCTCTATCGCAGCAATTAAAAGTGAGATATTCTTGGTCTCTGTCTAGCAGTCAAGTAATTATTAGATGCAGATAATGTCTCTACTCGAGCGCTGTGCAGGTCCAGATTGGTGGTGCTGTGATCATTGACACCTCTACTAATACTTGGCGCCAAGATGGCTCCTTGCTGGCTGGCTCTAGCTCTATCCTCGCTAGCCCCGCGACTGCAAATATTAGCTTCTGGTTACTACGGCTTTAGCAATTGGACCAATTGATAGGGAGCGTTAGATATCGGGGTGCATGCGGGCATCCAGTGCTGGGTGTAGATGTCTATACATTACTGAGTAGTGGTACCTATAAACCAAGTAGAAGTACGGCCAAGCCTACGTTCTCTAGAACTAGTTCTATCAGGATATTAACGGTTCCAATCCGATTAATTAATGGGTGATATAGCTTGCAAGGACCAGACTATTGGACGATAACAGAACTGATTTCAGGATTATCGAAGAAGAGACGTTTTTTTATACCTATCGCTTAGATAGATAAGGCCAGCCTGTCACGCCACCTAAGCTCCTCTCCACCCACAGGCTCACCGTTACGTACGTATACGTACCAAGTACTGCCAGAGATACCACGGTACCCAGAGTAACATAAGTCAAAACCTTATTCATACCTCCCCCCCCCCCCAGCGCTGACTTACAGTTGACTAAGCACCTCATCCGCTGCAGCTGTGTTGTGCGTGCACGAGGATCCAGGGACTGGAGCAGCAACGTAAGCTTTCCTCACAGCCGTAATTGCACGTGCGGGTCTCAAACTTAGGAAAACCACATGGAGACAGACCAAAGCTCGTCAGTTCCCACGAGTATACATGCAATAGCCCATCCTAGTTAATGTTGACATGATGTGATTACCACCCCAATGACGAGCTAGATCTACAGCACAACGTTAGATGGATACATAGACCTCTCTCTCTCCCTCGTTATCTTTAGCCCTCATCCCACATCTTGGTTTTTCTAAACCCTTCAGCACATGCCTCAACATCGAGCTCGAGGTCCGTATATTCCCGAATGTCGAGAGACTCATACCACCCATGATATATGAGCATGAGTCACTACCACAAAAGACCACAGCGTTCCTCTACATAGCTATAATATATCGATCATGGATTATACTCACCGCTACCTACACTCACTACTATAGCTCCACAGCCTCAAGCTCAGCCCGAAAAACAGTCATATTTACAAGAAACCCGGAAGTTGGGGGGACTTAATATCGAGCTGTGGCGCGCGGTGGGGGGCACTATTACTACAACCTAGTATTTATTACTACAACCTAGTATTTATTACTACAACCTAATATCATGATCCAAATTACAATAGATGTCACCGTTTCACCACTCTGAACGTACACAGCTATCTCAGCGCGCTATCAGTTATCAGCAGTCCGATACCATGATTACCGGAACACTTCGACACCCGGATCCGCAACATACTCTAAGCTTAGCTTACGTACGGGTCGTTCGTGTCGCCTACGATATATCCAGCGGAATTGAAGACAATGAATATTGCCATATATTACAAGATATGCTAAAGATGTCTCGGATCAGAAAAAAAGAAGAAACACCTAGAATACCAAATGAAACCTACAACCAAAGAAAAGACAAGACACAAAAAGAGAGGGAAAAAAAATTCCCGAGATGCAGTGCTAATAAGCGGACCAATTCCCCCCCCGCGCAGATCACATACAAGTTAAAATCCTAGAGTACCATTCCCTTCACCCAAACAAACGCCATGAAAAAAAAACCCAATCAATCCTCCATACAAAATAAAAATAAATGAATATTCCTAACAATCAAACAGTTAATATGCCTCCAAAGGAAAAACTATCCCTATAAATGAAATAACGCTAGTAATAATCTACCATCAGTTCTATCCAGTCAAACTTCGACGTCGACTTCACCAAACCAAACCAACCCAACCCAACTCTACTCTAACCTCTAGCTCTAGATCTATGATGAAGACTCTAATGACCCATACCCAGCCTCTCTCGCCGTCAACAATCCCTCCCTCTCCTCCTCCTCAATCTGCGACTTCTCGCTCCCCGGCCCCCACAGCTTAAACTGCAGTCCCACAGCCGCATCCATAGTCAACACGCCAAAAGCGCCAAAAAAGAACGGTAGCGTGCGACTCCACCACTCCATCGCATTGCTTCCCTCCGGTCCAGCGACTCCACCACCGCCATAAGGCTCGTAATCGCGCCATCCCAGTGGGTTCAAGAGAAGACTTCCCGAATAAAACAAATTTCCGGAAAACGCGGCCATGAAGAGCGCGATTGAGAGCCCTTCGGTCGACTTTCGCTTGGCGTTCAAGATGAGCTGGGGGAGGCGGGAGCAGAGATATCTATTTGGGGGGGCAATAAGATTAGCGAATATGCGCATATATTATGCAGGGAATAAAAAGATGAGAGGCAGGCTTACAGTAGAGTACTAATCCAACCTACAGTCATTCCAATCGCCTCTATCAACTCATCGCTCAGCCACCCTTCGCTCACGTCTCCCAGGGCCGGCACACCCCCACTAACCGGGAGCGCCCCCGCAAGCGTGCCCAGCATTGAAACAGTAACAAAGGTTGTATGCGCAACGCTCGGCATCTTACTCCTCGCCACGGCCGCGCCCTCATCTGCACGTTTCTGCTTCAGGTCTGCGTTGCTGTCTGAGGTGATACTGTCGTCTTCGTCGTCCGAGTTGCTGTTTCCGCCCATAGTAACGCCTTCTAATCGCTTCTCCAGCTCCTTGACCCGGTGGACGACCCCGTACCAGAGGAACTGTGTTACGAGAACTGTGTCGACGAATACATAGTATGCGGCGATAATTTGTTGGAACCACATCTGGTCGAGCATTACCGCTCCTGTTAGGTTGCCTGCATGCAAGATAACGGTTAACTAAAATGGTTCTTCTGCTTGAAGAAGAAAAGAAGATATCAAGGGCTCCTACAAATATCACCCAGCAACCACAGCATTAGGAAGCCCCATGATAAGCCATCTACAGATTGGCGTTTGGTGTTCTTAATAATTTGTGGTACCTGCGCAAACAGCCATGAGCCGATAGAGATGAGGCCTAGGATTGTTGATGCCAGGCTCTGGTTGTTGGGAATGCAGGTATGAAATACTCTCGAGGCCGTCACTAGAAGATCTGATTCTGGGATGCAATGAGGCTCTAATGGGGGGAATAACATTGTAGTCATGACTAGAACAGATGTTCGAGATGGCCAGGTGTAGATAAAAGGAGTAAAGAAGGGGGTGGGTCCGGAGGGGGGGGGGGGGCAGGTAGATATATATGTATATAGATAGATGGTCTCCCAAGATGGGTGAGGAGGGAAGCTATTCAAATAGATAGCTTGGGGAGGAAGGGCTGGGGAAGGTTTTGGTTTTATTCTATGTAAATGTAGCTGCGGTATGCCCGGGCCACTTATCTAAACAAAAATCAGAGCGTGTCAGACATAGGCAACTGTATCATCTCCGATCACTATTCGCGGGAACATATCAGCTCATGTAGTAAAATAACAAGGCATGTGGGTAACTAACTCACACATATCTAATGAGCGGTCTGGTATCTCCCCCCTTTCACCGCCCTCCCTCACTCAGTCCCTCCCTCCCTTTTCCTCAGGCCAGTCTTCGTTCATGAGTGCGTGACCTATTTTATTTTTGCCTTGTTAACCAACTACTGTAGCTAGCTCCAAGCATAGGTTTCCCCACATTTTACTTTTGTTTCTCTTGGACATTTACGTAAATAGCCCCAGCACGCGACTACATTCAACCAAACCACCCCCCCCCCCCCCCCCCCCCATCATCACCACCACCTGCACGGGGTCGAAACACCCATTTACCCCAGAACTGATGTAATGAAAGGGAGTAGGAGTATCTCCACGGGACCATCCATGATATTAAACTCCGAGTCTGAGTCCGTGGCTCTTCCATCCATCCATCCTCCCCCTAATGCTCATCCTCCTCCTCCTCCTCCTCCTCCTACTCCTCGCGAGTTAACTTGTGTTATGCTGAGCCCCGGGGAATCGGCGTGCCTTGCTGGTGGAGATAAGCTGATCTGGTCTCACATCGGAGGATCGCAGCCCAGTGGAATCCGAAACCAGGCATGAGCCTCTCACTAGGTTGGATAGATAGCGGCGAGCTGTGTCTCTTTTTTTTCTCTCGCTGATGCCAGAGATAAGAGGATGGACTGGCACGGTAACCGACGTAACCTCGCCCTCACCTAAACTGCACATCTAGGAACCCTGCATATGCGGAATCTTGGCTGGCTGCTTGCTGCAGTGATAAGAAAGATAGCTTGATCCTTGCACACAGCCGCCTCCTTTCCAATAACTTGGTTCGATCGTGGCATTCGATAGAGTTGAGTTGCTTCATAAGGGTAAAGATATCCTACCTACATATATCTTGCCATGTACCCGCCCATATATGCTGAGCGGGTGCTCTACCTTTTACTCTACGTTCGTTCCGTGTCCAGCGGGGTCGCGGAATTATTATTTTGATTGCTGCTTTTGGGTAGCCACTTCTACAATCTACAAGTAGGACCCGTCGTTTGATCTCTCACATGCTTTGGGAAAGGAAAAAAAAATGCACTACTGACACATGAATATATATTGCTTTGATCTGGGCCCTTGATGGAAGAGCTAAGGTAATTAAAAGAATAATTCTTATCATTTATCAGTCTTTTTTTTTCCCCTCCGGAGAAAATGTGAAATGCATTTTCTTCTACCCCACTTACATCGGACTATTTGATCCCTGGCTAGAGTGGGATTATGCCCTCCTGATTTCAAAGAAGAGGGGTCGTTCTTTTTCTCACTTACGTGCCTATAATTATGTTCACCACGTGACCGCCGGTGTTACAGAGGACGTGCAATGCACAAACATCCAATGAGGAGGGGGAGGACATCAGGGTAAGTAGAGGTAAGTAAGGATTACCTACCTATATCTAGACAAAAGACCGGATGGATTGAAATTCCAAGCTGAAGGGGGTCCTTGACAACCGTACCAGTTGGAATCAAGCACCTACTTCTACCGGTAGAACCCCCCCCCGGGCCCCTCACCCCTGGTGAATCTTGTCGATCCACGATTTCCCGCCCCCACCGGCGGGCGGGCGGAATCGGAGCCACGGTCAAGGTGCTATGGACACCACCACCACACCTCCCTCCGCGCCCGGCGCCGTTCTTACCCCAGGAAACAGAAATATTTTGTTTTGAACCAGCCCACCCGGGGGGTCAGATCTACCAAGGGAAGCTGTGGTGGACTCTTCCTACCCTCCCTCGAGAAGAGCTCATGCCATGCAACTTTAAAAAAACGAAGTTCATGAGCACTCTCCTCGACACTGCTCCCGGGATGAAGCTGGTTGCTTTTGAACGAGGCGCTCGGCAATCTGCTCGGCGACAAGGTGGCTACGCTAGAGTACCACAGTAGGTACATAACTGAAACACTGCGGCCGATCAGGGAATGCCTTGCCCGGAACGACAAATTGGCAAATGTTCTCAGCTGCTCTCTCTCTCTCTCTCTCTCTACCTACTCTAGCAGGCAAGGCAATTGTAGACAAGACATACATACTCGACATGTATGTACGCCATAACTTTACCTAAATACCCGAAACTAGCTCAGTCCCTCTAGCTTCTAGAGGAGGGAGAGACGTCAAGGATCTACTACATTTTAAAATAATGAGCGGCCTATGACGACAATTGCGAAATGATGGGTTTTGGCTTGGAATACCCTCCATGCTTAGTGGACACCTTGGTGTTTACACCACATTACAGGTTCTTGGCCAAGGTCGAGTGATGGCGCGTGATTCAGCTGTCAGATCTTTTGATTATCTCACAACTGCATACATACATGTAGTTCTAGCTAGGAGGTGTGGAAATCACCTCAGTGGTATCTCTACAACGAAGCTATTGTGACTTGGAATATTTGAAGACATGGCACCTACCGCAATGGTGCGACAAATTGAATCATCATGAATTCATCGACGAATCGTGTGTTTGGATTTACATATAGTTACTAAACTCGATTTGGGCCAAAGCGGCCATTTAAAAAACAAATTATGAATATAGTTACACACATAAAGAAAAGGGAAGAGAGAAAAAGAAAGAACAAAGGCCGGCATCAATAAATTGCCCTCAAACAGCGTAGCAAATCAATGGTTTTCGTCACCAAACAATATCCGACTCAAAAGATCTATTTCGCCCGTTCCCGTCTATAAGACTTACGTCTCCCAACAGCATCACTATCAAACGAAAGTACAGACTCCCAGGCCGACTCCACATTGGATGGTCTCACGTTCCTTGAATCATCATCCACATGTTCCTGGCCACGCTCGAACTTTGGGAATTCCAGGACACACCATGCAACATATCCCTTGAGATCAGTAATGGTTTTCAATATAGGTTCAACCTCTTCAAGTCCAGGACCCAAATCGGATACACCCTCATTGACAAGGACCCCTGTCAACTTGGCAGCGTTTCTTAATTGGAGATCTAGGCCCTCGATATTGTCCAATAATGAACGATAGGCCTTCACAATCTCCTTTGTGATCCTTTGGCCGCGTAGCGTCATGTATTTTTCGCCATCACGCCGATCATCCATGATGAGATTGGCATTCCAGCCTGGTGGAAGGTTCAGCTTGTCTTGAAGGTCGTGCGGGATCTGATTTGTGAGGTATTCGAGAAACCCAATAATATTATCTGATGTGAAATCGCCGATTTTCCTTGCGCGAATGAATAAGTTTTTGAGTGACGCATTGATTTTTACGAATTGCTCATGGGCATTTTTCATGTAGTTGGCTGTCAGATCGCCTATGGGTCTTCCATAATGAGGTAGCGCTTTCGCAATCTCGAACCTTTCCGTTAATTTGTCCAGGTAAGATGGTTCCCCGAGGATTTCAATAGACGATGTGAATGCTTTGTACGTGCCGTAGTCCCGCCCGACCTTTTGTGCCAAAGTATCGATGGTTCTTAAACGTGCCCGTTGGGTAGACTTACATGGAAAAATCGAACAAGTCACAGCTTTGGGTACAGTTGCAATGCTACTGCTGATATTATATGCGGCCCCAGCAGGGTCCAAGAAGATATGGCGCGGGCAAGGGACGAAAAACTTGGTGACCAACGTAGTATTGTGTAGCAGCCAAATGAGAATACCAAACACGAATAGATAACTACCAATCCTTCTGGTACGATATTCCTTTGGATCGTAGAGAGCTTCTCTGCGCAATTTTGGACCCGCCTTATCCTTCCGGGAGGGCTTGGCCTGCCCATTAGAAAGGCCATGTTGAGAGCTATTGAATTATTTGATAGTCAGTATAATGACTTTGTTTCAGTAAGATATGACTAGAACTCACAGTAGTTCCTGGTTTTTCTGTGCCTTCGGTTCAATTCCTATGGATTCGAGGAGGCCTTTTTCGTGTTCGTTCAAGGCCGGTACCGGTACTTGTGCTTTCATGTCCTCATGGGGTTTCATGTTCTCATGGGGTGCCTTTTGTTGCTCAAGACGTTCGATATAAGGGGTTTGCGCACTACTGTTTCTTCTAGCTGCTGTCTTTTCCTGCTTAGGGTGTTCGATATGAGGTCGCCTTGCACTGCTTGTTCTTTTCTGTGCCTTTTGAGGCTTGATATGTTCGATATAAGGACTCCCCTCACTAGTCACCTTTACCTGTGCCTTCCCGCCATTTGTCTCGGCCCTCCTGGAAGAAGAACCGGTGTTTTTCAACCCCAACCCTTGACCCGAAGCTCTGGGGGGTTTGTGATGCGCTTTATTGGTTTCTGTCTCTGGTACAGCACTGATATGCGCATTGTTAGTTGTATTAGTATTTGGCGACTTTTTACTTAAAATATGGCCAAGCCCAATCGTTTTGTAAAGTTCGTCAAGCTTCTCTGCCGTACGTGTAAATTCGGCATCGCTATCCCATGCATCAATTTTCTTCCAATCCGGACTCTGATAATCTGAGGGGGCGGGGTCGGGCCTTGGTTTATCGAGGGCATTTGGTCCCTGAAGCAGATTATTCCTCTTGTAAAACTCATCGAGGTCCGCCGCTGTCTTTGCGAATCCGGCATCGTCATCCTCCGATACGCTTGCCCAATCCCCTCTCGATGTCTTCGCGGGGTTAGGGGGAAATAATGTACCCTCACCATTAGGGTATAGAACCTTTTCGAGCTCCTTGTAGAATTCGTCGAGGTTCGCTGCTGCCTTTATGAATTCGGCATCGTCATCATCCGATCCGGGACGTCCTGGGTACTGAGGGTGGGGCTTTGAATCAAAACTCCTGGGTATTTCCTGACCGGACGGTACAGCAGATTCCGGCTCTTCATCATCCGGCTCCCCATCATCGTAGCTTGCCCCTGTATCACTGCGTGTACTGTCATAGTAATCGTTTTCTTCCAATCTTGTATTGACTCTCTCAGCCGGAGCTGCCTCGTAACGCCCAGCTGATATCCCCATAGTTCTGCGAGCTTGTGGTATATTATTTTGTTCGCGTAGGGATGGCGCTACCTGTGGATTTGCTTGCTTTAAATGCTTGTTTGCACTAAATGAGTCCACGAACTTAAGGTAAGTTATATCGTCATCTTCATTAAAACTATGAGAGTCGTCATCCGTGTACGCAGAAACGTCGGGATCGTCTCTTGTTGTAAAGGTCACATTTCTGTGCGTGGGCTGCGCGCGATTTATGCCCCTCATGGCCGATCGATTGGGCGGCCCCACTCGTTCGTGTCTGGAACTCATGGTGTCTGTTAATAAGCTGGTCAGTTTGTACTTGCGGTCTAGGGTGTGCTTCGCAGAATTAGAAAAGGACAGAAGATCTTGCAACAAGGCTATTAGAGCTCTTAAGGATGATGACTTCTTTATGTGAAGTTATCAATGTTCTTTGTTCTCCGCTGACAGGATGTCTTTGTTGCATTCTTAATTGCTCGGCCATTGCCAAGAGAATATATGGGGATTTTTCTTTGACGCTTCACAGAAACGGGTAAGTGATTTCGATTTTGATTTTTCTCATTCGTTGACACATAAATCATTACCAAGGCCGGACTTAACACCGCTACCCTAATTAGACACCCGAGTGAGGATCCATGATCCAAAATACCACGCAGGATAATCAGCCAATCAAACAAGCAGAATTACGGGGACTAAATAATCCCAATTTCTGTAATATTATTTGTTTTATGGAGTGTAAACAAGTTTATAGAGGATAATTAAAAATGGTCTTCGTTTAGTTGGACACTGAAAGTTTACCATAGAAACAGTTGTATTATCTTTGCATACGGGAAACAAAAGAAAAAATCGAATCAATGAACACATTTAGTTGATATATGCATACGTACCCAGAGTGGTTATATCATCTCTCTAAGCACACTATTATGTAATGAGCAAAATAATACAGCTAAAAAGAATTGTGCGGGAGCGCTTAATTGCTACTTACTCGTAGTTACGGCATTCCTCTCCCTGCTCTAATAGCTTTTGCAACTTCACTTTGGGCAGTATTATCGGCGCTTCAATAAATCAGTATGCAGCACAACCATTGAAAGCTAAGGTATTCTGCTATTCGATGTACTCACTATCGTTTGTAAAGCTTTCTTGTAGGTTCTTTGTCGCTCCCAGTTTCATTATAGCTCTTCAAGTCACTCAACGACTTTGCCCAAGCGTTCCATCTTTTCCACTCGGTCGTTTGTGGGACAAAAAATGGACCCTTGTACTCATCCAGTACCCAAAACCTTTGGAGCCAGTGAGCTACAATTAAGTCCACCATCATTGGATTTGAGCCTCCAAAGAAGAACCCGCCTTCCTTAGGCTCCCTCATAGCTTTCGAAAAAGTGAGTAGAGTGTCCAAGTACTCCTTTCTCTTCTCTTCCAGCCCAGGTAGGTCAGTGGCTGGCAAGAATTGGAGGTAGCGATGGAATGCCGGGACCATCCTGGTAGACACGAAGTCGCTCCAAAGCCTTGAGTATGCTCGATCATACGCATCAACTGGGAGCAACTTTTGATGATCCGGATAGGCATCCTCAATGAACTCACAGATGACGCTGGATTTATAGAGGGCTTTTCCATCGTGCTCGAGTGTTGGAACGAAGCCTCGGGGATTGATTTTCATCAACGAGTCTTGCTTGTTGTATACGTATGGGTTGACTTCAACCCATTTGTAGGGAACTTTCTTCTCTTCTAGGACAAGCCAAACACGTTGAACTGGAAGGTATGAGTGAATTGCTGAAAACAATGTGTAACGTGAGTGGGAAGGAGCTGAACAAACCAAAAGGACAGAACCAACTCCCATAAAGGGTAAGGTCCTGGTCTTCTTGATGACGGTCTACGACTGTACATGTCTTTGCGGCACCAGTAGCAACTGGATGAACGTACAGTATCTTCCAACGCAATCTAAGATAGCGGGATAACTTCAGCTTCTGCAACGGAATATTACATGTAATACTTAAGAAGTCAGATATGTAATACAATGACGCACCACTAAGTAGTACACGCCACGGTCAATCTAACTTCACTAAGAAGATCTGTACTGATCTGACCAATCAAGGTCGGTTATTACAAGGATGACGTTAGGAAGCTTGTGATCCGTACTGATGAGAATTCTTGTTTGTACATGTATGTATGTTCATCACGTGCATCCAACTCTAGATCTGCTTTAAGCTTAAAGGATCATGCATCTAAAATGACTAGGTCGCATAAAATCCGTACAATAATTTCCTGCGTAGGGCACACCTTTAAAACAACGCTCCCGCAATAAAAAGTCCGCCTTGTACGCCTGACCATGAGCTTTCAAACCAGAAAAAAAAACCTCCCCGTACATGTATGCCATTTAAGGCAGAAATAAGAAGGGAACCGAAAGAGAATAGAGAGAAAAACAAGAAATCCAAAATACCCCACAGAAGATGGCATACAATCTTCTCTTTTGTTGCGATCGGATCACCCGCGCCTATAATGCTAGTGTGCATAAAACCCAATAAAGGAAATAAAAAAAGAGAAAATGGTGAATACATGAAACCAGAAATGGTATAGAGACGACAAAAATCACCAGAACTTATAAATGCTCCATCAGTCTATCAACTTTCTCTACCTGTTCGTCGATGTTCCCTCTGTTGGTAAGGATAACAACACTGACCAACGCCGCGTACGCTTCTCGGATGGCACAAGCAACACATGTCTTGTTGATATCCGCTGTAATGGCAGGTAGTCCCCAAAATGCACACCAAGCTCTTGCAAATACCTCATTATCGGTCACCCCATATGCTTCCACAACAAGTACTCCCTCAACCCCCATATTACTCTCGCTCTCTTCATCATCCAGCGACGATTCATTATCACCTCCCGAAGAACCCCAGTTTTGTATGTCTACCAGCGTATCTACTCTCGCCGTTCGGTATCGGTATTCACAGAATAACACATGTGGGCCACTTTGGCATGGGTATGCGGCTATGAACGGAGTATCGTATCGTAACGACACCTTCCACGATCTAGCGCGATGATCAACCGTTATTGCAAAGGTTATTGATGCATCGAATATGACGATAGGCTTCTTTTCCACCTCACCATTCTCTCCGTGACCGATGGCGTGTATTCCTTTTGGATTACATGCCGCTGGCGAGAAGTTAAGACGTTCTATCCTGATTGAATCAACTGCATCTTCCTCATGTGCTTCTAGAAGGATAAAATCATCCACGAGGTATGTTGAATGATGTCCTCCAAGAGGATCACTATTGTGAGCCATAGCACGGACATCACTTGGTGTGATACGGTTACCCCGTGGGGGTGCCTGGTTGATAACGGCCATTTCAGAGCGATCAAGATCAGCGGATGCTGCACATGGACCAACCCAACCAGCTATTTGAGATACCCCAAAGGCAGCTCCAAGGACTTTCCCAACTATGGATTCCCATGACCAATATGTATGCCCTCGGTACTGCATACCAATATTTGGTGTTGTTGGTGAGAGGTTATGGAAATCCTCCGGTACGTCAGGATCGCAGTCTGTGAGTGCATTCATCAAAACCCATGACATTGATTTTCCGGGTAGAAGCAGCCCTGTAAACCATGACATGCAATTGTTGCTTTTATCCTCGAGAAGTTCTTCGGGGTTATCCTCTTCGGAAAGTGTATATTCAACTTCGTGCATATTCGGCCATCTATCATTTAAATGTTAATATCCAGTGCTTTCTCTTTATCTCCTAGTCAAGGGAGAGTAATAAATGAAATAAAAGATAGGTAGAGAAGACAAGTTGAAGTAGGTAAGAACCCGAACATCTTTTTCAAACTATGAGGCTGGATTCCCATCATGATAAAGAAGCAATGTTGTTCAACTTACTTGAGCGTCCAGGCAAAATTACGTAATGCCTCAATTTGATTTTTCTTGTTTGGAAATTTGAACGAAATGTTCGACTTTTGGCGCTTGCCGTTGGGACCTTTGACAGTCTTGGGAGGTTCTACCTCAACATTCTCAAGCCATCGTTGCGCCAATATCAAATCCCATCTGATCTTCTCCGGCATATCCGCTAATGGTTTCAACGCCATGCTAGTTTTATCCCTCGCATTAATTCTTAGGTACAGTTCTACTGATAGGAGGAGCTGATGAAAGAAGCTATTCGCCACACCAGGTGTTGGGTCTGAGAGGAATCGAGCAATTGTCTGGTTTTCAATCAAAGAAAAGTCCACCCAACTCGGGCGACACAAAGCAGCGACAAGATCCGAAATCTGGGTGTCGAGCGAGAATTGGGTATGTGGGTGTTCATATTTGCGTGTATCATGCAGCAGATTCTCGTAGAGATGGTGATGAAGCTCATAAGGGTCCTCTTCAACACCATTCTCTTGGAGCCTTCGTAATCGATCGAGGACATAGAGCATGGTTAGCTTTCGAACCTTCCCCCGAGCCGCCACCTCCGAGCCTCTAAAAGTACTCCCGAAACTAGCAACATAATACGACAATGTCACAGTTCCTGGGTAAATTCCAAATGCATGCCCCATAGCTGGGCGCTCTAAGGCATCAGTCTGTTTTCCCTCTGGGCTTGAACTCATATCACAGAAAGAGTCACTCTGAAAAGCAGCAGTATCTGATTCTTCATCCCATTGATCCCCGGCGAATGCAAATAGATGAAAATGTCCCCTGGGGCCGTTTGTAATCTCTCGAAGCTCGCCTTGAAACGTAGGCGCACCTTCACTGATAAAAACCTTGGCTTCGTTTGGGGTGAGCCCGGTTTGATAAGTTGTAGGCGGCCATCTTTTGGTGGGTGGTTTTAAGGGTCCGGGGGGAGCAGGAAGAGCTAATGGCGAGAAAACAGGAGAAGAGAGAGATGTTGATGAGTGAGATGAATGGGAGGGCGTGGGTGCCTCCTTGGAAGGGAGCACAATAAGATTCCCCCCCTCTTGCTCAATTCTAAACCTTTGACTCTTCTGTCGGGACAACGAATATTGAGACAAATCACTTGAGCGGGAAGTTGATGGGTGATGTGAATGGGGGTGGTGCGAATACCCACTGGAATAAGGTGTTAAGGATTGGGAACTTGTGTATGATGGATGCTGCTGGAGTGATTGAGGATGAGGTATATGTGACTCGTAATTTGGGTATGTGATTTGGTGTTGGGGAGGATAGGCTTGAGGATGTGCATTATGTGAATTTGGGTATGAAGAATGAGGGGCGTATTCGTATTGGTGGGGCGGGATTCCTTGAACAGGCGGGGGAGCACTATGGTAATGACCGTTCGGATAAGAATGGTGCTCTATTGCTTGATGCTCTACGGAATGACCATATATTCGTGGATCGTACGGACCATAGTCCGTGACGGGCAGAGTACCAACGGAAGAATACTCATATTCTTGATCTCGGGGGTCCTACAAAAAGCGGTTGCGCCCGTTTAGAACTTGTCCAAATCACGCCGGCTGGCGGACAACTTTGTGGAAATGATAACAGGGACAAAAACTAATATAACAACGGCCCTTTCGAGAGGAAACAAAGCTGGAAACAAAGCTGGAAGGAAAGCCAGAAAGCATACCCCTATATGTCTTATACCAGATCCCCTACTCCGCGTAGAGTACGAGCGGGGCTGGTCGGTGATGTCCGGAGGAGCGCCAGGAGCATGGGCGCGATACCTTGTCGAAGATGTTGACGACGCGGAGGGTTTCATATCAAAAGAGAGAGAAAGGTCCTATTCTCCTTCTCGGCGTTCTTTAGCTGGTGCTACTGTTAATGTAGGAACGCTGTTAGCCCAGGTTGCGTAGACATAGCAGATATGGTGTGGTGGTTGGGAAATAGCAGTGACGATTCGCTTCAAAAATCGACCCCGAAGCGCTGGGGCGCAGAGAAAAAAAGAGGAGCAAATCGGGAATCGGACTTCGACCAGGGAAAACAGGGCATGAGGGTAAATACTTGAATAATATATATTCAAGATCCAATAAATTCTCAAGCTTCACGGGTTAACAGCCAGGTTGGACCTGGCCGATAAGGCTGGTGCGTATAGAAGATGACGAAAGCAATTACTTGCCTGCTGGATAAAACCGCGATACCTGCAACCCACCACTGACAACACAGTCGACTACAATAAAGGAAGCTTCGAGAAGTTGCTGCTTTCTTTACTGATTGTGAAGGGAGGTGGTGATAACTAGGACTCTCGACCAAGCCAGCCAACAGACACAAATAAACAAAAAACAAATACAGGTGTTGAACAGCGAAGAGGAGTTTCCAAGAAGACAGATGTTGCTGGTTCGTCCACAGCTCGTTGGTTCACTTATTTTCCCGCTCTCTCCACTCGACAACACTGCAGTATGTAAGGTGTCTTTTGGATGCTCTTTAATGCCTCTTCCCGTCAAACCACGGCTCAAAATTACGACAAATCACGTCGCAAAAAAGCCAGCTGCCAACTCGCGCGTCTGCGATACCCAGAAAACTGACCGTCGCTGCCAAAGAATGAAATAGCAAGGTGGTGGTGACACGGTAGCGAGTGTTCGACGAGAATTAACGCACAAAACGGGATGCCCTTTGGGATGATGTCTTGCTATGGATTTGCGCAGCTGGCGAAATGAGCTGGTATGTGGGATATATGTGCTTCTCAGAAGCGGACAGTTACCTAGGACCCCTCGTCTCCTGGAATGCCGTGATGTACCTACAGAATGCCACGGCCTATTATATCTACGTAGATCAAACCGGGCCTACGGGGGGTTTGGAGTTGACCCAGGACCGTAAAAGCTAGACAGGACGCTACTGTACGTGCAAAGTGATCACTGACGATGGTGATATTCGATTGGGTGGGGCCTCTCAAGGCTGGCTAAGCCGACGAGCGGGGGAGATGTCTCGGAGGATCCAACTAACGTGTATCAAGCAACTGTTCGAACTACATGGTTACCCTATGTAGTACCTACATGTAGGTACTGTAGGGTAGAACACAGTAAAACATTTAAAATAGGTACTAATACTCTAGCTAGAGTATACTCCGCAACTATGTACCTGATTGCTTATGCACTGTCTTTTCAACAAAAAAATGGCAATCCAATACGCAAAGAAGAAAGCAAAAAGATAGGATAACCCAAGTAATTATTCCGATGCACTAGATCAACGGGGACTAAGTTTGTAAATAATTCGTTGAAAACATGTCACGCTCTCTTGGGTCTGTTCTGACTTTTGAATATCTGATTAGACATCACTGCATCTGCAGTTGCTCATCAGCAGGCATCACTTCGATTCTTCGTTCTTTACCCTGCAGAAAACCTCTGGATGTATGTACCTACATGTACTTCAAGATCTATAATCCGACATCGGTGAGCCCCCCACGTCGTTTTAGCTGTCCATGTCAATCGGCCTTAGAATCCAAAGAAGAGAAGCACGAGAAAAAGTATTTGTACTTTGTGATTGGTATTTATATAAGTCCCTTCGAATTGACTGTCTCGCTAGGCAGCAGAATGAGGCTGTCGCTCATCGTTATGCCACATGGGACGAACTGCCGTGCAGCTGTCACAGTGCCTAATGTATGATGCAGCAGTGCCATTCTGTAGTAACGATCTAATTAGCTAACTCATTGGACTTGCTTGGCGTGGGACCTGATATCAATTAATTGATGCTTTCGAATTCTTCAGGTACTTACAATAAACTAGATTTCTATGACAACATGCAACCTGGACATGCAGGATCTTGCGGAGCCGCGAGTACCGGTCGAGGAATTAATTTTGTGAAACGCTAATGGCCCCCAAAATGCAAGCCAGAAATTTGGTCACCCCGACTCTTCTCAAGCTGTGAACAAAAAATGTTTCCCCGCATTGTTTCAAGGTGGATTTCCGATTGTTATTGCTTGTTTCCGTGGAACCATCCCGAGAGTCTGGAGCACTGCACAGTCCGTCTCCCTTTGCGTGTGTGTGTGCGCCGCGGTGGATCATCCTACGGAATCGCACTTGTCAAGTTCCCACATCCTGCATTTCATCCCACGCTCAATCACATCATAATCGCGGGGTTTAAAGGGAGCGCCATAGCACATGATGATATGCATTCGAGGGGTATCCAAATCTTCCTAGAATATCACCGGCGGGGCCCCGTTGTACACAGCCTCGGCCGGAAAAATCAAAAACGTATGATTCAAACAGTCGACGTACGTACATACTGTAGTTATGCAAGTTAATTAATAGATACAGATATGCACGGTTCATTGTCTAAAGAGAGATTTCTTATAAGTTGACGCTTCGAAAAGAGAATCGATGATATCTGGAGATGCGAGGTATATCTATAGAGTACATATACGAATTCAACCACATAATGGAACCAGCACTAGTTATTTCTGCCAATACATTCTGAGCTCGCAGTAGATTTACTTCCTATCAAAACTCTATGGTTTAAATTTTTAAGAGATATGTATCTCCCGCTCGAGCTCACGGTACGTATATCTACAATCATTATGACCTTGGGCACTGTCTGCCTGCATGGAAAGAAACAAAGAAGGGAGGAAACCTACTATATAGGTTGACCTAATTCTAGAAGCCGGTACCCGAGCCCAGTCTCTAAACAGATTAGACTCATGACATTACGGAGTTTCTCACGGAGAATATACTAAAGGCGATCCAGCTCAATATACATGTGCAGCTGGCTACCCGCATATAAGGGGTCAATGCAATGTTTTGTAAATGAATGAATCCCGTACCCTCCCGCATAACATATACATGTACTTATATTTGATCGACAAGGTTCCTGCTTCGTGGCCCTGTGCTGATAATATATAATGGCACCCCAGAAATATCGATAGATAAAGCCTCGCAGTACTGTTGCGGCCACATCGCAGCTTGGGGGTTTCCCTAGATATGATACATCTAGACCGATTAAGCTCATAGTCTCCTTTAACTATTAAATTGCTAACTTAACAACTTTGGATGCCATGGATATATTCTAGGTCTGACAGATCAAGAAAAATATTATCTTCATCAGAAACCACTCGCCCTCAGGTGCCAGGTCATACATGCAGTTAGGGCACATTAGCGTTAATTAAACGACTACATGTAGCCTATTAGACATCCAAAATATGAACTAATGAATATTTATTAGAAGTAAGCAACAGTTATAAAGCGTATCCGTATCTTCTTTGGTTGCCGAAGTAGTAGTCAACATGTTATATAGGCATGAATGAGAACAATTTTCATTATCATGTATGTACGTACATGTACTCAGTAACTAACTTACTAACGTTTGTGGACGCGACCAATATTGCATACCATACAAAAATACGCCAAGCTCATGATTTTTAGTGTATGCAATAGTGGCCCAGTTCAAAAACGCCAGGAAGATACGAGCAGAGACTCATGTAGATACATGTAACGTGTTTCACCGGGAAAGCAACCGAACCTCACAAAATAAGGTTGTGGGCACCAAAACACAATATATGAAGGCACATATACTTGCCAGATTTTTTTCTGTGTCCAGCTGCTTCTTCCTCATCCGGAAATATGGGAGTGCTACGAAGCAACGGCCCTAAAACTTCGTGAATTTGATAGATATTTGGTGAGATAAAGTCGTTGCGACTCTTCCGTATCAGGAAGAATAGGTTCGCTGGACACAGAAAAAAATCCGGCAAGAGGGTTCAGTGTGTCCTTTCCGAATCCTGGAGTTACTTTATAATGAATATAAACCAAAATTTGGTAAAGTCGATAAAGCTTACACTCCCTAACCCAGTCAATGACCTCTCTGAAACAATACTCTCGCTAGATAGAGGTAAATCATGTCAAAAATATTTAGGAGACATCTAAATAACACCTCTGGCTACTTGGTTCTGTAATTGTATATAAATTCGGCTTTCTTCACCAACTTTGGATCATCCCGTTGTCACTCTTGATTGCTTTCCCGGTGACGATCGCTTTCCGGTGAAACACGTTATATGTATCTGTATCTCAACAACAGATCTTGTCACCAATCTTTCACCAATCAAGCATCACTTTGTGAGCCAGTGCAACGTGCACTACATTACTCGTATTTCTCTGACGTTTGTGGACGCGACTGATATTGCATGCCATACAAAAATACGCCAAGCTCATGATTTTGGGTGTATGCAATAATGGCCCAGTTCAAAAACGTCAGAGAAATACTAGTATTATGGGTTTCCACAAGTAAGCGTACATTCACGTTGCAACCAAAATTTGTATGGGAATGCAACTTCAAAAGCGTATTTCTCCACAACCACAAGGAGATGGAGCAAAGGAATCTTAGATATGGATTCTCCGGTAGTGATAGTATCTACAGCTAAAATGTCAGTTCGAGAGGGCGAATTTGAAATTTTGATGTTGTTAGGTGGTTTGTATGGTTACCACCTCAATGTTCGCTTACTTGTGGAAACCCGCAATACATATATATACTCGTGCATGTATCACATACTCAATTTAAGTACTGAGCAGCCTGAGAAATTAATTGACCCCAATATAGGGCTTTAGGTGTATTTGAAACATTACGTCTTTAGATGTACGTAATGTCGAATTTATGTATCTGTGAATCGAGTTGCAATCATTTAATCGTGATATCGTTGTTTGATATCACTCCTTATCTACTGCCCTTCTTTCAGGCATATATATATCTTGGCGAGAGAAAAGGTTCGAAAGATAGAACATTCACCTAAGTCTTCGGCTAGGCATCGTTGCTACATGTACCAGTGTTGGATCACAATGTCAACAATGCCATGTGCATCCAGTCTCAACCTGCGTGTGCATGCTCCCTCCGAGCTAGATGTTTCAGATTCTTCATCGTTGCCTCATTTTGATGTTTATCACTATCGATTGAGATGGACCCATCGTTGAGACTCCGCAAACGGTCATGAGTTGACACTCTTGGTCCTAGCCTCTTCCTCCCCTCCCCCGCGCAAGAGATGCCAATGCCAATGGCAGGGGTTTTTAACCTACGTAGTTAAAGGAATCTTCAAGACAACATAATCAATGACCTCTATCTAATCACATCTCTGGATGGGATGAGCTGTCTCGGTCGTATATCAGGCACCCTAGAGATATTCAAAAAACTGTTATCCAACTATACCCGATTTGATTCTACAAAAAAGATTAGCCTAGAATACAGAAGAAGCCCATTACAGGTGTGTACATATGGTTCTAGAAAGCGGGGGAGCTGGGTCGGGAATGCAACCAATGGGGAGCATGAGAAATGTGGAACTGAATCATAAGGGATCACTCACAGTCCGGCAAGATCCATATATACACTTCCTCGAGCTAGATTTTGACAAATCATAAAACCCAGAGCCGGAAGGACTAAGTGAGCCCCTAATCACGCACTCGATCCCTTTCGTGTTGTGTACTTGTATGTAGCAGATAGAACCAGAAAATGCAATTACATCAATTTGTATGGCGGAGCAGCGCCACTCCATACAAACAACCCCCGCTTCGTCACTTGCATTTTCTAGTTCTTATTGCTGAGCACGAGGATAAGTATATGCTCAATTCCATACGAATGCACTGATCAACATCAGTGCTTTTGTTCTCGGGTGTGCAGGGTGATCTTGCCGCTCTTTGCTGTCACACATAATACACTGTCATTGGAGTTAGCATCACTCTTAGACAAAGTTAGCTATTCGTGATGGTTTGATTAGCTTACATGGGCGGCCCTGATATATCGATGGCGCATGTTGACGTTGTTTCAAGGCCTAAAGATCACCATTAATAGTGCCGAGATCTAGATAAGATCACTTGAAATTCGGTTGTTGCGACATTGTTGAAAAGAGGTTTGCAATAGTCCCGCTAGGTCGATGTCAACGGGATGATGTCAAGTGCCGACCCCCGGGTTTGGTTTGCAATTTGGACCCTTGACATAAGACCTTATTATGTAACCTCCTCGAGCCCATGCGGAATTCGGGACCCTGACGACTCGGAGTGCGCACCGATGAACCAGATCAGAAAACCATATCCACGAGCTTTACGAATCAATAACATTTTGGGAATGGCGTTCAGTGTTTACTAGCTACGGATGACCCATGCTCAGCTCATGCATGGCGCTCGCCTGTGAGATATGTACCAATGGCCGCCAACTTAGGTAACCGAGATACCCAGCGACCGGTTATCTATAATTATGAGATACATGTATGCGTAGGTACATTCGCAAGGGTGGAGATAGAGTTCAAGCTGCAGATTAAAACTCCAGCCTTGCCTCCCTCTTTGCGAGTGAGCTCTGGTCGTTCACCATACAGCCTTTTCCCTCCCGAAAACAGAGTCGGGACCTCTGGCAACTATTCAACACCAATCGTTTCCTGCTGATACGTGCGTGACACCTAGGGTTACAACACGAAAGCTAGCTGAGCTATACAAGTTCCAGAGGCGCACAAATCCCTTCCGAAATGGCAGAAGTAGCAAGAGGCGATGAGTCTGCGGACGCCCAGCTCGAGAAAATGGGCTACAAATCTGAATTACCAAGAAACCTTAGCATGATGTCAATTCTTGGACTGTATGGTTTCCCTCCATTGTGTGTGCCTCCATTCAAACTTACAAATTATATCTCTACAGGTCTTTCGCAATTATGGGTTCGTTTAAGCCAATTCCTAGGGAGATGAGTTTTAAAAATGCTATAAGGATCGGATTGTACTGATGCCGACGTTGCCCAAGGGCCCTTTCTTGGATATAGCTGTACCATTTGTATGTTTGTTTTTGACGTGGGTTATCATCACGTTTGGCTAACCATTCTACACGTATAATAGGGTATAAGTACTACAATGTATATAACGCTCATAGATGGCCAATCAGTAACTATAATATGGGGCTGGTGTTTCGTATCTCTAATTTCGCTCGCAATCGCCGCTTCTCTTGCCGAAATTTGTTCAGTATTTCCTACAGCTGGAGGAGTCTATTACTGGTCTGCGATGCTTGCAACTAAAGAATGGGCACCAATTGCATCCTGGATCACAGGATGGCTTACGCTAGTTGGGAACTGGATGGTTACGACCAGCATCAACTTCTCGGGAGCACAGTTGATATTAAGCGCCATCTCGTTGTGGAGAGAGGACTGGGCGCCGAATGCATGGCAGACAATTTTAATGTTTTGGTGTATGATTTTGCTATGAGGGTTATCATTACCAGATCGAATGAAGATGTGACTGACTTATTTAGGTGTTACGCTAATATGTGCATCCGTCAATATATTCGCCTCAAAACATCTGGATTTCATCAATAGGATATGTATCTATTGGACAGGAGCCGGCGTTATAATCATTCTAGTCACTCTGCTCTCAATGGCTGAAACGAAGAGGAGTGGGGCGTACGTCTTTGGTCATTTTGACGCTTCGCAGAGCGGCTGGCCTGATGGCTGGGCGTTCTTTGTAGGTCTACTACAAGCTGCATATACATTGACTGGATATGGAATGGTGGCATCTATGTGTGAAGAGGTTCAGCAACCTCATCGCGAAGTTCCTAAAGCAATGGTTTTATCAGTCGCTGCTGCAGGTATTACTGGTGTTATTTATCTCATCCCAATACTATTTGTTTTGCCCGATGTAGCAGTCCTTTTGGGCGTCAAGAACGGACAACCAATCGGGTTATTATTCAAACTTATTACTAGGAGCCCAGGTGGAGGGTTTGGCCTATTACTTCTGAGTAAGTCGCGCAATTATCTACGGTGTCAAGGCTTGGCCATGTGCTAAAGGAGTTCGGATTCAAGTTCTTGGGATTTTGTTTTTCGCCGGGATTGGAGCCTTTACCGTTGCAAGTAGATGCACTTATGCGTTTGCTAGAGGTGAGAAATTGAATTCTAGGTGACTTTTGATAATCGATTGACTTATCTTTTTCTTATACAGATGGTGCTATCCCTGGATCAAGATTGTGAGTACAGATACGTATTAGTCAGAAGGACTATCAAAACCAATCATACTAATACATATGATGGTAGATGGCGCCGAGTGAGCCGAAGATACGGAATACCTTTAATGGGGCTGATTCTTTCGACCACTGTGTGCTCCTTGCTAGGGTTGATATATTTTGGAAGGTATGTGTGTCCAAAACCATTCTTTCTTTGGATGTATTCTAACGAAAAAAAAAAAAAAAAAAAAAAAGCTCGGCCGCATTCAATTCCTTTACCGGAGTGGCCACGATATGTCTAAGTACCTCCTATGGTCTACCCATCTTGGTTTCTGTACTTCGTGGAAGAAAACTCGTCAAAAACGCACCTTTCTCCCTTGGAAAGTTTGGAATGACTATCAACCTGCTCTCGATTATATGGATTTTACTTGCGTATGTTCCCGGGTAATGATTTTTTGGTAAGGATCTAGATTGACATGTGTTCCAGTATTGTGTTATTTTGTATGCCTATTGCAATACCGGTGACAGCACCTGGAATGAGTAAGTTTCTCTTTGTCCATTCTTTTATATTCCTGGTTATCATAACATAAAATTAATGTCCGGACCTCATTAGATTATGCATCGGTTGTATTTGCGGGTTTTACGGTAGTCTCTGCAGCATGGTATTTCATCCGCGGTAGAAAAGAATTCAAGGGGCCTCCGATAGAAGGGGACGTCATTGAGATGAAATGAACATGAGGACTTTTGATTTATATTATATTACGATAGCTAGTAGATATCAACTACATACATACATATAACCCTTTAATACTGAGCACGTACATACAGTGTATATCTAGAGTACATGTATTTTACCTCCATACAGTACCTGTATACGTATATACGATGTAAGTATATGTATCTTTGACTAGAAGTATATATAGCTACTTAAAAGGGCGATTTTTACCCCGATTATAACACGAATATTCGCGCGTTCATTAAATGGTCGAGGTTTTTAATGGGGATTTAGTCGCAATGACATCCAACCATTTAATGAACGTACGCACGATTAGACAAACTCAATTATTATATTCATAAGATGATATGTGGTACATGTAAGTCAGTCACAGGTAGCCTATCAGTGGTATCGATAAGCTCAGCTACAGTATATATTTTCTGGATCAATATTGGTGAATAGTCAAATCAGCTAAGGCGCTGATGTAAATGGTAAGATCTATAAGTCTCGTGCCCATACTCTACTATACTATGCGAGAGGTTATCACACAAACAAGCAACAGGGTTGGTGAACGAGTGATGGCTGAGGGATAGCTGTGGACGGGTGATGGTTGATGAAGGAGGGACAGATGTGGACGGGTGGGTTGATGGGCAGGGACGAACAGGTGCTCCCAAACTAAACGCAAACCCGTTTAGACCTCTGTTATCTACTACATTTCTCAGTTTACTACTTGCTAACGCCACTTTCTTTTTTACTACCGTGTCCGCTAAATCACCCTTGTCTAGATAGGACGACTCATCTGTTTCTCTGTGGGAATGATCCCCGATATTTGCAGTGATTTCGATTGGCCAATAAGCGCGCATTCGCCATTGACCCAGAAAGGACTATCCTCTAGCGCTATCTAGATAGCATGATAGATCCCGGAATGGGGAGCTTAAGTGAGGCATCAAAACTACCTACATACTCTAATATGCCTTGACATAACGTGATGCACAGATCATCTTCCGCCGCTATGGGAACATAGACCGCGGTTCAAGATGAGGATGCTCGCGGTGCATTTATATCCCCGTGCATAATAAAGATCGAACAAGATAACGTCTCCTGCCTTCCTCCGCGGGTCTAGAACCACTTATATCAAAGCTGATAAAGGCTTAAGGTATATTTTACATGACGCATGTTAAAGAGGAAACCTCTTATCAGCTACGGCGAGTATTCCTGATAGTTTCTATATAGCTCTACAACTGATCTGTTTCGACTGCTGTCAGGTTCAAAGGCGATCTTGTAGTGCCATCCCTCATTGTATCATGATATCCGGCAGTTGAAAGTGCATTTGGTGCTTGCTTTTGAAGTATTTCGCCCCCATCTAGGATTGAGTACATAGCCGTTGCAATGCAATTGTTGCTGAAGGCTCATTGACCTCAGTACGCATGGCTAATATCGTGGCATACTGACAGAATTCAATGGCATTTATTTTGCCAACGCTCAAGTTTCATGTTTAATAGTCCCAATCGAGCTTACTAGCCACAATCTTGCTGCTAATAATCATTTTCCTGAAGCACATATATGTAGGTTGGTGATCCGGCGAAGCAAGCGACGTTGAGGGGTTACGGTGCACAGCCCTGCAGTAGAGCCAGTATCTCTTGCTGCTAGATCAACAAGCCACTTAAAGAACGCCTCACTTGTATAACGCTTTGTTTTTCGCGCCCACTACGCCAATGTATTTACTGCGCAGTGAAAGACAACGGTCCTGCGCACTTGTTTGAGGTGTTAGAAGAAAAAGATATTTTCCTCTCCAGGAGTTAATGAAGGTACGGAGGAGGACAATTTGACGACTTGGAAAAGCAAGCTGTGGATGTGTTGAAAATTGAACCTGAACCATGACGATGGACGCGAGGCTCAGGCGGGAGTTCGGGGGGAATCGCGACGCAACCCAGCCGTGAATCTACCTATTCGATGAAGGATAGGCAGGCGGTAGTATTCCTATGTACCGCTCTATCAAGGGTGGGTAAAGATATATATCTGTATCGTATGGAAAAGAAGAGAGAAAAAAAAGGTTTGATAGTTGTGTGTGTGTGTCGACTATATTTCTCTCTCAGAGGCCAGGGGGATTTGCAACTCTGCAGGATTCGCTCGTTCTTCTCCGGACATCTATTCCAATCACGGCGACTTCATCGAGTCTGGATAATTGTCGAATCAGGGCGAGCACACCCGCTCTTAACTACTACAAAGAAACGTAGTAAGTAAATACATAGCAGCACACCAACAATCTCACTCGTCTCTTTACAGCTGCGGTGCTAGTCCCGGTCCTTACCCAGGGAGAAAAAAGAGTAACTGCTGTCGACGTCCGTTCAACCACCCTACGGTAATTTACCGACAACATCCTGACAGACTCCACCGTACATACATACCACCATACATACTCCCTTGACTGTCATCGACGTCTATTACACGCCCTTCGACACACCCACACCCACAACTTCACAACCTATTCATCTACCTACACAACCCCCGCCCACACTGTACCAACCCATTTACACGTTTCCACGTTCATTCCATACACCAAACAAAGACGTCACGGCATCTCCAGGACCCTCTCCATCCATTCATTCATCTTCCTCCAGGTCCCTAGCTCCCCCCCCCCAAAAAAAAATAAGGAACCGAAAAGTGTTTATCCCGCAGTGCCGTTCATTCTGGAATTTCCACAGCCCGTAATACCCTGCCGATCGAAAATTTCTCCAGGGCAACGCTGAAGTTCTGCCTTCTACCTAACCTTCAAACACCTCGTTCAACTAGGATCCCCGGAAAGCTCTGTTAAACTCAGTAGTAAGCTCTACTTCACTTACCCCTTACTTTTCGCAGTTGGTTTGTGTTTTCAGGTGAGGGGCTAGCTGCTTCAACGGTGGCAGTGGTCAAGGATGGCAAAACAACGAGAAATTGGGGCGCTGCCGTTAATTATGAACAGATGGATTGGTGGATCATATACTAAAAGCTTGCGACAGATCTTTATACCGTTTCCATCATCAGAAAACAGCACTTAAAGACATCACTAAACGAGCTATCGGGTGGGCGATGAATGAGGAGGAATTGAACAGTAGCAGCCCTTCCGACTCCTCTTTAACGAACCCGTCCTCCCTGTCCTCGCCTACCTTCGACCGTTCCAAACTTCCCTCAGAACAACTTTGGACGACAGCCAACTTTTCACAAGGCCTAACACCGCCTCCAGACTTTACAGAACCACGTGATAATTCACAACCATTTCAACAATCGGGTGGCTTTGGGGGGGATTTCGAACGATCAACTATTTTTTCCCTTGGATATCAACAGCCCCTTACACCTTCATCTATCTCTGTGATATCGGATTCTTCAGATCTGGATTCAAGGTCTAAAAAAGGGTCGTCATTGGAGTCTTTCGCAACGGAGGCTATTCTAGGTCCAGGGGGTGATGTAGAGATGAGCGGGGACTTTTCAGGCGGTACCCAAGCACGAAGTAGTATTCAAAATTCCCGGAAATCTCCGATAAAGCTCGAATCAGCGTTGGATATGAATGGAGAGGGTCGAGGTTCCGACCAATTCGACGTTGACCAGTTTTTCAACTTTGACGAAGCAGCGCTTTCTGTACCTGATCCAGTAGCCCAACAGTCATCCTCATTTCCAGCACCCATATCACTTCATAATATTGACAGCCCACAGCAACAACATATGCCGTTAAGCCCTGTGCCGTTTGGCGGCAATCACTTTGGACAAAATTTCATGGAAGATGATTCCAACAACACAAATATGCATATGGCTGGGAATCGTCGGAAAAGAAGTCAGGATCAGATTTTTGATGATAGTTTCTTTGAAATGTCAGACGATGGGAATAATGCACAAACTATAAAATCGACACACACAACTGCTGTTAGTTCACCGACGTATTATGAGGCGCATTCGCCCGATGATTCAAGAAATGGGCAAAGGTTTACTACGCCACCAAATCCTTCAACGCCCTGGGATCAGTATTCGTTTAATGCGTCACAACAAGCCAGGCCAATTGCCGGTTCCTCCCGAATTAACCAGAAACGACCTTCGTCAATAGCTTCTCAATCCAGGTCATGTGCTGTGCCACCACAACCACAACCACCATCTCATCCAGCTACAGGAGTCCATTTTCCAATGCATCTCCCGTCGACTCTGAGTGTGGACCAGATACCAACCAAATCCAGGGTTGAGACACAGATTCCAGTCAAAATTCATCTCTTCCCTTTCCCAGCTGGGGTTACCAAACTTCACTTACCGAGACACACCATTTCAAAACCGAAGTTATATGCCAAGCCACCAGTCACAAAGTCTCCTGACATGTTGGAATTGCACGCGAATCTCGTCTGCTCTAGCGCCATGCGGAATCATGATTGGCTTGCAAGTGCTTTGGCACGTGCACGTGGAGAAGATGTTCTGCCCGGTTACAGAAAAGATCCCTCTCAAAGAATGGAAATGACCGAAGGATCCAGTGGAGATGATTCAGATGACGCACCTCGTAGTGAAAACTCGAACTCGGACAAGACAAGTCCGCTAAGTGGAGGAGAGGTCAAGATTTGCCTTGGCTGCATGTCAAGAGAAAGAAAACGGGCTGCAAGGAAAAAAGCGAAAAAGATCAAGGAAGAGGATGAATGGAAAGAGGATGAAGCAAAAAGAGCAGTTGTTTTCAATAACACGGAGGTCCGAGAATGGATGCCTATATCGAAATCTCAGTACCACTCAAGTTTGGCACCTGGAAATCTCGAAGGTGGAATGATGGTTGAACTTCACATGAGGCTTGCCTGCTATTGTAGACACCAAGGCGAGAAAGAAGGGTTTAGGTTTGTAGCCCTATGAAACCGGTAATATACAGAATTGAGGATGTTCTAATATTATGTCTAGAGTTATCTTCACGATCAAGAATCATTTGGACGAAGTCATCGCTCAACAGATTACAAGCTCTATCCTCATCACAGATGATCACAAATCCAACTCGACTCTTTCTACAATGCCTGCTGGATCTCAAGATATAAAGATTATTGGAGCGGCTTCACAACAGGGCGTATACTCTACACTCCATCCGAACTCCAACCAGTTCGCACCTCGGCATGACGGAGAACAAGGAATGTTTTCTCAGACGACTTCGCCAGTTGCTCAAGCCCCTCAATATTCTAACCCAGTCCGCTTCGGTTCTCCGTTTAATCGGAACGGGGGGCCGTTGTCTCCCCAATCTGCAGTATCTCAACAGTCTCCTCAGTTTGGCCCATCGCCTGGAGCTCCTCATACCAAGAAGAGAAGGATAAACTCTGTGAATAAAGTACCAGCAAACCTAGCTATGACTAAACTCGACAACCCTAACCCTTCGTTTCAGGGATCACATACTGTGCCCTCCCAGCATCAGTTTATGGCGGGTGCTTATGATATGAATAATTTTGGACAAGGAGGTCCTCTAGCAATCCAGTTCCAAGAGCCTTCAACTCCTTCAGAAACGAATGAATCTCGAAGGTTTTCATTTGATGGCACATCAGGCGATTTCAGGCCCCAGATTGAGCAGTCACAGTTCACCTCTCCTCGATCTGCTTATGCCAGTGCTGTGACCAGCCCATCTCCCCGCAGCTCCTTTGTATCCCAGCAAGCTCAACAGCATGCTGTTCTAAGACAGATGCCCTCTGATTCCATGCAAAGGCATGATCGAGATGGTTCTCTAATACCAGAGATTGGCCGACTAATTCCAGGAGAAGGAACTACTCGGGGCGGAATCGAAGTCACAGTTCTAGGCAAGGGATTCGTCAACGGACTTACAGTCTTGTTTGGAGACATCCCCGCAGCTCAGAATATCTGCTACAGCAGTTCAACCCTTATCTGCTTATTACCTCCCAGATCGAGTGCTGGGCCAGTAGTAGTTACGTTACAGGGTCTTCCGCTCTCAAAGGCACCCAGTCACTACCCTCTTTTCACATATGTTGATGACACCGAAAAGTCACTGATGGAACTAGCATTACAAATTGTGGGTATTAAAATGCATGGAAGTTTAGCAAATGCCCAAGATATCGCGAGGAGCATTATCGAGAACCGAACAGGTACTTTTGGGCAGGGCACCTCCCAGGCCTCCGACAACGGTGGTGGAAATGGTTCTCGCCAACACTCCGTCCGACGTCTTGCAGCAGAATTCGGGCAGTTTGAATTTGAACCAACCCTGTTGAGATGCTTGGATACGATAGACCTTGACGATAGTCCGCACCCTGCCCGTCTTAATCTCCGAAATAAGGCTGGTCAGACGATGCTTCATCTTGCCTGTATCTTAGGGATGCAAAGATTTGTTGCAGCACTTCTGGCAAGGGGCGCGTTCTCTGATGTACGCGACAAGAACGGGTACACGCCGATGCATTTCGCGGCGTTACACAACAAACCCGAAATAGTTAAACGACTTCTTCTTAATAAAGCAGATGCCAGCATTCAGACGAAGACTGGGAAGACAGCTCAAGATTTAGCACTTATGGTGGCGCAGCAGACATTTGACCAGGCGCCTTCAAAACGCCATAGTCGCACTAGCTCCGAAACGTCTGATCAGCACTTTGGTCGTAGGAGTCGAGCAAATAGTGCAGCTTCTATGCGTTCGTTATGGGGCTCGGTGGATCCAATGAGTCATGGGCGCCCGAAGCCTATGGGAATTGATGATTTCTACGCTACAAGTGACGAAGCAGTTAGCGTTGACACTGATGACGAAGGGGCGGGTGATATCTGGGAGAATTCGCGAAGAAATAGTCTTCGAGATATCGCAGCTGCAACAGCTGCAATGGCGAATGTTTCTGTAAAGGACAAGCTTACACTTGAAGCAGCTCAAGCTTCTCCAGGATCTACCCCCGCATCACCAACAGAGATCGCCCCGTCACCTTCGGCAATGATGGCAGCTTGGAAGGAGAACTTTGCAGTGAGCCTTCAAAATTTCCAGAATCATTGGAATCTTCCAGCTATGCCTACCGCCGCCGGGTTCCAACAGAACCTCCTTCAGAATCTCAACCCGTGGTCCGCCGCAAACCCGAATCCAACCCAGCAAGACATGAAAGATGGAGATTACAAGTGGTGGGAACTCTTCAGCAATCCTCAAGCACCACCTGCTTATGACGAACTTTTCCCTTGGCCTGGACAACCTTCAAACTCGGCCGGTGATATCGTCTTGATGAGAGGAGCAGATGCGGACGATGCAAAAGTAGTGGAACCAACAATTATCGAACGCGCTGAAAGTCCCTTATCCGCATCTTCAAGTGCAACTTCGCTTGATATGGGCGAGTTGCAACGAAGAATCGCAAAGGGTGGTAGAGATATCACCAAAGCACAGCAGGATGAGTACCGCGCACATGCTCGCAAGATGAAGAAGATTAGCAATGATAGACGGTTATATTTTTTCTGGGTAAGCAGAATCCTCTTGTTCTCTCCGATGATATAAACTATTCCGCCTTTGGACTTCGACTAACAAAGTCTCTAGCTGCCTGTCTTAATCCTCATCATGATGGCCATGGCGACAAGTTGGGGACCCCGGATATGGTCCACCTCAAAGATCGTATTTTCTTTCGCCCGGGACGCAATCCAAGACCCATCAAGCGTCAGTGATCGGTTAGGTGCAATCATAGTGAATGCAGTCGGCGGTGAGCTAGAAGCAGTGTAGTTTGTTTATATTGTTGACTTGTTCTTTGCAATTTGGTTCCTTATGTTGGATGTTATTGATCCCTTCAGATTTCTTTATTGAGCTAATTCCTTTGAATCTCCCCATCTAAAAAGCTGTTTTATTTCTTTGCTCGTTTATTATAGCTTGCTTCGTTATTGCCTTGTGTTTATTGTCTTCAGCGCACTTGTTTTCAGCGCAATTCTTTCTGTCAGCGTGATAGATCGCGTCGACGTCTCCTTTAAATGTTTCTCTATTATAACATTGGTGGATTCCTTTTTTGTTGTATTTTCGTTGGTAAAGAGTTCGAGTTAGGAGGCGTTTTAGTGTTTTTTTTTGGGTATTCGTTTGTTTCTTGCATGTAGTTGAGGATGGCTTACATGCTAAGATACACTGGGCCTTTGTAATAGCCATAATGATGACGAATGTTTGGTTTCCCTCGGTTTTTCCTCGCTCTTATATGTAATCTAAGGTATCATTACTTTTTAAGATTTGAACTGCAGTCTCAGCTCTCAATACAACCAGCAGACCTTATTAAATGAGTATATGTGGCTGAGGATAAACCCAAGCTGGAGTCGTCCCTTCAGTTCAATAGTGAATGGGTCAAGAAAACCAACAAAAGAGCACCGGCTCCTTATCCATTTGAGACCCCTGTGATTGGTCGAGAACTCTCCACCCGGCATTGTCCAAGAAATTTCTGTATCCCTCCAAAAGTTAAAAGATGTCTCAGGAGTCGGTTCTTATTCGGGTATAATAATTGTGCCTTGATTGGTTGCTAATGAAATCCCCTAACCCACGAGTCTACCCCCGCAGGAAAGTCACCATTTTCGATCCAGTGCATTAAAACCCAGCAACGATTTTGCCGAAGAAAACCCATTGCTTAAGTGCATATCAAGTTGATGATAAAGATGCGGATAAAGGGGAGGCCCGAATCCGAATATCCACGGTTCCGCCCGGGGTTGGGAACGTTAGGAAAAACTTGAATTTAATGGCTATATAGCCGCTTGCCGTTTCGAGTGATCATGCGTGACCCCAACAATGATTCCAAACCCTAGCATGGGCCTTGATCGACTAAATAAATCATAGAGGAGAGTAACTCTATGAGTACAGTTAAACGTATAGTTTGTTTAGTCTTCTTTTCTCCAAGTTATTTAAGATATTTGTTACTACTGTAGGGCATCCCATACGTGGAGCTGCCGTATATTGTTAGAAGTACAGAATTGCCGAATCGAACGCACAGCACCTACATATAATTCGTGGATAATTGATAGTTCTAGTTCTTTAAATTGAGGGTTGATAGGTAAAATACCTTGATAATCTGAAGGCCAGCCTTTAAGCGATTCACCGAAACTTTGCCCCAAACTTCTCCTATGTAGCCCAGTTGACCCATGGCCTAATTCACTCGGGAATAGGGTTTATAGAGTAACAAGTCGGTTTATAAATACTAATCTCGGCCTCTAAACCCAGGGTCGATAATATGACGTATTCCCTATGTTGTGATTGGAAAAATACGAGCCCTAAAGGCCATTTTACATAGCGCTGTAGTCTCTTTATCACACCATAGCTATCCGGTGGCTGCCCTAAATAATAAACATATCAGTATCGCCTCTGTGTTGGGATTGCTCTTCAGCAAAGGGCTGGGGGGGCGGACTAATTTATGTTCCCTGACCTCTAGTTCTGATAAAAAAATTCAACAAACAATAGCCGTAGTTACTATCTCTTTCCCAATACATCGACAGAAACAGAAACCTTAGGTGCGCACGTGCCGTCTGATCTCAGCTGTCAACGGTCAGCCCTAACTGAAATGTTTGACTATTCTTCCCAGGTTCTTTGAGTGACAGCGGCCCGAGCCCAGGTGCAAGCTGTCAAAAAAAAAAACAAGTTGGTTGTGATTGAAATACAGCGACGGTAAGGTCAAAATAGGAAGTTTGGTTATATCGTAGATGAAGCAATGTCTCCTATTCCCTCCTGTATTCAGTTTACACCACCCTCGAGTGATCCTTCGAATAATCAAGACCAAATCCACAGCGGTCGGGATATTTGGATATAACTTTAGAAGTTTTACCCCTTTGGTGGCTGATACCAAAGCTTCTATGGTAGTATATGCAATACTCCAATCAAGATAAATGCCGCAGAAACGATACCATAGAATTTTTCAAATACTTTGCCTGAAGGAAAGTTAACATCTCGGGACAAAAGACTGGGAGATACTAGGACAGGTCTGGTTTTTATACTACGTATGCAGCAGAAACGAAGAAAAATACTTCGGGACCATTCAATTATTTTTTTGAAAGCAAGAACCAAGTCAGTTTCCCATTGGAACAGGTTGTTTAATTTATTGTGCAGGTTGAAGCTTGGGATAGGTATGTATTATGAGTCTAAATATCTATGCTAGAAGGGTTTAAGAATGCTAAGATACTAACGGTTACTCCCGAGGACTTGGCTTTGAGGCTCAAGTGTACGCGAATGTGTCTTACCTGCGCTATCATGGTGTCATGGGCATGCACTATGATCGTAGCAGGGGTCGGACCGGTGTCAATATCGTCTTAAACATCGAATACACGTGGTGACGGGGCTCAGTGGTAAGACTTCTTTGGTAAAATTCCACCGGCATCTATTTAGAGCTCTAGATGGCATGAAATATTTGACAAATGCAAGTCTTCCCATGACCGGGTTTATCTCGAGATGAACGTGTGTTTCTGCAGGGAAACATTAGGACTATTCTACAGTTGTATCCGAATGGTCTGTTACGAAGAAAGCTTTCGACTTCAACACGTTATCTGGGGCCGGCAGAGAGACGCCGGAAAAACATCGTACCAACACGAGATGGCATACCACTCTCCGAATCACTAGTACCGGTATTAGGGCCCTTATTACCAGTAAGCGAAAGAAACGGAATAATCGCACTGGGCGATTTCACATGATAAAATACTCAAACAGGGTGTTTGAGGGCTCAGGAGAAATAATATCCCTGGTCGCGCTTGTATGAAAATCCGATCCGATCCGAGAAAATCCACACACCTGGTTGCGCGCTGCGACAAACCTGACTCGAACTTCTTTGGGATAGACCCCACAACGTTTAATTTTGAGCCCCATTGCGCCGGTTGATCTGATATCGTGTTTAGTTGGAATGAGAATCATGTACTGCTTACACGTATGTAGTTAGTCGGTTCGGGATATAATATATATTGTATTAATGCACAGGCAGTTGACTTTACCAGCTTGTACATAGATACATGTAGTATTGTTACGTGTCTTTTTATGTTTCTTCCCATCTTTAGTTTTGCCACAAGATCGAGAAGTGATGATGATGAGGGAAGGTATTTGAAGGGAAAAGATTCTTTTTTTGATAAGTTGCATGATGTTTGCCTGAATGGATCTCGGAGATCTGAATACTAGAGGTTCGACTGAGGGGTACCCAAGGAGCTAGAACCAAACATGTTCTAGAGGCGAGGGAGGTGATTGGGCGCAGGGTTGTTTAGACATAATCGGACAAGGAGAGTTTTTTTTACTTGCAGCTTATCCCAGGAGTTACATAGGTCGCACTGCAGGATGTCGCATGGTAGAGTAGCAACGGTGACATGCTGTACTCGACGGATATGGGTACATTGAGCTTTACGGTTTTATGGTAGGTTGTGGTGAAAGTGACAGTCATAATGGTGGTGGTGCGTGCGTCTGGTGTCTGGTGTCTGGTGTCTGGTGTCTGTCTTGTCTGGCGTCAGAAGGACCAGCGACCGTCAGAAAGACTTCCCGCTTGAGTTACAGCAACCACTTCCAAGTTCCCATATTTATAATTTCTTCCCTCCCCCTTCCCTCCCTTTATATTTTTTTTTCTAACCATCAGCTACTAATTATTCTATATTACACCTATTATTCTTTACTACTAGTGCCATCTCACCTAGCTCCTTCTAACCCCTCTTATCTACGGAATTCATCTCATCTTCCCCACTTCGTTTTAATAGTAGCAAAGATGGTCCCACCTGCGCACTCTGCTGCCCAGGCGACTTCACATTCTCCCAAAATGTCAACAGCTCCCTCAACGTTCCATCGCACCACTTGTCACTCTCCTAGTCATCTAAGCACCCTCTCAATACCAGATATTTCTGAGGATTTGATGTCTCTAGATGTTGGCGGAGGCCCAGCCATTCCAATCGTCTCTCCTGCATCTCCTCCTGTAATGTCTGCTGCTCTCAATCCCGCCCACAGTCCGTTGCCGATTAAGCAAACACAGCACTCGTCGATTGCCAAATCTGTCATGAACACACCTGCGATGACTCGAACCAATTCCGGTGGGCGCGATATCGACCACCTTGCCCCTCCCCCTACTTCTGCAGCTATTGGACTAGGGTTAAACTTTTCGGATACGCCAGCCGCTACTGCTCCAAATTCTCCAAGAATGTGAGTTTCTTATGATCTTATGACTCAGTTTAAGGAATTCTTCGTATTGACAGTAATCCAGCCGGGCCACCACCTTAGATATTCCGGGTCTCACAAAATCTAAAGTGTCGCCAGATGGCCGCATTGCAAACCGTGATATCGGTGCGAAGCTTGTTATCGTAATGGTTGGACTTCCGGCTCGAGGGAAGAGTTACATCACAAAGAAGGTGGCAAGATACCTTAATTGGCTTCAGCATGACACCGAGATCTTCAATGTTGGCAAGAGAAGGCGTATTGCTGCTGGCGCTCCGGATGGTTTGGTCTCCACCTCAGGACCTGTCACGGCGGCGAATCTGCTCAAGTTGTCAAATACCTCATTTGCCCCACTCCCCCCTCCAGCTAATGGTCACAAGCGCACCGATTCCACTGTTAGTGATATTGCAGGGGGATTAGACCAATCTGCTGCGTTTTTTGATCCAGCGAATAAGGCTGCTGCAGAGCTTAGGGAGAAGGTTGCTTTGGAGACACTGGATGAACTTCTAGACTACGTGCTGCATCGCGGGTCTATTGGGATCTTGGATGCCACGAACTCAACCTTAGAAAGGAGAAAGGCTATCGTAGATAGAGTGAGAGAAGTTGCGGGAAAAGAGTTGGGTGTGCTATTCTTGGAGAGCGAGTGCCATGACCAGCAATTGCTTGAGGCAAACATGCGCCTGAAACTAAGTGGTCCAGATTATAAAGGCCAGGATCCAGTGAAGGCATTGGAGGACTTCAAGAAACGAGGCATATTTCCCATCGCTGAGCGAATACTAGGAGCTATCCATACTAACACTTCTTTCAGTTGCTATTTATGAAAAGAACTATGTTACCCTTGGTGAATTCGAGGAAAAACAGGGAATGCAGTATATCAAGGTATCATTAATTGACCTACTCTTTAGAGTTCTGGTAAACTAATTTGTCTTCTAGATGATTGATGTTGGGCGCAAGGTGGTAACCCACCAAGTTAAGGGCTTTCTTGGCGCCCAGACTGTTTATTTCCTTTTGAATTTCAACCTCGCTCACCGTCAGATCTGGATTACTCGCCATGTAAGGAATTCATTTTCGTTGTTTAAAATTGGTATTAAAGAATCTGCTCTAACAGAATTTTTTAGGGGGAATCCACCGACAATGTGCTTGGCAAAATTGGAGGAGATGCTCCCTTGAGTGAGGAGGGAAAGAAATATGCAAAAGCTCTAACATCTTTCATGGAACGTAAGTTTTCGAGAAGCTTTAGATCAATTCTTCTTAAGCTAAATCCTATTTTTGTAGATCAACGTAGACTTTTCAGGCAACGTCAATTACAGAAACACGAGTCCGCACACATGCCCCCTCGTGCCGGTGATATCACACCTCCCAACCCTGAATATTCCAAGGGAGATTCAATGGATGAGGATGGCAGGCCTGCAGAGAAGAACTTTTGTGTGTGGACATCAATGCTTCAAAGGAGTATCCAGACTGCCCAATACTTTGATGAGGAGGAGTTTGACATCAAAGAAATGCGGATGCTCAATGAGCTCAGCGCGGGAGTGGCTGAAGGAAAGACGTATGATCCCCGTTACCTTAATATCTTACATATTGGCTCATTGAATTAACAACATCTCGTGTCTTTAGATACAATGATATTAAATCCATATGGCCAGATCAGTATGCTTTGCGGAAAGCAGATAAGCTTCATTATCGCTATCCCGGAGTTGGCGGCGAATCATATTTGGATGTTATCAACCGTCTTCGTGCAGTCATCGTTGAGGTGGAACGTATGACCGACCATGTGTTGTTGATTGGACACCGAGTCGTTGCAAGAGTCCTTCTAGCATATTTTCTTGGATTGGACAGAAAAGACGTTGCCAAATTAGACGTTCCGTTGGGCAGGATTTATGGTCTTGAACCGGTGAGATGCACATTTTATTCTATTGTCAGTTTTTGCAGCTATACTAACTTGTAATAGAAACCTTATGGGACTCAATTCAATACGTATCAATACAACCCCGAAACTCAATGGTTCGATCAAATTCCAAATAGCCAGCTCATGAGCGAGGAAGGAACGCTTGTCAAGGTCAACAATTAAGCCACTAAGTTCTAATCGTCTCCATGAGCGGTGCTATCTGGAATTACTCGTTTTCTTTTAACATCTTACCTGGGTCATTTTTGTGGGTTTCTTTTTTCCTTTTTTCCTTTTTTGCGAAAAGAATGTGCGTGATGGATGGGAAAGCAGACTAAAGCCGTTGTTCTGTTTTGTTCGGTTTTGGTGGGCGTTTGTGATATTGATTCTTTTCTTTTTTCAAAAATTCCTCCTCCTTTACAATCTCCTTCATCTCTCTACGAGATTTACATGTACAACTACATATCTCTCAAAAACTCTCTACTTCAAGTTTCTTTCTTCCTTGGTCGGTCTGTTAAAATGATGTTTTTGCTCTGCGTTTAGGAATAAGCTTTTTGTTCGCATTTCTTTTTCCCAGGGAATTTCTGATCACCCTTATACCCGATTGGTATAGGCTTTTTTCTTTTATGGCACGCCACTTTTCTAGCGTTTTATATTTTTCTTTTTCCATGTCTTTCCTCAGATTTCTTTTAGATGAGGTTGGGAACTTGCGGTCAGCCTAGACTGAACCACGATTCTTCGGCGGGGACTCGATCTTCACAGTGGTTGCTCCGTTAAGGTAGATAGATGGTGGGGTTAAATGTCGTGTTGTACCAATGAACGTCACGTGCCTTTGTGCGTCTGCATCTAGCCAACAATATATTCTGTCTTTTTTTTTGTTTCAAACCGGGTGGCCCTGAAAAACAAAAACACTAGCAAATGGGAGCAAGATGAGCCGAGCCGTCTATCTCATCACTCATCACTGTAGAAACACTTTCGTTTGCCCGGGGAAATTCCTCTGCCCTAGCTCGACAAGATGCAGTCTTCCAGAAGGGTTTGGCCACATGTAGTTTGGCCCTCTTTTTTTATTCCACCCCGCGCAATTCTCCGTTATTCAACTGATAGAATGCTCCAGAGATGGAGATTGCTGGCTTCGGTTGAGATCGGGACCATGGGTTGTCCGTCGCCCTTCTTTGCTTTTTTGTTTCCCCACAATCAAACTTCAGTCTTTCGTGGAGGCGGGGGAGAATAAGAAGCTAGGGTGCAACTCCACAATATACTTTTCGTAGGTAAAAAAAAGTGAGGAGAAAAGAAAACATGTCCTGTTTTTGAATTCATATTCTGCTACGTTTCTCCTGATATACATGTTTTCCCAAAGACCCCCCCCCCCAATCCACCTCCACCCCATCTCTCCACCTAGGACAATAACAGACCGCAAAGTTAGTTAACTAGTGGTTGATTGGTGGGTTAATATAAAAAATAAGGTTCATCTTCTCTTCAACGCCTGTGTGTCTGCCTGTGGTTGATGATGCACGACGATCATCCATCCAGCTATCCCCACGTACGTTAATGTTCCACTTTTCTACCGCATTTCCCGAAGAGAAGAATCCACAGAAAGTGTGTATGTGTGTGTGTGCAAGAGAGGAGATTGACAGCTCCCTAGATAGATTCCAGGAAGACAGGATAGGATAGAAGGAAGGACTGCTAATGAATAAATAAAGGCAAAGCTAGCCCGTCTGTAAAGGGGACGTAAATGAAATAATAAAAAAAAATAACAAAAAAAAAAACGGAAAAGACAGAGAAAAAACATAGAAACGCAAAATTCGAAACTGCCTGGCCCATGAACAAGAATAACAACAATAAACTCGAAACAGTATAAAATCGCGTAAAAAATCACAAAAAGCCACCCATTTTGTTTTGCCGTTCCCATACCATCCACGAAACCCCCAAACCCAATTCTCTCTCTCTTTTTTTCGTTCTTTCTTTTTCTGCTTTTTTAAAAAGGAAATCCCCCCCCCTCGCTTCTGATCGGTGTTTTACAAACCAGTCTTAAAAATAAATAAAAATTGATGAAAAGCCTGGAAATAATAAAAAGTTAATGACCGTCACGGATAAAAAATCTGAAGTGAACCTCTCCCCCCTTCTGTATTCACGCTAAGACCTATTGACAGTCCTTGACATCCTCGCACCTTCAACCGCTAGCTTGTCGGCCTGAGAATTCCCATCATTATGTCCAGTATGACCCTGTACCCATTCGAATCTCGTTTGGCTACCATACTCTACTCTCTCCTTGACCTTTTCCAGGATTTTTTCGATCAAATCTTGATTTTCCACAGGCCTTCCCACACTCGTAATCCAATTGTTTTTTATCCAGTTGATGTGCCAAACCGTGACACAATTGATGGCGTATTTGGAATCAGTATAAATCAACACCTCACGGTGCAGTGGTGCAACATTGATAGCACGGAGAATTGCGGTAAGCTCAGCTCTCTGATTTGTCTGACGAGGACCTATGAGGGGTTCAGAAATGTTTCTGGAACTTGAACGTTAGTAAGTATGCGCATTGGAGCGATCAATGAAATAGATATCCCACCTCGCATCCCTGTCGCCGAACCACACGCCAACACCAGCCATAGCTGTATCTCTACCATTTCCGAGAGCACTCCCGTCGGTATAAATCCTGAGGATGGAGTTCTTTTTCGCAGTAACCCTCGGCTTCGGTTTTTTGCGCTCCGCCTCCTCGGATGTAGAGCCGTCGTTTTCCTCCCTCGGATCTGCCAAAGACACACTGGGAAACTGTTGTTGGTGCTGCATATGCTCCACGGGGGAGACGCTTTCCTGCTGCGCCAAATTGTTTCCCACGCTTTTCCTCTTCTTTGGAGCAGGCGTGCTCTGTTCCGGGTCCGATGAAGACCCGTCCCTGCCAAAGCTCTTTACGCTCTCCCCCGCACCGTTCCTGGCAGCTTTTTCGCGCCCATTAACGCTCACCGGCGATCCCTCACTGCCACCAGACCCACTGCCGTTGACAAAGGCCTCAGCTTCCTCGCGGGTAGGGAAACATCGGACTTTTGGTTTCTGAACGCCGACGACTTGCTGCTCAGCTGAGGCCCAATCAGTGTATACGCCGGGAGTCTTGCCGCTGCGAACACCGTAGAATTTCGCTGTATATGAGGACGATGCAGGATCGAGCGAGGGATCAGTCCCTGAAAGGAACAGCTGCGCTTCTTCCTCGGAAGGGAATGACTTGACTATGCAATATTAGGTTGTGGATCATACGACGGAAAAGCTAGTGAACAACGCACAGGAATTGATTGAAGGGGGAGGGGGGGCTTTGAGAGGGAGGGGCGGTCCAAGGAAGCTACATACATTTTGCTCCCTTGAAACCAGTGATCTGCCCTAGACAATCCTTCCAACTGGTGTAAATACCAGGGTTAAACCCGGTCCGTACCGCGTAGTACTTCATCTCTCCGGCCCTCTTCCTCTTGGTACCCGCCGCCCCGTCGCAGACGGAGGCGCTCTGAACTGATGGTGAAGCCACTTCGAAAGTTCTAAGAGGGTTATTTTCTTTTCCGAGACGGAAAAGCTGCGATCCGCGGAGCAGAGAGCTGTAGTTCTCGTTCAGTATTGAACGGAGTGTATAAGACCGCAATGACACTTTGAAAGAGAGAATTGTGTATCTTAAAACTATGGACAATTACTCACCAGAGGCAAGATTTGTGGGAGGAGGATATGGAGGAGGAGGGGTAGTTGGTGCTATGTACGGAATGTGGAGGGGTGGTTGTGTATGATGCCGGCTAGTGGTTGAGGGAGGTGGAGGAGTTTTATTTTGGTGAGACGCGTTTTGGGGGACAACAGATTTTTTCGACTATTCTTGCAATGACGTAGAATGTACCTGGTCACGGTATCGATAGAAAAACAGCACTCGGAAGTGTGGGTTGAAATGTATTGCCCAGAAGCAGCAGCAGTAGGTTGCAGTAGCAACTCCGCCGAGATTGTGAGATGATAAATCAGTATACTTTTTTTTTTTTTTGAGATATAAAGATTAGAAGTGAGGTTTGGGAAAATATGAAGGAGAGAGAGAAAATAGTTGTGGGTAATATTGGAAGTAACGGTAGTAATAAAAAAAAATCAGTCTAGCAGTCTCCTGCTCGCTCTGGGTAGACGATTCCCCCCTCCTTTTTAGCTGTTTCCCAAGCTGCACTGTGCAACTCACACACCCACCCACCACCACAGGCAACACACACCACTCACATACCTAGAAGAGAGGTCCCGGGGGTGGGTGGAGCAGACCAGACCAGAGAGGGGGGGGGGGGGGTTGCGTTGCAGAAGGGGGGGGGTTGTTTGGACTGGGCACTAGCTAGGCTTTTCCGCTTCTTCTTCTTTGTTGACCACCCCCCCCCCCCCCCCTCACACCCCCCGGAGTCACTGCGGGGGGGGGGGGGAAGAAAGAGAGAGGGGGGGGTTACGATTTCTCGGCCAAAGGGGAAGAGGCTTGAATCGTCAAATGACCTCAAAAAAACTTGGCCAGATGGAAGAAGGAAGAAGGAGAGGAGGCTCTTTCCCTATCGATGCGCGGATATGAGAGGTAGCAGATAGTCTACATGTGCATACATATGCGTATACGCAAGAAGAGTAGACGCACGAGGTGATGCCTTCAATTCTTTTTTTTTTTAATCCTACGATGCCGATCGTTCTATCATCGTTCGTTGATGTCCGTTCGAGTCAATCAACCTGACCATCTTTTAAACTAAGAAAAGTAGAGAGTACTAGCGCGCAAGCCCAAAAGAGAATCGAAAGGTAGTAACGAAATAAGGAAACAGAGTAACTACATGTACATAAGTAAGTAGGGATGAATGGCGATATGACCACTCTACCAGTAATAACCAGTAATAACCAGTAACAGAGAGAGTGAGAGAGAAAAAGGAATAATGAGAGAAGAGGGGGGGGTGTTAAGTGTAAGAGTGAATATGGAGGAGGATGAGGAGGGGGTATGCTTTTTTACGATCCATATCACAAGTTCGCCGGAAGAGGATGGGGCCTGGCAACTGCGGAGAACACTGTAGAGAGTATGTTGGCGCGGGCGAGCAAGCAGCCAGAGAGCGATGGAAGTGGGATCAGCTTATGATATAGGACATACGCGTGCGCGGCCCAGTCAGGGATAGAAAAGTAAGAAAAAAATAAGTTGCTCTGGGACTTTCAATCCGTTTGGACCCGTGGAGATGGGGGAGTTATGGACTGAGAAAGAAGGAGAGTGAAAATGGGATTACAATTGACCCATCCATTTCCATTCCATAGAGGGGGGTGAGTGCACGAGTAGAGAAATCGACATGGGTTCCAACTATTTACTTTTTCTTACGGGTTCTGGCCCGAAAGGTGGACTATGTAGTAGCTCGTCCCTTGCTGGTTCTCAGTGCGTATCCCTTCCAAATCATAAATCATGGCGGGGAAGAGTAGGAAAGGGAGGAAAGAGAGAGAGGAAGGGGGGGGGGGGGGGGGGGTTGGTTGTGAGGGGAGGGGAGGGGGGTCGGACGCTGAGAGGAGGAGGGGATGGAAGACATCATGAAGAGAGAAGTGCGTGAGAAATGGTGCAACAAACCGGTCCTAATCACATTGAGGAGGCGAGTAGTGGAGTACCTACTCCACGAGTCTACTCCCATCTACATCCTGCAGTGTGCCCGATCCGCCATATCGTCTCTCCCGTTCATGTACAGTCAGGTATTTTGATACGGTACCAACAGTCGCGGCAGGCAGGCAGGCAGTCGTTATTCGCACAACCCCCGCCTTCGCGAATTCCTCCCTGGTCAACTTCCCAACTCACACGCCCCCCCCCCCCCCTCATCATCATCATCGTCTTCCTCCTCCCCTCCTTCACTTCCAACCCTCCCTCCCCCTCCCCCTTAGTTAAATAACAACCTACCAGCAGTAGCAGTAGCAGTAGCAGTAGCAGTAGCAGCAGCAGCAGCAGCGACCAATGCACCCCACCAAACAAATATTGTTGGAAAACGGCCCCCATCTATCATCACCATCATCGATGAGGACTGGCCATTGAAGAACATATCGACCCGGGGCTATTGTCTCTTTCGGCGTTAACCACCTCTTTCAAACAATTCCTACCACCCTGCGAGCTTCGAACCTTTCGATCAAGTATTCAGATCGCCTACATATACTAGCCTTCCACCCCCCCCCCCCCCCGAAAAAAAAAAAAACCTCTTCCCAAAATTCAAGTCACGATGCCCAACCTTCCCTCTGCCCCCCTACCTCCAGTAGTTGAGCGATGGGGGATGGGCTGCGAGCTCGCCGGTTCCCAATCTACACAAGCTCTCCCAACATTCCCTGCAACTATTGCTCTATTAACCTAGCCCATATCACCAGCTCCTATCCCGATGGCCCTGACCGTACGTTCGCCTGAAAAAAAGTAAACAGCATACTGGGCTCGACATCATTGCAAATCTAAAGCCACTAAAATAACCGAGTCTTAGCATATGCAATAGTACCGATTAGATATACCTATAGAACCCACCTCCACCCCTCCCAAAAAAAAATCCCGTAGAAACTGCGGAGGGTAAGGGTACTTGTTAGTAAAGGTAGTGGAGGAAGACAGGAGGGTAAGGGTTACTATTACTACCAGTACCCTAATAATCGTGCCTTCGTTCCGTAGATATTCCATGGCACGTTTCCGATACAAATTCCCCCTCAATCAAAGCTCTTTCTCTTTCTTGTTCGGAATCTCAGGGCAACCGAAATGAAGGTCCGGAAGGAACAGCGAGAAGGAACAGCAAGAAAGCCCCGATTCAACTAAAGAAAAGGCCAGATCGGAGTACGGAGAGCTACTAACTAACCCTAACAACATTATTTACCCCTCCGGATGCGGTAAAAACGGTTTTTTACTAGAAAACCTAAATCACGTGAAAACCAGAACCGAAGCTTATTCATAGCACAAGACATCACTCACACTGACTGGCCAAGGAGCTTTTCCGAAATAAGCGAATGATATTGTATCCAAGCCCTCCCTTCTTGAAATAATCGAAATAGCTATGCTTCACTTATGATAATGAACGAGGAGGAGGAACAAGAAGAAGAAAAAAAATCCTCGGCATTAGTTATATAATATCGTCATTGAGAATAATAAGAAAAAGGGGACACCTATATAAACGCCACTGTTCGCCAGTGCAAAATACAAATCGCAAAAAGAAATCCACCACCCATTAACAAAAAAAAAAAAAAGTAAAGGTGCAGAAAAGGAATGCTTCGCCGTTCCTTTGGAGGCCGTGATACACTCGAGGAAATAGAAAGAAAAAACAAAGGGGCAAAAAAAAAAAGAGAAAAAAACTCTTGGTATGTGCAGAAAAGTATACAAGAATGAGAAGAAAAAAAGGAAAGGAAAAGAGAGAGAAAGAAAGGAAGAAAAAAAAGATTGTAAGAACTCCGGGTCATCGATCCCTCTATGCCTGTATTTTACCCTCGCAGCTAACCCTGCCCATTTCTGTTGACTATAATTCCAATGTCCATCTTTCCAAAACAGGAAATCTTAAAAATTATAGTGCCTCCATGTAATGGCCTTCGATAAACAAAATGAATGTGCGTAGAGCTGAACGCTTTACCGGTGAACCGCTTCCAAAAACAAAAGAAAGAAAAAATCACCCCTAAAACTTTCTCAGCCACCAATTAAACTTCCACCGCGCCTACCCTGGTCGTAGGCGAGTCATCCTTAGTCTCCATCGTCTAATCCTCGGTTGCAGAATGAGTTGCATAAATAACATTTTATGCCCCCCGTTACACCCTCAAAATAGCATCGGCATGTTCGATCTCCTTTCCCTTTCCCGTAGAAGGCATATCTGACGAGTCGCACCCGCTGTCAGGGCTTTGTGCACGCATATCTGGATCAAGTGAATCTCCGGCTTCTTCTGGTATGGCTTGGGTGACAGTTCTCCGAAAACTACGGCCCCTGGCATCCTTCCAGGCCTTACTACTTGGTGCCGCGGTTGTACTAACACGGCCATTGTCTGAACTTGATCCCCAGCTATGTCTCTTCCAGTCCTCAAGATAGGCAGGCCTTATACGCTTTCCAGAGCCGCTAGTGCTGCTGTTTTTCTCGTTAGAAACTTCTGGTTTTGAAGTCGGATAAAGATAATATCCGTATCCCGCTGGATCCGCTCCGAGAATTGACATGCGTTCTATTTTTTGATCTTCGGTGTAACCACCAACACCATCGGGTTTTCTGCCGTCTGACCGTCTGCGGAATGTTTTTGCACGTGCCAAGGAACTGGAAGATCTTGGTCGCGGAGAAGAAGAGTTCGATTTCGGCATAGGAGGAAGCGGTGGGAGATATTCTTGCGTGAGGTCTGCAAGATCTGGGTGGGACTGGCTACGGCGCAGGAAGTTTCCCAGTGAGCTCCTTCTCCTTGGCTGGTGGTTCTCGTGACTCTGACTTGTCATTGACCTTGGTGGTGCAGAAGGTAGGGTGTATGGTGAGTGGGCATCCATGACACTCGACAGTGGTGAGGGATGTTTTTGGTAGCTGTCTGTTGGCCTTTTGACGGGCTTTGGAAGCTTTGTAATGTTCGGCGATACCTGCTTTGGCGGAGAAATGGGTTCCACTGGGGTATCTGCTATGGTTGTTGCCGAACCACCACCCATAGTAACTATTGAGGCAGATGATAATGACTTTATCAAGATTGACGGGGACGAGTTTGAGGGTGAGGTTGCTGCTGTAGATGCATCTGACGTAAATTCGAGTGAAGAAGCAGACGAATTCGACGGAGATGGTGCATGACGGGCAAAAGGTGGCTGTACCTCTGCGGGTAGCGATGCAGTCGATGAGGTTCGAATGGTTGGGAGAGCTGGCTCCGAATTTGCACTTGAACTTGAACCTTCACTGTCTGAACGCTCCCTGGTAGGTCCGGTGGGTAGTGATGCTGTAGAAAATCCAAGATCCTTCGAAGCAGGTCCACTGATGATAGGATTGGCGATTTCGGCTTCAGCAAGCACAGGTGTCTTCTTTGAAAATTTCCAAAATGAAAACATAGCTCTTAGGCTACTCCGTTTCTTGACAGCTTGGGAAGCATCTTTGGTTCCGGCAGGGACTGACTTGGGAGATCGAAGTTTCGTCATTTTGTGTGATTTGTATTTGTTCTTCCTCTCTCTCTCTCTCTCTCTCTTTTTCTACTTTTTTTTTTCTCCCTCACTATCTGTTTTCCAAACCCTTCTCTCTTTTGACCCACTCTTCTTTTTTCTTCTTTCCCTGTCTCGATTAATATAATTGTTGTAATAGTAGTGGCAGTATTGGATATAATAGTGGTGATAGTGGTGTGCTAATAATATGAGGGTTGTCGTTACTGCTGTATGGGAGCGAGTGATACTTGTACAGCTGCCGGATACTGGCAATTGATGGATTAAGGTTTATAGAAACGAGGGTAAAGTAAGGCAACTAGGCCGGAAAGCAAGCGAGCGAGGATGTGGAGATAAATAGGAGAAAAGGGAATGAAAGAAAAGAGTGGACAGGAATGGTTAATATTAGAGAAGAGGAAGGACAGGGAAAACAAGGAAGTCACAAGCCTGGAACAACTAGTAATGTAGTAAGTCAGGCATAATCGAATGGAGTGATGACGATAGCCAAATATGCGCGAACATCTTAGTACTATTTCCAAGGGAAAGGGGTGGTGCATCGACTGGCCTGGGCAGGACAGACAATTACGCGCACCCTAGACAGCTCTAGAGTAACGATTTTCGCCCTGTAACTTGACCCAGGCAATCGGAAAAACCAGCCGAGAAGCAAAAATATCAGACAAGACAAGACAATTTTAAGACAAGTGCACCTTAACAACCACCCACGGAATGATAGTAGATGCACGGAAGGGTGCAACATGATATGCACGGAACAGTGCAACATGGGCTATTAATTGACTGACATTGATTGACCGCACATCTCGCTGCAGCAACCGCCGCACCGCCGCGATCTCATCCAATCAATGATCGCCAAACTAGAGTCGCAATAGACGTGTTCATGGGCAGAATATCACTTATGGCTTGGAAAGTGTAGGCATGTAGTACTGTGAGACTGATCTCTCCTATCCAGATAAATAAATCCTATGTAAAAACATCCTCTCGAGTTTCATAAAGACTCGGGAGTAAAATAGGAATCCATACGGCAACACACACCAACAAGGCCATTCACCAACTCACCTACTACGTACTAGTCTGCCTGCCTCAAACCTTCTGATGAGCTCAATGCAGTCGATACAGCGCACAAAACGGATGGGATACCAATGAGGGATTCGTGGCATGGTGTAGACGGGTTCGAAACAGCATCATCAGACATTATGTAGGTTATAGGAGGGAAAAGAAACCATTGCGAATACGTGAACTCGAGATGGAAATAGAAGTAGAGGAAAATGAGAAACACGCTGCTATCAGTCAGACCTAACGACACGGTACAGACTCCAGAGCCACTGTGGACCGCAGCACTCTCAGATCGCGATTCGTGAAACGAGCCGTGTGGGTGCAGAAACGGCTCGCCTTTCGCTGTATCTGTATAGCTGTATCTAGTGTGTATACATGTCCCTATCTGGTGTTCGGAAATTATAGACTAGTAGCTTGTACCCCGTAGACACCTACTGAAGATAATAACTGATACACATTTTGGATTTCGAGGCACAGGACACAGCAGGACGTTGCCTGCTGCCTGCTGCTTGTTGCCTGTTGCTGCTGCTCCAGCCAGCCAGCCACAAGGCCAATAGGTACATACATGTACCTAGGTGCTACTATAGCAGCTGAAATCATGCAGTACTCCCATGTGGGATATTTGAGATTGGGATTCAGATATCCTACATAAATATACTTAGTGTGATACTCTTCTAGGCCCAGGATGCCCCACGGTCAGGGAGTTGATGCTGATAAGGAAAATTTGATTCGCTCCGGCGCCAATTTATCCGCCCTTCCTCATCCTCCGAAGGCCCGTGATTCGGGACTCGTTTCGAAGAGGCCCCTGCAGTCGCAAATCTTGATTCGCGGAATGTGCCGTGCGGTGCGGTGCGATGAGGGAGGGTTCTTCTGCTTTCGCTTGTCATGTCAACGTCAACATGGGGGCTCCTAAAATCAAGTAGGTAGTCTAGTTAATCCGTTGCGCACTCACAATTGACGATGCCATTTTTATTTACTTTTTCAACATCATGATCAAAGCACCATGCATGTAGGTATAGAATATCAGAGTATGTACTCTGGATAAGAAAAGTATCCAATGTCCGAAGCATATCACAGTTGAATAGTAATGATTTACAGTATAACGCCTTCATTTATATATTTGTAAGTACTTTATACGTACCCCCTACTGATCTTGGCCTTATACCATACCGAGGAGCACTCCTGCTCAGTAATATAAACCACACGAATGTAGGTATAAACGGGGCCAGAGTATATAATTACATCCGCTATTGTCAGTATACTACTAGGTTTGTTCATCGCGCATAAATACAGGTATTTCTGCTCGTTAAGATTTTGAAAGGAAGCTGCTCCATGTAGTATCGCCGTCACTGCCACCTATCCGGTAAGATAAGGAGCGACTCACATCATCTTGCATGTCTAGATACAGGCTACACTTATGCTTTCGAAAAAAAAAAAACAAGAAAGACATCCTGCTGTTTTTATATTTATCTTTTCGCCAATCATTCCTAATAGAACCAGGTACAACCGGCGTAGTGAGGTTCTCCGAAGCCTAACCCTAATATTCTCCGATATGATTGTCTGCCGCGTTATCTTTTTTACACTCAAAGTTTTTTTTTTTCTCCCCACGCTCAAATCCCACATCAGTTACTCTTGTGAGTGTCACGTATTACTTGGCAAATAGGGTAACTTTCGTCACCGTATCACCTTGATTCGACCCCCGAGATTCCGCCTTCAGTTTACCCATTCACATCCCTTCCTTCTTTCCCTTTTCTCCTAGTGTCGCACCCAAGATGCGCAGACTACTTAAGCTTCTTCTGCACCACGAATACTACGCTTTTAAAACATATCCAGTGCTTTAGGGGCGTGGCCTTATCTGCAGTCATCAATTCGTGTCGCGCCGGCGAGTATTCGTGCTCTTGTTGCCCTTCTTCGGATCGATTGTGTATTTTTTTTCCTTTTCATTGATAGCATGATGTTGATTGACAGCGCCAACAAAGCCCCCCAAGCCTCGAACGTGTCTATCCTCAATCACGAAAAAAAACATGCATATCAGACAAAAGCGCTTCGCTTGTGCTGTTTAACCACAACTTCGGACAATCTTCCGCCTCATGTTCACTCAATCTACCGATAGGGTTGGGGAGTGGATCCACTTCAGTCTCGAGGTGAGACATGCGCATCCTAAGCAAGGCATCCACGAGTCTTTTTACTATTCATTGTGGTAATTCGCTGTTTTTTGATTCGCGATATCCGCCGACGGGGGGGAATAAGTCGTCATATCTATGGAATTGAGGATTTGAACGGATTTATAAAACAGCCCTATCCAATAGTTTGCCAAAGCTCAGACCCTCCGGAGTTTTTGCTTTCACGGGAATTGAGGGTAGAAGTGCTTCGAGGAGTTCGTCCGTGATCATCGAGAGAAGCAGAGCGAATCGATCAGATTTCAGCTGAAGGATAAAGAAATGACAATTTCAAGCGGCTGGACAGAAATCGAATTCGTTTACCTGTCAAAAAACGACTGTATTGGTGGGCGTCAAAGGGAGTGGACCCATAGAAGTAAGTTTGTCATATTCTGTATATAAGAATACGGATTCTACTTGACAGAAGCAAACACGATGCCTTGCACAATCCACCATGTCCTTTACGTCAGTCAGAAAAACTCATTCGAAGGTCGTAGATTTCGACATAGAGGTACTAAACGATGCGGCCTTTGAAACAACACCGCATGTTAGCATCACAGGATATCACTCGTTTGACCAAAGCTTGATACCAGGGGCTGTCTTGGTATTTGATCGGCAGGTATCTACAAACACCAAGTGGACTTATTTTGATTTAGTCCCGATTCTGCTTTCAATGTGCATGAATGATCTCAAAATTTACCATTTGGTAACGACTTTGATTCGCCTCTCGCCAGCCACAACTGACAGATTGGCTCGGATCAATATCCCTGTAATAATTCGATCCTTTACGTCGAGGCTACTAGTACTCTCTAGAACGGAGTTGTCGGCACCAAGATAATGATACCCGAGTTCTGGCTTTCACCGAGCCTCCACAATTCTCTACCGGATCGCCACTTGCCATTATCATGGGTACTAACAGGTTCGATAACTGGCGACATACGCGTACCCCCCGAGGGAAATGTGCCCTAGGGCTAAAAAGTAGTTTTTTTTATAGGGCCCTCAGTTTACTGCACGTGTAAAACCTCCCAATATGGTATACTATGCAGCCCTGGTTGTGAGCATAGATAGGGTAGATTCAAGCCGCCGAATCATCGGTTTTGAATTATCCAGGTGCGGTCAGCTCAGCCCGCCCAGCCATCATTATGATAGCGTCAAAGCAAGCTGAAAATCCTACATGGTAAAGGCAATAAGTAAACAGAAATACCTAGGATGCGATTATAACCTATGACATGAGGAAGAAAAGCACACAAAGTTTCCTCTTCTTTCCGATTTTTTTTCTCGCTACGTTTTCCTATCGAGTGAGCTCCTTGCCTACCAGCCTAGCATTCAATCTACATACATACATGTATTTCTTGGCTGCAGGTCTGACAGCCAGTTTTTGCATAGTGGGGGGCCCAAGACTCGGTGCATAGGGAGCTCGTTCAGCAGACCTATGGAGTAGATACAGTATTTGGCATTAAGTTTCTAATGGGTATCTTCGTCTATCATTTAGCGAGAAGAGCACTTCTGAGATCATCTTCCAATAGGCCGATCCAATTAATGCCCTTTCCCCGCAGTGCGCAGAGCAAATTGGCCCCCACAAACACTACATGAATGTACTCTACTCTGATCAATCCCGTGGGGGCACCATGCTTCGATAGTGTGTAACCGCGGGAATCGAGGATTATGTTGCTTAATTCAGAGCCTCATCAGCAGGGCGATAGCTGACAGCTACTGGCTGCATAGCAGAATCCAGTCGCCGAATTTTATGGGTTTATGGCGCCCCGCATGGGGATAATCCGATTCGTTCGCGCTTATCTCGCTTCCGGATTTCGGGGTCTATATATGCGGCAGTCATGTAAGAGACTAACCAATCTTACTTGCACCATCTTCGAGTGCTCGTACGTGATTACACAATTAATTCATAAGAACATAGGGTTTGTCTATGATCCAAGCCATTGTCTAAAGAGGTGCAAGGATGAGTTATACTTACAAGCCTTATCTGATAACAATTAACTAGCTGTCAGTTATGGCTTTCAAATAATGTCCTCTACTTGGAGTCTTGTGGAAAATGTCAACGTGTTGAGCTGTCGTGATTGGCGAATAGCGTTCACATCTAAGATCAACCTCAGAGATATGGAGCCTCATGCAAACAGCGAGCTGACCATAAGGGGTGCGCACAAGACTAGGTCTCATGCTCATATATTGAGTGAAGGTAGTTCCTTGATGCTGTAGAATGCGTCTGGGGTTTAAATATATCCCCGCACGCTTTATGGCCTCTTTATGCTATAAATTCGGTTGGACTTCACGGGAGGCGACAGAATGAAGGCCGACCTAGTTTACCTGTATGGAGTGTACTCGATATCCGATTGAGTAATATTGGGATAGATACATTGTACGGGTATGCAAATATCCTCTGATTCAGGGTTATTGGGGTATCCGGCAGGGCACATAGCGGTGCGTCCTTTGGGCTGAACTGAGGGGAGTCCAACCGGGTCAAGAGTTCTATTGAAAGGCTTGATTTAGACAAAAACCGATCTTCTGACTGAGTTAGCAGCCATGATATAGGTGAGGGTTGGGGCTATTGGTCAGGAAGACAATCGCCGAGCAAAAAACACAGAAATGTGTTTACAAAAAACAGCCATATCTATCCTGCCTCTGTAATTAATCGTATAACGTAACGGTGGGGGTCTAGAATGAACCACATGTACTTAAAGACATATCGAAGCTTTCTTAGCGCATTAAAGTTAGCCATCACCTTGCAGCTAAACATAGCAACGGCCTCCAAACATTCCACTGATGTCAGCTTAGTGAACCGGATATCAGTATCAAGTGCTGGTGCAGTCTGTGGTGGCAGGTTATGCTCAACACAAGCCTCGTAGGATGCCTACATTCCCTGATAAGAACGCCAGTTAAGTAATAGGTCGGGGATATCTTCACATAAAGCTTGTAGGAATTGATCATTTCCGGTTTCCTCTACATGCGACCACAGTGTCCCTTACACCCTCGAGTCATGATCATCATAACTAGCTGGAAATCAGGTTCTCGGCGTTCCTGCAGTTGGGGAACTTATGCGGGGGCATCACGTGTTTGTTTCACACGCTGGGGAGAAAGGAAAGAAGGGGTTTGGGCTGCATCTCAACATGCAAGGTACCAATCGCTGTAAGGGGAAAAAGGGCTGTCTGGAGATTAGGTTTCATCCGAGATGAAGAAGCTCTTCAGCATAAAACAAGTACAGTGGTAAGTAAAATGGCATTTTTTGTATATCACGACGGAATATTAGACATTTATGCCCAATTTCCCGCCCCACTGCGGTATTTTAGAACGATCCAAGACTGGAAATGAGCCTATGTTAATCAAAGTTGTTGACACATAAAGGAGGCATGGAAGGGGTTCTGTGAATTCGGAGGCGGACTGTTCTCCTCATAAGTCATAACTTATAATTGGTCGGCCCCCTGGAGTTTTCTCATTTTTTAAAACTGTTCCCTCTTTTATTAATGTGGTCTATATGAGCTTCATCCTAAGAAATTGGTTTCGAAAGAGGTGTGAAAATAGGAAAGACAGGAAGACATCTCCTAGAGCATCATATATTCGTTTAGATCAACCCCCAAGGATACCAACATTTGATACGACTTCAACGCAGAAACTTGTAAGTAGTCACTTCATTTAGAATTTGGTTTCAATCATCCATAAATACCTAAATCTAACCTTGACAAACAGATTCCAGAGGGTATCTACCGGTAATATATTTCATCTATAAAGCCAGATTAAATTTTCAACAACAACTATGCATCGTATCATTGCCCACGCGATCCATGCCTTGCTCATGAAGCGCCATGGAGTAGTCACGCATGACGATGATTTTGAAGAAGATCATCTAAACGATCTTTCCGAACATTTCCATACCATGATGCCACTCGACCCTGCCGGCCCCCCATATAGACCTTCATGTGGTGGGTCGAAAGAGGTTGGCGTCGATTATGATATCAAGTTACATCTTGCTTCTCTCCTCGTATTACTAGTAACAAGCTCTGCTGCCGCTTATGCGCCAATTTACATACGATATCTGATTAAAAAAAATGCACGTACTGCCGACGCCCGAACCAGCGATCAACTCCACGCGGAGGATGGTATCTCGATCATGACAGGAACGAAGGAGAGAGTGACTGAGATTGCATCGAATACATTTCAATGGGCATTATGGGCTACTAAACATTTTGGAACTGGTGTCATTATCGGGACCGCATTTATACATGTAAGTTCTTACTATTCTTGTCTTAATCAGCTGATCGAGTGATATACCATGACGACATAAAGTATACTTCGCAGCATTTTTGTTTCTAAATTTGATTTAATGAAATATAGATACTACCTGCAGCGCATTCTTACCTTACCGCACCTTGCCTCCCCCCTTTCTTCACGACCGATTACCCCTCTCTGCCGGACGCTATCGCAATGGCAGCCATGTTCGCGATATTCCTTATCGACTTTTCGTCCAAAAGTTGGGTCGAATCCCTTCATGACCAAGCTACAGCAGATGCCGAGAAGAATGCGGGATTATCTGAAGAATACGAAGCACGCATATCCGACCCGGCAAACATTGACCGATCGTTGTACCAATCCGAAGAGAACGGATCCGTTCTGGTTTCTTCATATCGGCATGCGTCCAAGGAAGTCACCCCAAATGATATGAGCGCGGTTCATCAGGACGACCTTCTGACGATAAATCAAACACCACCACTCACAGAATCTGAGATTGCAGAGATTGCTGATATGGATGCACATCAGGTTGAACTGCGCTACCATAGGCAACAAGAGTTGTTATCAACTCTGATTGTAGAGGCCGGAACATGTTTTCACAGTATTTTCCTTGGACTTTCTTTGGCTTTATCAACCGGGGATGGGTTCACGGCGCTTTTTATTGCGATCGTATTCCATCAAGTATTTGAAGGACTGGCTATCGGATCTAGGCTAGCGAGCATCGACCTCGATAACCATAATTCAAAAGATTGGAGCTTGTGGGTTTGCTCAACAATTTACGGAATTACTACCCCGATGGGCGTCGCTATTGGCATTGCGGTCAGACAGGACTATGATCTCGCGAGTGAGAGATCGCTCATCTTGACGGGAGTATTTGATAGTATGTCTGCTGGGTTCCTGCTATATGGTGGGCTTGTGGGATTGCTGAGCCGTGACTTTTTACAGTAAGTATTCCAGCTAAGGGGCTTAGGCAGTGCTGCAACATACTGACAAACAAATAGTGGTGAGCTGTCAAGGTCACCAGCTAGAGTGCGTATGGCGGCCATTTTCTTGGTCAGCTCTGGAATGTTTGTTATGGGGTATGTACTCTTCGGGTGTTTTCTTCTATTTAATACTGACTTTTTTTCTTCTTCAGGGTTCTTGGACGTTATGCTTAGAGGTACCCTGGTGACGAAATTACAATTAGCGAGCCGGGTTTATGGTTTATGGTTGGAGGGATTTGTCACTTGGATTGATTAGCTCTAGATATTGTTCTGCGGACTGTAATGTTTCGTCAAGATTACGAGTAGTTATGATTGTTTTGAATTATGAATAAATGTGAATCCCAGCGTCTTGATAAAGTCTGACATAATCCACTCACCCTTAAAACACCGAGTGATAGCCTGTGATCTTCAAATGGTCCAACGATGTGCTTAGTATTGGGGTTTGTTGACTCTCGAGTCCCATTAAATTTTTTACTTACATACATGTACAATGCAGAGAATGTAGTACAAAAACGTGCCGAACCATTCAAACGGTCTAAAGTGGGACACGCATTCAGGCCAACCATCCCTCTCCTGCCGGTAATCACAGAGCGGCCCAGGCCAAACCAACCAACGACCGCCCCACCCACTCAGCCAATCACTTACACTCAGGTACTGCCAGCAATCCATCATTGATTTTATTAAACACATCAAGAACCATCAGTAACAAAGCAAACGTACATACAGGTTGAACCTCATCAAATCCTCTGGCGGGAGATTCAAGCGGTGTCACGCACGTTGCCTAGAGCAAGCTCACCTAGAAATAATAACGGTTTAATGGATACCCCCATCAAAAGTATCTATTTCCCAAAAGTTCAAACGACGCAACAAGAGCTATTTTGATTGAGCTAATATATCTTAGATAAATCATCTGCGCCTGTTGTGATCGACAGACAGGATCGATGGCCACCCCCAACAAACCGACCTTTATACCCTGTGCGACCAGATTTTTTGGAGGAGCCGTCCAATATTAATACCGGAGGGAATAAGGCATCCAATGTACCGCAAGAATTTAAGGCATCCCCTCCGCTGCCGCAAAGGCCTGGCATCGGCCGCGGTATCGGGCGACTTGCGGGAAGTCACCCAGTACTTTTTCAACCAGGACCACAAAATTATCCTAAGAAAAAATTAGCGACAAGCATGCAACATCAGAATACGAACCTCAAGTCTTTTCTTCTCAACACAGTTTCCGACTTTGAGTCTTCGACGCTAAACTCTGCCAGAGCCACCACAGCTGCCACATGTAGCGGTATTTTTGAGCAGTGGCGATCAGGGGAGTGCAGAAGTGTCGAAAAAAAGATGAAAAATACAAATTTTCAAAACGGCTCGGATTCAGATTCAGACGGGGGCGTTACTCTGGCTGTACAGGCTGCTTTTTTGCAACAACCAGGCACCGTAGGCCTTTCTCTCCGACCCGTGGCCCCAAAGCCCAACATAGAACCCCAGAAGCAGGAGAAATCACTACATAGAGAACATGAATTGAGACAGCAGGGGTTGGAGCCCGAAAAGGCCGTTAGGAGACCGTCCTTGAGACCACAGCCCTCGTTATCTTCTCACATAGCAGCAATACTACAAACTCCAGGAAGTGTGAACTTTATGTCTACACGTCGTAGAAGCTCAGTTACAACCGCCACTGCTCCCAGTCCAAGGTTCTCTAGCTCGGCTAGCTCGTCCACGACGTTTACTCCCGTTGAGCTCGAAAAAAACGAAGATAAGACCCTTGATGAGCCTTCTGGGAAGCATTCAAGCCCTATTGAAGCTCTATATAATCTGCCCAATTCTGTTTTCACTTCAAGGGAATTGGTCGAAGATAGGTTTCCCGGCAGGTTCACCGACCCCGATAACGATTTATACTGGAATACACCGAGTACACAGCCGGTACAGCTCAGCAAACCTCCACAAAAACCCCTACAAAACCCTTCACAAAATTCCATACAATACAAGCACCCCGTGCCTGTAGCTATTACAAAGCAAAGAGATCATAGATCATCAATAACAACGCCGCGGAGATTCCGCGGGCTGAAAGACGGCGACATTGTCGGAGAGGAGGCACCGGAAATTCCTAAGGAGAATAAGGGTCGACGCATGATGGAGAAGATGGGATATAGGGAGGGCACTCCACTCGGTATCAGCGGTGATGGAAATCTGGAGCCTGTCAAGGTTGAAGTTAGGGTTGGGAATCGTGGGTTGGGCTTGTCGAAGGAGGACTTGGCAAACAGGGCACGGGAAGAGCAAGCAGTTAGAATTGAAAGGGCGAGGGATATAGAACAAGAACTGCTGGCCAGGGTGGCCCAAACGGAGAGGGTGGCCCGGATGCACAGGGCGAGCTTAGATGCTGCAGTCCAGAATCATGCGTTTCACCAACAATATCAACATAACCCAGTAATCCTAGGCCCAATAGATCATACAGCATTCGCTCAACAAGGACAGCTTGAAGAGTTTACTATCCCAGGACCTGCGCAAATCGTGAAATACACCATGGCCACGCCTTGGGAAATTCATAAAATTCGGGAGCGGGTTACTCAGATTCTCGGCAATCTCGATGCATGTGGGAGTCTTAGCCCGGTGGAGAGTGCATCCGTCCTTTGGTCAAGTATCAACTGCGCGGTAGCGGATCTACATCAATCACGATTTGGATTCCTGGTAGATGCCGAGTTGACTGAAATAGTTAGGAGGGGATATATGGGAATAATCGTTCAAAGAGAGCAGACCGGGGGTGGGTGGTGAAATAAAAGAAAGGACCGAGTGGGATTAGAATTAGTTTGATTTCATTTTTAACTTTGATTTTTAATTCTCATGATTGATTCTCATTGTTAGTTCCCATTTCCCATTTTTAGTTTGAAACCTGATTGATGAGATGATTGTCTATAAATTAGCATGAAAATCAGAAATGTCTCTATCAGACATTTTGTCATCACGATATGTATGGCAAATTGGAGACGGAACCTTCTTGTGACAATAGAGAAAAAGATACCGATTAGGGTGTATTTATAACAAACCACAAGTAATATATAGCCCTACTAATGAAATTCCAGAAATGAAATGTGCTCCCTCAAGCTAGACGCTCCCTCAAGCTAGACGCTCCCTCAAGCTAGACGCTCAATGGATTAAAAAAAAAAAATGTGAAAAGACTCTCCGACATGAACTGGGAAAGAAATTGAAAATTGGCTGCATGCCAGAGAAACCCTCATAAGCAGTGCTCCCATCATCTGCTATTACCTCCGAATCCTAAAGCCGCTGTCGCTCTTCCCCGATTTCTTACCGTCTTCATCAATTGGGATTGGGCAACTTAGGACAGGGTTTATACGTACCCAAGATGTTATAAGTTAGTACGAGAAGCCTTAAATGTTTTGAATCTTCACATCCCTTTGAGCTTCACTTCGACCGCTCCCTCTCTCTTCCTCTAGTTGTGCTAACAGGGTGTTCAGTTCTCCCTTGGCAATCTTTTCGCATGTCTCATGGTCCACATCGAGAAGAGGATCTCGCATCATCATATCTCTAACTTTCAGATACGATCTTACGAGCGTATCATTGAAAGCAGTTACTGAAACCTTGTGTGGGATGCTCTCCTCTAGAACACAAAGAGAATAGAAGATGTCCGACAAGGCAACTTGCTCTAGTCGCTCGATGATGACAAAATCAAAGAGACGCATGGGTACTGTTGGCCTGCCAGGAGAATGATGGTATGGTGGGAGCTCCCAGCGTTCCTCTCTGCCATCGAAGCTTTCGCTCGACACGGGCTCCAGGTTCTCTCTGGTCTCTTCCTGACATCTATTCTTATTCACTGCTCCTACCTGTCCCCCAGGACTAGCATCGGGAATTTGAGGGTGAGCCTGGGGAGGTGCTTGGGATTCGATTCCAGCCAGACCATGACATGAACGATCAACTGCGCCATCGAATGTCCCTCCCATCTCCAAGTTTTCAGAACCAGTTTTAGCTTTGCCACCGACTACATCATTGGCTTCATTGTTGTTTCCATAACTGACATTCTCCTCTTCCTCTTCTTGCTCATCGACTTCTCCATCGACCTCCTCGCCAAGCTCCTCATCATCAATCTCGTCGTCAATCTCCCCTTCGATATCCTCATCGGGGTCACCGAGTTCGCCACTTTCGAGGGGTTCCTCTACCTGGCTCTCACTCTCACTCTCGTCTCCATTCTCATCATCGCTCCCAACATCAACCTCGATATCATCCTCATCCTGGACGTCGTCGTCGATGGTAATTACCTGGGGGCCGTCTGTCATATTCACATCTTCCTGGCCCCGATCTTCATGTACTTGCATGCTCCGTATCTCTTGCGGAGTCTGTAGTTTTTGAGCGTTCTGATCCCTCGAACTTCTTGGATCCCTCATACCCCTCGGGTCCACCTGCTCCCTGCGCTCTTGCATTTGCCCATTTTCTTGCAATTTCTCCTTGTCCAGGGGCAATTGCACACCGCCTTTGTTATCATTATTGCCACCAATAGCAATACAAGAAGGATCTCTATCTTCCCCTCCATTATCCCAGTACCTTGCTTCGTTTCCTGTCATTCTAGTATCACCACGACGTCTAGGATCTGAGAGGTGTCGAACACCACCTGAAGTGCCGACTGCTCGGCTGTTTCGTTTAAAAACGCCACTCGAGGATCCTGGTATTCTCCCAGCTCTCGATGCTGCTCTGTCTTGATTGTTTCCCTTTCTCATTAATTTTCCACGGCCACGCGCCCCGCCAGGAGGAACACCCCTAGCCGCAGATGTACCATTCCGGTACGCCTTTTTGCGGCCTTGGAAACGACCAGAAGGGGGCTTTCCTCTATTTGAAACCCCAGCTCTAGGTCCCATATCTTCCTGTTGTGCGATAGGCCTCTGGTTCATGCTTGCGTCCATGCCCATGAATCCATAACCAACACTACTTCTTCTTCCCCTTATCATATGATCTACCTGTCTTTCCACACCCTCATTGGGTCTTCCAGCCCTATACCCGGGTCTCTCAGGTATGAACCGGCTCTGGTTTCTAGGAGACATCTCACCCATCCGAGTGCCAAATATCTCACCCTGTTCATATCTAGACATATTTTCTGGACTCCAAGTTTGAGATGTCTTCGAAGTGTTGTAAGCGTTAGGTTGTTTTGGTGGACTATGCATATATCTCGCGTCGGAACCATGGTGAGGAGACGAGTTGAAGTTGTAACCTCGTTCTCGCGGATCTATTTCATTTATCGCCCGAGAAGATGAGCCTTCAGGGAATCTCGGACCGGTAGGAATGCCGCGGTAGTCATGGCTAAATGCCTCTTGTCTCCTATGCCCCGAGCCAGTGTCGGCCGCCGGCAGTGACTGTGTTAGAACCTGGCCATTACCATTTTTATCGCGACGGTGAATCTCGAAAGGAGTAGAGTTTGACCCTTTGGCGAGCCGTTTAGCACCGTGGCTAATCTTTACAGGGGCTTTGTGTGAGTTGATGGCGGTGCCATTCGCCCGCGGCCCTCTGGGTGAATCGAAAGCCTCATGCGCTCTTTTGGGCGAAGGTCTAAACGAATTTTGATGGGACGGTATCTTGCCATTAGGTGTCTGTTGTCTGCCAAATTGGTTGGTATACTCGTTCACTGGAATATCTGGAATGTGCTCGCGCGCATGAAGCTTTAAAGGGGAAGATTTCAAACCCCGCATCATATCCGAATGTCTATGGTTTTTCTTAATAGAGGAGGCGCTAGCGCTACCGCCGAGCTTTTCTCGCAAGGGTATAAACTTCTTTTTTTTGGCCTTGTTTCTTGAGTTACTTCTGGATGCTCCTGGACTCGCCGCTGCTACTGATTGGTTAGAGCCGCCCTTCGAAGATCTACGAGGGGTTGCTGTTTGATGAGCCTTTGGACCAGTAGGTGGTGATTTGATGCCCAGTGGCATCTGGTTGACACCCTTTGCAGCAGATTTGGGCGTTGCTTGCGACTTTGGGCCAGTAGGTGGGACTTGCGGAGTCATTGCCTTTGGTGCCCTTGGCGGACTCCTCGATACCTGTTGAAAAGCTGCATCAGATGGCACTGGAGCTCTGAAGGCGTTGTTCCCATTTTGTCCATTGGAACTACGTGATGGAGTAGTAGCATTAGATGGTCCCAGGGCTGTTGTTGTCGCGGGAGCACCGATATGCCGCAGCCTGCTAGGGTGAACCATTGCAACGTCTTTGGGAGCTCTCGGAAGATGTTCTTTCGGTGTATTCGAGCTCCGTGTGTCCGAAACTGTAATAAATGGACGCCAATGAGCTCGTCATCGTCGAGGTCTTCATCGAGAATTATAGCCTCACCCTTCAAGAAATTACGCAGGCCTGTGGCTTGTGTACTATTACCGTTTGCGAAGACAGAGGGGTGTTCGCGGCCTTGATTTAGCTTGGTGGTTTCAAAGTTGCTTAAAGATGCCCCTTCGGACATGGTGGTGCTGTTGTTGCGTCAATATGAGTAGAGCTGTGAGCTATCGCTGGCGGGTTGTTGCTGGAGGTTAGAGTCTAGGATGTGATTGTCGTTGCCGAGACCGCCGCATCGTCACTCAGCCCTAGCGGGGAATGCAGGCACCCTAACCCTGACAAGAGTAAACCATCCATCGATCAGGAGTTTTGTGATTGGACAGAAAGAGGGCACCTCTGTCCAATCACGTCGTTTGGTGGGAAGGGGAGGAAATTCCGTGCAGCGCAACATTATTAATTTGCATGGGAATACTTATATTCAAACCCACAAACCCACAATCAACTTGCTTGTATTGATGTGATATCCATCATCAACCCTACAATTAAATAATAATTGTTCTATATAACCCGGTGAAGTATACTACTCGGATGGTAATGCTATTGAATACATATATATATATAATACTGGAGGGGTGGAGTAGGTACGATATATACATACGATACCAATACGGAATTGCATAAAACTATCAAATTAAAGTACATTAGACCCGCTCCCTTGATAGAAAAACCGCTAAAATTTCGCTGAAACAGATTCCCTTCTTCCAGATACAGTAGAGACTCTACCCACGCCTCTTTCGGTAATACTCACCCTTTCCCGCTGTTGTCAAGACTCCCAAGTTGACCTGCAGTACTTGTGTTTTCTTCATAGGCTCTCACTCATTCTTGGCAGTCTAACTACATGTATAATATCTTACTAGGGACTAGCACTGCTAATATTAGGGTTCAATCTCTAACCTTACCAGTGCGAAGTTATTCTAGTGGGATAATGTGGAAAACATAACAGTGTGGTCGGTGGACTGTGATAGACTCCTATAGGTAGTATTTTGGCTATTCGTTGATGAGAAAGAGTTATACAGAATAGGGTGAATTTGAGCATGTGCACCGTACCTGTATGGCTTAATTAACGCCCAAATATTACTCCACCACTTAACCACCAAAGAAACCTCATGAATTCTGGATCAAAAATAGAGTTAGGAGATGATATCTCCCTGCAAATCTCATATGGTCATGTCTGGTTTGAAAGCTCTATATAGTCTAGTTCGGGGCCACTCATAAACTCTGACTCGAGCTAGGGTTAGGGAAGATATTATCGTCAGGAACAACTGTTCATGGTATATGGTAAATATGTACTAGTACACACTGCATTCTTGTATTGTTTTTTGTATCTCCGATAAATTCCGAAATTTAGTATAGGTACTCATCAATCATTGATGTTACCAGTGAGGCCGTCAATCTTTTTCAAGAGGGGTCTTATCAAACGGTTGTGGGATTCGGTGCATAGGTTGACCCACCACGTAGTTAAGAACATCCGCAGCAATCGTATCTAACCAAGCTTAAGTAGTAAATATGAAATTTCGACAACATAAATGGAATACACGTCATTGTAAAACCCAAATATATGTACTATAATAAACTACAACGTTTCTACCATAAACACCGTTACTACCACTGTCACATACACCATCCCAGTGCGTACCCACCTCTCCCCCACACCACCTGCTGGAGTACAGGTTACCGTTGGCAGTATTGTCAAAGATGCTTCACTACTTCTTGCTCTTGAATCCGGGTTATTTTCAGATGTTGTATCTAGAGTATGCGAATAGTATTCATCGATAACCCCAGTAAAGATTATTTGTACCTCCCGTAAAAGGTAGGCCCACGTACATATACATCATCAAAGCTGCCAACAAATGCACCACTGGCAGTGATGGAGGCTTCTGTTGCGTCAAAGCTCCCATTGACCTGGTTGCGCAGTGCTTCGTGTTGTGCGCGATCGCTGAACGATGCTTCCGAGTCAATAAAGGGATAAGAGTAAAACGACGCCAGGGGTGCGGATGAGTCGTTCGAGTTGCTGCGCAGTGGGATTGGATGAATAGAGAACTATCTTGGTACTAAACGTTGGCGGAATCAATATCCACACAATCCAAACATTTTTTTTGCGTACGGGTTTATAGGTTTCTGACAATGTTTTCGAATATATGCTGCCATTGAAATTATACTCGCTTCCACTCTTCCGGGCAGCGAGCTCCCACGTTGAAAAATGCACCCCAGTAGATAAGTGACTCCTAGCAAGCGCAAATGAATTCAAACTCTAGACGAAAAGAACCCATTAGTAATATGGTCATCACTGGCTTTATCAACATACATGTAAGCAGCGGTTATATTTACCACTTCGACTTCTGCGGGCAACCAGTTCATCGACGCATTGCGAATATCCACAACCTCACCCTGGCACAGCGCCAGGTTTCCAGCCATTCAGTAGGAACGCAAAGGAACTTTCATTATCAACCTCATCTGGCGTTGGGTACTCCATGATTCCCAGGACTGCGTCGTACTTTGAAGAAAACTCCCCATCTTGACCACTGCAGTTTCTGTACTCCTCATCGATTGTACATGTGAATTGAAACTCCTATATATGAGAAATAATTAGTAAACATCTTGGGTGAGAATCCTATGAAGAAAGTACAATGCTCCCGTTGTAATAGCTACCTGGCCAGCGATGTAACCAGTCCCGCAGATGGGGGCGGTCACTTTCAGGAATGATATAGCAGCCTGACTCTAGATTTAAAGACGATACAAGTGCGGCTTTTGTAACGCTGTCAGAGTGAGGATGAGTAGAAGGTAAGCGAACTCCATCTCGAGAAATAGGTCGAGGTAAGTGTTAACGAGTAAAAGGATTGGGCACAAGGCGTGAAGCGTTGTCTAGAAAGATGTTTTGAATCAATGAGGCCAAAGAGCCCAAATATAACAAGACCAAAGGCCGAAAATCAAAGCGTTATTTCACCAGCCCAGTCCTCTCTAGCTCTATTATCACCCACTTCGATCCCACCAGAATCACATATCCCCAACCACGAGTCGACCCTCAAACCCCGATCTTTAACAACGCCCTCAATAGTCTAAGCCCCCTCAAGCTTCCAAGCTTGAGTAACCAAACATTTGGACCAGTTCTAGGGTTCTTCCTCCAAAGAATTCAGCCCTAAGGTCCGATTTGCCGAATCAAGCAACTGAGTTGTCTACACTATTCCTCATTTCATCACTGTGCATAAGTCATTAGTAATATGATGGGGCGCTAGATCTGAACCGCCCAGCGGCTTCCTGGTAGGTGGTGATGATTGGCATTGCGTCTGCGTGCCAGGAATAGATTTGGTGGTTGCTTTCATTGGTCAGTTGGACCACCTGTGATCAACGTGCTCCCCTTGGCAGAGAGATGTTTGGCAGCCAGTTTTTGTGTAATATATAGAGTCCTAAGGCTCGATGTGTAAGTTGGGAGCTTGCTCGACAGTTAGGGAAAGGGAGTAAATATTCAGAGTGTATCTACATACATGTATTTATCAGTAGCTGCTATCTGTTATTAGTACTGTGTCCAGACAACGAGTATGTTTGGTTGCCTTGATAATACGTGTTGATTTACAACGTAAGTCTTTTTTTGCTATAAGGAGCTTGTTTCTTCTACTCTTGTTAATTACCAATCACACAATACGATTCTCTTCAGACTTCAGTCTCTTATCACATGTGCTCTGAATAACAGCAACTGCGGTTTAATGGGGCCCAGTCTTGGTCGAGTAGTTCGAATAAGCTCTAGCAGGCAACTTAAATTTGAGCTCGAACTAAACCCAAGACCCCGAGCCCCTAAACACAGAGATGAAGTACTGTTGTTCTGACGGATATAGATAAAAGAGGAGGCCTAAGGGGTGTGAGGTTCGAATCATAACAAATGATTCGAGGACTGGAAGTATTATAGTCACGTCGACGTCGATCCTTGCAATACTAGCGTATTTTTTTTTCCCCATCAAAACACGAGATACATGTATCTAACTGCATGTACACACGCCCTACCAACGCAGTACCTAGATATCGGGGGTATAAATACAGTGCTATAATGGCCATCACCACCGTTATCTGAGACATTATTGGATCTGATTTGATCAATTGGGTAACAGAAGCGTTAATTAGTACTGGTATTATATTAATATTTACGCTATCTACTAAATTTAGTCGCCATTGGCTATTCTATCTCACTCTGCATATTACTAGCACGAAGATCATCAAATCCTCAATCTACAATAAAATCAATGCACGATATCAGACCAATCACACCAGTTAAGAAAAAACCCTTCATTCATATCGTATTTCGCCTGTATGCCTACGGTACAAAACAAGAGCCCCAACGAGCTAAGAAAATTCCCAATTCATCCTGCAATAGCAAAGAACATACTCATTATCCCACCGTCGAAATCGTCACCTCCAGATCCAGTGTTATTTGCCAGCCATCGCAGAAAAGAATTCTATCTCAGACCAATTAGCACACATACACACACTATAAACCCATTCATCGAAGACAAAGAAAATACATACCCCCATCTCAGCATCTACCTCCCAACCCACCTCCTCCCATACACATCCCCAACCCCATAGTCAACCGTCTGCAAATGCCTCCTCATGCGCAGCGCCTCCGCCTGCTCATGAAGCAGCGCATCCATCTTGATCTCCTCCTCGGTGATCAAGATACCCTCCTGCTTCTTCGCCTCGACCGCCTTCACCTCCTCCTTCTTCGCCTCCTGCTGCTGCTGGGCAACAGGATAGTTGTAGGTGTTGTAGACGTTATACGTCAGCTGCGGCCCACCACCACCACTGCCGCCAGCGCCGGCGGGGAACTGCCCCGGCGGGTGGACAATGATCTTGTCGGTGGAGGTGACGGGCGGCGGCGCCTCGATGGTAGTCGCGGCGACGGCGCCGGCGTTGGGACGCAGCGTCATGGCGTGGGAGGGGTAGAAGTGCCATACTTGCTTTCCGTCGATGAGCTCTTGGTGCCAGATGCCTTGCGAGGTGGTTGACAGCGCCATGGTGGTGGATATTTGTGTTTTTTGTGTGCTGATGCTGATGATGGTTTTATGATCGATGGATGGATGATGGATGTGATGAGGAAAGAGAGGAGGGAAGAAGGAAGGGAAGTGGGAGGAACTACGGCTTTATAGACGGGTAGTGAGAGCGTTGCTCATTGAATGCGAGTGACTTGGGGTGATGGAATGGGGTTAGCCTGCTTTTTCAGGTCGAAGGGAAGAGATTATATTAGAGCCAGGGGGCAGAGTTGAAGTTTGGGGAAATTGCGGGGAGCTATTTTAGGTTGGGAAGTACAAACTGCTACTGGTACTTGGCTGGTTGGCTGGGTACACGGGTGTAGGTGAGGGGGGGGTGCTGTGCTGGGTACAGTGTGGTACTAGCTGTGTTTTGTGGCCGTATACTACATGTGCCTCAAAGTTACTTATATATTACTTCAAGGTTGGATATTGATGGGAATGAGAATTCTATATTCATAGATGTGTGTTGGAAGTGAGGGTTGGGGTCATATATGTATATCCCCCACCCCCGCTAGCTGTGCAGCAGTTAGCAACCACTAGTAGAAGTAATTTCGTGATAAACAGCCCCCTCGTCGCCAATTCCACCATTAAAACCACTTTTCAAAGCCCACGATATCTTCAAACACCCGGTACAAGCCCTCTAGCATCCGTAAGTCGTCATTTTTGGCTGGATTTTTGGTCGAGTGATAGTTTGTGATCGGGCGCGGGAGATGGGATTTGGGAGGTTGGGAGGTTGGTTGTGGAGGTGGCCTGGGTGGTGGTTGGTATTTGGTGACTGGTGGTGGTGGTTGTGGTGGTGGTTTGGTACTTTGTGGGCGCTGGGGGTGTGGACACTGGGTGGGTGTATGAGGATTGTAGACGGTTGCGGAGGAGGAGTTGTACCGGGGGTACTGAGGAGTGATGCAATTGCAATGAGTCTAGTAACGCTGAGAGCCACCTCTATGTCAGTGGATTGACTTGATACAGCACATAAATTCTGATTGAATTCATTGCTAGAATTGACTAAATTAACAACGCTAACCCGTATCAGCGGGTTGGGTCGGTTGTGTATAGGCGGGGTTTGGAATTGAACCTGTGTGTTAGACTGACTTGACACCGCCGCTTCTTTTTGAGAATGGAGATTATTTCGGCGGTACGTATAGCTACATGCTATAGGCTGGTTGATATTGGGTCTTGATCGTTTGGTTAAACTGATCACGGATGCTGCATGCCCGGGTTTCGTTGAAAAGAGCTAACTGGCGGTTGTAACTCCTGGCTTTTGGAACGACTGTTAGATTGCTGGGTATCTCGAGTGGTGTGCAGTGCTCTACGGGGACGCATATAGTAGGTTAGGTGACATACGAGAGATACGACCTTGGGTCGTGGGCAAGGGGGGGGGGGGGAGGCACTTTCATCGAGTTGGTCGTTCTCGATGGGTGGCATGTCGGCGTCTAGCTACGAGTTTATGGCAACACTTGAGTTGCGGTATGTTGGCTGATCTGGGACTCGAGGGATAGTGGTTGTTTTTGGGCACGTATTGCTTGGATGGCCACGATCGACGGTGTCGGTGCACTGGGAGTTGATGGGTTTGTCTATATACGAAGGTCACGTTTGGATGAACGAATGTCACGGATACATGTACGAGAGTAGATTGTTTGGAACTAGATTTTTTACTATACAAAAAAAAAAGAGAATATAAAAAAATATACAAAAAAAGGGAGAAAAAGGGAACCTGTCAGAGTTCCATCCCCACCCACCGCCCCCTCCAAAACAGAAGAGGGGGCAGAGATCATCATGGCCACCCCTGCCAAAGCAGAGGCAAAAAGAGGCAATCACTCTAGGATGGGGAGGATGAGTGTCATCACCCAGGTTGGAGTGTCTGGCTCTTTAAAAGAGTTCTGACAAGGCGATCTACTATAGAAAAAGATCCTATGAAGTAAAATCGCATGGCGAGAGGAAGAAGGGTGTGGGTGGGCGCTGCCTTTTATAGACTTGGGCCGGAAACGCCAATATGGGCGGCCAAGGTTGAGGAGCGGCGAATGTGCGGAAGGGCATAGGGCTCGAGGCCTTGGCTTGTCGTATGCTGTAAATAAAACCCAACCTACAGACACCAAACCCGTCCACCACCCGCCCGCCGCAGCAGACAACACCGCCGAGTGACATCTCGTGATGCACCACCACAACACACTCACACACTTCAATTGATCAGGTATATTTATTGCAAACAAATGAACTCCTAAACAATAGAAACAGTACAACGCTGGCTAACAAGCAAACAACCAACCAACCATCCAAACGCGCCCAAAAGTCTCCAAACACAAACCAACCACCGCACCGCACCACACCGCACCGCTCACGCATCCCACTTCGCCACCAAATCACTCGGCACCGGTCCCTGCGTGTCCTCCCTCCTCCTGTACACCTTCACGCCCTCGCTCTCCTTCCCACTCGTAAACACCAGCGTCGCCCGTCTGCCCTCCATGCGCTCCACCACCGTGCGGATGCGCGCCAGCAGCACCAGATAGCGCTTCAGCACCACCTCGTTCTCGTCCTCCCACTCGCGCAGCAGCGCCGCCGTCTCAATCTTCTCCACCCGCTCAAAGCTCCCGCCGCGCTGGTAGCCGATAAACAGGTGCGGCGTCTGCGAGAAGAACACCTGCGGGATGGCGCGCAGCATCATTGACGGCGCAGAGTTGTCGCTGCACGTCTTGATGCCGACAATGGACTCGTGCGGGTACAGCGGTGTCAGGCTCTTGTGGGCTTCGATGGCGACTACATGAGGGGGCATAAGGGTCAGCATCTCCATATACACCGAGAAGTTCAGACTAATGACTTACCTGTAGTCTTGACTCTGCCCAGCGTCAGCTTCGACAGGCCCTCGATAAACTCCTTCTCCAGCCAGTCATCCGCCTTCTCCTGCGGGCTCGCACTCTTCCTCCTCGCCGCCTCCCCCTCTCCCTTGCCCTTCCCCTTCACCTCCTTCTCCCTCTCCTCACTCCCCCTCCTATCCCTCTCCCCCACACCCCCTCCCGCAGCCTGCGCCGCCGCCGCCGCCGCCCTCCTCTCCCTCCTCCTCGCCCTCTCCCCCCTCTCCCGCTCCCTCTCCGCCCAAAACCGAAACTCCGCCAGCGACTGCGTAATCGCATCACCATGATATCTAACCAAAAACCGCATCCCGCCCATCTCATACTCCACCACGCGATGGTGGCTCTGCAGCTCCCCCTCGTCCATCACCGCCTCCTCCCCCGCGTCCCCGAACCGCGTGAACCGGTTCAGGAACTGGAACCCCCACCCCCGAAACTGCCCCTCCGGTATCACCTCGGAGCTATTCGTCTCCCACCGCGACAGCAGCATGCTCGCCCTTGTCCCCCCGCCGCCGCCCATGATGTCAACGTCGATCCGCGCCTCCTTCGGCGGGTCCATGTTGAACGGCTGGTGCTGTGTGCGCCCACCCCGCCCCCCACCGCCGCGATATCCAAGCCCTGCGCCGCGCCCCCGCGACGCCGGGCTCCCCGGCGGCGTCGGCAGCCCCCCACGCCCCCGATACCCCCCACCACCGCGGCCCGTGTGTGTCGGCGTCGTCGGTGCCGGCGGCGGCTTCACCTCGCCGCGCACAAACTTGAACAGCTTCAGCAGGCTGCTGCGGTCCGTAACAACATCAACACCGCGGATGTCGTAGTCGGGCCGGTGCGTGTACACGGCGCGCAGTAGCGGGCGCAGCGGCGTGCCGGGGGAGAAGTACTCGTTCTGGTGGATCATGCGGAAGCCCGTGTCGGGCGGGAGCTTTATGGGTAGTTGCGGGGGGTTCCAGCAGGAGGGGTAGCCTAGTTGGGTGTGTTAGTCGCACTGACACTACTAAACTGCTGGGCTAGGGTGCTATGGAGAGGCGGCTTACCGGGGACAATGATCTTGAGGCGCTTTCCCGGCCCGTACACCCAGTTGTAGGAGGATATGGTCTGGAGGGCGGACGGGTGCAGGTCCTGCTTGTTTATGGCGGCGAGGGCGCGGTCGGACTCTGTGGGGACGGCGATGGTGGCGGCGGGCGCGCCGATGGTGCCGTCGAGGAGCGTGCGCGGGGTGTCGGGCTCGAAGGGCGTGGGCCCGATGCCGGAGATGAAGCGGCTGTTTGCCATTGCGAGCTAGCTAGGTGGTAGTAGTAGAGGTAGTAGTAGTAAAGACAAGATGGGAGGACGAAGGGGGCAGCGGGAGGACTGTGGGGTTTCTTGCTGGCGCGGTGGATTGGGGGGAGGGAGGGAGCGGGGGTTATATACATATGTCTCTCTCCATCTACATGTCTAGAGTATGGTATGGTATGGGGGAGTCTACAGTCACTTCACTCGCCGTGCAGACAGTATGGTATGACGGTGATGATGCGTCTCTCTCTTCTGCTTCTGCTTCTCTTCTCTTCTCTTCTCTCCTCTTCCATTGCTGCGCTGTCCCCCAACCCCCCAAGGCTGAATTGTTTCCATCACCTTGACTCAATGTTCAATTCCTGCTAACACCAACAAAAACGATCAGGCAAGCAACATTAAGGGTCCCTCCCTCCCACGTAGGCGGATAGAGAGAGAGCGATTTCAAAAAATTCAGGCAAGCAACGTTACACCGCAACGGGTGCATATCGCACTTATCGATTGGTTGGTTGGCCGACACCGCTGCTGCTGCTGCAGACAATACCGTCGTCCGCCTTGCGGATACGGCTGTCATCATGAAACAGCTCATCACCACCCCCCCCGGCAATCTTTTGCCTGACCCGATCATTGGCCGGTCGGGGTTGTTGGGTGCGGGTCGAGTGATAGTTTATGACGGGGGTGAAACCCTAACCTTACTTACTCATTCGTTCACTCGTTCGTTCAGGAAAGTGCGGATTGATACAACAGACAACAGCAAGCAAAAGCCAAAATACAACCCCCTACCTATCATACCTACAAGACACAAAAAAAAACAGCAATACGAAAAGACAGAGAAAAGAGGACAAAAAAAAAAACATAAGCAGAGAAAACAAAATGCTCGTCAATTCCAACAACCCCCAACAAACAAGGACATGTGTTCCATCGCTACGTAAAGAAAAGAAGAAAAAAATATCATGCTCTCAATCCCTTGATAAGTCCCACACACACACACAAATTAATGCTTTCGTCTCATCAGCTCATCACAGTTCCCCCCCCCCCCCCCCCCCGCGGGCTGATCCCCCCAACAGCATATCAACATCCTACAATAGTTGCAGGGCCTCATACAACAATTACGTCTTCTCGTTTCATTACACCGTCCCACCGCCTAGAGCTCGAGCCCAGACAGATACTTCGCCGTCTCCGCGCCCAGCTCCATAAGCTCCGTTCCATTACGATGGTGACGATGATGCTTTTCCATCGCCGCACGATACTACACATCAAGACCCCATTAGCTTCCACACTCTCACTGACCAAAAGAAAAAGCGTATAAAAAGCAGTATCAAAACCCACCTGGAACGCAAAATTAACCCCCAACGCCACCGCCAGCGCCACACACACCACCACCGGTCCCAGCGCATTATCAAAGTCCTTACCCGAGCGCTCCCGAATCAGCTTTGAGCGCCACATGTACATACCGTATCCCCAGCCCGCCGCAAAGACCGCAATGCACGTATACACCAGCGCCAGCCACCTCGCGATAACGTTGTGCGTGCCCGCGGCGTTATACAGCCCGATACTCAAACTCGCCAGCAGGATCGACACATGCTGCCACTTCAGGAACGTGCGCTGATTCGCCAGCCATACTTTTGCCTCGACCTGCACGGGCCCAGAGTGCATGATGAGGGTCCCCGGCTTCTGCACACCAGGCGGGAGCTTGACTGCTGCGCGGTGGGCGCGGCCGTAGCGGGATGTGGAGAAGGTGGGGAAGAGGTTACGCAGGCCGGCGATGGTCGCGACGGTCGTAGGCTTGTCCTCGTCGTCGGTACCCGTGTCTTCGTCTTCTTCTTCCGTGTTCTCGCTGCCCACCTCCGTGACGTCCTCCTGCGGCTGCTTCTTGCCGGCGCCGCCGGTCTGCATGATCATCGGGAAGCGGCGGTCCGCGTTTGGCGGCGTCTGGCTGTATCCGCCGGCCGCGCTGCGTGGCGCGCCTGCACGGCCGCCAAAGTCGCGGGCGCCGGGAATGAAGCTGCCGACGATTGTCTCGTCCTCAATCTGCTTCTTGGCCTTCTCCTGCTCGGCCTCCCAGGCCTGCTTGGGGTCCTGGCGGATGTCCTTGTCCAGCTCGCTGAGCCAGAAGGGGAAGCTGTTGACGTGGTCGTCAAAGAGGACGGCGACACCGTGCGCAAACTTGCTGAAGCGCGGCGCGCTCTTGATGAGATGCGAGTTCATGAGGTCCTGGACCCACTCCTTGCTGCGCCCGCGGAGCGCCGACTCGAGCACCTTGATCTCGAGCAGCGCGTACGGGAAGCGCGAGATCTCGCCCTTGCGTAGCCCGCTGAACGGGTACTCCATCTGCGCGTCGTCAATGTCCTGCCTGTGCCAGTCCTCGGGGTCCCTGCAGGGGCGCTCCAGGTCCAGCGAGTCCTCCCTGATGAGCGCGAGGTCCGTGTCGAGCGAGACTCGGATGCGGTCGTCGCCGGGGATCTGGAAGGCAGTGCGCGTGTAGACGGCGCGCATGACGGGCTCGAGGTTCTTCTCCTTGATGAAGCCCTGGAGCGACTCGACGAGGGCCTCGTAGCGGTTGACGTCCTCGCTCTTGTTGCCGCGGTCCTTCATCTTTTGCACGTTCTTCTCCATGGAGTAGGAGCCGTTGATGAAGTCCTTGACGTACTTTTCCTTGATGACAATGCGCTCTTCAATTGCGCCCTCAGAATCGTTCTCGGCAGCACCGCCCTTAAGCGTCTTGCGCTCAATGCTGATGTCGGGCTTCTGTGAGAGCTGACCATACCAGCGGAGACGGAGCGAGGCGGCTTCGGGTGTCTTTGAAATCTTGTCAGTGTAGAGTGAGAACTTGGGGTTGTCAAAGTACAGAGAGTTGATCGTTGGGTCACGGCGATTGGCCTCAATCTCCTTTGAGGGCTGCGGGTTGTAGATCAGAATGGGGAGACGGCGCTGGATGAATGTCTTGACCTCGGCAACATTGCTGGGGTGCACCCAGAACTTGTGCGAGGTGTATTTTCGGTGGCCAGCCTGTGGGCCGGAGGCAACTGAGGACGCACGGGTCTGGCCGGGTCCGCCCTGCTTCAGGTTCTCACGGATGAAAGTGTCCATGGCCGAGAGTCTGCAAACATGTAAACATTGAGAACCGTGTGTGCGTGGAACCGCAAACCATCACGTGAAGAGAGATATTGATATATTGCTCACCTGTACAACAGCGGGCTGTAGTCCTCCTTGTTGAACTCTAATGCACTCAGCCTGACCTGCAGCAGCGGGCGAATCTTGTACTCCCCCACACCCGAGCTCGCCTTTCCCTTCCCCTTGCCCCTCTGCTGCTGCTGGGGCGCTCCTCTTGGGCGACGATCGTGCTTCTTCGCCGCCTTCAGGAAACCCGTGAAATTGACCCTGGAAAACACCTTGAGCTCGTCAATGTCGCTCGTGATCGCGTCCAGCTCGTCCAGCGTCTGCTTGAGCAGCTTCTGCTTCTCGTCCTCGCTAATCTCCTCCTTCTTGTCCTCGCCCGGGGCCGAGGCCGCCGAGAGTTTCTCCATGCGGGCCTCGAGCTTTGCCGTGCGCTCCTTGAGCTGGTCGCCCATCATGCGCTGGAAGTTGTTGACCTTCTCGAGCTGCACGTTGATGAGCTCCTCGACGAACGCGGACTCGTCGTTCTCGGTCCAGGGACGGCCCTCGTAGCTCTCATCGGTGCGGGAGGTGGGGCCGCGTTCCGAGTCGCTGTCGTCGCCCTCGTGCAGCAGACGCTTGAGCTTTGCGTAGTCGATGTAGTGGTCGCGCCATGGCGCGTAGATTGACGACTGGAGTGTTTTGCCGAAACGCATCTTTTGTGTGTGGTGGTGGTGGTGGTTAGTATTAGTATGTAGTTGGTGGTGGTGGTGTTGTTGTTAGGACGGATGATCCCTTCGATCCTTCCTGTCAGTAGTAAGAGAGGAATTGACCGTACAGAGGAAGAGGGGAGGGGAGAGAGAGAGAGAGAGAGAGTAGGAGAGAGAAGAGGAAAAAGAGGAAGAAGAGAGGTAGGTGGTCAATCGAGGGTTTTTTACCGCTCGATGATGGGTGTGATGTGATGTGATTGATGGGTGGTTGTGATGGTCGTCGATATGATATGTTAACTCGGCCACTCCACATCGAGGGTGCTCCAACCTTCGTTCTTGCTGTGAGACAATTAGCCAATCGCACGTACAACCCGCGTCACTTTCGTCGGAAGAAAGTGCTAAACTCAGTTGCAGAAAAGAGAATTAAAGCCCGGCTGTCCCGTTCCTTGGCTAAAAGAAAAATAAATCAATCGCGGTGGCCGCTGCTAGCCTTTTGTTGCTCTTCTTTTTCCTCTTTTTCCTTCCCTTCCTCTCGTCTCGTCTCGTCTCGTTTCTTACTTAGGTCGTGTGCTCGCTTGCTTGCTAGACTCGCAGACAGAGCGATTCTTGGTGAGCGTGCAGACAGAACCTCCACCGCCAATCAAGCAAGGGCTCAGGGTTACATCAGTCGGGGAAAACCATGTCTTGGCTGCTTCTTCAAAAGAAACACTCACAATTTTTTTTTCCCACCCTTTGCTTCACTTCACCTCCAACCCCCCACCGTCACCACCATGCAGGAACGACCACGACCACGACTATTACTATCACCATCTCACCATCACCGCCAAACATGGGCCAAACTAATCCACTAACAAAAGGTATTTACAATTCCGCTTTTTCTCTCACAGCACAATTTGCCCCTCCTCCTCCTCCATTCCCCTCGAAATGATGACTTCTGGCATTTGGCTTTAGTTCGTTGTCACCTTTCTGGTGGTCCTCGACAATGATGAAAAACAACCGCTACCTTAATAACTTTGTCTGATCATTAACACTTTCATTCCCCTCTTTTTACCCCCCACCATCATCGCTGCGAAAAATAACATTTTGATGAATCAAAATTGGCTAACTCGGCGATTCAGAACAGGAAAAAAAAAATCATTCTAGATACCTCCACCGTACCATACCATCGGCAATGACGGCCTCTGCGCATCGACTGTACGCCATATATAGAACTAATAAAAAAATATTTTACAAAAAAAAACTCACTTCTCTTCGCTCGCGGTGATCGTGAAAACCTATGCCTATGCCCGTATCCATCCGTGACAGTCAAAAATAGATTTTGTAGACCTCAATTGGGTTGAACTTCCAATTTGCAATGCGCCGTGATTTCCTTCCTCTCCTCTGTGATATAAAAAAAATACACTCACCCGCTCGCTACACCGCAAAAAAGAAATATCAAAAGTGAAAATTTTTGCCTGCGGAAAGAATCACAATCAGTAATTAAAGATAACGCCCCCCCCCCCCCCCCCAGTCCATCGATAATGGGGGAAACGCAATTAACCTGATACTCTCTACCATCAACTACCGGTCAAGGCTATTTAGCACCCGAATTGAGCAATTGCAAGACCGCCCATCAGCGACCACCCCCCAGGCCCTCCCTCACATGCGGAAAAAGATCGTGTGCGTGTGCGACCTGAAATTTTTCTCACCGATGATACTGATAGTAGCGCCGGTAACGTACCCCGCACAACGGGGCGGAAAAAAGCAAAAGATATGATTTCGCCCGGGCTCGAACCGGGGACCACAAGTGTGTTAGACTTGTGTGATAACCAACTACACCACGAAACCATACATTAGAATGTTATTCGTTACAATTCTTATTCACAAATAATTAACTTAACTCTAGCTGGAGAACATCCCGCGCACAGGGGATTCTGGTGGTTTTGCCTTCATTGCATCCTACCATCTAGGCGATTGATTGATCGCTAGGATTCAAAGCGGGCATGTAGATACTCCCGTTTTTAGAGATTCCAAATGCGTCCAAAGAGCGGGCATCAGGCACCAGGCATTAGGCATCCGCCCGGGAACACGGCTAGCAAGTGCGGTGCGGTGACATGACCGCCCTCTCCTCCCCCCAAAAAAGGGCGTTCACAAACCAAACCCATCCTATTCAAGTCAGCCTACAATAGTCCGTAACATACCAAACCGCAAAAAATAAAAAAAATAAACGTAAATAACTATAAAAGTAAAAAAAAAAAAAAAAAAAAAAAAGAGTGGCCTGCAGGGGGATAGGCACATTATCACTCGATTCCTAGTTCCCGCCCCCCCCCCCCCCCCCGCGGGCAGAAACTTATTGTTTCTCTCTCGCCGTAACCAACCCACTTTTCTGGATTTAGATCACCTTTAGAAAAAAAAAGGCACCAGAATTCATAAAGCGTTTGGGGCCCCATTTTATGAATTAAGACTCAATTGGGCTCTCTGTCTATTCTCTAGCGGTGCGGCCCTGTTTTGCAATTTGCCCATTCGCGGTCATATCTTCCACTGTGCTCTTCGACCCTACTTACTTCCGCCATAAACCAAGTACCATTGAAAGATGTCCATGATCTGTAACCCCCCCCCCCCCCCCCCCACAAACCAACTCCCCCACCCCGCACCCACCTCCGGGCCCATCACGAGCGCAATTCCTACCAAAGTCAATAACTAATCGATAGACCGCTCCAACAGTCAATGATCATTTTACCACTTCTTCATCCTAGCCGCAGTAATGGAACCAATGTAGTCACCACCCACCGTTATGCAAAGCAGTTCTCAAAAATATCCTGTACCTAGACGAGAAGAGCGCCATCACGTGCAGTCCGAATAGACACAAGTGACGAGTTGTCATTATACACATGTACATACATACTAACGGATATCCGAATAACTCAACAAATCCTCCCAACGCCGGCGCCCATCCCCGCGTAGCTTATCTAACCAACCTGGCTGCGGAGCTAGATAGAACTTATAATCCTACTCTGGGGGACCTGTTGATCTAGTGGTTATCGGCGGTGGCTGGCTATGGATGACACCGATACGTTTAATTTCCCTTAGGGTTGTGCTAAAGATGGGAGGAGGGTTTACACTATTGGTAAGGTCTATTGGGTATTCCCGAGTGAAATGGGCTCTCGACCTTTCCCCATACTGCGAGCGTGCTCGTCCTGCACGTAACGATAATAGTTGGGCGCCTTCTCCACCCCCAAAAAATATTGGATGATAAAATAGATGGCCCCTCTGCGCGATTCGCTAAAGTTACTCTCGGTGATTGCCAATCCGGGGCAGCTTATTCTACTTCAATGGCTTGCCATTCTCTTCACTGTGAAGCACGTTCGGCAGCAGGACGAAGAAACCACCCAACGCGGGCATGGGCTGGGACTGACTAAACACTGTGATATTTGTGTACCACCGCCCCATTTCCCCTAACCAAAACACAAGAAGCACCGCAGCAAACCAAATCAAACCATTCAGAAGACAGATACGATGCAGAGCCACGGACAGAAAGAAAAAGGCCCGCTCCTCAGACAGGCAAGCAACTCGCAAGAATCCAAGAGAGAGAGAAGAGGAAATACGGTAACAAAAAAGGGTACCAGATTCGTATCTCATAAAGAAGCAGAAGAAAGACGACTAGAAGTAACCAAACCCTGCAACGCGCAGAGGAAAAAAGAAATGACGCAAACCCATGGACCCCACCCAGCCAGGAAAAGTTGAAAAAGAAATCGACTCCCCGAAACACGTAAACCCGTTATCAACCCGCGTATCATACAGAATAAAAGAAGGCCCCCTGTGCATATGGCAAGAACCCGACATGGCGGATAATTTACTCGACCTGCCCAGATCCCATCTGATACATCGCCGTCTTAACCCTCTCCCTAACATCCAACTCAGAATCCTTTAACATTCCTTCCAAGCTCTTGTCGAATCCAAGCCTCACCAACTGCTGAATACGGCCTCTAACCTCCTCCTCCTCGGGGCTATCTGCCTTGTCGACCCAGGTCAGATTGATAACAATCCAAGCAAGGCCAGTCCTAACATTCGGAAGACGATGGTTCCACAGGCTGGAGAGAAGCTTTAATAGCTCAGTTCTTTCGGCCAAGATTTGTCGGTGGCTCGACGCCCCAGCAGCGATGTGAACAAGGATGTATACAATAGAGCTTACAACTTCCCCTGGTGGTAGGGCAAGGGTGGATCCGCTCCCGTTCCGAAGCTTTATGTTCCGTGGCCTAAGCTTATCCTCCAACATCTCAAAAAGACGATTCTCGCCCATACGCTCAAACAAAAGATCAATCATCTGAGTGCGGTCCTTGTTGCAAATGAAGTTTCTGATAAAGTCCAAGCCTTGTTCCTGCATTGCGATGCTCTGCTTTCTTCTCATGGTGATTTCCTCCGGCTCCCTCCGTTCAAGCTGTGCCATAACCAAGGAAGCTTTTGGCGGGAGCTTCCGAGCTTTAGACCTCACTTTTTCTTCCGGAGCGTCGTAAAATTCTTCGTCTGATCTCCTATGGGCCAGTTTCCTCAGATCACCGATACTATCTTCCATCGCGCCCACATCGGCTTCACCCTCTTCGACCTCAGCCATATCTTCGTCCTCGACTGATTGATCACCAACACCATCAGTGCTGATAACCTTAATGAACCACTCAATCCCCAGTCCTTCAAAACATTTCCTTTTTACTCCACTCTCGGCATCAAGGATCAGATGCTTCAAAGCCCAAAGCGCGTTTAGTCTCAGCGATGCGTTATCACTCTTAGCGTGTGTGCATAGTATATCCATGACGCCAGCATCAACTATTGGCTGCCTCATCGGTGAAAAGTCTAGCAACAGGTTACAAACAGCGGCAGTAGATGCGACGCGGACCTCGATATCCTCGTGGCGCAAAAGCGTAAATAGGGGCATCGCGACTCCGGCATCAATTAAAGAAGTACGGAGAATTGAGACTGATCGAGAGAGAGACTGTACGACACCACAAGCGGCAATAAGAACAGCAGGTGGGTTGCCCTCCCCTGTATTGTTTTCTTGAGAAGCAGGGGCACCAGGAATAGGCTCCAAAGGCTTCATGGAAGAGACTACCATAGGGATTACCCCTGCCTCAATGATTGTTTTGCGGTAGTCGTCCTTGAAAAGTGCCAGACTTGCTAAACACCTCATTGCACCCTCCTTAACTTTCATGCGATGGGAGATCTCTGGCCTATTCCGTCTGTGTTTCTCTGTCTCTTCGGACTCAATAGAGTCTTCATTTGTGACGCCATTAATTGAGGAAGATGGGGACTCTGTCGCTTTCCGTAGCATCAGAGCCAATTTCTTGATAGCCAAGGCATCAACTGCAGCCTTCTGCATCTCCGGACTATCCATGACTAGTCTTGAAAGAATAGCCGGCGCCCTTTCCTGGATGACCCACTTTTGTCGAGTTTCGGCGTCCACCCCGCCAACACCGACACCCACCTTTACAAGCATATCCTCTTCGTTAAGAAGCCTTACCAAAACTGGCAATACCAATAACACCAATATATGCGTCATCTTCTTGCTGATAAGGGACACTTTGAAAAGGTTTGTCAAAACAGCAGTGGCCATCAATCTTGTGAAAGAATCCCCTGAACGAACCTGAGAAATCAGCCAGAGAATTACCGGCGATTCCTCAATCTCTATATCCGCTTCTGAGCCACCGGAAATAGATTCAAGATTTGATGCTCGAAGAATTGGGTCTTCTGCATCGGTGGTTTCCGCACGATGACGAAGAGGAGTATCGCCTCCCGTTGAGGATTCTGAATCGTCAGTCCCACCCCCGGATCCAAGAAGCATAGACTGAGCCTCTGCAACTCCGATAGAATGGTTGAGATGATGATGATAGTGCTGCGTGCTGTAGTGATGGAGTGATGAATAATCCGCAGATCCTTGGCTGGCAGCAGAAAGGGGTGGAAAATGAGCAGAAGATGGAGTAAGTGGGGGGAATGCAGAAGGTGTGATGAGTAGTTGTGGTGGCTGAATTATTGAGCTTGAAGAAGACTTCTGTTGAGGAAGCTTTATAGATGTTGTTGATCCGGGCAAAGAATCACTATGCTTATTTGACATGGAGGATTTAGCTTCCGCTGCGTTGGAGGTTAGCGTAGATGGCGGGAAAATTGCCGTTAAAGCTGGTGAAAATAGAAACTCCAAAGAGCGAAGTTTCGAATTTTTTATTATGACCGAGATAGCATCAAGTATTGGGGCTAGTTTTGCGCCTTGTGGAGCTGGAGACGGCATGTCAGGCTCCCCGCGACCCTTCGACGGTTTTTGAGTAGCCTTCCATGAAACAACAAAGGATCCCAGTCTTGCACTCAAAGCATCCAGCACTCCTGTTTCAACGAGTAATTTTTCATGGGTCCCTTCCTGAGATAAACTGTTCCCACCACTATCAATGATCCTCGCAGGATCGTACCGGCCACATGACTTTGCAATTAACGATGAAGCAAGACAAATTTGCTGCTGCACAGCAGAAGATGGGGATGTCTGGGAGATGATTTTGCAAATATTCCTCAACACTTCGGGAGTGTATAGCGCTGTGGCAATTGCATAGGATGGGCCTTCTGATGAGGACGCTGTGTCGAGAATAGTGTTCAAGGTTCGAAGGGAGCAATGAACGAGCTTGGGGGGATTGTAGGACGGATTGAGCGAAGCTATCAGAGGAGCAAGGGCCTGCGAGAAAAGCAAATGGGAAATGTGTGCTTCGCCGCCTGTAGGTTGTTCACGAAGCTCAGCGATGGACCACATAAAAGGAGAGGACACGGAGCAATTCACGTGGCAACGAAAGGTACAGTCCAGTGAGATTGAAGAAGGCTTGATATTGAAAAGGAATTCCTACCATACGCCAAACTTCCTATAGCAATCCCAGCTTCAACCCTCGCATCACCCCAAGCTTCATCCGTTGTTCTAGTACCACCTTCCAGAATCTTCACAAGCGGGGGAACAATTCCCAAACGCACAAATAGTTCCTTCTTCTGGTCGTGGCCGATGAGTTCATGCTTAAGTCGTTTCAGAGTAGTAACTACAGATTGAGGCTGTGAGAGCGACAGATTCGAGAGCTGCGAGAGGAGGGCGAGAGCCGTAGATTCCTCTTCCGAGTGAGTCATGATGATGATGTGGATGGTTGATGGGGTGTTGGAGGGGTGTTGGAGGGGGGGTACGGCGGTGAGTTATGGAGCGAAGCAGCAGAGGTAGTCGTTGTCGTATGTAGCTGTCGTGCGAGGTGCCGGGTGGTGCGATCAACAAGACTTTAAAATAAATGAGAAAAGAAAGTTATTGGAGAAGGATCCGTGGCGAGAGATTGTTGGAAGGGTTAAATAATTGATGAATCGATTGATGTAGCGATTAAGATAGGTGTATGTGGGGGGAGGGGTTGGCTGGGGGCACTGTATGAAGTTATTACTTACCTCTCTCTCTCTTTTTTGGAGGGGGGATATGATCGGAAATTAAGAATTTTCGGCGATGTGGAGAGAGGTGGAAGCAAGCTTTCGGTCGGAAGTGTTATGTAACCTTGTGTTGCGTGAGCAGTTGCCTAACGCACTCAGTGTTCAGAGCAACACCCACACATCGACGGTAACGCAAAGGCCGCCGGCTGTGCCCTGCCCGCCGCCGCTCCCCAGGTACCGGATCTTCGCAGTCCGTGCGCAATCTGTGTACCCCTCTTTCTCTCAGCTTAGCACCCCTCATTTTTATGCTAGTAGTAGCACTCGGAGGTTTCGTCCGATCAACAACAGCATGCGAGGCAGACAGGAAGACAGGGTGGCTAGTCGATAAATGGATCTTTGACTCGCCGCCAACACCCCAAGAAACTATAGAGGGTCCAATCGTGACAAGAGGATATACTCGTGGTGTCCTATCACTCGGAAGGTGTGCTTTGTCAATCGATTGAAATCAGCAGTGCAGAGTGTCCTGGCAATACCTATTTGCCCCCAACACGAGTGCATGTGCTGAGCCGCTTGTCCCACTGACCGCTAGGACGGGATTCAAGTGTTACATTGGCTTGGATTCGTTGAGATAGTTCGTCTTTGAGAGTTGTCGTGGTGCTGTACTCTTCCGCCGGGTTCGTGAAAGGGCTTTTTTTTCTCTCTTGTTATTTTCTTTTTTCTCTCCGCGGTTCCTTTTTTTTCCCACTCCCCTTCCCCTGGTGTTGGTTGGACCCCCGGACTGACGTCCGCAGCAATAAGTACGTACATAAGGTGCCTGTTTCCCTCTGTACATACACTTGCTCTACTTGTGTCTACCAACAGCTGGTTTCTCCCTCCACTCGTGTCGACGTGCCAACAATTCCCTCAATCATTCATTCCTATACGTGCATACTACATTTACTACTACTTGCTACTACTACTTGCTGCTACTACTACTACTACTGCTTCTACTACTGCTGCTGCTACTGCTGCGTGGGAATTTGTTTTGCTATAGAGCCTTTTGTATTTGCTTTTACGCTGTGCGCTTATAAACGCACCCGTTCCGCCAGAGCCTCCTTCTGCTGTTCTGGATACTGTTCTGGATACTGTTCCCGATCGTCCTCTCGTTCTCGTGGTTCGAGACGTACCTACAGGCACGTAGCCTAGAATCTAGTATCGACGGTAACCCACATACATTATTCCTCACCCGACTTGATCTCTCTATCATTGGTCGAAGTTGATCGCCTACTCAAGAAAGAGCCCCCATCGATTACCTCCATTCGCTATTACAGCGATTCGGGGAGTTTTAACAGGCTTTTCAAGCTTTCAGCTTGCTATATTTGCTTTTTTAAAAAGGAAAAGGAACCTACCCATTCTACCTGCGGCTACTGCACCAACCTCTAATCCAAATCCCCCATTCCCCGCCGCAAACTTTCCTCTAACCCCCTCCATCCAACCATCACCGCCACTACGACTGAAACCTTCCCATAGCAATAACCAGCTATCGCCCGCTATGAACCCACCTCTGCCCTGCATTAGTACGTCCTCATCATCCTCATCAACCACTACGTCATCCGAAATTATACCCCGGTCTGCTTCCTCTTCAGTCAAGGCTCTATCCCCGGATGATTTTAAGTCATCTTCTTACCCGCAGTACACCCAATCGCCTTCTCTCCTCGCCCGCTCTTCTACCTCGAGCGGCGGCGCATCACACATGTCAGCCCCACCAACCCCCAATGGTGGCCGACCTCTTTCTGAAACTCCGAGAGCCTCTCCTCTGATGAAACACTCTAGACGTTCATCGCGCCCCCACTCTCCAAAAATAACTTCGTCAAAGCCTTCTTCACCCATAGTAGCTCCTAGAGCCTCTAATCTATCTACCTCCACACCCCCGAGTAAATGCTCAACTCCCCCAATCGCTCCTACTACCCCTATTGCTCCTCCTTCTCGCGATGATACTGGAACCCTATCTCCTCCCAAGCGAGCCAGACACATGGATCCTTCAATCAAAGCCCTTCCTCAGCTGTATCAACACTGTCCTACAAATGATCTTGTGTACCTGATCAGTGACATGTTGCTTGAGCTGGTGGGCTTGAATGATAAGATACCACTATCGGGGGCAGGCTTGACCCGTTTCCACTCGCGGTACTAACCCATTTTTACAAATTACTCACTTGCTTGATCGATTTTTCAGCGCTGACTTGACCATGCGCGCAATTATAGAGCGCCGCCTACAATATCAATCCCAGACTACTTATCGAGATTAGCACTGCATGCGTCTCTACAACCATCGATCCTCTTATCGATGGTTTACTATATTGACATACTGTCTACTCATTACTCGCCATTCGTTGTCTCCTCGCTGACTGTGCACCGTTTCCTAATCACGGCTGCAACTGTCGCGTCTAAGGGTCTTTGTGACTCCTTCCTCACAAATGGGTTCTATGCCAAAGTTGGTGGTGTTAGTTTGATGGAGCTAAATCTACTGGAGCTGGAGTTTCTTGTTAGGGTTGGGTGGAGGATTGTACCAAAGGGTGAAGTTCTGGAGGAGTATTATAGGAGCCTGATTGGAAGATTACAATCAAAATATATAATTGAGGGCGCGGAAGAGGCCCTGGGTGATACTCCGGGGTCCTCAGGATCTTCTGCGGTTGCAGGTGTAGCTGGACCGGCGGGAAGTTGACTGTGGTCTAGATGGAGTAGCAGGAGCTATGCTTCTTACAGCCGCTCTATTTTGTTCAATAGGAGTCTTTTAGTCTACATTGTTTCTTGTTTTATGCGAATTGTTTTGATGTTATTGCCCAGAGAGTTAATACTGGGCAGGCTGGAATCTGTTTGCGGGGGGCAGCTGTGACTTAAAAATGGGGAATACTTCGGAAAGGTACAGGCACAGACGGGATAGATAAGCGGGAATAACGATTGATGACCAAAAATATATGTACATGCTCGAAAGACGATATACCTAGCTCAGTTGGAGTAAGAGTACAAGTAGTTGTTACAAAGGAGCTCCAAAATTTTTCCGAGGCAGAAGCTTTTCCGGTGCCTTGTTGACTCTTTTGTTTTTTCACAGTGAAACACGTAGCTTTTTTTCTTTTTTGCTCCTCCCCTTTCTTTTTTTCAGGCGTCCAATCCCATGAGGGTCCTCTGTTATCTTGCAAAATGGACCAGTACGTAAAATGTGCTTTATGCGCGTCTTTGCAACGCGCAAGAGAGTAATCATTTGAGGAGAATCATGATCCATCACTCATCTATCCTCACACCCCGCAGTTGCGATAGGCCAGATGACCTGGGGAAAGACTTCGACTGTATCCGATCTAATTTGCGCCTTGATTTGCCTCGGACGCCTATCCGACGGGCGAGTGAATGATCAAAATCGTGGAGGTGGACGGTTAAATAAGGCGGGGAAAGGGGGGGGGGTAGTAATAAGAGCCAAGAGAGTCGCATAACGGGAAGAACCGAAGGCAGGAACCGGGGCGACAGCGTTGACGTTTATGCTTGGGGTGTTTTAGGATGTAGTTTGTTTGGATGCTGGGAAATCGGCAGGGGTGCAGTACGCTAGTTGTCAGATCAGGGCATGCTAGATATCATAAACTGGAGCTTCACTACTAGAAGGAGAAAAAGCAGCGTAAGCGGGTGTAGGTACAGTTTTTCCCTCTGCACAAACAGATCCAGTTTCATTTCTGTCACATTAAGCATATCCTCAGCCGCAATCTTATCTTATCAATTTGTACCCTGAATATTTATTTATCCCAAATAGATCATTACTTAGTTATCACTATTATTACTGCTCAGAAGGTGGGGAAATGATATGCGGCTGAACGGTTCCACAAGGATTTGAGGGACATGATTTAAATGGCTTGCGTATGAATCGGATGTTTAAAATATAGATTGTCAAGAATGGCTAGAGTAAGATGGCAGAAATTAGTGGAAGTGCTTCAGGACTTTGTTGTTTCAAATGGAATCATAGCTGCACCTACCTACGTACTAGTACTACATGTAATTTTTAGGGTAGACGTATCTATCATCTCCAGCAATTGAAATCTACCTATCGAGATATAGACACAAGATTATAAGTATATGTTTAGTAATATCTATATAAAAGCCTGCTCACTAACTGCTTGATAGTTGGTTTATTCATAGAAACGTATATGCTGTCCGGCCTTTATTAATACCCTGCAAGGTGTGACATCATGCATATGGTCGATATCGCGATACGAACCCCACCAAGCTCCCCGCGACAGCTACAGCTACAGCCATAGGACATACATATCATTGATACTGTTCGAGATGACGAAATTAGATCCTAAAGTTCTGAGTGCCCTTGCTCTCCAATCCGATACCACTACTATTGCGCCATTCGGCGGTAGCGGATTCGCATCCACACTCAAGATCTCCACGGTTCTTGCGGAAGGGAAGAAGAAATGCTTTTTTATGAAGACCGGGGATGGCAAGGACGCAGAAACAATGTTTCAAGGTAAACAATATTCACTCCTTCTTGAGACGAAAGGCTAAACGAAACAGGTGAATTCGAGTCTTTAAACACAATCCACAATGCAGTACCATCACTATGCCCCAAAGCCTTCTCACACGGAGCCTTCGAGTCTAAGCCTGGCTACTATCTCGTGACTGATTTTATCAACCTTTACAGACACTCATCGTCATCTGGTGAGACTTTAGCACATAAAATGGCAAAGCTGCACCTCGCGCCGCAGGCGGAAAAATATAATAATAAATTCGGTTTTCCTGTGCCGACGTGCTGTGGTTCCACGGTTCAGGATAATACATGGGAAGATGACTGGGCCGAGTTCTTTGGTAAACGAAGATTGATGCATATTCTCGCTGAAAGCGAGGCGAAAAACGGAACCGACAAGGTGTTGAGGGAGTGGGTAGAGAAGACGGTGGACACTGTAGTGCCAAGACTGTTAGGGGTGCTTGAGAATGTGAAGCCGGCTCTTGTTCATGGGGACCTATGGAGCGGAAATGCGTCCAAGGGGTGCTTTGGAGAGAATGGGGAAAACGGAGACCCAGAGGATGTCGTCTTTGACCCTTCGGTCAGTTTGGCCCTTTTCATGGGCGAGAACTGTGACTGAAGTAGATCTAGGCTTGCTATGCACATAACGAGTATGAGTTTGGGATTATGAAGATGTTTGGTGGTTTTGGGCCAAAATTCTTCAACGAATACCATGAACATATCCCAAAAGCCGAGCCTGTCAAAGAGTATGACGATCGTGCCGAGCTTTACCAGCTGTATGATACCCTTCTACCTGCCCTAACAGGTATTTTGTGATCTAACTATATAGTAGTTATCACCAATTGAATCATCATGCACTATTCGGGAGCGGATACAAATCAGGCGCTATTAGTACTATGAAACGTCTATATACAAAATATGGGGGGTAAAAGAGATAGGTTCGAACGTTCAAAACTGTGTGTTTTTAGAATTTAACTTTCTATAGACGTACTTTTCATCAGAAGAATACCAGCTACTTATTTCAAATCTATCGGGATTACAATAATAACAAAACGGACCTTCTTTACTGAAATGTCAAAATAATTCAGCCAGATAAATTCTCCAATTCAATTTAAAACAAAACTCCATTCTGATCAAAAACAATAGATACACAGTATCGTAGAAGGATATAAAAATAACTTAGAAGTAACTCATATAGGCCACCCAAGCGAGTTCGGCCAAGGAAAAAAAAACAAGATATGATTGGGATTTCGACAAGTTTCGCAATTTTAGAACAAAGACGAAATTCTCGCACTAGAAAGGAACATCCAGAAACCCATCTACAGTAGATACACTGCTATCAGACCTGGGGGAATCGTTTGCTGCTGCCCCAACTGGCAATATCAAACGGCCCCTCGATTGAGCTGCTTTGACTCCTTTATCACAAGTGTATGTAGCACCATCCTCCTGTGTCTCTAATATCTGTGATGCAAGCCGGTCTATGATGGTAGGAGAAATAAAACGGGGCAATTCGTTCTCCTGGTCGGAAATAGCAGTGTGATAGTCTGTTGAACTCGTTGACAAGTCTGAATGGGAGTCCTCAGCGGTATGATATATCGTCGAATCTTCCAAGCAAATGCTTTCAGAACTTTTGTATCCCGCCGCGCCCGTTGGTACAAGAAATTTCGCATGTTTATCCTCATCTAGCTTCTTAGCACCGGGTTCCTTTTGCTGAAGTTGTTCCCACGCCAGACGTTTTTGCTGCTCTTCGAAATATGACAGGGGTTGATGCAAGTGGGATAGATCTGGGAACCCAGCAGCGACCGAGTACTCGTTGTACTCCCTCAGTTGCTCCTCTGTGGTCTTCCCAGTAGGATCCACTGAGATCCCTAAGTACACTGGATCCATCTTGGGTGCATCTCTACTAATACTGCTCAACGCGATATCAGAGCTAGAAATGATGGAGATTTCGTCAAGAAAATTCTCCGCATCGGCCTCCAATTGCTCTATAACTCTGGTCATTTCCCTAAGACCTATGGGTTGCTCCAGTTCGGTGATGTCGATATACTGCGCATTGTGTCTCAGGACGCCCGGGACTTCTTTACCTGCACGTTTACTATCAATAAAAGTAACCTAGATGCGCCAGTATCACGGTTTCTAGCTTTAATAGGCTCACCCCCAACTCCATCTTGACTAAGAATCTGCTCACCCCCTGCACCAGTGGAGTACTCCATCTAGTAAGAAAGTCTTACTCCAATAGAATACACTAAACATATATCAGTTATTAATACTTTGTCGAACATCGGAAGATCAGCTTACAAGTCTCAGATGAAACCCCACACAATAACTACTATCGGATGCGAAAATCAGAATTGAGCTTTTAATTAGCAACTGCCAGCGTCTTTAACTATCTGAGACGAATTTCAAAATCAATGCTATCTCAAAGCTGATAATCTCTACACAGGAGGGTCTTTGTAACTCCTGAAAACGTCTTGTCTATATACAAATCGTCATACGAGGGCTGCCGAATAAACCGATGGTCTATTTTTACACATCAAACGGGAATTGGCAATCCCCGATTATCATAAGGCGACGTCTTAAGAACTATCTATTGAAAACAATACTGTATAAAAACACCATATAGACCCCGAAGATATCGTGACCGAGCCCAATCGGTTCTTTTCCGTGCATCGTACAACAGTTCATCTCGGCTTTTTGTATGCACTCTACATTCATACTCGATGCACATTCCCGCTGAGTATTTATCTTCTTAGGAAATATCAATATCAGGTGTAAGTAGTTACAATTACCATTGTAGTGGTAATGAGTTATATGTGTCCCGTTGCCGATCAATGTATCGAGTGATATTTCATGAGTATTACTAATCTCATTTTATGAATATAGTATATTCTCACATAAATACGTATATGCTGCAATCCGCGAAAACATTTACTACCGCGGTAATACGGCCGGTCGCACGAGACGTTGAAATTCCCTGTTCGGCTATCTGTCTTTAATACGCCTTTAATCTCCCCTCATACTTGAAAAAGGTAACTCCGACGTCCTGTGTGGCCGGCCGTCTGTTTGCTACGATAGTATAGGGTATTTTCTTTGATCACAATCATCTCGGCTAGAAACCATTGAATAGTGACAGCTAAGATCCTTCAGATTAGTAGTCAGAGAGGTACTTGTATGTACCAGTAGGAAGAAATGGATAGAATTCCACTATTATTTTATAATGTAGATACATGTACAAATGGGTATAATGAATGAAAATCTATGACGCACATGTTATGCAAACTCTAGGCTCCAGTCTATGATGACTACCTCCATCTATGGCCTCATAACACAAGGAAACTGCCTGTATTAATCAGTTGTAAACCAATAGCATTCTTACCTCCTATGCTTCCACCAGGCGGCCCCTAAAGCCGTTCCAATAATCAATGTCCTTCCAAAGAGTGTGATCCAAACAGCATCCTGAACGATATCGTAATACCCTTCCAATAAGGTCCCAACAACACTAGTCCTAGGCTCAATCTGGCGATTCTCGTTCCTTCCTTGAACAAGAACCATGCTGCTTTTCGTGTCCCCATCTGCATCGATATCCTCCAATCTTCTTTTCTCTTCTAAAGCCCTCGCCATGCTTCCTTGCTGCATCTTTAACCAATTCCTTTGCCTGAGGCTTTTAGTCATGAGCCATACAACAGCCTTTACATCCGGACTCGTAAATGTAGGATAATTCCACCCAGTAGCTGGCTCCCCGTGAGGTAACATCTCAAGGAAGTCTGTCACAACTCCCAAGGTGAGTCCCCAAAGCAACATGGGTCTATCCCAGCTCCCGCTAGCAGCTCCGGAGTCGGTGATAAAGTCACCGCCGAAAGAGGAGTAAACCGAATGACTTGGCCAAAGTCTAACAGCTGAAAACTCCATCTGCCCTAGATTGATCCTGAGACCCCAGCGTACAAAACGGCCCAAGAGTCCTGTTGTTTGTCGCGCAAGGCGGTCGGATACGTCGCACCTGTGGACCGTACGGAAATCTGGTGAGAGAAGAGTACGTAGAGGAACCCAGTGTGCTGAAGCTACTTCGGTAGGTTGTAAGTGAAGGGGTGGGGGTGTGGGAGACATATGGACGAATACAAAAGGACATAGAACCATGAGCCTGTTGTCACAAATTAACACTCAGTTATATGCGCAGTGTGTAACAAACTCAATCGTAAAACGGCACTTACGGCACTGTACCCCACGAAGTCGTCACTCTATCTCCCCGATCCAAAGGTCAGTCATCAAGATTCAATTGACCCCTCAAATGACACTTACATCCTATCCGGCAATTTACCACAATCAATTGCCATTTCTCCATCGAGATCCAACCCAACCTCCTCCAAGCACTCCCTCACAGCTACCTCGTAATCGCCCTTATCCTCTGCGTCCCTCTTTCCGCCTGGCAATGCCACATGGCTCGTCCAGCGATCCCCCTTCCTAGCAGCCCGTTTGATAAACAGGCACTCGGGATCACCATGCTGTACCCAGGGAAGGTCAAAGAATTCCGCCAGAGTGGACACACTGGCATTGTTGTTGTCTTTGGGGCGGTATGAAGGATGCGGTTGGATCTAGGGGAATGGGGATTGTGTAATTTAGCGATTGGACAATTGCACCAACACAACGGGCCTCGGGAGGGGCTGATTAAGGCACAAGCACAAGTATGTAACAATGATTCACATTGTATCTCTGATCGTACTTACCCGTATGACGAGTGCAACAGACGCGCGCTTGGGAGTGGCAGCGGGTGATGGGATGGACGGTGGGGGATTTTCATACAGCTCCTCGAGTACCCTATGGAGAGTTGGGATCAGGTCTGGGGAGGGCTCCATTGCCATGTGTTTCTCTATCTGTAGCTAAGCGAGTTGGAATTCCCGACGGGAAACACGAATGAAGGAGAGTATACGGATAAGCTTAAGTGTGAAGTCTGGGAAAGCGGTTCAGAGGGTTTTTCACGAAGGCAGACGACACGAGTCAACGGGTGGTGGCAGTGATGGATTTCGAGTGATGATGCTGGTAATGATCTGAACTGTAGGACATGTGAGTGGTAGAGGCTGTATTTGATTGTATGTATGCCTGTCTGCCTGTATGTAGGTACAGAACACACACACATCTACGTAGCTACCCCACCACCATCCACCATCACCACGTCGTGGCCTACACCACAGCACAGCAGCAGCGCTATCTGGCAATGGCAGCATCTCATGGGCGGACAGCAGCTCAGGAACATGAACAACACAATGGGAGGGGGGGATATGTATAAGTAGTTTGAATGCGAAGGGGATTGGGGTGGAGAGTTGTCGATGCTAGTGCTGGTGTAGCTGGCCAGATTCCCATTCTCCAGGGCACGGCAATGGGGGTGTGTTTGTGCAATTGCAATTGATTGATGCTCAATTCACCATTAGGGCGCTTTCCCTGAGCCAGTAGATTAGATTCCTCTGCTTTCCTCTGCTTTCCTTTCCTTTTCCCCCCGCGGTGTTCGGACCATAGGCGCCCATACATGTACTCATGTCTACTTGACTGGAAACATCATCATCACTCAGGACTTGCTCGCTGTCCGCGTCAAAACGATTGGCTGACTGCTTGGCATTCCTCGAGGGAAAAGAGACCCTGCGTCGTTTCAGGCTTAGAAAGCAGGACGAGTTTCTTTTCCCGAAAGCCGACGCTTCGCTGATCCGATAATTCCACCGTCTCCCCCCTTTCCACTTCCTGTTCCCTTCCCTTCCCTTTTCCCTCCCTCACCTACATGCCTAGTGTCCGGTGTCTGGTCCTGTCGATCTCCACATCCATCCACACCATTCCTGGACAAGAACGCCTTTCGCGGCTGAAAATAGAAATCCTCTAGAAGGCCTTCTATGCATATCGTCCTACCAAGTTCATTCCCAACCAGCCCTCCCCACCCCCAACATCGTGAATCCTTCTCTCGCACTGCAAAAATACATGTGTTAGCGGCGCGACTACCGCCGAACACCAACAGGCGTGCAGGCTGCATGGAGCAGGAGAACATGACCTGCAGCAAGCAAGCAGCAGTAAGTACGGCAAGGCAACCGTCAGCGGTGCCATCCATCATCATCCATCCATTCCATCTACATATCGTCCATCCATCAAATGCATCATCCCCCCCCATGGACCACACACATCCGTCCAATCCAGCTGCCCCCGACCTGAGCTCAGCCCAGTAGCTCTGAATGCAGTTTAGCTGCTAGATACTAGCTTGTAACTGAGCAACTGCATCACGGCATTGACTGCTAGATGTATGCTCCCAAGATTCCTAACTTCCTTGCTTCATTAACTCTACGAGTCAAGTACAAGAAAGTACATGTACTCCCTACCTACCTACCCTCTTGCACATTCCTCACCGAAGCTCAATTAGCGATCAAGAGGTAAGTATGTACAGTACTAGTAAGTAGAGCTTTCCCTGTGCCGCAATCCCCAAGCACATATCCCATAGATGATATCGTAAGCAGGAATTGAGTAAGGAAGCGAGAGTGCTCAATTAGCCCTCAATAATTATAATTACTCTCACCCTCCTATTCACACCCCCCCCCCCCCCCTCTCCCTCAATTCCTAATTTGGTTATTCCCGGATGATTAACTGGATCGATTGACCGACTCGGTGTCCGAAGCACTCCTCCCACCCCACCGCACCGCATCGCCGGCGCCGGTCGGCCGTAAGAGAATCATAATTAATTCGAGCCTCAGTCAGTGAACCCCAGCAATCGAAATTGCTGTGACTTAATTGACCCTAATCACTGTTGTGTATCATTCCTTTCCCAATATGCGTCAGCTGAAACCCTCGTTCTGCCCTCTGGGAGCAAGGCTTTGCGGGGAGTTTCACAGGTACAAGCACAACCCAGCAAGTCTAGTTTCCCGCCTCGGAAGCTATCTATCCTCCTAATACCCGTATCTAACCTTTAAATCAAGCGACAATCGGTATCTAACCTTTGCAGTTCAAGCTTACTTGCCCTCCATTCCCTTCCCCCTCTCCCCAATTGCTACTATTTTACTCCCTTTTCAACTCCTCTTTCATGCATGCATTCAATTGTGCTTTGCTATATCGCCACAGTGGTGCAATTGGGTCTTTTCCAACGGCAATTCGTAAGCAATTGACTCTTCAGAAGAATCCCTTCTACACTTCACTTCCATTTCTTCCATGATCCACGGAAATCCTGTAATTTTACCATGACACTTTAAATGCATAATCCCTCCCAGGCACCTATGATCTTGCTTGCCCACCCTCCCTCCCTCCTCCTCCTCAACAATAACCCCCCCCCCCCCTCAATTCAATCAATTCGCCCCTGAGCATATGGGTTAAAAAGAAAAAAGTGCCATGCAAAGGGGCGCCAACGGTGTACTCAAAAATGCCCTCCGCGCCTGCTGGGTTGAGGGAGTGAGTGAGGGATTGATGGTCGCCAATGATCCGAACAACGATACGATACGAAACGTGCAATGACGGCATGGCTCAAACCACCGGATGTGCCACCTTCCAATTGATCCCTGAACACCCCCCTCTCTTTCTTGACTCCTTAAGCTTGTTCCTGGACATTCTCGTGATCACGCAACCACTGAAAACAGTGCAGATATGTGGGACGGAGATAACGACAAAGAAAGGAAGAAAGAAAGAGGTAAAAAGAAAATCATCAATCGATGGCATGATTGAATAGTGGATAGTAAAACATTCGGGTTAATAATGAGCCGGAACTTGGTTTATCAATTCGATTCAATTTCACGTTTAGGGCAGAGCAAAGTCAACACGGAGATACTTCAATTCTCCAGAGATAAGATAAAAAAATTGCCCGATTGTAAAACGTAGGCCTATATGTGCTGAATACATAAGGGATGTTCTCAAAGAACGAAGAAATAAAGGAAATAAGAAAAGAAAAAATAAAAAATCACAAAGCTCCCAGGCCCCTTGGGTTGATGATACACACAAAAAAAACGCCGGACTGGACACAATACGCTATCTTCCTGCGCATGGCCATGCAGATGAACTAAAAAGAAATGAGATTGACAAAGAAGATGTCACACAATGCCATGTGAGTGATGAATAGAAAGTAGGAGAAATGAAAAACCTATGTAGACAAAAGTTATACCAAAGAGAAAATAAAAAAGGAGAAAAATACAGGACTCCGAAAAACCGCCCCAAACCAACCAAAGCCCAGTCCGTGACAAAGAGAGGAAACAAAATGAGGTATAGAACCAACCGCCCAATGAGCCAGGAAATAAGAAAAAAACCAAGAAAGTACAGGCCCGACCAGTCCCAGAAAACCAATGAGCAAGGGAATATAACAAGACACCATAATGAACACAAAAAACCCCGCCCAAAACCAGTCCGTGTAATGTATGAACAAACGCAAAGAAAATATCGCCAAATCCCATGAAAAACGAAAGTAGGATATCAGATAAATAGAAAGAAAAAAGGAAAAGGAAAAAAGCAAACCATTGTCGTCAGATCATAATGAAAGGTACAATATCGCCAAATTCAGCTACCGCGTCGATTCCGTCCGATGCGCCCGGCGCCAACCTCACAAGTATTGTTGGATGTATCGTCTATCAAACCAACCAACTTTCTCGTATGCAGTCCACAATTTCGAAGCCTTGTTAACATCGATCTTACAAGCCTTCTGGGAATCGGTCTTCATGAATTTCAAGCCCATCCTTTCCCTCTCAACCTTCATCTGGAAGATTCTTCGCTTAGACGTAAGATAGGAAGCGCAAGAGAGACGGAGAACAGAAGCGAGGTGAAGCTCTGCAGGGTGAAGAAGCCCTGCATGTGGATCATCTGAGAGGTCAAGGACAGTGCCTTTCCAATCAGCTTTGAGGCATTTTGAGCCAGGTAGAGTTTCGAGTGGCGGAGACATGTCGGGAATAGCTTCAAAATCCGCGTCCTCCCGGGTTGCCACTGCCCTTGCGCGTACTGCCGCCGAAGATGGTGTCTGGGGGGTTGGGAGGCGTCCATCTGGATAAGCGAAGCTATCATTTATAATTGCTTTAGGGGTAGGTCTTGGTGTTCTTGCAGAACGTCCCTGAGCAGTTCGCGGCTTCAGGGCAGATGATGCGCCGTTATTAACCGATCGGGCAGGTGCAATGTTTCGTTTAGTAGTGTACCCAGCTAATACAGTAGGCTTCTGGATCCTGTTACTACCCGCCCTATCAATAATCTTCATGTTCGCTTTCTCCCGCCTGAGCCAGTCTCGCGGGTTACTCTGGCACAATCTCCACGCACAAGAAACGAAAGCATTATATTCCTCATCAGTAGGCTTTGGCCGTGAATCCGACTTTCGCTTAGTCTTTGAAGAGATGACATTCTGGATCAAAGGCTCGAACTGCTCTGAGACGTCAAATAGAGGAGTCTCGAGTGATATTGCGGGCTCAGAGTGAGAAAATAGGACCCGATCAGCAATCTCTGTCGAGGGAGGTGAGGAAACGGAAATTGAAGGCGAGGCAAGTCGTCGAGCTGGCGAAGGGGGGGGAGATAGCATGGTGTGGGGGCTGGGTTTGTCGCAGCAGCGATAGACATCTTATCAATTGAAGAGGAGTGTTGAACTCCAGACATTGGGGTTGTGTATAGACACCGGTTCGTATTGGAAGGAGTTGGTGAAGGGAATCTATCCAAGCTGTGTAGGAGTTCAGGAGGAGAGGCAAGGACACCGGTTTTTGTAAGTGAAGGGGTCTGTGAGTAGCTCATAGGGGTAGCGTCCATAGCTGTATATGTAGCTATGAGATTGCAGGATTGCAGTCCGTTCTTATATGGTGAGCTATGGGTAGCTCTGGATGCTAGGTGATGATGCGTAATTAAGCTTTCAAATCCTGGTTTGAATTGGGACCATATAATTGGTGAGAAGCTTTGAGCAATTGGAACTTGCAAATTTAATCAAGCAATGAGGACGTTCTAGAGAAGAAGAAGCTTTATCGACAGCTTCAGAATATCTTTATGGCGTATAAGATGTACTTGAGTCGTAGTTGTTGGATAGTATCTGATGTGAAGCAAGGAGAAGTAGGAGAGAATGGATAAGGCGAAGGGGGGAGCACTGCGTTATAATAAAGTCAGGCAGTCAAGGAAAGTGTGGGAAGGCCAGGGTGCGTGCTTAATGGCTTGCGTGTATGGATTGAGGCAGGACACAAGGAACACCGAACAAAGGGAGGGGGAGGCAGATAGGTGAGCGGGTGGGGGGTGACCTGAAATAGAATGCCATGATCACTCACTTCTTGCCCATTCAATCACTCACTCGTTCACTCACACCTCTCACCTTTTACCTATACGTTCCCTGACAGTGCAAGCGCTGGGGGCAGCTCTCATATCCGACTGCGCAGTAGAAGGGTCCAGCAGGCACAGGCTAGTCAGTGGGTCACCGAAATTCACTTAAAAAAAAAAGGCTGTTAAACTCGGTCACCGCGCGACGTACTCGACCTACTTTTGGTAGGGTACACAGGGCAACACAGAAATGTTTTGGAATCTGGTAATAATAAAATATGTGAGCGGTGACTGGACATTGTATTTGGAAACAGGACAAATTCAATTGAATCGCCACACCTCCTTGACATACTATGTGCGAACAGCACCGAAGATGATCGAAATTATAATCTGGGTTCCAGCCTGTCAGGTACGTAAGGAAGGCAGCAGCCGTGTTATTATGTACTTTACAGTACATCCAGTCATCCACAGCATTACAATGCCAGCAGCTCTGATGCTACTATACAGTATTAATTAACTAGATTCCCGGTCACTTCTCTCTCTGTGAACGAGCAAGCAGAAGAGGGGTGTGTCTGTGATGTGAGTGGTGAGCCATTGTACAGGGCAGGTCCCGTCTCTATTCTCTAGTAAGTGCGCAAACCAGAGCGCGTGAGATGGCAACAGGAAAGTTCGAGATAATAGAAGCAGGGGTGGGGAGAGTAGAAGAGGGGAGTTATGGGTTATTGTTGGTAGTCGAAGTAGTGTATGTCAGTTCAATTGAGGAGGGAAACCCCCCCCCCCCCTCCCCAATCACCCTCCATCACCCGTCCATCCTTCCATCCCCCACCTCAGATCATTGTGAATCCCCGTAAAGCTCCGTCTGTTAAAGAGACAAAACCATCAAGATGAGGAGGAGGAGGAGGGGGAAACAGAGTTAAGGCGGATGACTGGTAGGATGACAGCCTAGTTGAGGCTTCTATTCCCGTACCTGGTCTAGCCTGGGGCTTAGCGGCCGTCGCGCACGCGAACAGAGTAATAAGAGTCACTTGGAGAGACCTCACTGGCTTATGACAGGTGACTAACGAGTGCATCCCCACGAAGACTTCTACTTCTTGCAGGGAATCTTGCTTGAATAGATTTACATATTCCTGCAGGGCCGGTATCGGTGTGAGCAATTCAAGCAAGGGACTGACTGGGTCCCAAGATTCAGACCCCTCTCTCCCGGTCTGTCTCTGGTACTCAAAGTATGATGCTACACGTACATGCTACTTTACCACCACTCTACTGGCATCTACTACTACCACATCCCCTCCCTCCAAGAAGCACATGCCAAATCAGTGAGTCCCAGTATGTATTCGTCAGACCTTGTTGTTGTCTTTATACGGCGACACACTACAGCGGGAGAACCAAGGCAGAACTGAATGGCTATAGACGTAGACAGGTCACAGCAGCAAGGCTACCACCCCATACACAAAACTCAATTGCAAATAAACCTCAATTGAAACGTCAGGAAGCGAGCCAGCAATTACCAGACAGGAGTAAGATTTCAAGTCAACAACAAACAGGAGAGGGGCTATGTGGCAGGCTGAACACGCGCTGAGAATAGAGAGAGCGGGGTAGGTATAGATAAGGCTTCCGACACGAACATCCGCCGCCTCGAAATCAGAGCTCAATTGCAACTATGGTAGCGTTAACGTAGCTACACACGTCCCCAAGGCATAAAATAAAGGGCCATGATATTCGAGGAAACATTTCATGTCACAAGGTTCGTCCGCCCACTCACCTCTTGTAAATGGGAAACAGGGAGTGCCATTCGAAACGCGGCGACCGCGGTCAACAAAAGATGTTGACCTCTCATAAAAATACGACACCTCACATTCAGAGAAAAGCTAAGACTTTTCGTCCGGACTTTGCGTTTGATTATACATCATACGAATCACGCATGACCTTCTTATGCTCCGACTTATCGTCATCATCCGCCTTGGATTCTTCGCTAGACTGCTCACCCTCCATCGCTCAAGAATTTAGGGCGATTTTCACAAGGGAAAAAAAGAGGGGAAGTAGATAGATTCAATTCTCGATCAATTGAGTGGGATGGCCTTAGAAATCACACCGGACGAGCTCGGAGGAAGGAGAGGTTAATAATTACTGTTGCTTGGTGATGATTGTGGTGGTGTTGCAACCGCAAAGGAATAGGATAGAAGGGAAGAGAGGACGACAACCACCGACCGACATGACGCGGCTCAACTGAAATCTTCAGATCGATCGGGCAATTACTCATTCGCCCCGTCGAATGCTGCACGGGCTGGTTGGTTGTGTGTACTGCCACCGCCAAATGGTACAGATTTCGTGCCACCACAGAGAAACAAACAAACACATTGAATGCAGTCCTCCCTCCTATGATACATAGGCCGTTCCTGTTCCTGGTGGAGGGGTGCTCGTGGACCGTATGGCAGGTACCAAACATTTACAATTATGTATCCAGTGCACGCAATAAAACACAAGATCTTAGTAGATGAACTGAAAGATGGGGAATTCAGTTTCAGCCCTGCCTCAGTGCTTGACCTTGTACTCAATGCTACATTGAGCCTTACAATGCTCCCGTCACATACAGTACTGTACTTACATGTATCCTCCTCACAAACTTCAATCCCACCGCCCTGAAAGAGATTTGCGCTCACAATTGACAAAGATAAGATACTGTTAATAGAGATCATTGATACCTACAGGACATCTTTCCTAACTAGCTCCGTATCTTTTCTGCAATGGAAAGCCCCTGCATCACTCATCCTAAATGAGGACGCCGAGCTTCCTATCGCTCAGTGGATCCCTTGCATGATATGCGGGTGGACGGATCGGTGCATCACACGACCTGCTTTCTGGGACCAAACGGAGCGTGAGATTCGCTTCTTTTGTAAGAGCTGAGCACATGTGCACCGTTTCAGCTTCTGTTCTGTCCCCTCTTCCTCCAGCCCAATCATCAAGATGATGATGCCCCGGTTGGTTCGGTAGGTACATGTAGTGCAGTTGCGAGTCTAAAATGTCAAGAAAGTGCAGCAGATATGCACCTCCTCTACGCTCATTGACATCACAACACTGCTGATGGTCTACCTGGAACTGGTACCGAAATCTTCTGCACTCTCAAGAAAAGGAACAAAAAGAAAGTTATCTAGCGATGGATTTCATCTGAACTCTTCGCATGTGAATACATCATAAACAAAAGCTATAATAATCACACTATTCAACCCCGCCATTGTGCACCCTCCATCCGGAACTACATTCCCGCAGCTCTACCGACTCTTACCCACCCTACTTACCCACCCTACACAGATCTCCCATTATGGAAATTGTTATTTTAATAGAGATCCGCGAACATCTCTCTCATCCGCCAAAGTGCATTTCGACAGCTGATTATTATGGAATCAGCAAGCGGAGAAGAGGAGGGTGATGCGAATGGACGGGGGTAGCTTCTCCGCGACCCGAGTGCGGGAGACGGGTTCGTAAGATCCTGAATGTTAAAGGTCCCTTCTCATGCATGATGACGATGGATCCTGCATGGTGTTTACCCTCAAGTCCTTCGGTCTCAGCCCTCAAGAGTCAAGACTCGAGACCCTGGCCGCGGTCGTCGACTAACTCGCCAAAATTAAAGTACTCCACGCGGACGGAGACTACTCTACTCCAAGCTAACAACCCATTACCAACCTCAATTGATCCGAAACATCCTCTCTAACCACCACTACACCACAACCATACCACAACCACCACAACCAAACGCACCTCATCAGTTGAGCTCTACTAATGCTAGAAGGACGCACGAATCACACGCCTTTCAGCGCACGACCCGAAGGTGAAGGAAGAGTTGAACAAGCTTGATCTCTGATATCATTCTGCTGCAAAAACTAAAAAGCCTAGAACTTGACTGCATATGTTTCCCCTCCTTCCCCGGCGACGGTCGGAAAGACTATTCTCGTTCCGTACTTCTTATCACCAGGGTCCTATTTATTCTAAGGAACGATTTTATCCCTTATCGTTATCGATAAGAAGGACCACAAATATTCTTGGCAAACTATGTGGTGTCACGTGTGATGGGCATTGATTTCATGGCTTCATTTTCCTTATGTAACCCATTATCCATTATACCCCATGGGACACCGTACTCTATGCATGTACCTATCAGTTCCACATTTTAGAATTATATTTAGAGGAGGAGGGGTGATCTACAGGCGTCTAGACATGCCTAGACATGCATACATATGGTAGACAGGCAAAAATAAAAGCGTAGACCAGGTGTTTTCTAAGTTACTATTCGCCAATGGCCGAGAGACATGGGCGGTATTGGCGTGACCGTGAGAATGGCTCAGCTCACAAAGGATAAGTTTACGCCTGAAGGGCAAGACCCATCGGAAGACCTGGTAAGGATCTGAGAGAGGTAGGACGGAGGAAGGACTTGAGTACCGGTAGCTTAGCCGCCGGTCTTACCTAGAATCCCAAAGAGGGAAGCCCAGATCTACCTGTCGTTACTCGATTCAGGTGAAATAGTAAAGGCTCAATTATCAACTGATTCTAAGACCCTATTGATTCGGATACCATAGTAGTGGGTCCTCTGGCAGGGCTAACTGAAAGATCGCTCACAATTGGCATATAGTGCCTAATACCAGAAAATATTCCAGTACACAAGAGAAATACGGTACTGTATTTGCATTTTCTCCATGATGAGCCCTATCGTATTGATTGAAGCCAAAGCTATTTTTAACAGTACGGGGAGCGATAAATTAAATCAACTTTTTTCCATTCTTCATAACCAGACTTTTTGTGACCATGCTTCCCTACCCAAGGACCGACCGTTCCCCACAAGACAGCCGTGGGCACTTAAAGATACACCAGCTAAATGAACAAGAGAGAAGTAGGGAAAGAAAAGAAAGTACAGGAGATGGAAGAAGCAGAAAAAAAAAAGACCCAAGCCGAAGGTTAACCAGAAAGAACCCAATGAGTATCATCAACATTTCTTTTTTCTTTTCTTTTTCCGTAACCAGTGTCATGAGATTGAGGTACTAGATGGACGATCATCTCTCCACAGATCCTCCGTGTTTTGTTTTGTTCAATGGAACCCCACTTAGCCCTAAGGATTGAAAAAAAAAATGAATGCATGAAAAAGAAAAGAAGCTTTTCGAAGAAAGAAAAAAAAAATTCGGTTCATTAAAAACAAACCCAACCGTAAACACCTATGCAGCTTGAACTTTTTTGAACATCAGGCGTTGATAATTGATGGATGCAATTACGCGGCTTGGCCCTCAGGGCAGGCGGCCATGACGTGACCAGGTTGCTTGCACCTATTTTTCAGAATTAGTACCAAAATAATGCATTATGTTTCCAGGAATCTCAAGGCGTAACTTACTTGTAGCAAACACGGTCCTGCTCACTGGGGCAATCACGAGAAAGATGGCCGATCATGCCACAGTTGTAACACTTCTGGCCCTGGGTGCAATCACGAGACAAATGTCCTGTAGTAAGTGGAACATTAGCAAGGAAATCGGTCATATTTAGAACAGAAAATGAAGGGCATACCGTATCCGCCGCATGAGTAGCAAGTCTGCGCACGGTTGCCAGGCGCGGAGCCTCCGTATCCTCCTTGCTGCGGCATTCCACCGGCGCTGGTGCACTGGCGGGCAATGTGTCCTACTTTGCCGCACTTGTAGCACTCAGCGCTGCCAGATTGTCCGCCATAAGTAGGGTTTCCGCCGTAGCCGCCGCCACTAGCCGAGGTAGGCTCGGTGCACTCACGAGAGAGATGACCTAAATTATGTACAGTCAGCACGATGTGATCACGAGACCAAGATTGGAGAAGAGGATCTCCAAATTAGGAAAGTTCGAACCTGATTGGCCGCAACGGTAGCAACTCTTCTCCTTCGCGGGGCTGGTGCAGTCTCTGCCTGAAAATTTCGTTAGATCAATACTCAAGATAATCAATTCCTAAACGCATAAACATACTCATATGACCATCCTCTGCAAATGGAATAACACAACTAAGTTAACATGTATAATTTGAGTGGTTAAAATTATATTAGGTATTAACATACGGCCACAGTTGTAGCTAAAGGCAAGGCAAAGTCAGCTCAAACATTCCATCCAATCTTAAATTGACCCAAATACTATGATTAGGGAAAGTATGGGGTAATATTTACCAAACAGGAGTACCACGCTTAGGGCATTCGCGAGCCTTCAATTGCAATCAGTAATCGAGTCAACTTATCGAGAAAAGCAATAAAATGGCAGTACCTGGTGACCAGCCTCGCCACCTACATTATATCTTTGATCAGCGCGAGCCCCAAAATTATTTCCATCCCTTTCTCTATACCAATTCTGAGAATGAAGAGCGAAGAGGTTGGGTGGGGTAGTAATAATAGTTCGGATATTTTTCTTATTGGGGAACTTGCCATCACGGCGTTCCCTCCCCTCATGGAGGGAGGGAAACGCAACAATGATGAATTGTACCGGTGAAAAGAAAACATCAAGTTAAGAGGACGGGAGAACAAACAGTTGTAGCAAGCACGAACGTTAGAACCGCCGAACTCCATTTTGAAAAATATATATTTACTTTAAGGGTGGAGGGGTGTAAAGGTGGGTGGGGTGGGTGGGGTGGAGGAGATGATAAATGTGGAATTGATGGTCAAAAGACACAAAGACGATAAAGTGAATTGATGGAAGAGAAACAGGTGTGTAGAGGAGAGGTGAAGAATGAGAGAAAGGTGGTGGTGGTCGTGGTTGTGATTGTGGGAAGTGTAGTGTAGTGACTAGGCCAAAACCTTCGCCCAGGCAAACAGCGGGGCGAAAAATATGTAAAAAAAAAAAAAAAAAAAAAAATGTGAGAAAAAAGACTGCAGGGGGCAAGTGCCCAAACCTGAGCCATGAGAGGGCTCTAACCTCAAAAAACTAGCCCGTAAAGGACTAGCGGCTGTTGCTCCCGAACGATTTGCAGACAGTGGGCCAAGGCGGGGAAGCTTCTTTTTCTCGGCGCCCCGAAAACGGCGAGAGCAGTCCCGGAAGGAGATTTACTGGGCCGATTGGACCCGCCCCGCGTGGTACTCCGCCTTTTCGAGTTTCGACAGGGGAAACCTCCCTTCACCGTTCGTTATCTGTCTTGAGTCTAAACAAGCGAGTACAACCTGGCTCTCAACCGACTTTGAATCCTTTTGTGACTTTTTGGAGTTTTGTAGGGTTTCTCTCACTACTACCTAAATTACGGCACTCTAGGCATGCACATCCGTCAAGATTCCCATCCCGCTGAAGGAAAGACTTTGGTTATGTGCAACGTGCATATGACAACTTCGATCCTAGAGAAAAGTACATACATGTATGTACTCTACCCATCCCCAGTACCTACATGTAGGTAAAGTACATTATATATACTTTACGCTCATGCTCAACCTGGCAGCATGAACTCACACTCACTCCCCCGCATTTTAAAACCAAGCAACTTTATGTGCTCCACATACCCTTTGTGCTTCTGCATATAAAATTTCCTGGGTTTCGACATGCTCCATCTCGTACATATTACCTACGCGCCGAAGAGAAACCAGGAGTCACGGGCTGTAGATTTTCCCCGCCAATGTCACAGTTCCCCGAGGACTCAGCCTAGCTGATCCGAATATCACATTTTGGGAAGGGGGGGGGGGTAATACAAAACCCCTCTTGGCGCGATCGCAAACCCCTCCCCCGCCTTTACACCCTGCAACACTGGAATACATGTCTCGAAAAAGCTGTTAGACTCGAAGCGAAATCCTTGGTCGGTTTTCCACACTCAGATAGCCTTAATTAGCTATTCGTTTGGACGGTGTCCTGACTTCCTTTGAATAACGGCATTTAAAATACTTTTTTTCCCAATTCACGCATAGGTAGGGTCCTAGCAGTGATCTTCCGTCGAAATGGAAATCAGAGATGTTGGGACGAGAAAAAGAAACGTAGCAGTATGCACTATGCCCACGTGCTTCTGCACGATAAGGCTCTATATTATGCACCCCCGAGCACGATCCCAAAATAGCCGCATAATGTATCATCAGATCTCTAGATTCCTCAACACCTATCCTCTTAGTCTATCTAATCTTTGGGACCCATAGTGCCCTAGCGGGAGAAATCGTAAACAATCAAGGCCTGTCTACCTTCGTCCTTCGCTCTCAACACCACCACCTTCTCTTCATCAAATCCGCCTAGCCATCCTTGACTATCCCCGCGCCACTCTTCTACTACGTCATTGCCTTTATATGCTTGGGAGGATTCCACTCTTACACTCGCGTTCAATCTTCTTTTTTCCGATACACCACCCTCAAGCTCCCAAACACGGAGCTCCAATCCTCTTGTAGACATGGAGACCGCTTTTCCCCGACTGCTGACCTGGGCTGTAGAAACTCCAGAAGTATGCCCCCAAAGGCGTTGTCCGGAATCTATTGAGACTGATGAAGCTGTAGATTTGACTAAATAAAGGGTGAGAGTATTGTCGGCATGTGAGGCTAGTAGATATCTGAGATCAGACGGAAGGTCCCAGGGTGTTAGTGTTGGTACTACAAACTGAGACAAACTCGATACGATTGAAAAGCGGGGGTTTCGAATTCGGTCTTATGAGGCGTCATATCACTTACGGATGAGTGTATGAAAGACAAGTAGGCTGAGCAAGAGGCACATTATTCGCCTGCGAATGTGACTTTGACCCAACGCTACTTTGCGCGGGAGGACTCGCCGGCGACATGTTTGGCACTGGGTTGAAACCGGATGGCACAGCCGTTGCAATTCTTGAGTCATGAACTCCATCCGCATCATCTGAAAACCGGAGTTCTTGGATTCCCACCGACCACCCTGAAATGTACAGCGGGAACGCGTAGACGATGCAGGCAATGACTGAGCTTTGTGCTGATCGTCGAAGCGAAAGCGATAAGGGGGGCCAGACTGTATGCGAATGCAAGGATGTAAGGATTTTCGGTGCATGCATCATGCGCTCGCGGTCTTCAGCACTACCCTTGCTCCCATCAATGTCAATGTCGTCTGATCCTTCAAATCGATAGGTAGTCAAAAGCTGAGAGGCTGTCATTGTCAGTAGGTATGGTGTGCAGTAGGCCATTGAGATGATCATCGGTCCGTGTGAACTATTCCCCGGGGAAGGGCCGTTCCGGGGATCGATGTAACGGAGCCTGAATGTTGAGGATGACATTTCCATGTCCAGCTGATACACACAAAATCCACCATTTTCAAATCCGACTGTGATATTGACAGCCTTCGTCGCATCGCAATCTTCGTCGATGGCCATTGCAGTAGGAGCGCCGTACGAGCCGAGGTCCAGAGAGCTTTGATATAGGTCTGCATTAGCGATGAGACTTTTTTTCGAGTTTCTCCACTTCCATGCACAGAGGCCATGCGTCGAGTCCACGGTAAAGACCATTCCCTATGTTAAAGGCACATGGTCAACCTGTGATCCGCTAGGAAATGAGGTAGACCTGTGTACCTCGTGCAATCTGACCAACAATGGCGGTACTGGCGGTGGGAGCGGCGGGAGTGGTTCATTGGCAGTGATATCAATCTCACTGATACTACATATCCCTCTATTCCAATTGTGACGCAGCCTATAGAGCTGCTTCCAGTTGGTTGCGCTAGTCCTAGCAAGCCCTTCATCCTCCAACCATCTTGAATTACGCGATGAATAGTGCAGACTCGAAGGCGGAGCTCTTGATACTCCTGGAATCCGAGAAGCTCGAGGACGTACGAACCTCCTGTAGAAGAGCGCCTTCCAGATTTGGCCATCTGTCGCAATACGAGAGAATCGTTTAGATACCCTCTGGCATGATGTAAGATCAGATATCGACAAGAAAGAGGCAATCCTTAGAAAGAGCTCGTCGCTAAGTCGTTTAATGTAAGGAACAACATTTGGGCGGTGGCGTTTCGAAGATGGCTCCGGCGATTCCGAAGCTGGTCGTTTAGGCATTACGCCGAAAAAACTGGTGGGCGCAGATTAATTCCCTTAATTGCCGGGTTTTGAAGCTGTGTCTACTCGGAGATTTGAGCTTTGTCGTTGACGGATTGACGTTGAAGGATGACCAGTGGCGACTTGAGCCACTCACTTATCATTTCCTTATTCGCGTTATCGTGAGCTTAGTCAAGCACATTGGGCCACATCCTGGTATTGATAGCCACTTCATGGTTCATCAACACTACATGTAGTATCTGAATAGCCACTAGAGTTGTGTAACTTTGAAATGCCCTAGAATTCATATGTAGTGAAAGTGTTTACTTTTATACAAGTGCATTTAGTGGTATTAGATACCAAATTGTTCTTACGGATTCGACCGACAGAATAGAGCGTATTTGACAACTGTCGATTTCGACAATTGACTGTTCGGCTTTGACAGTTGCGGGTCGCAAAATTGACATTATACTTCACGAACTCTCAAATTATTTACTAGATCTCGACCATTATCAGTGGTGACGAGATCGAGACATAAGGCCTTTTGCGCATTGATAGAGTCCAGCTCCAAGTTCCGGTACCATGTGCCGATACCCTCATCAATCAAAATTGACGGTTCGGCAAACCGCTATTGCAGCCGGCGAACTGTCAATTGTCGGAATCGACAGTTGTCAAATACGCTCTAATACCACTGAATTCAACAAGGTTTCAATAGTATGATATATCGCTGGTGATTTTAGTACTCTTCTCAGTACTTGAGTATTATTTCTCCTATTATGTCGATATAATCCAATATAAAATACTATATATACATGTACATAGTACGTACATACCCACATCTACGCCTGTATCAATGTGAAAATACCTAAAGTACAGTAGCAATAATCCTTGACACCAACTAATCCTTGGTACCAATTAAGTGATTGGGCTGAACTCCTAACCATCCAAGTGCCAGTAATCACTTTATTAACATCTAAATCTACTTGCAATGGCCCATGTAACTCTTTATTTTGGCATGTAAATTGGACTTGGATGCCTTGACTTAAATCTGACTAATCGTTTACGATTTGTGGCTGAAGATTGGGTTTGTCAGCTTTTGTCAGGGCATGATGTCCCGCAACACGTCACTTTTAGCGAATTTCGCTTTACGCGTCGTCCCAAGTGACCTCCGGGGAAACATCGGCTCTAGTGAACTATAGGCGCCCTAATCTGTCAAAATCACGGCCCCATCCAAGCTTACTATAAAACCATACCCTCTTAAAGGCTCCCGAAGGATCTCTTATAGCTCGCCTCACATGGATATCATCGAGAGGCATCGCATCGCGTTTAGTAATATTGGGTCTCAGCTTTTTGGGGACTTAGAGAAAGATTTGGAATTAGCGCTGAAAAAAGGTAAGTCACAAACCTTTATGTGCCAATTGATGATCACACGAAACTTACGTGATATTCGATCAGCAGGAGTTGAAGAACAAGCGGAACAGGACAAGGTCATTGAGGATTTAAACAGACGTTTACAAGAGCAAGAGCTACTGGTAGGATTCTATCCCGCTATTTATAAGTGGTATGGACTGTCTAACCTACATGTATTTTCGAACGATAGCTTGGCGTGCATGAACGGTCGAAATCGGAGCATTTAAAGAAGATTGCGGACCAAAAGGACGAAATACATCATTTAAAGTGCGAACTGGCAGAGGCCGTCGTCGAGAACGGAAATCTCGAAGAGCTTTTGGCAGTAAAATCAGATAGAGGGCTTAGGCGGAAAGTGTATGCCTTAATCTCAATCTTTCCCATCTTGAACGGAAAGCTTATTGATGTTCATCTGTAGGCTTGGAACACCCCCAAGGGAACAGCTACAGGACAAGGAGAACTTGGACCCTTTACCTCCAGTCTTGAATCATCTTACCTCCCCCCTGCAAAAACTCCCAACTCTAGAGAGACCAGTATCACCACCTCACAAATCGTCAATACAAACTTCAAGATCGCCAAATCTTACTAGTGATCGCAGCGTGCAAACCGAATACCTCTATTCAAATGATCAGACAACTCAAACAAGCTCCATACAAGGTCATGAGGATCTCACAGAGGCATTTTACGAACTCAGTACTCGTTACGATTCCGTTCGAAATGAAACATTAAAGCTCAAGAAAGCTTACCTGGGACTTCAAGAAAAATATATTAAGAACAGAAAGGTCTGGGAAGCATGGATCAAAACAGACAAAGAGCGCATAGAGCAAACAAAAAAAAGGAAACGGGAGGGGACTGTGATGCCTGAGGATGGGGGGCTGCAGCTATTAGATAGTAATACGACGTCTATGGCCCCCAAAACTGGGAGAACGCCCTACACGAAGCCACCGCCACTCTCGCCGTACAGGCCAATACTTATACCCGAGCTATCCCACGCAATTCCAACGAAAACGAGCCTGTTTGCAAAATTCAAGGGTTCTACTGGTAAATCGGAATCTGAAGATCTAGGTGTTGATATTTGCACTTCCGCCGGTACCAAAGACGTTAAGAACAAGGCTGTTTTACCTGTGGAAAAGGTCCATTCAGAGCTAACAGAAAGCGACGAGGACCCCCCTCACTATCAGAAACCCCTAGGGCTGAGATAAAGGCGGTCAATACCACTAGAGAAAGTCCTAAGAGCACTCCGACTACTACTCCTCAAGATCGTAACGCCTCCAGTACACAGGGTGAAAATAGCGAATCACGAGACATCGGTGCTACACCGACCCAGAAATTATATGACCGTCCTCCACTTGCTCCCCCACGCCTTGATACAGTCTTCAATGTTCCAAATGCGAGGGGGGAAACACACAGCAGATGTATCCAAGAAGGGGGCTCTATCGCTCGTCCTGTTGTGATCAAGAGTGAAACCAGTGTTGCGAGTAGTGAAGGCTTCGGCTATCATCTTTACGAGCAAGAAAGTTTGGATCTTGATGACATTGGTCATAAACCAGATACGCCTCGTAAGAAACAAAGGATAGCCAATTCTCTTCTTAGAGAGGGATCAACATCTAGTGTAACTTCTAGTGGTAGACCTGGTTGGAGTAATGGTGGGTTTACGGTCAAGAAGATACCGGGTGCGCCACAGACCCAAGACCTAATGATGGTAGAGGATACTCAAGACGAGGACGAAGGTATTATGTGGAATAATGAAGATGAGACTTTGTCTCCAGCATCCCCATTATCAACCATGCATCCGGCTGGGGCCCCTTACCGGCCAGAAATATCACGGATACCTCCCGGGATAACGAATATTAAATCCACAGTACCACCCCACATGGGCCCAGATACAGGAACTGTGATATATGGCGGAGAAAACCAGCGAGTTAACAACGATTTGGGGAGCAGCCCCCCCTAATAGAAAACATAAACCAACCCCCGCTCTTGACTCCCACTCGAAGAGCCTTACCAGCTGCGAGAAAGCCAAAATCTGGCCGGGACATTCCCGAGAAGTCAAAAATAAAGCGCCGCACAACCGCCAGAGACTTCATAGCACAAATCACCGAGGATGGGACTGATGGGATCGACGATATTGATACTTATGATATATCTGAAGAACAGAGGAAACGGGAAGGTATTCCAAAGTTAAGTGAAATGCTACACTCGCCTGCACCGAAAACTCCAAGCCTTGAACATTTGAAAAAGAAAATGGGAGCTTGGAGTAGTGCCCCACCGAAAAGGACCCTCAGGAAGGGATCAGAAAACCCCGGAAGTACAAGTGAACCGCCGAATAGAAAGACACAGAAAGACTGGGTTGATGCCTTAACATATCCCGAAAGGAAACAGAAGAGTAACTCACGTCAGAGCAAACTCGACATTTCGCACTTTCGGGTCAACCCGAAGGTCAATGGTGGAAGGGACTATGCATTTGTCGAGACTGTTCGTGATCGCGGGGCACGTAAATGTCTACCTGGGTGTGCAAAAACCTGCTGTAAGGGACTTATAGGATTCGTCGAGGCAGCTGGGTTACCATCCCTCCACCTAAAGGGCCGAGGTGGAGATCTAGCCCTCCTCCAGCATCCACCGATACAGCTTGTGATGAGGAGGGGGAAGTGGCGTTGGATGCAAGGTTTACGGCCAGGTTTGGAAGGCATAGAGATGCATTTCCTAGACGAAAGAGTCCCCCGGGGTTTTGGGACGCAGATTTCCCTGATACACAAGATCTCGAGAGGCAGCATGGAGCAGCCGAGGAAATGAGGCTACGGAAAATTGAGGAAATGAGAAGAGAAGCTGAGAAGGGTGAGAAGGGGAGGTATATTTACAAGAACCGGTGACCTAGTCAGTTCATCGATTACCCACAAGATTGCGGGAACTGTATTTCCATGGATTCATATCTAAGCTTTGAATTTCTACCTCATGGGACTAATTATTCTATGGCTGCCATCGTAAAATAGAAATAAGGGTTTTAGGGTTGGTTTAGCTTTTGCTACATGTGTAAATACATGCTTATCTCAGGATATTACATGGAGGCAAGGGTACGGGCGTTATTATGTTTACTTTTAGGAGCTAAAATCTAGAATGAAGGAGCCTTAAGCCGCGCCCTCGCAACCGCCATTTCAGATATTGTGAGTTACGACCTGCCAATGTAGCAACCTGGCAAAAATAAATTTTAAGGCGTGTTCTGCTACCCATAACACATCAAGCCTTCACAAGCCACAATGGTGTTTCAATGAATGTAAATTCGTGTGAATGAGAGCTCTAGCAATACAATAGTTGGGGTTGGTGAATTTGGTTGTGAATTTGGTGTTAGTGCAGTGAGGATTGATTGATACAACCTTGAATATTTTGGTCTGAGCAGAATATTTTAGATCGTGATATTAGGGCCCTAATAGGATGACAAATATTACAAAAAGTGGTTGCTCGAACACTACCTTCAGAAAGAATCTCACATATTGTGCCAAGGAGGTCGAATATCGTGATATTCGTTGCAACAGGACGCGGCCTTAAGCTTGTTATATCAGTAGCTACAGAGACGACATACAACTTGTGTTTTGCCGCTTACAGGATACGCCTCGTATCACTCTGTAAACTAGCTGGAGAAACAGCTTAAGTCCTGATCAAGCTAAAATTGAATCTTATTCAAAAGAGCAAAGGGAAAAGGAACAAGAAAACTACATGTATATCAGCTTCGTTGAAGCTCAAGAATCTGGTAACCCTAGGCCTTCTAGCTACGTGAACTTCATGCAAATATTTCAACTCTAATCATAGCTAACCCAATTGACCAACCAAGGCCTAAATAAGGGCTGTGGCTCGTATATAGGAAATGGTTTGTAACTTTGTATCTGATGATTAATTGTATGTTAGTGGAGGAAGTTTAAGTTCGATCGATATATGTAAAAAATTAAAAAATAGAACCGCTACCCGAATTGGATCACATACAATCACTCGTGGTTTTAATCCTAGATCTGTAAACCCCATCCTACGGTAGTTTGTTCCAGTGGACAAACATTCAAGCAAACTATCTCACCCCAAGCGTACGCGTATATTTGTAGATATACATGAACTATAGCATCGCACTTAGCAATCAGAAAAGAAGACTTTTTGGATGCATGGAGCGGGGTGGAAATATACCTAAAGCTCGGTGCGTTCTATGGTGCCATAGCTCTACTTTTCATGTTCGATAATGATAAAATCGTCCTCGTAAGAAGGTTCTTCTTTTTCGCTCAGAGTCGCATTTTTGGGGGAAGAGCTTTGTGGAGACGACTCCCGGGTTGAAATGACATTAGGCAGTTCGTCCTTAACCTTCTGATTGCAATATCCGCTCGACTTTGCATAGATTACGTGAACGTAACCTTTGCTGTCTTCGTCTTGGCCTTCGCTGCCACTGTTGCTTTCCATCCTTCCCTCGCCTTTCTCCTCCTTCACACCTTGCCCATGTCCCTGCTTTTTCTCCTTTTCGCCTAGATGTTTGACGCCATCAGAAACGTTCTTCCACTCATATACTCCCCTTAATTCCCCCACATGCGGACGGCAGGCCGTTGTAGTGGCTTTTTCGTGCCACAAAGGAGCTCTAATAGCTCCAGAATTTCCGGTAGCCCCAGCGTTCCTGGTGGCTCCAGTATGATCAATGGGATGCTTGTTTGCAAAAGGGATCAATTCACTAGCCAGTTTGTCTGTATGCAAGTGATGATGTTGCAAAGGTGGGACACCATGGGCTTTCACATTAAATTCTCTGGTGTGATAGCTAGAATGTTCAAAACACGATTGAAAACCGTCAGGCTCCACTTTATGGTCCCTAATACCCTTTGAGTGTAGAATGCTGGAAGGAAGCTCCAGGGGACTAAGTGAGCTTCCGATATCCTGAAACGTCTTATCGATAAAGTTTACAATTTCTTGTTTGGATTCCATCGCAAGCAGGATATTTTTGTAGGAGGGTGAAGTGAGATAAGGGGATTGATGAATGTCGGGCTTTGTACGGATACTTTGTAATATGCTCGTAACTGAAGTAGATTTATAGGAACGCAGGATGCCTTGATATTTCAATTAGAGTGAACAAGGAAGAAGAGGTCAAGTCAAAGGGACAAGTAGGAGTTTATGAGATGGGTGCAGTATTACGATTAGCTTGTTACGTATGAAATAGACATAGGTGGGTGTTCAATACATATATTTATAGTGAATTTGTCCTCACAGTACGTCATCATCAAACCAGCCGCTCTAAAGTGCCACCCATTTTCTTTGATAGTCGAAAAAAGCATACTTATTACTACATGTATGACCAAGTGCACTAATACAATTATTTGACTTAAACGGCCAAAATCCATATAAAAATTATCTTAACACCAATGGATATTTCGTGTAGTTACCTATCATTGGCATATCTGATGTAGCTGCGTTGAACTCACACGCTTACCTCGGTCCTCACTACATGGCATTAAGCATACATGTAAGAGCTATTTATTGGCTTTGAAGCTATGGCTAATTTTTTGATTCGATTTTGATTGTGAGATTCGGGATGCAATGCTCTTGGCATTAGAAAAATATTAAACCGGTATCTTCGCAGCGGTCCTTCCAAGTCTTTTTGAGTGTAATTAACCATTACATACACCCCTCTTCACAGAATGTTCTTCCGCATTATTTTAACCCGTCAATGCATCCTTCCTTTGCAGTGTTCTAGAGTGTCGATCGCATTCCTCCACTACGTCCGTAATACCCATTTTCGAGGTGTCCAGCTTGACCTCCTTCCCGTCCTCTACAGACATATTAGCCATCTTGTTTCCCCCAATTCTTCCGTTCATAGGTGTACATACTGAACACAACATGAATGCTCCCGCCCAGCTCAGATGTCCGGGGAAGGACTTTGGTGTTGACCTTCATCATTGTCCGGGCGTCCGGTGGGAGAAGACTCATGAACAGCCGCGCTGTCCGTGCACGTGGAGAGAACGGATTGAAGGCGATCGTTACGTTCGAGATGTAGCGGACAATCATTGTGGTGTTTGTTTGATTTATTTGTTGTAAGGTTGTGGTTGAAGTTTCGAGAGTGAATTTTTTTGAGCCTCAATTAGGAGATTAGATAAGATAAGGACCCGAAGATCTTGAGATGAAATCCGTGGGATTATTTCCTATGCCAAGGATAAAAACTTTTAATTGTCCTGATTTTGCTTCTATGAAACTATATCACAAGTTATTAATAATGCGTGTAATGTCTATTATTACATACCGAGTGATTCCATATGATTAAGCCCATAACAGGTACATGTAGTACAGCGGTGGGTAATAAGTCATCGGACGACCTAGCCACAATTTTGCCTGCAAACGCGTATTTTGGTGGTGTTCCGTCTGATGACTTATTACCCACCGCTGTACTTCAATCTGACTCGGATTGAGCATGAGGGAATTTATATATGCCAAGCCTCTTAGAACTCTGGGCCCATAGTCATATCCTATCGGGGCTGTTAATTCGAGGGACCTGAGTAGTTTTATCGCCGAGTACGTACATGCACCTGCAAAAAACCCCAGCCGAAAACAATATGGTTTTAAGAGTGGAGGTTCTTATTGTGGGGAGCTCTAGACAGACACGACACGAAAACTCCCACTCTACATAGACAGTAAATTTGCAGGCGTCTCTCCTATAATTGAAATGTTGTAAACTCCACGAGAATGGACGGCCTCGGGACTTTATTCAAGCTCAAGGAGCTTTTCTATAAAGATATATGTGTCCTGTTAGATTTTAAATCAATCCTAGAGCTTGGGTAAGCTACATGTAGATAGGGATTTTGTATTAGCTTTCCGTCCTACCGACCCAGGGATCCAGGACTATGGGCCTGTATGAGATTCCTGATCTTTGGATTTCTGAGCCTCAACTATTCATACTGGCCGGGGCAATGATCGGATAGACAAAACGGATTAAAAGCACATATTTATATCCATATAGGTATATGTATTATATGTGGAGATATTGTAGAAATGACTTCTTTGTGACATGGTATATATTAAACGTGTCCAGGATGGAGTTGACATACTCGGATCTTCTGCTGGGACTGTTATTGTCTTGATGGTTGCACGAAAGCACGGGCATTAATGGACCAGCCGCACGCCGAGTTCGCGACCCCAGTGGTGTCCTCAACAAACCAGAGCTTGCGATTTTTTTTACTTCACCCCCAAACTAAATACCCCCTTGGTAAGTAGGTACATACAAGTACTTGACTCCTTTTTTACCCTCCCTTTTTTACCCTCCCCCCTTATTCCCCTCTTTTCTTGAACTGCATCTAACTCTGCTATTGTTCGTCAAAGCTTCGCTATCGTCGTCTCAGCACATCTCCCAACACTTTCCCTCAACTCTGCAATTTTTTCGTCCTTGGTCAGGACCCTTAAGACAAGAGAATAATTATCAATGGCAGCCGAAACCACCACAAATGTGATCCAAAAGAAGCCCGTGAGCTTCTCCAATCTGCTCTGTACGTCCTCCCTTTATTATATGCGTTCGAAGAAGAGATAGAGGTCTAACGCTGAAGTTAATAGTGGGAGCTGGATTGAATATGTTCGAGTATGTTTCCTCAAATTCTGGTTATTATGGGTATTCGTCCTTGAAGATAAAAAAAGCTGATTTTCTCTCTTTTTTTTTGCCAATAGGGTCACTACGTTGGGACAGGTATGATCGCACAGGCTTGCGCGAAATGTCCAATAGGTAGCTAACTAGTATTTTCTTTTTGATCGAGATAGCCTCTTGAGGTTGTCAAGGTAAACCACTATTTCTCATCACCGATAGGAGGTTCTTAAAGATATGGTAGAACTAATAAATTGTTCCAGACCCATATGGCAGCCAACCGAGGCGACAGCATTGGGAGTGCTTTCAAGACGACATGGAGTCGTGGTGGGGTTTTCGGATGTGCGTTGTTCTGCCCCTCCCCCCCAACTTTTCTCCCCGCAGTTTAGTGCCTTGCGCGGGAGTGGCAGCTGATTCTTACCTGTGCGTTTAGTCTACCAGGGGTTAATCCCATGGGTTAGTTGTCACCTTTTGATGTTTTGGCACATGCAAAGAACCAGGGCGTCGGCAATCGCCGGTTGAACGGAGACGTAAACTGACCAATAATTCGAAATTTAGGCATGGATTGAGGCATCAACCAAAGGAGCAGTTCTTCTTTTTGTTTCCTCGGAAGCTGAGTAAGTGAACTCCACGTGCCTCTCTTTGGGGGAAAAATCCAGCTAACCATCGGCGCAGATACCATGCTCGGACTTTCGGAGCTGGGAGCTTCACCGCCGGTATCACGGGGGGTGTTATCGGTGGTGTTGCGCAGGCATATGCTACCATGGGATTCTGTACCTGTATGAAGACGGCCGAAATCACCCGTCACAAACAGGCTGCCTCTGGAATTAAGCCGCAGTCTACTTTTGGCGTCTTTGCCGATATCTACCGCAAGGATGGTATCGCGGGTATCAACAGAGGTGTTAACGCTGTTGCGATTAGACAAATGACCAATTGGGGTTCCAGGTTCGGTTTGAGCAGGCTCGCTGAGCAGGGTATCAGAAAGGCTACTGGAAAGGGTGAAAGTGATAAATTGGCCGTATGGGAGAAAATCTTGGCTAGTGTTCTTGGTGGTGGTTTGAGTGCTTGGAATCAACCGATTGAGGTGAATATACATGTAGATCTTATGAGGGTAAAGACGCTAAATATATTATAGGTCATCCGTGTTGAGATGCAGAGCAAGAAAGAGGATCCGAACCGTCCTAAGAACCTCACGGTCAGCACGGCAGCAAAATACATTTACCAGCAGAATGGACTGAAAGGACTTTACCGTGGTGTCACTCCTAGAATCGGACTTGGCGTTTGGCAGACGGTCTGCATGGTTGGGATGGGTGATATGTATGCCTCTCTCCAAACTTAACTCTTTATATCTGATCATCTACTAATACCACCCGGGACAACAGGGCAAAGGAAGCCGTCGCGAAGCTCACTGGTGAAGTTCCTACTGGGAAGCACTAAAGCGTTTCTCATTCTTTACACGCTTCTTCTTACTTTCTTTGTTGGGAATTAGTGGGGATATTTTTTAATAGTTAGAAATTCCCTGTTTTATGCCTTTGATAATAATTGTATAAGCATGTCATCCTGTCCGGATGATAATAGATACCTATCAATTTTTCTCTCGGGTGTTTTGGGCAATTGGAATTTTTTTTAAAAAAGAATGGATGTATATGATACGACGCTAGGATGAGATATACCTCTGGGATTTTGGATTAATCATTTTTTAATGCTCTATTTAAAAATCATGGTAAGGTGGAAATAAGATTGTTGGCGCGATATGCTAAGGTTTTATGCGCCGGTAGGGATAGGGTTGTTAGCCAACCAGCTATGTACTGGGGGCTGAGGGAAAGTACGAAGAATCTGATAAGAGAATATTGCTGTACAATAGTGTTTATCTTACCAGATTCTCGGTATTTATGATGAACCCCGGTACATTACCTACAGGATGTAACGTGTTTCCATCATGGGCAAATTCAAACGACGATCTCAGGTTCGATAGAAGCATTCACAAAGTCATTTATCCGTAATGATACATTAACATTACAACCTGCAGATAAGCCCATGCTCCCCGAGATAATTCAATCCGCTTCATAGGACTTATGTATGATCAAAATGAGGAGGATAACTGCTGAGCTAAAAGAAAAAACACAAGAAAAGGGATTCTACAATAATCATTGATATATATCACCCGCCCCCCACCATACTCTAATTCTTTCTCCCTTTCCCACTCTGCTTCACCTCTGGTGTTGCGGGCTTTGATGTCCCAGCCAAGAACGAAGCAACATCGAACCCGCCCAATGGGTTCGCCTGCGCCGCGCCAACCTTCTTCTGCGACTCTTCGAACTCGGCCTTGAGTTCAGGGTCCATCTTGTCAACCAATTTTGGGAGGCCGACAATCGCCACGAGTGATACAATGGCGACGAGGATCATTGGGTTGGCGAGAAGTTTGGTTGGATTGACTACCAGTACGGTATTAATTATCTATGTATGGAAACAAAAAATCGGGAAAGGGGCACATACAGCCTTCACGGACTACATAGTAGTCTGCCGTCTTGATCGCATGTAGCATCACTGGGTACGGCCGTGCCTCCCCTAGATTGCTCCACTCGTTCCCGCGGAACGTGGTGTGTACGCTCACATCACCGTTACCAGCAACATCGACTCTAAGAGGCGCAAAATGGTGAGATGGACAGGCGACATCGAGAAGATAGGATCCTGCCGAGATGTTGTGGAAAGTAAAGCCGTTAGATGTTGAGATGAGGGTGCGCGCGGTGGTGCCGGAGGTGGTGAGTGTAAGTGAGGTTGTGGGGGGTAGGAGAGCAGGATTCGGGAGGTGAGGGGAGGGTGCGAAGGTCCCGGTTACGGTAAATGCTGATGCAACAGATGCCAGTAGGGATGCCAGTAGAAACTTCATTGTTTGATTATTGTATTATTGGTGAATAGGTGGGAATTTAGAAATTTGAAGTTGAGGTCGGGGAGTTGAAGCTTCGTGGTCTTGGGGATGAATAAGCTGGCTAGCTACATCCATGGGACTTGACTACATGTAGACATAGGTAGTCGAAAAAGGCGCCACAGAGAGGCTGACTGGTATCAACAACAACGCTGGTGGCCCTAAATAGGGTTGTGCACCAAGCCTATTCTGCCGCATCAAGGAAAGGTACTAGCGTGGCGTGCGTGTGCGTGTGCGTGTGCATGTGTACTAGTAGGTGCCAAGGGTTTGTCACTGACCAGGCGATTTTGGGGTTGCTTCCAGAAAATGGAATCACCAAAAAAAAATCCTGGAGAAAAGTCTGCTAGTATCGTCGTCGTGGTTGCTGTGTTGAGTAGGTACATGTAGTCACCTCAACTATATCTTGTATCTACAGTACCTCAATTATCACATATCTATTGTTACTACCATAACTATTGCTATCACGACTATCAAGTGTACATGTAAATGCTTCAATTTTGAGGGAATTGATAGATACTAATCTTACCAACCACCCTCCTTGAATATTTCCCTTACACCTTTCTCCTTCGACTGCAGGCACCCGTCACTTGTTCACTTACTCACACTCACTCCACCCCCCACTCCACTTGTCAATTCAATCAAAGCCAACACGACACACCGAATACCGCTCTGCCAGACACATCCCGCAGCTCTAAATATACCTGTTTCTGTCAAACTCTTAGCGAATTCCCCCCACAATAACTACTACTACTCTCACTAGGTAGTATAACATAACCGCCGAGAATCCTTGCCAACAATTACTGCTGCCTCAAGTGCTATTACTACGGTATTATAATCAATCCAGAATCAACCTTTATACACCTGCTTCTGATCGAAACAAAGACAAAGGAGCTTCCGTCTTTCTATTATGGACCGAGATCGGGAAAGAGATAGGGACAGAGACCGCGATAGGGATAGTAGAAGGTACAAACATCATATCATCATCAAAATATCAAGCTACTCCTTTTCATCCATAAAGGGACAAAAAGTGTGATCTCAGGTCGCATGGCATGTCCTCTAGCCCATTATCATGTTTTAGAAGACACGTTGTTTTGCTGACGGCCTTTCTCTGTAACTAGATTTCGTGATTTCCGCGATCCATCACCACATCGCGGTCTCGATTCTTATATACCCTCCTCGGGCTCTGGTCGTCGCCGCCCATCCCGCTCTCCGCCTCCTCTAAGAGGTGATAGCTATATTCCTACGCGTCGTCGGTTCCCCTCTCGCTCCCCACCATTTGGGGATAGAGGGAGGTCCCGCTCTCTGATTCGCCGCCACAGGTCACCTTCTAGGTCACCTGTTAGAGACAGGGACAGGGCAAGATCTCGAAGCCCTATTCGGAGAAGAGATAGGAGTCGATCATTGACACCAATTCGTAGACGGGGTGGAAGAAGCCCGCTGTCTAGATCACCTAGAGAGCATCGTCATAGACGTCGCTCGCCCTCTCCACTACCACCTCGAAGGGATAGGTCGAGGGATAGATCGCCCCCCTCTAGGCGTGATAGAACTCCCCCGCCAAGGAGGGATCGATCTAGAGGAGGGAGCCTGCCCCGCTCTGCTACGAAAAGACCATCGTCCAGGCAGTCACCTCCTGCCCATCCCACAGAGCGTGTGGTGTCTGACCGTGTAGTAGCTGAGCGCGTAGTCCCAGTTCGTGCGAGAACCCGCTCTCCGATTCGCCCTGTTTCGAGAAGGCGCTCTCCTACTCCCCGATCACCTGTGCGAAGACGGGAAAGGTCTCGTTCTCCCAGAAGAATCATTAGATCTAGGTCTCCACTTCGTCGTAACGATTTCCGTAGAGGTGATCGGAGAGATAGGTCTCCCATAAGACCCAGATCACCACTTCCTCCTAGGCGTGGATCTCGTTCACCTTTTAGGTCGCCAGTAAGGAGGCGTCGTTCGTCCACACCTCCGCGATTTCCATCCCCTAGGCGCCGAGATTCCAGATCCCCTCGAGCAAGGCCGTCTAGAAGCCCGGGGTCTCCTCCGAGAAAAAGAGGAAGAATTGGTGGTTCCCCGCCTAGCAGAGGATCTGCGAGGCCGTTCTCACCACCCCCACCCCCGAGTAGACCTCGTTCTCGTTCCCCGGTCCGTGAGTCTGTAGCAACATCACCACGCAGCGCCAACGGCAAACCACCGGTCAGAGCCACCGGCTTTGGTTCCTCTCCTGCACCATCAGCTGGAGTGACCAGCAGGAAGATTTCGCCGGCCCCTCCATCTCGCCCCCGTTCACCCCCCTCTAGAGCAATGTCACCCCCACGTGGCCCACGCAATGCCGCTGCCTCACCCCGCCCAACACCTCCAAGACGAGCATCACCTCCTCCGAACGGCCCTGCTGTTCACCCGGAGAGGCTTCAACAACTTTCCAACGGCTTCTCGACTGTTCCTCCTCGCGGCCCATCTGGTGGCACCAGGCCTATGAACAACGTTGTCCCGCCCCGTGGACCAAGTGCCTATCAACCTAATCGCACACTCTCTACACCCTCACATGGCCACCCCTCACCTTCAGGCCCTCATAGTTCTCATGGCCGCTCGCCATCCTATCCATCACGAGCCACGCCTAATCCACCAATTCAGCCACGGAACGCGATGGCACTCCCCCCATCAGGACCACGCCGCATGTCCTCCGCGCTCTCACCAAATGGCTCTACCCCGCCTGCATCGTCTCCAAACCCACCCACCACATCTGCTATCCCAACTGGCCCTCGTGCGGGTAACTTCCCTTACCGTACATCACTTCCGCCACCGCACCCGCATCATCACCACCACCCGCCGCCTCCAAGAGCGCCGAGTGGCCCCGGTACTACAATTCCAGGTGGGAGATTATATCCCGCGGTTGATAAAGCGAGCGAAGACAGACTGGCCAGATTGAAGGCGGAGCAGGTAAAATTGGAGGAGGAGAACAGGGTGATCCAGGAGAGAAAGAGGAAGGGGCTGTACGGATGGGAGAAGAGCACAAGAGAGGCAGAAAGGGAAGGATACAAGGTTGAGTTGGCTGAAAGCCAGTTGGTTGGTGGCGTCCTGATGGACTGATCACTGATTACTGACTTGTATTCGCCAAAAGAGGTAGCTTTAGTATGCTCGTCTAGCCAGGAAATCATTGAAGGCTTCTATTTCTTCTTTGTTCTTTTAGGATAGTTTTGTTTGATCGATAATCTGCGATGTGATGCGGTTCTATATCCCCGTGCGTGTGCGCCTTGGTTTTTGCGTTTTTTGTAATGAGTATATTCTCTTTGATCATCCTTTGCGTAGTACTAGTAGAAGGGTGAATATATGCACTTATCTCCAATTATGATTTTGGTTGGGGCTACGGACATCACTCGTTTTAGCAACGAGTGCGAGTGATTTTTTGTGTTTGGAAAACCAGGTTGTGATTTGGATTCTAACGTCAGGCTACCTATAGCCGTGGATATATGTAATGGTTGTTGTATATTCAGTTTTCTAGCCTATAGTATTTCTTGGTATGATAATAATCGATCGGATAAAACAACTCGGGGGTGTACAATTGTAAAACCACCCCACTCACAGCAGTTTCCCTACCTTTATGGATAAGAGCTAAATTTTATATGAGCAATGATCTTTAATTTATAGCCTTGAGCGTACAAGTGTCTGGGGCTATAAGTTCTACTACATTTCCTTGATATATAGCCCGTGCCATCATGAACAATTTTATAGAGTAGACACTACTCTGGTAGAAAAGCTAATATATCGAAACAAAAATGGAATTGTGGCTACTGTAGCTAGCTTGGGGAAGTATATAGAGGGTTCCGTTCGTAGTTACATGTAACAAGTGTGGGTCTGTACGAGCCCCGCTGGCGACCATGAAGCCACTAGAGCTCAAACCAGCCGCCAAAGCTCCAGGTCTGCTTAGGAGAGTAGGGCTAATAGTTCAGTCCTCAATTAGAACCTCTAATTTCAACTCAAAGGCTGTGGTTTTACTTGTTGATACAGATAACTAGCTAGATGGTAGCTAGATGAAGGCGGGCTCAATGGCAATGGAAAAGTCAGCGAGGGGAAGGAAAAAGGGCGATCGTTTGTTTGGAGTTGAATATTTTGGAATATCTTACATATTCCCTTTATTTCATTTGTTTGATAGTTCCCAACAGCTAGGGGTGGTGGCTAACGCAGTATCATAGCCTGAAGGTTGCACATACATACAATCAATTGCAATTGGTTGCCTTCATAGATTCTCACTCGGTTTATTCCAAATTCCGATTACGGACATGTATCTTCATCTAAACGAGGAACTGGCATTGAGATGGTACGTAAATAGCTACGTGTCAGTTCGGAAGAAGGAGAGTCCCACTCCTGATAAGAAACTTAAAATGAAGAAAATTACGATGGTTTTTTCACCGTCACTCACGTACAGTTGTGCAGGTCACACACGCATCACTTGATCGACCACGGAACCATATTTCCCCCTCTCTTGACTACGTATCATCTGCTAAATTTCACTGAACTAGGCGCCTCATCAGTTCTCAAACTGGAGCGTTATATTAGCACATCAGGGTACAGTTTTATAGGTTTTCACTGTCGGAATTTCTATCATTGATCATGAGCTTTCCAATGGTATGACTAATCATCGAGATCTACAAAAACTTTCGAGGTGGGTCTTAGTGAGCAGTGAGATCATGATCGTAGGCGCGCTTAAAGTGGTTATTTAACTATAATAAAAATTCCTCTGCAATTTTAAGTTCTTTACTATGAATTTCCATGGCACCTAAATATGGTATCCAAATCACATAGTGCAAACAAACGCTCAGATCATGTCCAAGGTATCAGATCTTTTGCAATTTGTCATAAACTATCACGAAAGCGCGCTCACTATGCGCATGAGAACTAAAGTACGGCATCTAGTCTAAGCATCCCCAGAGCCTTTCAAACTCTCCGGTGGTTCTGTTACTTTTGGTAGATGATTTCTAGAAGGTCACCATGAGCCTCGATCAGTTCACCTATCTCCCCAATGACAATGATCCACAACAACACACATACCCATTCAACTCCTTGAAAACATGTCCCAACCCTTCATGGTCATAATCCTTCTCGTCCCATTGGTCCTTATGATACCTTATTATAGGTTTTTCCTACTACGTATCAGCAAAGTTGAAAGCTATATCCGCATGGCGTATTGATAAGTATCCGGATAAACGCACCTCACCTGGGTCCAGCTTCAACGTAATCAGAGAGTCGACCACCTTTGTAATATTCACCAGCTTAAACGTGTATTCTTGCCTGAGTTTAAACACAATCTCATCCTTCTCATTCGCTACTACCTCATATGCCTTGGGGTTCAAGCTCTTGAAAGCTTTCGGCAGTCCATACCATTGCCCGGCAATTTTGTACCGCGTGTCACAGAAGCTGAACGGGTCATCGTAGATGCTGTTTTCGTGATAATGCCGCATCGCGGATTCACTAGGGTTTCCAGCATAAAGGGAAACAATATCCCGGACCAGGGCTGACCGGTCTGGTGGTAGTGGGAGACTAGCAGAGGGGTCTGGGGTATAGGGAAGAGGGAATCGGTCCGGGGGGTGACGGGGTTCAAATTGGTAAGGGGGTAGGTTCTGAGTAGGAGGAGTGCTCATGGTGGTGTATGTGTATGGGGAGAGAGATTTCTTGTAAACTGGGAGTATTGTGGGGTTGGAAATTGCTCTAAATGGGAAGGTTTTGAGGTGATGCATTTAGCTATGGGACTTATGATGGGTTTCATGGTGGTATTTATTCTATTTTTTTGCTTCCTTTCTTTTATCTAAGGGCTTTAGTGTTTATTCTCGGGTCGTAGATGGAATTGCGTATGGCCTGTAAATCAGTGGTAGATGGCGAATCTGGAAAGGGAGCCAAGGTGAGGTCATTACATCTGTCGCTAGATCGAGGAACTATCTTCCCCGGGTCCTTGGCGATCGGGTAGACTGAGGTCCTGTTGCAACTTGCAGCAGACATACCCATGTGAGATTTAGTCTTTCAGGGGGGTGGTGTGGTTCATTTGCAATAATACGCTATGTATCAGTGTTTATCAACGTACCGTCTTGGCGTACGAGGAACACGATGATTTTTATCATGACTACAATGCCGTATTTATTTCAAAGAGGTCTACATGAGCTGCGTAAGATGATGAAGTTGGGATATATCTACTGGCTATATATGTATTTGGTGTTACGGAACTGAAACATCGATCTAGGTACTACATACATGTAATGAGCGGGATCGACTGAGATAACTTAATCCCGATTTTACGGTATGGTACGATATTCTACTCATTCAGATCTAGAAAATACGCACAGGAATGGCGGAATCTGTAACTACATGTATACATTCATGCATTGTAGATCATTGATTCCTGTCCGGTGCATGGCCACGTGCGCTAGTAACACCGCGAGTGAGAGAACATGATGATAATAAGTCCTCACCCCTTTAATTGGGTGTATTTCTGGCAAAATCGAAACCCACTTGGGACCGGATTTTTTGTGAGGAGTGGCAATCGCACAATAGAAAATCTTGGTTAGTACCAGGAGATTATTGTATTGACAAAATAGTAGAACTTTTGTTAGAACCGTAAAAGAGGCATTCAAACGGATAGGAATTGGTAATTTTTTGCTTTATCAAAATTTTCGGTATCAGACTAACTACTTGTATTGGGCAGGAGTAAAGTTGATCACAGCTAGTGTCAATCACATGGATCTAGCGGTTTGAGTTCAAATAATTTGATCAACACACTGCAGGAAAAAAGAAAAAAATTGCCCTTTTGACTCTCCTACACACACCAGTGCGCAAAATATCAAGCCTAGGTGCTTCCCCAGAAACTCACAGGCATAAGGCAAAAATCTGACCAGTCATACAAGGTATCATATACAAATTACAATTTCAGTGAGCCCGCAATTCATCCCATTCGCCGAAACGCCAAGTCTTAGGAATCTTAGGTTGCCGCAGTAGATGTTGCGGCCGCAGGGGCAGTAGTAGTAGCAGTAACAGTCTCGGTTGATTTGTTGTTGTTATTGTTGTTGCCTCCACCAACTCCACCATTCTTTACCACGACTACCACCACAACGATGATAACAATGACAACGACAATGGTGACACCAAGGCCGAGACACATCCACTTCTTCTTTCTGGCTGCCTTCGCGCTCACAACTCCGGTTTCTAAATGGTTGGCTGCATGGTGCACGTCTTCTTCAACTTTTACCGCGTTGTCTTCGATCTGTTGGAACTTTGGCTCATCGAGGACTACTTGCTCGGCCATTTGTTCGAACAGTGCTAAAAGCTCGATAAGTGTGGTCTCAATACGTTGGATCTCCTGCTGACGAGCTTTTACGGCTGCATTGACTGAGTTTGCTTCTCGGCTTCTTCCGCTCGAGAGAAGCTAGTAAAGGGTCAGTGGTGTCGATCATGTAATGAGAGCAGTGGAGGAATTACAGCTTGACTGAAGATCTGTGTTTCACCACTTTCAACAAGTTGCTCAACTTCTGCGTCCGTGGCTTCGGGATTCACAATACGGTATTGTCGGCTCATTTGTTCTCTATACCGTGTCCGAAATTGGTTTTCAACCTATAGCAAAATGTCATAAGCATTTTGGCGGCGGAAAAAGTAAGTATATATGCATGTCTCACCTGTTGATACGCTTTCAATTCCTTGTCGAAATCAGACTTCAACTTCTCTGTCTGCGCACCCTTTGTAGACTGTGCCGAATAATCACTCATCAAAGTATCTCGCTCCAGGTACTTTATTCCATCGCGAAGCTGTTTCGTCAAGATAGAGGTATCTGCAACCAGCGCTTCCAATTGTCCTGATGAGCCGGTGGTTGATCCGTGGTCGTATGACTGCAAGCTCTGGTTGTGCAGAGACGAGATGTTCAAGACATTCTGTCTGAAGGTCGAGATTAAATTGCGGATACCAGTAACCTCGTTGAGAAACTCTTGGAGCTCCATCGCTTGGTGCCCACCTGCGTACTGGTTGGACTCGAGGAGCGGGGCTCGATGAGTTTCCATTTCGTAGCCCTACATGGCGATTAGTATTTGACGACCGATGTAGGAAGTCTACAACTGCAACTCACATTTCCAGACATCCTTAGTGATAAGTCTTGAAGAGATTTCCTTGAGAAGAGAGATTCGGCACTGTGGCAGTCTGCAAATGGAGAGACGAGCGAGCGAGTGGGAGTAGTCTTATTGTGAAGGTGCTACGGCTGAAAAAAGGGCTGAGTGAGGCTGCTTTACTTAAGCACCCAATTTACAACGGTGAACAACGGGGCTTAGACGCTACATGAATCCCCCCCACCCCATCTCCTGCAGCTCTTACAGGTGGTTAAATATGTGCCACAATCACTTTGCATTGGAGCATGTGGGAACAGGTCTCAGAAGCGTGATGGTCATGCTCAGCTCTTTTTGAACAATCCTGTTGTTCTCGGCGCGAGCTTTTGTAAATTTTGTAAACACCCTAAATGAGCTTGTCTCGAGGCGCTAGTGATAAGCGAGGGCTGGTGGGTCTAAAAATAGACTTACGTGAGCTTAGCTTCAAGTGAAGCATCTTGCTTGGCTTCAACGTGAACAACGACGGTTGATAAGTGCAACTTTGAGCTTTTCTTTGCTTTATAAGAAAAATAAACATCCGCTGCAAAAAGACATTCTGGGTTAGCTGACTGATCCCTGGGTTTCATGCTGTGCAGCGACAACACGACCTTCATAAAGTATATAACCCGGAATATAAAGAGAGTGAAGCAGTGCTATGATTGTTGCATAAAGACTGAGACCACAATCATTTTCACAAGTGACGGGAAAAAAGTGCATTGATGGGCTCTAAATCAGAAAACCTAACCCTTGATTCCGGACCTTACTATGAAAACGAATATTTATTTAGCTTCTTAACTAGAAGAGCTATCTTGATCCGAATATACTTGCACGCATCTAAGGATTACTTAATTTCGGCTTCGCTTCTTGTATGTAGAACAAGTCAACGCCCTCCATGAAATATCACTCGGTTTCTTGGTAGAATCGATCCTGGGGATCAAGTTCTGCGATTGATAAAACAAGCATGGGGCCAATCAAATAGTAAATTGAGATTTCCTTTAGAATCCGATAGGATTATGTGTTCCATTTTTCTGGAATCGTGCACCCCCCCCCCCCCTTATGACAACACCTAAAACAAGCAGCTGGCAGTAATACTAGCATATCGTAACACCTAAGCTCAAAACTAGAGGTATATTGATCGTTGATAAAAGCTACTCTGTCTTAGCAGTAGCATTGATAATTCCTCAGAAATAACGACACCAACGGAAATCGCCCAAAGATACTCCGTCCCAAATTATAATCTGTGGAAGAACTACCCAAAGATACGACTATTTGTTCTAATCCTTGGTTTGAAGGCGGTTCTCGATAGTAAAAACAATATTCGTAATATCTTCACTTCAACCAGAAGTCTCAAGAGGAATCGATGAGCAATGTTTGAATTTTCTAGGCAGTGCTTTGGAAAAGGGTATGACATGCAGTAAATAAACATGGGGCTGTCGATATATACCCGTTCCTGATCATCACAGAAGTCTGATTGCTGCCCAGCGCCTGGTAACCTTAGTATATCGACTGGTCCATATTCCCCGCATCTTCCTTCATCCATTCTGTGATTTGGGTATAAAAAAATCGCAATTTCCATCGTTAATAGCCTCGGTAAACCTTCTTTCAGAGGAGGACCGAGGAAGCAGGTTAGTCTACCGCCTGGAAGGGAAAATTTCTGCTTTCAAAATCCATGAGGACCCTGCATATATACACTTTGAGATATGTCTTGTCGTAGATGGGAGTTAAGACATGCAACATATGCATCGGGTGTTTGTAGCTCCATTCGTCCGGTGTATATTTCTTGGCCGCCGGCCATCCGAAGAAGCCGAAATGAAATCTCTTGTTCATAATAAAGAGTGCCAAATGGCCCCGTGTCTCTTTAGAAGTAACCGAAAGCTCATTGTTTTTAATCTTTTCTTTTACGTCGCGATTGTTGATCAGGTGGTGTGACCCCTCAAAACGAACCCTTGGCCACGTATACATATACTCAATCCCAATAGAATCGGAGCCTTGTTTTGAATTAATCGAGGAATCTTACTGGGGTTTATAAAGTTTTATTTCTGTATATCCTTGGGGCTCATCCACTTGAATAAAGGTCTGAGGGGTTTCAGGTCCCGGCCTACGTATGGGGAATTGTTGTCAATCATAGTTCATACCCGGAACAGATGCTGCTTGCCCAAAAGATCCAGAGTATTTATGTAAATAATAGCTTCAGTCCAGCACTTCCGTATTTTATTGATAACTGCCGCGATTCATAGGATGCTCGAAGTAAAACCACCGGGATTTAAATCCGCCTTTTGAGGAGGGCCCACACATTCTGATATGTACGCCCTTTCGGAGAAACCTTTCTCCAAGCTCAAGGGTTCATCCTATGATCTAAAGTAGATAAGCTTCGGTAGAAGCCTTACGATGACATGCATGCAGCCACGAGTCATAGCCGCACTTTAATTCCACGTCGATCCTCGGTAATGATAGTAACTACATGTATGCCATTAAGGCGCATTATTGAGATATTTGGCACATTCTTTGTACCCTTAGGTCCATATATTATAGTAATGCTGAGAGCTCTATTATTGTGAATAAAAGCACCGGGCCTTATATTTAAACCGTTATATTCTGGTAGAGAGAGTCATGATCAGAAAAATTATTCCAAGGTGTTTAAGTAAGTACAGTGCTGTAGTTGTAGACACCGATACAAGACGAGGGTACTAATGCTTCAAAAAGACTAGTACGAATGCTGTGATAGTGTATTTGGCTTCAAACCCAAGGACCTAAGGAACTTTACCCAGGGTCCGGGGGTATATAATTAGGGGGATATGCCAGATGAAAACTTTCTTGTCCGTATATGTGAATCGTGGACAGCCTTTGAAGTTTGAACATGTTAATTGCCCCCAATTCTTTAAGAACCCATCATACACGACTTACAAGTCTAACCGGCGAAGGCCACTGCAGGTTGAGATATTGTTTGAAATCGATTCTGCAAAGTCATGTTCACGACTTCTCACTCGTACTGGACTTATCCTTATTTGGTCTTAAATCGAGGGGACGCCATATTTGTTTTTCTGGAAAAGCCAAAGTATGAGACCAGGAATCCGGGTTTGCGCTGTGTAACTCGTCCATCGTGTACTTTCCGCTTTCTTCAACAACCGCCAGCCGTTCCGATCTTTATCCACCAGTGATTTCGATCTCTGAAGTTTCGAGACATGCCTCTCTGAAACTTCATAGTGCGCATTAAGTGCCTAGTAATCAGTAAGCCTGTACTCTCTGTGTAAGGGGACGAGGAGATACCATCTTCAAGCCAAGCAAAGTTCGGAGTACCTACCGGTAGGTACCTATCCTGGACAGGTTTCTTTTCTTTTTCGGGCACAACGTCGAGATCTGGCCCGTTGGCATGTTCAAATACCCCGCTACCCTAGACCCTAAAACTCGTTGTTTTATGACCTCAACCGGGTTACGCCCACAAATCAGGAACCAGAGTAAGGAAATCCAAAAAATCGGAGTAAATTTAGTGAAATTATATATGCAATTCAAACCTTCTGCCTAAAATTTTATTGTAATGTCCGATATTTGTCGGTTACTGAATGGTGGGATTATCACCGGGTGCGGGTGGTTGACGTCGTTAGTTCGTTCGGCGGGAAGGAGTTTCGGAACGGGGAGAAAATCTCTCAACATTTTTTCCTGATCTCCGGCTACTACCTTCCCTCTCTTCCCTCCTTCTCCTCCACCACACTTCAGAGCACACTCTCCTCAAGTGACATCTCCTTCTATCTATCATATACACCATGTTTGCTGCTTCCCCCATGAGATTGGGCTCTATTGCCCTTAGGTCTTCGCTGGCCTCGTCGACCTCTTTCTCCGTTAAGAGGGCTGGTTACCGCTACTACTCTGCGGTCAAGCCTAAGGTATGAATTATTCCCAGATTAGCAGATTAGAATTGAATTTGTGCTGATTCTATTCCTTCCGATAAGACTCTCAAGGAGACCTTCGCTGCGAAGATCCCCGGGGAGGTTGAGAAGATTAAGAAGCTCAGGAAGTAAGATTTTGCAAATATGGTTCAATGAATTCCATCAATTAACGTTTTAATTAGGGAGCATGGATCAAAGGTCGTTGGAGAGGTTACTCTTGACCAGGTCTACGGTGGTGCTCGTGGAATCAAGTCCCTTGTGTGGGAGGTTTGTGTTTCTCGATGAAATTTTTATGTGTAGGAGCTTTGTTTGACACGTGCTGCAGGGATCTGTTCTCGATTCTGAGGAGGGTATCAGATTCAGAGGAAAGACCGTGAGTGTTCAATTACCTAAATTTAAGTCGGGCTGAGTCTAATTTGTCGCAGATTCCTGAGTGCCAGCAAGTCCTTCCCAGAGCACCTGGCGGAGAGGAGCCTCTTCCTGAAGGTCGGTCTTCGCTATTTGATAAGTAAATGAATTCTGTGGCTAAGCAAAATCCTAGGTCTCTTCTGGCTTCTCTTGACCGGAGAGGTTCCCACTGAACAGCAGGTCCGCGAACTTTCTGCTGAATGGGCTGCCCGTTCAACCATCCCCAAGTTCGTTGAGGAGCTCATTGACCGCTGCCCCAACACTCTCCACCCCATGGCCCAGTTCTCAATTGCCGTCACTGCTCTTGAGGGCGAGTCAGAGTTCGCTAAGGCCTACGCCAAGGGTATCAACAAGAAGGAGTACTGGAGCTACACCTTTGAGGACTCAATGAACCTCATTGCTAAGCTCCCCACCATTGCGGCGAAGATCTACCGCAACGTCTTCAAAGATGGAAAGGTCGCTCCTATCCAGCAGGACAAGGACTACGGTTTCAACTTGGCCAACCAGCTCGGTTTCGGAGAGAACAAGGATTTTGTTGACTTGATGAGGTTGTACCTCGTTATCCACTCTGACCACGTACGTAATTTCTAAAAATGATTGACAAAAAGAAGATACAAACATTAATAATTATATAGGAGGGTGGTAACGTTTCTGCCCACACCACTCACTTGGTCGGATCTGCTCTCAGTTCCCCCATGCTCTCTCTCGCCGCTGGTTTGAACGGTCTTGCTGGTCCTCTCCACGGATTGGCCAACCAGGAAGTCTTGAACTGGCTCACTGAGATGAAGAAGGCTGTTGGCAACGACCTCAGCGACCAGTCCATCAAGGACTACCTCTGGTCCACCTTGAACTCTGGCCGTGTTGTCCCTGGTTATGGTCACGCCGTCCTGAGGAAGACTGACCCCCGTTACATGTCCCAGCGCGAGTTTGCTCTCAAGAAGCTTCCTGATGACCCCATGTTCAAGCTCGTAAGCCAGGTCTACAACATTGCCCCTGGTGTCTTGACCGAGCACGGAAAGACCAAGAACCCCTACCCCAACGTTGATGCTGTATGTTCTCCCCTACAAAACGATAAAGCGTTCTTTTACTGATTGCAATTCTGTATAGCACTCTGGTGTCCTCCTCCAGTACTACGGTCTTACTGAGGCCAACTACTACACCGTCCTCTTTGGTGTCTCCCGTGCTTTGGGTGTCCTTCCTCAGCTCATCATTGACCGTGCCGTCGGTGCTCCTATTGAGAGGCCCAAGTCTTTCAGCACTGAGAAGTACGCTGAATTGGTTGGTGCTAAGCTTTAAACGGCTTTTGGAAGATAAAAGTTGGCAATTGTGGACAAGAATCTCGAACCTAAGGTTTCTCCGGTCCCTCAAAAACATTCATGTTTCAGTTCTGTATTCCTAGGGTATAAAATTTCTCGTTGCTGCGGGTGTTGTGCGTACTTTTCGGAAAATAGAATATAGTTGTAGTGTTGATATGGGGGAAATGATCATTTTTTTTTTTTTGTTTAAGTAATTATCTCTTCTCAATTGGATTCTTCAATCAAAAAAAAAAAAAAAAAAAAAAAGAAGCCATTTTCAAAGATGATAAATGTGATCCGATCGCCCGGGAGCCGGAATGCGGTCATTTAAAAGCCCAAGGTCCTCGGAGGAGCACAAGTGCACGGACCAAGCCCTGTAGGTACAGTCCTTTTCCTTGGCACTCTCCCGAAAGCAACGTTCAACATTCAAACCTCAAGACCGCCGGAATTGCCCCCCCACCAAACGGCGAAACACGACTGACACAGCAAATAAATGCCACCCACACGAGAGCGTCTCCTCGAGCTGGCCAAGGTGACCCCCCTCCTCCTCCTCTCCCCTATCTCCCTGCTTCTTCCTCATAATATTATATCAATCCCACCCCCACTATCCACTACTACCACCCCACTAACACAAAAAAACAACGCCGCAGGTGTCATGCCGCATCTTCTCCACAACATTCAACCCCACCAACGCCCGCACGGGGAACAAGGTGCTGCGCCAGCGGCTCAAGGGCCCGACGCTGCTCGAGTACTACCCGCGCAGGATCGCGACGTTCAAAGACCTCAAGAGACACTTCCCCATGATGGAGTTTTACGACCATGAGGAGGCGCAGAGGCTGCAGGATTTGGAGGCGTATGTTTTCTCTTTTTTTTCCTTGTTTGGTTTTTTGTGGTTGTGGGGTTGTGGGGGGGGGGGGGGGAGATAGTGGGCTGACAGGTGGCGGGCGTGTAGGAAGAAGGCGAGAGGGAAGGGGGCGCCGAAGAAGATCAGGACGAAGGAGGAGGCGGGGGCGAAGAAGGGGAAGAAGAGGTGAGGTGCTGGCTTTGGTGCTGGTGCTGGTGGTGGGGTATAGAGGGGGGTTTTTCTTTCTGGGTTGTGGGGGGTGTAGATAGAAATATAAGTATAAATTACAATTATCGATTCTTCTTTCTATGCGCGAAGGCGCCGTGGTTGGAATTGGGCCCTGTGGGTGGGGGTTAGTGAAATGTAGAGGGTGGTTATAGGTGGACAGGTCAATGGTGGTTTGGTAGGAGGTTTGTGGGTGGTGGTGGGTGTAGTTATGTGTAGGCGGGGGTTGTGGGATTGGCATTGGGTTATGGGGCCCGGTTAGTTGTTAGATATTGGCATGTCAGGTCAATGGAATTTATTGATTGGGTTTTATACCATGTAGGGTCGAGAGCCGGCATTTGGGGTTGGTGTGGATAATTCTCACTCGCACTCCAAAGACTGGCAGAATACATGTGTTTTCAATCATTGATGCATCAACTAATACTATTATTATATTCTGCCCATTAGACATTACACCACACACCTCCACACCAACAACACCCACGCTATGATATCTAATATATGCACGCTACACCCCACTATGCTACAAACCCCACCTACCTCCCCACCTGCTTCAACTTCCCCTTCCACTCCTCCCTCAACTCCTCCATCAACCTCCAACACTCCCTCCCCAACTCCTCCCACTCCACGCCGCCCTCCCCCTCCACCTCCGTCGCCTTGACACTCTCCACCCCACCCGTCACAACACTGCTCCCCCACTTGACCTTCTCCGCCTTCTTCTCCGCCAGCTCCTCCTCCCCCGCCAGCGCCAGCCACACCGCCGCCCGCGCACCCGAATAGCTACTAATCGTGTGCCACGGCGACCCCAGCCACCGCGCAACATAGAACGCCGCAACCATGCACCACCACAGCACCACATTCAGCGGCACAATCGCCGTCGCGCACACCCCCGGGTGCGTCAGATACGTCTTTGGCCTCGTCCACCCCTTCTCCCCTTTCCCCGCGCCAAAAAAACTTATCCGCATACGGCGCCGTCGCCGGCAGCCCCGACGTCAGCGCCAGAACATCGGTGAGCCGGCGCGTGCTCTCGTACGAGTGCGTGGCCTTGAGCGCCTGTATGTCGGCGGTGCTGAACGTCCACGGGTAGGCCTCGAGCGAGCTGGTCCAGATGATGCGGCCGCGCCCGCGGCCGAGCAGCGGCATGAGCTCCGCGGTGAGGTAGTAGTGGCCAAACACATTTGCGCAGAAGACGCTGCCCAGCTCGCCCTCGAGGGGCAGGGGCTGCTTCGTGGTCCAGCCCGTGGCCTGCAGCTTGAAGGCCGGGTATGTTACCGCGTGGACCCACTTTGTGAGGATGCTTGTGACGGCGTTGAGCCAGTCGATGCCGGTGAAGGCGCCCATTCCCGCGTTGAGGAAGACGTAGTCGAGCTTTGTGTAGCTGCGCGAGAGGGCGGCGGCGAGCGCGGTGATGGAGAGGAGGTTGGTCAGGTCGACTTGGTAGTGCGTGAGGGTGATGCGGGAGGTGGCGGTGGGCGGCAGGTTGTGCACGAGGTGCTTGGTGAGCGTGGTGAGGGTGGCGGCGCCTTTGGAGGCGGAGCGGGTGGTGAGGATTAGGGTGAGGTGGTGGGTGGGTGGGTGGGTGCTCAGGAATTCGTCGAGGATGCGGTGGGCGATTGAGAGGCCGAGGCCGCTGGGAGAGAGTTAGTATGGGGTGTAATTGGTACATAGGAATATCGAGAGAGGGGGCAGACCTGTTGGAGCCCGTCAGGAGGGCGAAGAAATGTGTATCGTCCGACATTGCAATTAAAGGTGAGTATCACTATAGACTCGAACCCCTTGTAAACAGGTGTAAAAGTATAGAGAGTAGCAGTAGTGATAGTAGATAAAGTCCCCAAAGCCCCAAAACCAGCCCAACCCAATTCCAGCACACGAATTGAGTCTTCAAAATTCAAAACCGAGTGTCGTGAGCGGGTGAGTGAGTGTTGAGTGTTGAGTGTTGAGTGTTGAGTGCTGAGTGTTGAGTGCTGAGTGCTGAGATGTCGAGTGATTCCGTGAGTCGTGGCTCCCCCTGAAACCCCTGCGCTACCCACACGGAACATCCCGCACAGTTAGTTACCCACGCCCGCGAACATCTGGGCCCGCATCCCGCATCCCGCACCGCACACCGATCCGATCTGCAGTCCAATATATATCCCCCCGATATATCTGATAGCTGATACACAATGGCCAAATACCTCATCTCCAAGTAGCCCCCCCCCCACCCCCCTCCGCCCCCAGACCTCAGCCCTAGGAAATACTGACAACCACTAGAATCGGCGACCCGCTCTTCGCCCTCTTTGTCGGCGTCGGTGCCGCGGCCGCGCGTGTCAGGCGGGAGGAGCAGGAGGCTGGCAGGACACCGGCCGAGACGTGGAACAGCTTTGTGAGGTGAGTGAGATGCTGTGATTGCGTATGTTGGGGTGGGTGCTTGTTTACTGACGGGGTTGGTGGGTGAAGACGTGGGGGCTATTATTTTGGGTGGTCCAGTTAAAGGAATGAAGGGAATGAGGAGCTCACCTTGGTTTCTTGCGAGTTGGGGATATATTACTGTTAATGAAAACTCGGCTCATTTGACTTGAGCTCTTTATTTTTCTTTCCACATTCACAATTTAACTAGCTACTACTACTACTGCTGCTGCTGCTGCTGTGTGCTCTAAAATACAAATGCCAATAAAAGATATCACGAAAAGAAAGTAAAAACCAGCAAAAGCAATCATTGCCACAAAAACCAAATCACCAAACCAAACCAAACCACAAAAAAACAGAACAAAAAACAGAGGGAAAAAAAAAGACATTACTTTCTATAATAAATCTTCTTCAACTGAAAATGCAACTGCAAAATGCCCTTATCAAAACTACTCCTAAACCCCCTCTCCCTCTTTGCCGAGTAATCCCACTCCTTATCCACAATCCGGAACGCCAAATCCTCATACGGCGGGCCCGCAATGAACCTGATAACACACGTATCCTCCTCCCCCGCCGGCGCAAAGCTCTGCCCCCTCTTCCTACCCCCCTCCCTCTCAATCCGGTACGTGGGCGCCTTGGACTTGTCAATCAGGTCCGGGTAGAAGATGTTGAATTTATACCCCTGCACGACCCTCGGCGGCGGGTTGTCGTGGTCGTAGTGCGTCTGGTTGTACTTGTTCCACTCGTACCCCATCTGCACGCGGTTGAAGTAGCGCGGCTTCCTCGGCCGGTATTTGGACGCCCAGGCGGGCTTGGGCCCAGAGGTCGTGACCTCCTCCTCGCCCGTAAAGATCTCCTCGTTGTCGCCGACGCCGCGCGCAACCTCGCGCTCGTACAGCGCCTTTGTCGCCTGCGAGAAGTCGTCATTGTCAAAGACCGCCGCGAAGCGGGATGTCGGTGGCGCGCTGGACGAAGCGGAGCTTGCAGCTGGGCGAGCGACGACCGCGGCAGCTGCAGCAGCGGCGCCGGAGCGCTTGTGCCAGAAGAGGCGCTTCTTGAAGGGCTGTTTGTACTGCGCGCGGGCCTTGAGGGGGACGTAGCCCATCTTGAGGACCTTCCTACGCTCCTCCGTGAGGCTATCGAGGAACTCCTTCTCGGAGCAGGACTCGAGTGCCTTTTCGTCATGGCGCAAGCGCAGCATGGGCTCCGGGTCCATGGCGCGGTTGTAGGGCACGATGCGGGCCGCGGGATACGACGCCTGCACGGGCAGGGACTCGAGCGTGCTCTCGTCGGTGACGTCCTTTGTGCCGCCAAGGATCGCCTCCAGCTTTGCACGCACGGTGCGGGCCTCGTCCTTCTGCTGCTTGATGAGGATGTCGAGGCGGTTGTTGATGACCTCGCGGTACATCTTCTTCAGGCTCGCCTTGGCCTTCCACACCCTCACGCTCCGCAGCAGCTCATTCCAATAATCCACATCCAAGATCTCGTCGCTGTTCAGCTTCCCCACAATCTGCCGCTCGAGCGCCTCCAGCTCCTCGAGCCTCTTGCTGCCAAACAGCTTATCCACATCGCCCGCCACGCTGCTGACCGCGCGCCCCCCATCGGGCGCCGCAACAGCACTACTCTTCTCCCGCCGGTCACGGCAGATCACCTTCATCGTCGCCCAGTACTCCCTATTACTCCGCGCCGTCTCAAGCCCCACATACACATCGATATCGGCCTCCAACTCCTCCAGCTCCTTGGCAGCAAGCCCATCCAGCACCGCCTCCGGATCCACCACATCCAGATCCTCATCCGCAATCTCGTCGTCAAGCGGGTCCGTGGTGCGCTCCTTGTCAATGACGCGCAGATTGACCGCCAGCCAGTCGATCGGCTTCGCGCGGCCCTCCTTGACGCGGATCTCGGCCTTCTTCTTGGCCTGCTTGAGCACGAACGTGTCTTCCTGGTTGACCCACTCGCGCATCGTCTCGTTCTCCTGCAGTGCGTTGAGGCGTGTCTGGTCGCGCGCGTAGCGCTCCTGCTTGCGCCGGTCGACGGTGGCGGCCGGCGGGGAGGAGCGCCGCGCGGATTTGCGCCCGGTGGGGGCGAGTGGGAGCGGGAGCGCGAGCGGGAGCGGGAGCGTTTGTGGTCGGGGGCGGCGGGGCGGCGGGGGAGTTGCGTGCGGACGTAGCGGGAGGACATTGTGGTGGGTGTGGGGTGTGTGTCTGTCTATGTGGTGGTTGTGGTTGTGATGATGTGTGGTGGTGGTGGTGGTGGTTGTGCAATTGGATCAGAGCCCTGTTCTGCCGTTCTGGAAATATCGCTGCCAAGGCGTAGATCAGCAGAGCCGCACAACTAAACAGCGTGCTGAGTAAACAGGAGCATGGGTGTAGCCCAGGGAATGCCTACTCCAGACAAAGGCTTTGTCTTCTACTTTGCTGTCCACAGCCTCGGGGGCACGCGGGGGGCACGCGGGGGGGATTTCCCTTCTGTGGGCGGTGTGTAGAGCAGATACAGTAGAGAATAGACATCCCCAGGGTCTCTTCCGAGTCTCTGCTCTAACGCTCTCTCTCTCTCCCTCTCTCCCTCTCTCTGCACAGACACCACCAGCCACCACTTCATGAGTTGTCTCTGCATCTCTCTCTCTCTTCACAACCCTCTTACTAACCCATCACTCGCTCCCTCCTTTATCAATCACCCAGGTAGGTACTAGGGGGTCCGTTTCCAGCACCGCGCCGGCTGAATTAGGCGGCGGGGCGAGTCGAGTGGCTTGTTGTTCATCCACCCATCCACCCATCCACCCAGCGACCGTGGTTTTTGGGGGGGGGGGGGGGTTGGAGGGAGCAAATCCTTTGTTTTCGAAAACGACATCACCTGATGCGCTTTCTGGCACCTCCCACCTCGCACCTCGCACCTCGCACCTCCCACCTCTGTTCTGAATTAACATCAGCTGTGACTCGCACTCGAACTCTGACTGACATACCCACCATACCATACCAGGATAGATCATAGATCATAGACTCTGCCACCCCTGCTATATCCAGGGCAGGCGGTACCTACATTTAGTCACAAGAAGAGGAATAGATAATACCATGTAGTCTACTCTTCTGCTTAGAGTAGATAACCCCCAGGATATACTGGAATGGATCATGGACCCGGTAGAGTACCTCTATCTACATACTCTGCATAGGTACGGGCCTGACATGCACCCCTGCATAAGTTGCACAAACGCTTCCTGCGTGCGTGCTGCGCAGCGTATGTAGCGTCTTGGATCGGATAGGGTCCGTTTCGTCATTGCGATAAGGGAAGGATCTCACGGGCAGACAGACAGACCCTACATACATGTATGTAGTAGAAGACATGTATTTTGTTTTGGCATAGCATACCAGAGATACTATCATGTGTGTTTACTATACCGTACAAGAGTGCATGAGTGTTGCCTGCCACACGGAACAGTCACGCAGCAGCTGGAGCTATCAGCGAGCTATGAGAGAGAGCTATGAGCTATGACCCCGCGGAGCTACTACAGTTCATGCAGGATACAACAGCTCCTCGCAATACGAATCTTTGCTCAACGCCGGAGCTATCCATCTATGCACTCTCTACAACAACGGCAATGTATGTATATAATTCAGAAGTGAGAAGAAGCCAATCCATTACTATGTATTCCCCAATTACAAAACACCCAGAATGCAGCAGTTGGAAAAAAAAGCATCTGTTATTTCTCAGTGGCCCACAGGCAGCAATAGTACCTTGATAAGCACGTTATTCGAGTTTAAAAAATCCCCTTTCCAAACCCTCCCATGCTTCTCCTCTTGCCCGGTTCCGATATCCTCCCCGCCAAGCAAAGATCAAAAAGAGAATGAGAGAAAAACATTGCCTCTTCTGTGAATCCTTCGAGTGAGGGCTCTTCACCAGTCAAAAATAAAAACACGAAAAAGAATAGAGAAAGGAAAATGCACAAAAACCAAGAACAGGAAAATAATAACTAGTTCAACACCGCGAGAAAAAAAAAGCAGAAACATAAACCAAGTGGAAAAGGAAAAGGAAACAGGTTCCAGAAACGGAAAGGTGGTTGCGCTCACCCACCCCTCTTCCCCCTCTCCCCCAAGCTGTATGTGTTATTCGCTGCTGCCTAGCTTCGGGGGCGGCTTCCGGGGCCACGCTCCAAGTTTATCCAAGTTGATGAACGCCCTTCTCCAGAACGTGAACCCCTCTCCACCAGTTCGTTTCCCCCTGTCCCCCGTTTAAACTAAAACAACGCCCCCATCGCATATTATCCCGTTTGGTCCCAATCCGTGTCTGAGTTTACAAAGCTTCTCCGAATGTGTTCTCACCAGAGTACCTATGAATGGCTCAATGTTAGCTTCACTTTATCCGTCTTCCGCGAATAGCCGAGGAGGGGTTGGGTTGGATTGGGTTGTTGTTGTTGGGGGGTGATTCATACGTGATGTAGAGGAAGCCGTCCTCGTCCTTGTGCTCCTCGTAGATTGAGCTCATCAGAGCAGCCGTCGGTGGAAGCACCTCATCCACAAAGATGAAGATGGCCTTCTCAGGCGACAGCTTGATACGCTTACGGATGACGTACACAAACTGGCCAACCGTCAAGTCGGCAGGAACCAGGTACTTCTTCTTGTCAATCGTGGCGATATCTGACTTCTCGACCTTCTCGCAAATGACCTATAGGGGGGGGGAACACGAGCTATTGTTGGCTTTCTACATTCTCAAATATACGGAACAAACACAAGGGAGAAGGAGGGGCGATTTTTTTGTACATACCGGAATACGGTCGGCATACTTCTGTCGGATGCGTTCAGCCTCGGCCTTACGCTTCTCAAAGGTGTGTTCGTCCTTAAACTTGCTGTGGAGGGCAGACAAGAGTTGGAGGTTAGCTTGCTGCATGGTTAAAGAGCTCTGTGGCGAGCATGAAGGAGGGTGGTTGTCGGTTACATACCTACGCATATTGATTGATTTGGTGGGTTGTTGGTAGTTGAAGGTAAGTTTGAGATGCTATAGAGCTGACAATACAGATGCGTTGATTGCCGGGAGGGGTGGTGGTGAGGACTTGTTCAGGAGATAAGAATGTGGTTGTGGATGAAGGAGAAAGAAAGGAAGAAGAGGGAGGAGAGGAAGGGTAGATGAAGGAAGGTTGGTGTGTGGATAATGAGGCGAGACCTGGGTGAGTAATGGGCACAGTACAAATACAAAAGAAGGCGGAGGGCGGGGAGGGAAGCGCAAGGAAGGGTTAAGGATGCGTGCGAGTGTGTACCTACCACACAGACTCACGCTGCTCACTTGGCTAGACGCAGCAGGAACACCACAAGGTCAAAACCACGAAGGTCACAGAGCAAGCAAGCTACAAGGTATAGGGCATGTATCCTATGGCATGGCTCTCGAGAAGCTGGTCAGCTGATGTGTTTCTCGATGAGTCTTTCTTTCTCTTTTTTCCTTATTGATCAAATGTATCTATTTCATATCTATCTACTCTATCTACTGCTGACAACTTCTATGTTTTAACAAGAGAGGGGAGAAGAAGGGGGGGGGGGGGGTTGTTGTTGCTATTATTGCCTATGACGAGCCGGAGGGAAGGCCTGATTACAAGAGAAACGATCAGTGGAAACGCAACAACAGGAGAAGCTTCCTCCCTCCCCCCCTCCTGTTCTAGCTGGTGAAGGGTGACTGATATGGAGGATCGAGGAGGGGCGACCGTACCGTGGTTAACTAGAGCACCCCAAACGGACTCGACTTATCACGGATTCATCACCTCTCCCTAGAACGCTAACGAAAGAGGGGTTAAAGCCTGGAACTCCCATGTCTCGTGATACAAAGCTAGAAGAACCCAAGTCTGTGACATAATGCCTCTCTCTCCACCGCCACAGTCTGATAGAAGAAGCTGCTGCAGAGCAACGTCTCAAGCCACAGCACATATCCGCACATCCTCCACCCCCGACCTGAGGCTCTGCGTCAAGTGCCGGAATTCGACAACACTTGAAGAAGCCATGTAACCCAACCAGCCAACCAAACCGCCAGGAACGTCGTCTCAGAATCGGGTGACATCTCGTGTTCCATACTTACTTATGGTCCAACATCTCCAGAAAACTTCCCCCTATTTAAAAAGAAAAATACACTCCCCCGAATTGTGAATTCTCAATCTCAATTACCTCCTCCTCCTCCTCTTTCCCCGGTCCATAATGTCTTTCCGTCTCATCTCCCGGTCAATTCTTCGCCCAGTGGTACCCCGCCATGCTGCTCGATCATGCCCCAGAGCTTTCCAAGCTTCAAGAAGTTATTCCACCAATGCATCGAGGTCTCAAACCGCAACCACTGCCGCCATAATTGGTATTGCAGTCGCATTGGGCGCCGGCGCCGTCCTCTACTACAAAGTATGGCACCCTGACCCGCACCCAATGGCCCACCACTAACCCCCTCCCCCCCAGAAAACCAACCCATACCTCTGCGAAGCACCCCACACCAGCAGCACATCCTCCTCTACCATCCCCATCGACCAGCGGGATGCGCTACAGAAGCGCGAGTCCGGCGTCACCGAGTCGTCCCCCATGCGCCTGAAGATGGAAGCCTTCATCAAAGAGAAGCAGAAGGAGATCGTCGCCGCGCTCGAGGAGGTCGACGGCAAAAAGTTCACCACCGACACCTGGGAGCGCAAGTCCTCCGGCGGCGGCGGCATCTCGTGCGTCCTGCAGGGCGGAAACGTCTTCGAGAAGGCCGGCGTCAACATCTCGGTCGTGTACGGGAAGCTACCGCGGTCGGCGGTGCTGAAGATGAGGGCCGACCACAAGAACCTCGATCCCACAGTTGAGAGCCTGGACTTCTTTGCCGCAGGGCTGAGCATGGTGCTGCACCCGTCGAATCCGATGGCGCCCACGGTGCACCTCAACTACAGGTATTTTGAGACCATGAACGACGACGGGAGCACGCAGTCGTGGTGGTTCGGTGGCGGCACCGATCTGACGCCGAGTTATCTGTTTGATGAGGACGCCATCCATTTCCACAAGACCATCAAGGAGGCCTGCGACGGCCACGACAAGCGCTACTACCCTGCATTCAAGAAGTGGTGCGATGACTACTTCTACGTGAAGCACCGCGGCGAGTCTAGAGGCATTGGCGGCATCTTCTTTGACGATCTGGACGACAAGGATCCAGAGAACTTGTTTTCATTTGTCCGGGATTGCCTGGACGCATTCCTCCCCAGCTACCTGCCAATCATCGAGAAGCGAAAGGTCTGTCTCCCCACCCCCCACACATGCGCATCTTATTCCACTGGTAAGTACTGGGGGCTGACAGGCTGTGCATAGAACATGCCGTTCACGCCCGAGGAGAAGGAATGGCAGCAGATTCGCCGTGGGCGATATGTCGAGTTCAACCTGGTCCATGACAGAGGCACCGCCTTTGGGCTCAATACCCCTGGCGCACGTGTGGAATCGTAGGTTTATGACTCATTTTTTTGCTAGAGACGGTATACCTACCCGTACTTACACTGGCATGAACTAGAATCCTCATGTCACTTCCACTGACTGCTAGGTGGCAATACATGCACGCACCAGCACCAGGCTCCAAGGAGGATCGTCTCCTGAATATACTCAAGAAGCCCGTGGAGTGGGTTTAAGCTTACCATTCAGGTACAAGGAGAAGAAAGAAAAACCCACTGAACACACACAAAAAATATACTGTTATGGAAATTTAGAGGAATCATGATGAATACCTATTAGACCAACGGCGGTATGTATTTCTAGAAACACTATGGACCAGGATTTCGGGGAAAAACCTAGGGTTAGGGGAGCCATACGATACGTCTTTGCTATAATGAGAGATCAGAGAGAAAACAAATACAAAAATAAAGAAGAAAAAAAAGAATTATAATCCAGAGCGATAAATATCCGCAGAAGATGGAAACGAGTGGCCTAAGATTATTATACTCTCTGTTGAATTCCCGCACCTTATCAATCCAATATAATATGGTACAGGGGAGAAAGAAGGGTACAATTGTTAATAAATGCAGAGGCCGGCCTCTTCTACATCGAAAGGAAAAGAAAGAAAAAAAAGAGCCATTCATTCCTTCTACAAACTAACAATAAGGAGGAGAAAAAGGAGAAAGATTTTTCATTCCTCTATTGATCGAACAAGTAACAAGGAAAGAGAGAAGAAAAGTAGAAAAAGGTACGAAATCGAATTTAACCTCAACTCCCAGTTCCAGCCCCAGGTTTCTTTATCCCTCCACACGCAGATTCAGAAATACGTAACTAAAAAGGTGAAATAAAAAGAAGACAAAAGACAAAAGGGTACAGTAGGTAAAGAGACGGCGAGAGGGGGTATTCATTAGGGGTTCCACAAAGACATACCAGGTAGGGAATACAGGGGCAATATCCGTAACCTATCCTATTACTTTGTTTTCATAACTCACCAAAAAGTGTTTACAAAAGGGGATGGGGGAATACATGTAGATGTGGAAAGAGAGGGTCCTTGCACATTACAAACTTGAGTGAGTGGGGTTAGGGGTGTTTATTTCTTCTAATGCTTACCATCAGTAAAGTGAAACAAAAAGATTGGAAGAAAGGTAAGTATAGAGGGTGGACTGCGTCGACGTACTTTGCTGCTGTGTATCGCATTCCTCTGCTTGTTCAGCCAGCTAGATGGCGAGTCGCCCATCCTCTGAAGGACAAAGCTGTTCATCTGCAAGCGACTAGCTTGGTCATACCAAGCTGTTGCCATTAGAGTGTTTTCTCTTTCGAGGAAGGCTAACTCCTCATTCTTCTTCCTCTGGACGCACAAAACCGTTGTCAGATAATATCGTCAGGCAGGAATGATGAAGAACCGACCTTAAACTCGGCCAGCTGCTCCTCTTTTGCTTTGACGTTCGCGTCCGTGGTGCTTGTGACTGCCTGCTCGAGCTGTTCTTTCAGATCCTTGATGATTCCGTTCTGCTTTTTGATGTGCTGTTCCGGTACCCGCATCAGCAACTACCCGTCGAAACCAAAAATCCTTTTTCCAATCGTTTTTCTGATTCTCTCGAACGATGTAATAGTACTTCCGCGCGCATACCTCTCGGGTCTTTGTCATCTTCTCCCTGCGATCCTCCAGTTTGTTCTGCAACTGCATCACTCTCTTCTCCAATGCCCCGTCTCTACCCTCCGTAGATCCCGTAAATGCAGCGATGGTAGCCTTAAGTTCGCTATTGGACTTCTCCTTTTCAAGCATGAGGTCCTTTTGTTCCGAGACCTTCTTTGAAATTTCGTCCTTTTCGAGGAGGACAGTGTTGAGGAGAGATTTCTTCTGCTCAACGTCAATTTCAAGCTCCCGTACTTTGATTCTCATTTCTTCATGCTCTTGACGGAGCTCAATGACTTCAGCTCCAACCAATGTTTTGAGCTCTGCAAGGATTTCAAGTTTATCTTTATCGACAAGGCTTACTATTTTTCCCGTGATCACATGCATTAGTTTATGGGGTCTCAGAAGTGTGGCTTGTCGGGATTGGGATTGGACGAACAATCAGACTGTGCAGTAACGAGTTCTCTCTTTGTGGCCGAAAGCTCGGCTTCCACTTCCGAACACCTCAATTTATACTCGGAGAGTTGTTTTTCAGCATCAACCAGGCTTTGTCGCAGCCTCAACATGACATCGGACCTGAATGAACCAAACACCAAAAACTATCTTTGAGCAAGAATTCTCTCTAATGCAAATACAAGCATAAACCGGGCATTGAATTTAGAACGGACGTACCCCTCGACTGAAGTACCTCCACGAATAGCAGTCAGTTGCGCCTCAAGAACCAATTTGTCAGTATGGGCTACTAGGAAATCTTGCTCCAGTTTATTCTTAGCTAGAGTGGCGTCGTCGAGTAGTTGTTGTAACATCATATTATCTGCATTGACTCCACCACCTTCCTTCAGGTTTTTGAGCTCTGCTTCCAGTCGTGCAATTTGCATTTTGCTGGTGGTCCGCATTAGAATAAAGCCCTCGTGGCAACATAGCAGCCATTTTGTTGCAAATCAAAATCAGTAGGGGCACTTACAGGTCCGATTTTGTCTTTGTCGAGAAGGTTAATTCCGAATTTAAATCACCATTGGCATGTTCCGAGCCTTGTGGGATAACGCCAGTTTCCATCTCCCTGACCCTCTCCTCGAGATACTGTATCCTCTCCATGTCTCTGCTCTTCTGGCTTTCGGCACCTTGAACCTTTTCCTTGAGTACGTTACGCTCTACATCCAAAGCATTCCTGTGTCGTAATAACTCGGCATATTCCGTCTCCATTTTATCAATTTGCTTCTTATATTGTTCAACAATCCTCTTGAGACTGGGGACCTGCTTTGAATGCTCCTGGCTGGCATGGAGATCTTGAAGTATCGAAGCATGCTGCTGCTCTAAAGTCTAAATTCATGCCAGAAAAAGGCCATGTGAGGAACGGAGCAAAATATTGGAGAAATGATAAAGTTTAGAGAAATCGTAGAAAATATATGGGTGGTATTTACCTTAACCTGTCGTTCAAGTTCTCCCATTCCCTCGAGCTTTCTGCGGTACTTTTCAGCTACATTCTGGCCTTTCTTGAGCTTATCAATCGTATGATTGGCCTCATCCAGATCATCCTTATATTTCATCCCCGCTTCCGCCTTTGGTAGTAGATCATCCACGCGCCTGTTGAGGGAAGAAATAACACTCTCATGTCCATGGATCGTGTTTTCTTTTTCTGCAATCACATCTTCAAGTTTCTGTACATCACTCTGAAGCTGATCCAATTGGCTCCTCATCATCGGGTCCGTTCTATTCGCATACCCCTGATCCACCGCCCCGCTGGAAAGCTGATCCTGCAGCACCAACAGATGACTCTGGTTCTCATCAAAATCGCTTTGTAGACTTCCTAATCGTTTCTCCAAAGCTCGATTCTTGGCCTCGACAGCCTCCTTCTCCGCAACCAATCTTGCCATTTCCTCCTCCATCCGAAACTGGTCCATATCCGTCTCCTCAGTCTTGCTTTGTTCCGGCCCTGGTCCCTCTACCCTTATCTTTTCTGCAGCGTCGATTTCCATCATTTGATTGATTACTCCCATTAGCTCTGTTTGGGAAATCGGCGAAAGGTCTTGGATGTATTTGATATAGTCCTCCCTCCTATCACTTTGAACAGCAGCAGCAACAATTATCTTGACAAGCTTTATACTCTCCTCCACATTGCTGTCCTTCGCGATCATGGTCAAGTTGGGGGCTGCACTCGGGAGTCTGTGGCCAAGAGCCTCAGTATAGTACCTGGTTAGCTCTTTGTGTAGCTTCTTGAGCTTTTGAAATCGGAGAACCCAATGAGCTCCGGGTGGAGCTCCTCCCCCGCCCTCGGAGCTTGCGGCCGCCGTTTTGAAGTAGTAGGGGTCGATATCCACTGTTCCATCATCAGTATCGGCCAGGAAAGATACTAGAAGCAAACAAACATACATAAGACCTTAGCTATAACTACTCCATCGCTCAGTTCTTTTAAATCTGATATCTTGGGCTCGATGGGGCACGCGTTGATCTATGCTTCAAAATCAGCTCTGTATCCCTTATCGCCACACCTACTCGTATGACGCGTGAGTACAAAGCACATACCCAGTCGGTCAGAGCCGCTGCTACGGTCTGCTGTTTAGAACTCATTTAATTTCTTGTATCGAAATCCGTGGTGTTATCGAAAGGACCGGAGTTATGACTGCGGGGGTTGGGTATCTTTGTCCCACAGGTTATGGAATATCGTAAGAAGTTTGGGAGGAGAGTTTGCTCAACCGGCCGAGGGGGGCGTTGTTTCTCGCAGCACTCGTTGGAGATCTGGCTGCACGGTTAATCGTTGGGTCGTTGTCAAAGTGTCGAATTGGAGGTTTCATATTGATTCCCCCCCCCCGGGGTTAATCACATGATCTAAGACCTCCCCTGTTAGGCGAAGGTCGAAATTTCGATACGAGCCGTCGATGCGCATCACTTTGGAACGGTTCAATCTCCACATTCCAACAACATCAATCTTGTCAACCATACACAGAAATGACCACAATGTTACTTTTCCCCGGCGATGTCGTCCCGGAGCTTCCGACCCCACAGAAGACAAATACAGCTTTAAAAGTCGGGCCGGGATTGACTTATACCCCACCTGACAAGGTCGTCGCGCACAGGGTTGGAGAGCTTCATGTCGATGATAGGAAATGCGCCGTTTGGATGGAAGGAAATGGGAAGAGGGTTTGTTTTATTTGTTTTAGTGTTATTTCCCACTTAACTAATGTTCCACATCAGTATATCCCTTCACTCAACGACGCAGTTATAGCTACTGTCCTCAGATCCACATCTGACTCCTACATACTTGCGATTCCTTCTTCCACCTCGCCTGCCCCCGCTAGCATCCAGGCCCTTCTCCCACATCTCGCATTCCCGCAGGCTACCAAAAAGACCCGCCCAATCCTCCATCCAGGATGTACTGTGTATGCACGAGTTTCTTTAGCCAACAAGCACATGGACCCAGAGCTGGAATGCTACGACGCAGAATCACAGAAAGCTGAAGGATTTGGCGAGCTGAAAGGTGGCATGGTCTTCAATGTTTCTCTGGGGATGGCTAGGAGACTCCTCGGAGACGGGAAGAAGATCAGGCAACTACAGTTGAGAGCACGCAAAGCAGAAGGAACTGAGGCCGAAGGTGGGGAAATTTCAAACGGTATGGAAGTGCTTGAGGAGTTAGGAAGAGTACTGGCCTTTGAGATTGCGGTGGGCAGAAATGGAAGGGTGTGGGTTGACAGTGAGGATACAAAGGTCACATTGTGTGTAGGATCATGCATACAAAAAAGCGAATACTTGACAGGAGATGAGCAGAGGGCACTAGTGAGGGAGGCGTTAAGAAAATTGTAGTAGATAAAAGTTTTGTTTGTATTATAGCTTTCTTTCTTTCTTTTTTACTCATGGGTTTACATAGTAGTCGGTGTTGCTGTACTGTAAGTACCGGTTAATACAACTCGCAGGTGGTAAAATGTGACAATATGGTCATCACTATTGGAAATGACCAAAGCAAGGCAAAACCTAAGATTTTCATGAAGAATATCATGGAAACTAGAGAGATGGCATCGCGACTCTACAAAAACCCGCGTGAGGTCAGGGTCCCAAGGCTGACTATGCATACTTGGCTTTAGATAAATGCCATTGGCTGCGTACTTTTCAATCATAGAACAATGATCTGCAATATCCCAATTTTCTGTAAGGTACTGTTAATGTACATTAATGTACATGTAGCCAAGGCCAAGAGACTTTGGCCACTCGGGACCTGCAGCCATTCTGGACTGCTGGGTCTGACATTTGAAGAACAGTCAATAAATATCAAAAATTTTACAAGGGGTGTCAAGATGATATTAAATCTAAGAGGTGCTGGTACTATCTCATGTATATATCTCCTTCTTAATTTTTACTCTTATTGTATGTTTTAGACCAGGAACTGTAAATGAGCTACATGTAGTCTACATGTATCTTCGACCCTGGATTAGTTAGTAGCATTCGTGCCGAGATTAGTAAGAGACCCGCTTACTGAAAGAAGAATACATGTACATACTTTGAAATACCTGTGATTTTCAATCAAACCACAATGATCGATTTCAGGCCTAAATGATTAGGTGTAATGTGTTGTAAAGTGGGCTCAATTATACGCAGCTGCAGTATATATGGGTATTTAAATCGCTGCTGGTAGCAACCAGCCACAGCACTGAATCAACCAATCACAATCCGTTTAGGTGGGGTGTGAAGCTCGAAGACTCGAAGGGGGTTTTACGCAGGTACGGCAGCGGGCTTTGTTCCCATTCCCGCGTCAGCCGCCCCCTGCGGAAAATGTCAGCTTCTAGAATAGACACAGCCCAAATGCAACACCCACAAAAAGAAGCCTACCTACATGTAGATACAATAATTGAGTGATCCTCATCCATCCATCGTTTTATTCTTCTTGTGCACTTACAGCTCATATAAGACATTTGATTCTATTCGTCTGGGTACCAATAGATAATCGCTCCACTGTCGCTCGTTCATCTGTATCATCATCATCATCATCATCAGCTAGATCTGCGCAAATACCTACTCGAGTAACCTCCGAGTCCAGGTACAGTTCCATATTTATACCACAGGGTCTTTGCACTTTGCGACAGGGCCAACGCGTCCCCTCCATATATTAGCCAGACCACTCCACAGCTGTCATGTTATCCCGTACACGCTCTCCGAAATCATCTTCAACATTCCAGTTTCCCTCCTCCTCTTCGACTTCAACAATCCTCCCAACCCGCGTCACATCGCCTACGCGGAAGCAGCAACAAGACAAGTGGCACCCCCGAGTCTACCACCAACAATACACCCACTCCCGAAAGATTTCCGACGTCCTCGGTAGGATGCGATATGGCCGCAACAGATCCGGAAGTGTCACGGCAGGAGAGGTCGTAGATGCTTTGAAGGCCCCGCTGAGTCCGTACCTTATTGTGAGTACAACTGGGGGAAATGACTGATTCGCTTGGGTTGTTGTTGGTTCTGACTATGGTGTAGACTTTGTGTCTGATATGGTACATTCCCCCTGGTTTTTTGGTTTTGTTTGGTTCGCGGGGCCACATGTTTAGATTTCCGACTGTGGCATCGTTGAGTTCCTTTTTATTGGGGATAGCTAGGATCTCATTTCTTATATTTGATGGTGAAGCGAATTCATTTATTGGCACACTCAAGCTAACAGGAAATCTCCGGAGATCTGCAGGTACCTCTCATCAGCACTTTCAAACACTTCCTCAAAAACAATCCTTAACTCGTTCCCCCAGCCAGTAACACTCACAATTGTACAATTCGGCTTTGTATCATCATGGTGCATCACCTTGTCGCTCCTAGCAAAGTTTACACCATTGCGGACAATCCCCGGCCTATCCGGAGGTTTAAGATTCCCGACCAGGGCAATTATCGGAACCACTGCGCCGCTGGCTTTATTCCAAGTTGGAGGCCATATTGCCAGTAGTATAGCTACAGAGAAAATTCCTGTCAGCCTAGTTCATACGATTAAGGTACTACTTTCCTCATTAGAAGGTATGTTTCCGGTGGCTAACTCCAAACACAGGGCATGTCCCCCCTCTTCACGGTCATCGCCTACCGCTTCCTCTTCTCTGTTCACTACTCCACCGCGACTTACCTATCCCTCCTACCCCTCACTATCGGCGTTATGCTCGCCTGCTCAGTCGAATTCCATGGCAACCTATGGGGAATTCTCTGCGCTTTCATCGGCGCATTGATTTTTGTTTCACAGAACATCTTTTCTAAAAAGCTGTTCAATGAGTCGTCGTCCGCTGCCGCCGATCCATCAATCCCACTCTCGCGTCGTAAGCTGGACAAACTCAACCTTCTCTGCTACTCTTCAGGAATGGCATTCTTGTTGACGTCCCCCATCTGGTTCTACTCAGAGGGCTTCGAGCTACTAAGCACATACGCACGTGAGGGGCGGGTACCACTGGTTGTGCAGATAGGGAAGCATGGCGAGGAGCCGCTGAGTGGGTTGGGGTTGATTGGCGAGTTCATATTCAACGGAACAGTACATTTTGGTCAGAATATCATTGCATTCGTGTTATTGAGTCTGGTATCTCCCGTCACGTACTCAGTAGCAAGTCTGGTGAAGAGAATATTTGTTATCGTAATGGCAATCGTCTGGTTTGGGAACAAGACTACCCCAGTGCAAGCAGTCGGAATTGGATTGACGTATGTTTTTCCTCCTTACCTCCTAGTAGATTAGGATCCCGGTGTTAATTTCGAATATGCAGCTTTTTGGGCCTATATCTTTATGATCGAGCCGGGGATGTCTCGCGGAAAGAGCGCCACATCAAACTTGAACAAACAAGGGGACTCGATACACTGCTGCCCTCCACACATGCCCATTCCGCAAATAGCAGCAGTAAAGACAATATACCCATGGGACGGCCTCGGAGCGGCACAAATGGGTATGCAGTTTCTAATGCTACAGATAAAGACGGCGAGATCAGTGGGATGAATGTGGGCGCAGCGGGCGCCAACGGGTGGCTACCGCAGGGGACAAGACAAGAGGAGACGTGGAGAAGGGAGGTTACGGCGCAGTAGATTTGAAGGGAAAGCTGGACTTTATACTGGGGATGGGATTATCATATTACATAGATTTTCTTTTGTTGCTATAATACGAATGTACGAGTGATATTCAGTGATTTCTGATTGTAGTATGGCTTGTCATCATACGTTCACACTATCATAGGTAGGGAGATACGACTAAACGGAGAGGGTTGATTGTCTTGGCTATTCCAACCATTTCAGATAGTTCTTCCCCAAAACTTTTGGTATTCTAGTTGAGTCCGATTGTAACCCCGGTCCGTCCGGCTTCATTTGAATTAGAACTACAGCAAAACCTACCACAACCCCACCCCCGCGGTGACCGAATTTTGCTGGAATTATCGCAGGGATGGAGTTTAGAGAGATGTATTTGCTAACAAGCTGCAGGTATGTTCCCTCCAACCACTAGAAGTTTGGTAGGGATGGAATTTCGAGAGGGCGGAATTATGATAGGTTTCTCTGTAGTAAAATCAGAATCTGTGCACGTGTATGTATAAAGGAAAGGAAACTTGTCCTTATATTCTGGTATTGCTGATTATCTCGGATGCGGCCACGAAATCTAGACTATCATCAGAGGAGGGTTGTATTTTCTAGTGAGCATTCAATTTCCTACACATGAGGGTTACAGGGTACTAATGCTGGAGGGGGAATATGATCGCTAAGAATCATGAGCAATCACTCGGTAGTTTGAATCATCAAAAATCACCCTGTATCCGAACAGAAACAGTAAGGATCACTTAGAATTCCCTACACACTCCGGAAACTATAAACACCCCACTCTTTTTAAGGAAGCACTGCTGCTCTGACGGTTACTATAACTGTCCATAAACTAAAGTAGCTCAAGCATTTCCCATCATTATTAAATACCCAGAAATACTATGTAAGTACATGTAGTTAGGCATTCTTATTCTGATATCGTGCAACTATATGAAATCATCAAATTTTATAGTCCCCGTAGATCTCCTTTGTGGCATACTAAAGCGCGTACTGTACATACTTAAATGTGGTTCTCTCATTGTTTGATCGTTTTATGTCCCGAAAAGTAAAGAAAAAAGAAATATGTGTGCCAGTGAAAAGAAAGGGATTCAAGAGAAAAAAAAACGTGGTGTGATGTGTATCAAAGGCAAAAGGAAAAAAACAGCGTGGTAAGAAATAGCTAGCGAACATTGCAACAACAGACTCCCATAGCGATGAGGTTTAGACTGGGAAATGGTACTTGTGGAGAGCGAGTGCTCAGATAAGGAGAAAAACAAAACATAAAAGGAAAGGTTTAAGCCCTAATTTGTTGAAGCCGACAGCCTGGGGGCTTCAACTCTCCACTTCGCTAGTAGAGGCGGAGGTGGGGGCGGCGATGTAGGTGGAGGCGAAGGCGAAGGCGGAGGTCGGGAGATGGTAGCTGAACGTTTCGAGGGTGCGGTTTTGTGTGGTTCGCCACCTTTCGCCCCTTTCGTCCAATATCCAAGAAGGTTGCTTTGATAAGTCTCTCTCTTTGCAATACCAGGTGTACCAATACTCTTGCTGATCAATTCTAGTTCTTTGGGGCTCTCCTTTCTTTGGCCTTTGATACTGCTTTTCCGAGGTTTTGATTTTCCCTTCTTGGCATGATTCGTTGATGAGTTATAGGGAGAAAGCTCATCATCAGGATCTCGGCGAGATGAGCTGGGAACGAATTCGCCATCAGAACCGTCGTATTTGGGGGGTAGAAGTATAAATCCATCATCTCCCGGAATGGAGAGCTTTGGCTCATAGTTTCTCTTGGGGAGTTTCCGGCGTGCACGTTCGGATTGTGGAGGAGGCGGGGGAGACGGTGGTTGTAGAGAAGGAGAAGGCGGAGGTTGAGGAGAAGAAGAAAGCCGAGGAGGAGGAGAAAGAGAAGAGGTGGGAGGAGGAGAAGGGGAAGGCGGTGGTAGTGAAGCCGCCCTAGTGGACGAGAATGGGCTCTCTGTTTTATTCCTGTTCCTTATTGGTGAACGGACTTTTTCTGGTGACCTTGAGCGTTCCGTCTCAGGTTGTGGTTCAGGAGACCCAGTGCATGAGAAATCGGATTTTAGTGATCTTTTTTCGGCACTAAAAGACTCTCGTCTGCTAGTCTCATACTTAGGCTTTAAAATCTTCTCCCCTGGTAACCTTCGCTTAATATTGTAGATATCCTTCTTAAGTTCCTCATATCGGGCTTGCTGTAATATATGGAACACCTCAAGCTGTCTCTGGATTCCATTGTAGAATTTTTCCTCCTTGTCTTGCAACTCTTCAACGAGATCGTATATTGAAACAATTTGTTCTGTATCTATTTTTTGGAAGTTAGATTATTCGAATAATGGAAGGAATGAAAGTGCGTTTCAAACGTACTCAGTTCGCTGCTTTTGGACCTCTTCCGCGGCGCTTCCTCCTCATTTTCACTGAAATTAAGAGATTTTCGTGACCTTTTTGTCTCTTCTTGATAATGGGAGTTCATGTTCTGAGATATGTGGGGACCTTAAGCTGCAGGATGAGAGCGATGTCATGAGGTTGAAGCGCACAGGCCAGCAGGTCAGGCAACCACATTGGCTAGGTAGCGGACCGGTAGGCTTATGTAGCTAATACCAATAGCTTGGCATGCACTTGGCAAGTTAATCATGCTAACCCACTCCGTGAACCTCTTTTGCTGTGAAGTCACCTTCTGTGACCCCTCCTACACTTATTCTGGTGTCTCCACAGTCTGTAGGTAGCTAGATTTTCTGAATATCACCACGCCGTCGTGGGCCTAATTTGTCTCCCCTTTTGCTCTGACGAACGAGGGGATGATAGTAACTAGTAGCCCGGTGTTATTTGCCACTGCAAGGGGAGAAATCTGGTACCGTGTGAAACTGGGAAATTAGTCATTGGCACACAAATTTGGTTGTGAGTAAATTTGGTTGTGATTAAGCCTGGTCTGACGGCGTTGGGCCTGGTAACAGTGACATTGGATCTATGACTTTGTAAGGGATGAGGGGATTACCCTTCATCTAGCTGTCCCTGCTGAGAGCTGACTACCCTTTCTTGTAGATTGTGCTGAAATCTAGTGTTCGTTTTTTGGAATCGCAGCTGATTAATAGGCTTAAAGATTTACAATATCTAGATCTATTAGTTGTTTCAGCAGGAGCTACCAGCCGCATCTCTCCAGCAAACTACTCTGGGACATGGGGAAATGGATGTTCCTTTGCATGTTAGTGAGGGTTCACTATCTCTATTTTGCGTTTTTTACTTTTCTCCTCTCGCTAGGTTCCTGGCCTACGCAACCCGCCATTTCCGAGATGAGCTTTCGTTCTGACCCTTTTTATAGAAGATAAATGCGATTAGATTGTAATTGTAGATTCTCCAGCTAATAGTGTGCCATTGATCAGGCTTTTATAGATCTATAGACGAACCGTCATACATAACTCGAGAGATCTAACTACCAGAGATCTATAATAAACTTTTGATGCCGTCCAGCCAATCACTCGAGCGATAATACCTGGCTGGAGATAGCGGTATTTGATTCTATGCTTATATCTCGACATTTAATCTCCGAGAGAGGATGCCTGATTTAGTAATTCAAGGTAAAACAGCCCTTTTGGCTCATAGTTCTGCGTATACACTTTGGGATAGGTATATGTATGAATGCAACTAGCTCTTCGTTGCAGAACTTCTTAATCGAAAGTAGATAGTTTGTGCCAGATATGGTCAATTAATAGTTATTGCTTGCGGGAGCTCAAGTCTTAAACACCTACAGAGCTGTGTACTGCACCGTGTATCACCAGTAATTAAGTGTCTTCCTCCTCTTCATACACTTCAACGGGTTTCTTTTTTATCTTTTTTGCCGGCCTCTCAACAAAGTTTCTTACGTACTCCAGAACCCTCTTGACCTTTTCAACGCCGCTTCTATCTTCCGATACACGTTCTAGATCTACGGCTCTCCACTGCTGTCTTTCCCTTGAACCAGAGTAATTGACTCTATATATCAACTCGATCCGAGTGCGATCTTTACGCAATGTTGCCCCATTGACTCGGTTGTCCCAAAAGCCAAGTGCCATGTTCTGAACTAGTATGATGTCTCCAACGCGCAGTGAATCGACAGTGGCTACAAAGGCTTCACCTGCGGATGTAAGCTTCCCGTTGGGTAGCCATAGGTCCAACTTGAAGCCAGCAGACGTTTCATCGCCCACCAAGAGGGTCTGTATGGTTAGTTGCGTGCCGTAACGTTTCGTGGTAAATGTGCGTGGCTCGAAGATTTGTATTATCCCGACGATTGCTGAAATACTCATTGTTTGGGGGACAATAGATTTAAGGTAGCTCGCAGTTGGGAGGTTCTGCAAATTGGTCAATGCCATAGAAGGTATAATTGAGAGCATTGGAGGTGGAGCTGGAGTTTCTGTGATTGACGAGAAAGATGAGGCAGCGGCGGTACTAGTAAAGGAGGCTTCGAGATCTGACGGGCCGGCGACTGGGGAAGAGGGCATATTATGAACCGCGAATGAGCGGTTAAGATCGTCGTCTCCATTCGTGGAAGTAGTCGAAGAGGGGTCAATAGAAGAGTTGTAGTCCTGGCTGAACTCTTCTCGACGTAGATGAGTAGGGGTGTGGACCTCAGGACGCTGTGAAAACCCGGTATGTAGGTATTTTCGCTTCAGTGGTAATATTCGCCAAACCGCGGGATGTTCCGTAGCGGAGGGGATTGGCAGGGAGGTTGATGTCACATGATCCACATTGCCGCTGGTTTGGCCCCAGAAAGCGGGGAGGTCCTCTTTGTTGTTGTCATCGCTGTCGAAGTCTATCAACGGCAGATTTCGAAGGGTGGACGCACGGGGGGCACCGAGGAGGAGGATTGTTCTCCCAGAGCTGACCCGAGTAACGGAATCGCCTGATGCTGCTGATGAGTCGGGAAGATCCCCGGCAAAAGATCCTTCTTCGGCAGTTCGGTAACTTGAAGGCGGAGGGGAGGTCTCTGTCATCATAGGAGTTGGGGGGGGGGATTCTTCGCTGTTCAAAGTCTTGTCTGGGGTGATTATTATTGTTCCAGTTCCATTCTTGTGGCTCCTCTCTTTAGTGTGGTCCCGCCGTTGACAGCATGATGACTCGCTCCCCAGACAACCGAATTACATGCTTGCTTTTTTTGGTTCCTGAATAAGGTGCAGGCAAAGATTTAAGAGGGTATGCGTATCACCATTAGCCTGGAACCCCTCGAGTTAAGTCAGTGCGTCGATGCTGTAGGGCCACTGTACATGTATCCAGGTATAAATGCAGTCTCGTATAACCGGTATTTACGGTAGTGTTTTACCAATACATGTCGTTCTGCAGACTCGAAGGACACCACGTAAACATCCCACCCTGCTAGGTTGGGGGTTGCTCTTACGGGTTCATGTAGGTACTTCTCAATCTAGAGTAAAATACCAGTGGATAGAAGTGCACATGTTCGTCCAGAGTAGAATAGAGTATGGTAGTGCCGCTATAGCTCTCTAGTAGCGTGGATTCTCTCCGGGCTCTGAACTCTGCTAGGTAGAGATCCCTCTTTAAGTGTCCCATGTCTAAGCTTGTTTCTACATTGTGCACTCTCGGCGGCGGGACGGCTTCTCTTTCGAGCACTCTGATTTGATAAGAAATGGACAAACGAGAAGCGACGGAATGGTTGACAGGCCGTTGAGAGATGCAGTGCATGCAGCAGAAGAGGAGGACAGCATGAGATGCCAACAACAGTGCCATAACAACGAAAAAAAAAAAAACAGAGGGGTGCCGGTTGCTGGGAGACGACCACAGCCTGATCAGACTAACCCCTATGCGGAATGGAGGGATGGGCTTTGGATCTGTTTGGATGCGGGGCTGAAGTTTGTTACTGTGGCAACCGCAATAGAGCCGCGCCCTCCCTGCCAGCTCAGTGTGATAAACAACGGGCGGGACCTGCAAGAACCTCGCAGCTTGGGTACATTCTGGTGTCCGGTTTGTTACTTATCCCCTCGGTTCCCCGTCTACTCTATCCATTCCTCCCTTCTCCCCTTCTCCCTTCTTCCTTGTTCAACCCCCCCGTGACTGCATCATATCGTTCCTTCGCTTGACTGAATCTTTGTTGTTGACTTCTGTGGTGTCTCAACGGGTTTCTTCAGCCCCTTTCCCGCCTGCCCCTTTGCTTTTCAGTCCATCGCCTTCCTTACCTTAACTTACCTTCCCCACACTCTGCCCCAAATTTCGCGATTCTGTCCTTATTTCGTACTTTATTCTGAGCAGGTCTTCAGAGAGCTGGCTGGCTATATTCGTTTCAATTGCATCTGCAATTGCTCAGTCCCCCCCGCCTTTGTTTAGACTCTGCAATCTGGATACAAACATCAAAGTACGGCTACCCACACTTTTTTTATAACTTCTCCAACCGAGATGGCTCCCGCGATGGCACCGGTATCAACTATCACGGCTCCCCCACCTATCGCACCTAACCATAAACGGACAGCCACCTCGATCTTCAAATCGATTGTTTCCCCCAACAAGTCCTCCCACAAAAAAACTGCGTCTCAATCCACCACTACTTCCAACCCTCTTAACACCTATATGGTCGGCAGCTCTCGTGTACCCCCCCCACAGTTACCACCTCTCGATACCTCAACCTTTTTGCCACCTTTGGAACCGCCGCAAGCCCCCTTTGCTCAACACGCTCGTCACAAACGGTCTCTTTCTTCGCTGTCTATCTCGTCTTTCACGACGAAGAAGGATGCTACGGCCGCGGGTTCCCCCACTAGGTCTATAAGAGAGAGCTTAGATCTCAGAGGAACAGTGTTAGACCTCCTTCATGGCGATCATAATTCTGTGAAACCCGAAAAAAAGCCGAATAAGTCTAGGAGCACGATTGATTTTTCTATTCTGAAGGGTCATAAAAACAAAAAATCTTTGCATGATCTCAAAACTATGTTCAAAGATAAAGAGAACCAAAGACCAACTCCGGAACTAACCCCTAGTTCTTCTGCAGGCTCCGGGTTTGTCACGGAGCCTAACTCTGTTGGTAACGGGCCTAGCAATACCCCTGGGCTACCGCTTTTCACATTGCCGCAAAATCACCCGCATGCGCAAGGTTCCAGATCTGGAAATGTTCCTACAACTAATCCGCGAACGGTTCAGCAGTCTTCAAGAACTTCTCGTAATCTTCTACCTACATTACCACTGCCCCCTGCGCCGCGCTCGTCTGGCTCCTCCACGGGATCCTCATCCTCACTGAGCCCTAAGAAACGAGACATTGCCGACAAGCGCACCAGTACTGAACATCGGGCTAGTACTGAACACCTTCGGGGCAACACAGAAGAGCTCGTTAAGAAATATACCCCGAGTGAATACACACCTGCATCCCAGCGGAATTTTTATAAACCAAACGAACAGCCTACACTGGTTCCTAAAAATACGACAAACAGCATTGCCAAGCAAAGACCAAAGAGCGCCTATATACCCTCATTAGAAGCTTCAACTGGGCATAGTGCAGATTCTCCAAGAAGGACCAGTCTCGAGCTACGAGAGGGCTGGGAAAAGAAGCGACCTGATGCATCCAAGGACGGCAGCGGCAGCAGCAGCAGCAAGAATTCATCAACCAGCAGTCAAGGTAGCCTGAAGAGCGAGAAAACTGGTGCAGGGTTAGATTTGGCCGGCATTGATATTGCGTTTGAAGCATTACTTGTTTGTTATCCACACTTCATGTTCTATCACTCGGTAAAAAATCATGCCTGCTAATACTAGCTGTAACAGGACTCCCGCGGCGTCCCAACGAACATGCGCGATCGCATGCGCAGTCTTGATATTAGGGTTAAACAGGAGTTCATTCGTAAGGAGGCTCAGATGGAGAAATCCGCGGAAAAGAACACCGCATCTTTTGCGGGCATGGGTATCTTTGGGAAGAGACCTCAAACATCACATAACATGAAGACCGAGGCTAGGCCAAAATCATCCAAAGGATTGGATGTGAGTCCACCAGCACCGCCAAGTCCTGTTAAGAAAGCCCGTCCAAGAAGTCGCACATTTGTTGGCACTTCAAGAGAAAAGGAACATTCTAGTACAACAACGGCACCAAGCTCGCCTGCCAAAAAGAAGACTGCTGAGGTAGCTCCCCCTCTTGAAAAGAGTATGAGAGTAAAGGGTGTGATTTTTCCGCCTGTTACAGCAGCCTCGGCCATGAATAATGGTCCTACGCCTCAAGTAATGGTAGCAACTCTCATACCAGAAGAATGGGTCGAGTGGCTAGAGGAAGCTGGAATACCAAAGAACATGGGCAACAAGATGTTTGCAGAAGACATTGATGGAAAGGGCCCTTCAGGGAGCGGTGAAAGGGGTATGAAGGACGTTGAAGTCGCTAAATTACATAAGCTCAGACTGATTCTGAGAAACGAACGTCTAAAATGGGTGGAAAAATTCGTTGAGTTGGGGGGTATGCAGGCGGTTTGGGGTGTCCTTGAACGTGTTCTCGGTGTTGAATGGAGGTATTTATCACATTTTGACCTATGATCAAAGATTAGATATTAACTGTACTGTCTAGGGAGGAGCATGAGGATATGTTGCTTCACGAGCTCCTTCTCTGTCTTAAAGCTCTCTGCACCGCCACATCAGCTCTCAGAAAGCTATTAGATATGGAGGAAACAGTCTTTCCACGTCTAATTGAGCTGTTATTCGATGAGGAGAAAAAGGGCCCATCAGAATTCACCACTCGTGGCCTCATCATTCAGTTGCTTTTCACCCATCTTTCTACTGCAACTGTTAGTCAACGTCCTGAACGAGCTCGCCGAATCTTGGAATACCTTGCGGATAAACTTCCAAACGAAGACAAACGTCCAATCGAATTCATTGAAGCAGCACATACAAGAAGACCTTACAAGAGATGGTGCAAAGAGGTCGTTAATGTTACTAAAGAAGTCTTTTGGATTTTCCTGCATGGGACAAATGTAATTCCTCTTCCGACCTCCTACAACCCCGCTAGTGAACGTGAAAGCTACATTTCACTTCACTTCCCCGCTGAACGCCCACCGGTTCCAGCCGCCCCATATGTGGGTGGGGTCGAATGGGAGGCAACAAACTATCTTGCCAATCATTTGGATCTTTTGAACGCATGTATTGCGAGTCTGGAAACCAGAGAACAGAGGAACAATCTTCGACTTGATCTCCGAAATTCTGGGTGGGAAAAAGCACTGGGTGGCAGTTTACGGACCTGCAAGGAAAAACTTCATACAGCTCTCCACGAGGGGCTTAAGACATGGGTTGCCGCTGCCGCTGCTGATGATTGGGAGGTGGCCGATGTACGGTTCGGGCCAAGGTTTGAGCGAGTCTACCATCACAAAGAGGTTAATGACAAAGAGGCGAGAAGAGAGCGGAGGAAGAAGAAGGAGCTCGCGCAACAACAACAGCAGGAAGAGCTTAAAGTTGAGCTCCCACGATTAAGCTTCGACCAGGGCAATGGTGGAGCCGAAAGTGGAGAGTGGCTTTACTAAATTATCTATTTTTATCTATTTCTAAGTTTTATATCCCTTTCCCTTTCTTTTTTTTTTTTTTTTGGTGTGATTGGAGTATTTTCTGGGTTTAAGTCATTTGCTGCGTTCCAAGGCGGCTGATTGTGCACTATTTACGACGATTAGACGAATCTTCTATTTCCTATGTCATCTCTTTACTTCTGACACATTTTCTTACCAGCATTATTCTCTATTTCATTTCTGCATTGCCGTCATTGGGACGAAAGGAACGATGCCTTATCGGGCGACTGAGGATAGTGATGACGAAACACTAACATTGGGAACTCTTATAAAAATCTTACAACGGGAGTCCTGCGTCTTGTGTTTTTTACTCATGTGGATTTTGGGCGGTGTCTTCTCTGTTTTGTTTATTACTTTATTCCTGCGTACTTGCTCTATCTTTAACTTTGGTTGGTACATGTGGTTTTTTATTTTCCAGTATTTTGGTTAACTTGTCTATATAGAGATGTCCTTTGCTGTTTTCCTTCGCAATGGCGCCTCTTCGGAGTTTTTCTTTCGTTTCTCTTTTCTTTGCCATACCTCCTTTAACGATCTCCTTTATACCAGTCCCCTTCTTTCTCGGTGCTCGTTTTTCATTGGCAAGTTCGTTTCTTGTTTATACTTTCAGCGTTTGTTAGTATACCGTTCGGTGCGGTGCATTATTATCTTCCAAGCTATGGTATCCTTCCATAGCTCCGAAGCGCCGATGGACCAGTTTACATGGGTGGCATGGTGGTTTTTTTATTTTTTTGGAGGCGGACACTCGGAAGCAAATTTGTCGAGTATTGCTGTTATCTGTAACGATATTTAACGAACCTTTTCGAATACACCGAAAACAATACACATTTAATTTCCGTGATCTTGTTTTGGTTTTGTTAGCTGCAGTCCTTTGTTTACATTGTGATCGATAAATGAACTCCGATCTGCAGGCCGACTTATGCGTCATTGTAATGATCTACTATTTGTTAATACCTATCATTATGATACTATTCATGCACATGGTGCTTGGAAATTCCGGGCTATGGCACACTGTGAGAATCCACTACTCGTAGCTTCATAGCGTTTCCGAACACGATTAATATTGCATGACATACAAAAAGGTGGATTTGGCGCTTTTTTGTATGGTATGCAATAGCAGTCGTGTTCGGAAACTTCATGAATTTACGAGTACTATCGCCTGTTGAATTTCAGCTTTGAGTGGGAGCATCCAATAATGAAGAAATAATAACACATCGAAATTATTGTTGTCAACAGTCTGCCTCAACGGGTTAGGTTAGTAACTACATGTATTTATTTGCATCTGATAGCCTGTAGCACGTGTTTTCTGTGGCACGGGTGGCACAGTCACGAGTGATAGCATATGATGTGATCTTGTCAATGTTTGCAGGAAAGAGCAATAGAATTCCACAAGAGCCCCCCTTTGAATTCGTGAACTTCAACTACCATAAACATAGGTATTCACCAAATCATGAAGAGTCCATCAGAAAACACTCTCCTCATCAATCTTACCGATTCTTGCTAGCTCCCAAGGCCCACAATTCACAACACAGTGCTGGATATTTAACAAGATGGGCTGTGCACCCAGCATTTTCTGGGGAAAGAAGCCCGCGCAAGAGGCGAATCCCCACCCTCGGCTTTACATTCCGCTACCTCGTCGAGAGCCTGTTCCCGAATTCCCAGTTCTGCCAACATTTCACGAGAACCCAAGTGGTACCTTCATGCATTTGTACGAGGAGGATAATTGGCGACCATACTACGAGGGTCGAAGTGTTCCGCCGATAGGATACTCGGGAATTGGTCGAGCCCCATCTTTGAAGGGGAGAAAAGACGGAAAGGGGAAAGGCAAGGAGAGAGAGGATGGAGAGTCAGCTACGAATGGAAACGAGAGGGAAAAAGATAGGGAACATGCAGGAGGAAGTAGTGGGGCAGATAAAAAGACGAAGGGCGTCTTTAAAAATATGGATGTCATTGGTATGTTTCAACCATTATTTTATCCACTCAGCAGGTTTTGCTATACATTTTCCTAACGCTTATGGCAGTGGAGGATGATAACGAGTGATAACATATCGCTATTTTAATGGAATATTTCTTTTGGGTATGCTCTGGATCAATCAAGTATCTACAGACATTTAATTCCTACTGGGAATTCCGGAGAATTACATCAATACCAGGCTTACATGTGTAGGTGTAATAGAAATCATCAAAACTCTTTGTCACTGATAACAAATCAATCCATTACTCATTCTCATCTCAGCGATTTTGCGGTTGGCTAAAATCTCTGAATAAATGAGCCTCTTGAATAATCGGATCTAAAAAGGTGTACCGCAAAAACTCGATCTCCTTTGACAATTGGCTGAAGGATATTGATCAGTCTCGAGGATTTCCATTAGTAGTAATGTTGATCCTCCATGCATAACAAAATTCTTTGAGCTTTGGTGTTATTTGGATATTTGGTGAAGTAAATCCAGCAAACCAGCACCAAGTATTTCTGCACTTTGCCTCAACAGAACAGACGCAATGAATCGGTGCACAGACAAGGAAACACGGTCATTATCTTCCTCTCATTCAAAGCCATCAACCCGAAGAAAGCCCTTAGGTTGGGCTATGCAGAAGCTAGACCCTTCACTCCATGCGATATCCCGACCACCGCATGTAAATAAGTACATGTATTCAATTGTAGTGAGCTCACGGGGGCCAGGGTTTAGTACAAGTGACTACATTGTAATCAAGAAATTTTAGACCTGAGACTTCAGGTGGTCCAAATTGGTAGAAACCCCCTTTGTTGTTGTTTTTGTTTTTGCGCTGACTGGGAGAACAAGATCCGGAATGAACTATCATTTGTGAAAAGCCGACATGGGTGGGCCCTTTTGAGGACGGAGACTGGAAATTTTCTGGATCGATATAATGTATTAGGAAAAACCAAAATATGCTTCAGCTTGCTAAGAAGTTAGGGTGTAGTAGATGTCGGCTGGTACTACCCATTGAAGCATATTGCCTCCACAAATGGGGATAGGGCGTGAAAAGGCTAGTAAGGAAGTGGTTTATAGGGGAGTATTGAGACTTGCGTTTGATCGAAAGGCCATTCTTTCTAGTCTTGGAATAGGAACTTAAATGATCGTGATAATGTTGATTGAATTGGGTAATGTTGATAGCTCGATAAACAAAAAAAACAGGTCTGTCTCTGGCTGTGACCGGGGGTTGTGCCCGCAACGCGCCGTGTGCAGTGTTTCATTCCTAGTTTTAGTTTAAAAATCAAAAATACGGCTTGTGGAAAGGATGATCTTTAGTTAATTCTATTTGCACGTAGAAAGTACAGATCTAGGTTTCAAATTCCATAATCTTGAGGTGTCTAACAGTAGATATAGAGCTGTGATAATCTTGGCATGTTTTGTGATGCCCTTAATTGGTCACCTGACTACATGTAGCTAGGTAGTCCACCCTTGAAGCCGCGTTTGACGATAAGCAACCACAGCACTCGAGCACTACCGATCTTTAAGACCGACAAGATGAACAACACTGAAGGATCGCGATCAATCTACCCAAAGCCCGCGGCATTCTCGTTGTCAACATTTTCGGTCAGTCTAGCTAGAACGTTCATGGTCCAGGGAGAGATCTACTGACGCCTAGCCAGAGCAAAGACTTCATTGTCAAAGACTTCATAGAGGGCCTTACAGAAACCAGTAGAGCTATCAACCGCCGCTCCGGGGTCCCATCTAATGGTGAATAGTGTATTAGAAGACTGAGTATAAGTTTAGGAGCTAACTTTACTATAGCTTTCGATCCAAAGCCCTATATTCGCACGTTCGAGGCCGCCCTAGAACGCCTCAAAGACCTAGACGAGACACTTTCAGAAAAGGAATCAGAATTGAAGGAAGGAGTACGTCGGGCAGAAATTGACCACAGTCGTACTCTGGAGCGTTTAGGCCTTAAATTTAACTCTACCTTAGCCGAGTTTCAACGCCTGGACAGCAGTATATCTGATGGTGGAGGTATGGCAGTAAGAATTGGAGGGCAGCTAGAAGCGCTTGATAAACAACGTCAGAGAGCGGAGGACGCCAAATTTTTGATACAATGCTATACTGAATTTAGTAGAGGAGATATGGGAAGATTGGAGAGCTTGAGGAGGACAGGCAGAATTGAGGATAGCATCAGGTGTGCTGTCGTTAGCAGGCAATTGAGTTTGATCGTCAAAAGGACTGAAGGCCCTGGAACGAATCCTCGGACGAAAGAGCTTATAGAGGCATTTTCAGAGACATTGGAACAAGACCTCTTAAGACAATTTGACGATGCTTATAGGAAGTTCAATATCGAATCTATGAAGGTCGAATCTTTCTCCAGGTTAAGGCTTTTGGAGGGTTTGGAAACTGACAATGTTATCAGGGATGTGCAAAAGTGCTCCATGATTTCAATGGCGGCAATTCTGTCATTAGCAATTTCCTTAATCAAATGGACTTTTTTATCGCAACTGGAAAGATAAATGCTGGGGAAGTTGTTATTGAAACCACAGTGTGAGAATTTGCTTTCTATCTTACTAAAAACAGTGCCGCTATGGATCCTTGGGCTTAAGTTGTTGACAATATTGTAGGGAGGAAAAGTTATCCGACCCTGATGAAGGTTCACCAGGACTTGAGCCAAGTCTGATGGCCTTGGTAAATGAGATACGAGACGTAATGAAAGCGGAGTCTATCACTATAAAGGATGTTTTCCCCTTCCCAGAGCAAGTGCTTGGTACATTCCTACAGCGTGTATTCCAACAGTCGCTACAGCAGAGGCTTGAGATGGTTCTAGATAAGACATCCACTTTGTCACCATTAGCATTCCTCCGTACATTACAAGCATCTAGGGCATGCGTCAATACTTTAGCAGATGACCTCAAAGCACACGGCTTGACAGAGCATCCCGGGCCCTTATCGTCTACTACGACTGTGCTAATTGACCAGAATGTCGAAGAACTATTTGTACCTTTCCTCCAGGACAGAGGATATATGGAGAAAGAAAAGGAATCTCTGGAGCAACTCTATTCCGGGATCTTATTGAAATTTGGCATGTTTCATGTTCGTTCCCTGCCAGACATTCGTGGAGAGAGGCTTGAGTCGATTTGGAAACTCATCAAACTGCGTACCCAGGAACAACGGAAAAAGGAACAAAATCTCGGAGTTCTTGACCGATTGAAAAAATCACGAGAAAGGGCAATTGAGAAAGTTCTTGATAGCGATCTTGGAAAATCCCAAAGCGATGCACTTAGCCGAATTATCGGCCTCGAGCGTAAATCTGGGAAAACCGGCCAATTGTCGGAAGTCGTCATATCGGAAACGGATGGTAAACTAAACGTAGAATCGGCGAAAAGAATGCTAAAGTGGCTGGCCGAGGCCGTTGGGAGAAGTCTTGAGCTGAGCACTCCGGCTGATACGTATGATTAATGTTTTTATTTCCTGGGGGGTTGCCAAATACTCATTCCGTTCATAGGCCGAAGGACGTCACCGTACTATTGAATCTCTTAATCGACAACATGCGAACTATGTACTTGGACACTGCCCTTGATGCGTAAGTACACACCGATTTTCAAGTGGAGTTTTGGTCCTAGCTGACAGAGAAATGTTTATAAGTGCCTTGGAAACTGCTGAAGGTCAGACAAAAGGAGAACCAGATCTAAACTACTTTTTGGAGATAAAGCCCGCTACCACAATTATGCATTTGATGTTTTCTTTCATCAATACAGCCTTGATTCCCCTGGCCCAAACTTCTCTTACTGTTAGAAGAGAAATGAGCAAGTTAACAAACACTACACTGGCAAATCTGGAACAGAAAGTGAATAATATTATTCAAAGGACTGTTGATAGTATGTTACCAATATTCAAGGACTTTTAAGCGATTACTAATGGTATGAAGTGGTAATAAGCTACGTCACAGTATTGCTTAGCAAACAGAAAAAATCGGATTTCAAGCCGAAGGACGATGAAGTCAGTTTGACAACTCTTCAAACGCCAGTAAGTAAATATGGGGAATATCTCTTAGTGGGGGTTTAGCTCACCCAGATATAAGGCTTGTCAAACGGTTTGCGCTTTCCTCCAGAAGGTGTATGAAGTTGCCAAAGAGTCCCTTGATGGCGCAAATTTAGACGGATTCTTGAATGAGATCGGTTCTGGTTTCAGAATGCTTCTGCTTGACCACTTGAAGAAGTATCAGGTTAACCAAGCGGGTGGTATCATGCTATCGAAGTAAGACTATTTGCCCTAAATCCGTGGGGAAGTTACTAATTATACAAAAGGGATATTACCAAGTACCATGACATTGTTGGTAAATGGGGTGTTGCAGCACTCAAAGAAAGCTTTGAATTGCTCCATGAGATTGGAAACCTTTTCGTTGTGAGGTACGTACCCACTCGACTATTTCATTAGGGCTAAAAAGGTGGGACTGACATTTTCGATAGACCCAATGCCATAAAAGAACGCATGAGAGACGGCGTTCTCTCCCGGGTGAAACCACACTTGCTTAAGCCGTATCTTATGAAAAGAGATGACTATACATCAGCTGGGATCGAAAAAACTGTAAGTACTTTCCTTGTTTTTAGTCGTTCATTTATCACTAACAGTCAGTATCATAGCTCTCAGCCGAATTATCATAACGGGTGGGGTTGTAAGGATCGGTGTATAGATAGTCGTAATTTATTATAGTGCCCTGTGGTTAGCGATGTATTTAATAGTGCCAATAATCATAATAACGGTATTTCTTTAAACCTAGAATTTAGATGGCCCGTTAGTATGCGGCGACCGATTCAGCCGGCTCAGAATCAAAGCACTGCGAACAAGTTGTAATCATGTAGATGTACATGTACATGTAGTTTTAGTTTGGCTCTTATTCCATGTAAAGTACATGTAACTACACCTACTTGTATACATGTAGTATGTGTATGCTAGTTATAACTTGATGTGCCAGGCCCTTTGTATAATTTCTTCTACTGCAAGATAGATACATGTATTTTACAATTATAGATTTCTTCTAGATAGATATCCCTTTTTTTTATTCCGTACGAAATCCTCAGAATCTTGGCCGTCCGACATATTGGGTTGCAACTTTATGACGTCCACATGCTTAATCGAGCTTCACATGGTGTTGAGGATATCTAGTGTTAGGCCCAATCTGGCCTAGCGTCAGCCATGGGTTAGGGCTTTTTTTACTGTCAAAAAAAAGTTTGAGATCTTCTTTTCGCAACTGAGCCGCAACCTCTCCACTGGAATTCCAACACTTGAAGGCGCAATGGATCAGTCAAACAAAACCCACCGAAAGCCAAAAGAGAAGAAGAAGTTCACTAGTAGGTTTATTCCGGATGAGACCTACGTACGCTTTTTTTTTTTTTTGCTAATCTCAAAACACAGGAGAGAAAGGGCAGAATCCGAAGGCTTTTGCATTTGCGAATCCCGGGAAGCTTCAAAAACAAGCGACAAGATCCCATGATGTGCGCTTTTCAAATTATGGCGCGGCGATTATGATTGAGAAGCTGTACTGATATATTGCTAAAATTTAGGTCAAAGAGAAGCGTCTTCACGTGCCCATGGTAAGAACGCTTCGTATCTTTCATCTTTCATAGTACTGATATTTTTAGGTGGATCGCCTCCCCGAGGAAGCACCACCATTAATAGTCGCTGTCGTCGGTCCCCCGGGGGTAAGTAATTGAGCCTTCTCTTATCCTTAAACTCTTGGTTGACAATATCCTAGACCGGGAAAACCACTCTAATTAAATCCCTCGTAAAACGCTACACCAAACATTCGTTGACAGCAATCCAAGGGCCAATAACAGTTGTATCAAGCAAGAAGCGCCGCCTGACATTCTTAGAGTGCGACAACTCCCTGACTTCAATGATTGATATCTCTAAGATCGCCGACATTGTATTACTTTTGATTGACGGGAATTTCGGATTTGAAATGGAGACCATGGAATTCCTCAATATCATGGCCACTCATGGTCTGCCCTCAAATATCTTTGGGATCCTTACTCATTTGGATCTCTTCAAATCCCAATCTGTTCTCCGGACCACAAAAAAAAGATTGAAGCATCGTTTTTGGTCGGAGCTCTACCAGGGAGCAAAATTATTCTACCTATCTGGAGTCATCAATGGACGATATCCTGATCGTGAAATTCACAATCTAAGTAGATTTATCTCTGTCATGAAAAACCCTAGACCTCTGGTCTGGAGAAACTCCCATTATTACCTCTTGGCGGATCGTATGGTCGACTTGACAGATCCGGTTGCTATAGAAGAGAACCATAAGACAGATAGGACTGTCGCTTTGTATGGCTATGTTAGAGGCCTCAATATTCCAGCAGATGGTGGAAGAGTGCATATCCCCGGTGTGGGGGATTTGTCGATTGCTAGTGTTGAGGCACTTCCGGATCCATGCCCTACTCCAGCTAGAGCACAGGCCGAAGGCAAGAGCAGGAGGAGATTAGGCGAAAAACAAAAACTAATATACGCCCCGATGAGTGACGTCGGTGGTGTTTTGGTTGATAAGGATGCTGTTTACATCAATGTTCCATCTCAGAACTTTGAAGAGGGTGCAGAGGGCCAAGGTGTGGGCGAGAGATTGGTCGTAGGGCTACAAAAAGGGAAAAAGGGAGAGGCAGAAGGTGTAAGACTGTTCTCTAACGGTGAAATGATAAAAAAGGTCCAAGATGACGACGAAGACGTTGGAAACGTTGGGAGAAAGCATATAAGGAAGGGAAGAGCATTGGACAAGCAACCTAACGAAAACGATACTGTGGAACTAGAGGATGACGATGAAGAGGAAGAAAATGAGGAATTCTTCGGAGACGAAGACGCAAGCGACGATGACCGGGCCACAGCAGTATCATTAAAGCCCGGAAGAGCCCTCCAAGACAATATCACTAAGTTTGGGAGCGGCACTGACGACGTCGCATTTGCTGATAGTGATTCCGACCTAGGATCACTGTCTGACGTCTCTGAAAGGTCTCTCGATGATGGCGAATTGCCATCAGATGCAGAAGTAGCAGAAAGCGACGATGAAGACGTACCACAGTGGAAATCAAATCTCGCTGATAACGCAAAGAAAATGTGGTCAAACAATCCTAATGGCCGGACGACAAGCTTGAGCAGGCTACTCTACGATGAGACTCTTACACCTAATCAAGTTATTCAGAAATGGCGGGGCGATGTTGTAGAAGCCAGTGAACAATCTGCTGAATCCCAAGGAAGTGATGAAGAGGATTTCTTCAAAAAGGTCGAAAATGAGGATGACGACGATGAGGTTAATACTCAGAAGGGTAAAAAGACCAAGAAAATCCTGGACAGGAGCATGCCGATGTATGACTTTGAGAAATTGGAGAAGTACTGGAGCGAGGAAGCAGCTCTGGAAGATCTCCGGAGCAGATTTATTACCGCGAATCTATTGGATGAAAAAGAAGGAGGTGGGGGAGGCGAATTCGAGGGCATTGCAGATGATGACGATGACGAAGGAGATGGTGTCTTTGAGGATTTGGAAACTGGCGAGAAACACGGAGGGGATCATGAAGGAGATGACGAAGATGACGAAGATGACGATGAAGGAGATGATGAGGACAGCTCAGAGGGGGAGGAAAGTGGGGGGGATAATGAAGAACTTTCTCTGGAAGAGGAGCGTGAAAAGAATGCGCGCAAGAAAGAGGAACTCAAACTACGGTTCGAAGAAGAGGATCGTGAAGGGATCAATAACGACAAGACCGGCACACGAGACGACGATGAAGAAGGATTTGGTGAAGATGACTGGTACGATGCCCAAAAAGCCAAGATTGCCAAACAATTAGCCGTTAATAAAGCCGAATTTGAACAACTGGACGATGGCACTCGAGTGCGAGTAGAGGGTTACCGAGCAGGTACTTACGCCAGAGTGGTTCTCAGCAATGTCCCGCACGAGTTTGTAACGAACTTCGACCCCATATACCCAATTCTCATCGGTGGATTGACGCCCACCGAAGATCGATTCGGGTTCTTACAAGTTCGGATCAAAAGACATAGATGGCATAAGAAAATTTTGAAAACGAACGATCCCCTGATTTTCTCATTGGGTTGGCGTCGTTTCCAGAGTATACCGGTCTATTCTACTTCAGATTCAAGAACCAGGAATCGAATGTTGAAGTACACTCCAGAACACATGCACTGTTTTGGTACTTTTTACGGCCCTCTTATCGCACCAAATACTGGTTTCTGCGCGGTTCAAAGTCTTTCGTCGAAAACCCCCGGTTTCCGCGTCTCAGCTACTGGTGTCGTTCTAAACGTAGACCAGTCCACTGAAATCGTCAAAAAGCTTAAGCTTACAGGTATCCCATATAAAATATGGAAAAACACGTCTTTCATCAAGGACATGTTTACTTCATCCCTGGAAGTTGCCAAGTTTGAAGGTGCCGCAATTAGGACAGTCTCTGGAATTCGTGGCCAAATTAAGAGAGCACTTGCAAAACCAGATGGTCATTTCAGAGCCACTTTTGAGGACAAAATTCTCATGAGTGATATTGTCTTCTTGAGAGCCTGGTATCCTGTCAAACCTAGGAAATTCTACAACCCTGTCACGAATCTATTACTGGAAGGGAAAGGCGAAGAAGCAAAGTTATGGCAGGGTATGAGATTGACTGGAGAGCTGAGGAGAGATATGGCAATCGCAACACCAAACCTTCCAAATTCTGCGTACAGAAAAATTGAGCGCCCGAAGAGGAACTTCAACCCTCTCCGTGTACCGAGAGCAGTTCAGAAAGATCTTCCTTTCGCCTCCCAGATTGCTCAGATGAAGCCGCGGAAGAAAGAGACATATGCGAGCAAGCGTGCGGTTGTGTTAGGCGGTGAAGAGAAACGTGCCAGGGATTTAATGCAGAAGATCTCTACCATGAAGAATGAAAAGGAAGCGAAGCGCAGGGAGGCAAAAGAGGCCAAAAGGGATATTTACCGAAAAAAGGTGGCTGAAAACTTGGAGATGAAAGCCGCAAGAGAGAAAAAAGAAAAGGATGAATATTGGGCAAAGGAGGGCAAAAAGAGAAGACACAGTGAGGTTGGGGGCGGCCGAGGCGGTCGAGGCGGCAGCAGAGGTGGGTCAAAGAGGAGCAAGAGGGAAGCGGATGATTAACTGTACTTTACTGTTATTTGTGTTTTGGTGTAAATAATGTTTCCGCTACCTCAAATAGCTTGTATACTTGGAATATTACTTAGGTAGACACAATTAAAGCCCAACCCTCACATGTGATACTAGAAGAGCAAATTTGAGATTGCTTCTATGTCTATTCAAACTGTATGACATATCGAGTGATATACCATTATCCTCCTTATTGCTGTTTTTTGTTTTTTGTTTTTGTTTAACTCATTAATTGCATGAACTTCTCGTTACAGTTGGCCCTCCCTACAAGGGTACGCTCGGTACCGGAAATCGGTACCCTTATAGCAAGGGCCAATTTGTGCTCAAAAAGGCCGGGGAGTGGCGATATTCACGTTATGGATACCACTGGCTGGTCCGTAAGTGCCGTTTTGCTAGCATCCTCTCACTTGCTAAAGGATAATTCAGAATAAGGATACATATTTTAGTCCCGATCGTATTCTTATAGTGAGAGTACACTGGACGAGATTCGGGTCAATTCCCGACACTCCTCTAGAGGGGTTTATATTTCATAAGATTACGAGTCTATCGACTATTTTGTTTGGGTGAACCGCTGAGAACATTCACTGTTTAAGAACACATACAGGTCTAAAACTTTTAATAAACAAAAAAAAAGAAAAAGAATGATATCCACTTTCTACTCATACAGCCCCAAAATTTACAAGTAGTTGATAATTGTCAACCTGATCTCAAGGCACCCCATCATCAGAATTATGTATTTTTATCATATCTAGCGTCCACTGCGCAGGAATTCTCCAACGCCTGCACAGTATCCGACCAACTCCGCCAATCTACTGGCCTCCTTTTTCTGTTCAATAGACCACTCCCCCAAGGCAGCCCTCAACCCCCTCTCCCCACTCTCGGCACCAACATCATTAACAATCGACTCCGAGTGACACTTCAAGAATACATTGATCCACGTTTGCACAAGCTCATAATCTCTCTTACTCCTCAATCTTTGAGTCAATGAGTCAACAAACGGCACCAACTCCTCGGGCTGTAAGCTACGAATCTCCAAGTCCGCCGAAGAGGGAGGGAGTGTCTTGAAGTGATTAAGGAAAGCGGTGTAGTCCCCGTTGGCATCAATTAATAGGTGCGTGAATTCGCTTTCTCCGGCATTGCGGGACATGCGTATGACACGAGACCTTTTAGCTTCGAGCGCTTGTACGGTCGCCAATTCATCCGTAGTATCGCTGCCTTTAATTGCAAGAGGACCCTCCTTATCTCCGAGGGAAGGAAGGAAAAATGGTGCCTTCTCAGGAGCTTTGGGAGCTTCTTTGGGTTTGTTACGTTGCTAAAATTTTGTGTTAGTCAAGTTCCAAGATAAATGATTTGTAGGTTTAATTTACCCTAATGACATCAAGATTCAATAATGTTTGCCATCTTGCGCGGGGGACAAGCGACATAGTCAACATCTTATCGCTTAATTGATCTGCGGTTGTGTAGACTCCTGTGCTATTTTCTTCTTTCTCGCTATCTTCGAACGCTGCCTCAATGATACTGATTCCGCCCTCTCCAGAGGCTGTTGGGGAAGTGAGATCTACAATCTCATCGTCCTTCAGATGTCTAGTCGGAACATGCCTAAAAAGTGTCCGATTTGTCCTATATTTAAGATGTTTCGGTAAGCATAGGAAGTCATGCAATATATAACCAAATTACCAGTGCTATCTTACCATAGGTCAACGCCAACACTGTCGACATGTGCCGTTGCCAAAAACTCACCGGTTCCAGAAAACGCCATTGCAGTAACTATACTTCTTGTTCGCACAGCATCGATGAGATGGCCGGTAGGCAAATCCCATATCCTAATTATGCTATCTGTGGAGGCCCCAAGTATCCATCGCCCATCGTTAGAAAAGCAGAAGTCACTTATCCTTCCCGCCGCACCCCAAAGCTCACGAACAACCTTCCGTGTTTCAATATCAATTATTCTGATACACAGGTCGTCGCAAGAAACAGCAAGAAGATCAGAGTGTCGATGTAGCTTGGCCCTAGTGATCGCTGTGAAGCTTTCCCAGTTGATCTCATGGAGGAGAACACCAGTGTTAAAGTCCCAGAACTTGATCTTTCCATCTAGCCCAGTGGAAATGACAGTACGGTTCAGGGCATCAGTAACCAAGCCAGTTACAGTCTTTGTATGCTTTCCCTTTCCGGCAACGCCGAATCGACCGAGTGCAGTTCCTTGGGATTTTATCTGTTTCGCCTGTGAAGCTGTCATGGGTTCAGGGAAACGACGTCTATGAAGCCCACTCTGAAGGTTATACATATCGATTCCGCCACTGCTTGATCCAAGCAATGCAAAAGTGCCACATGCAGAGATAGCGACACTTTTAACTTCTCCTTGATCCCTAGTTTCGAGGACCCATCGTCCGATCTTTTTACCCTGGAAGCTCCAACATCTCGCGGCTCGCTCGCCTTTATGCCCTGTGACAACACCCTCCCAGTCTCTCCCGGCACTCCCGGCGCCGTCTTCGCCTGAAGACGTTGCAATACATGTTATAGGGCCGGCCTTTGCCCCCGAGATTGCCCCCGCGAGTGAGGCTGTAGCGGGGTTATTTTTGGCTGCCTTTGTAACCTTCTTAACAGTAGCACCTTGAGAGAATTCAAAAGACTGCGCGTCATTCCTTAGGGAAAGAGCCCAGAAGGAACGATCGAGGGATGATGAAAGAAGGAAATGAGAATTTGCCGGCGAGAAGAATGTAAGGCTTGTTATTGGCTGAGAGTGCCCGGAACGTGATCGAAGGATACGAGGAAGTGTTGTGTGAGGAGAGTCAAATATCCATTCCTAAAAGAATATAAGTATTTCAACTTGTGGAGAAGACAAATTGCACAAACCTTGACGCTGTTGTCTCCTCCGCTGGTAACCAGGACATTTTGGCCTGCTAACCATTCCACGATTACACCAGATCCAGAAGGGCCCTCATGCACGTTTCTCATGACACCAACAACTTTTCGTTTCTTGAGGTTCCAAAGAGTGACATCTCCGTCATCATCTCCAACCGCAAGTATTTTCCCCCCTCCCTCGCCTTCCCTTTTAGTTTTGCCAGCACCAACTGCTGGATCCGTGCAGAATGAAATGCTTGTTACACGCTTTTTCCCCCGAGATGACGCTGCAATGCTCCCTGGCATTGCAGAGTTTAGTGTGAACAATGGGGTATCAGTGAGAATGTTGTGAAGATGTATCTCTCCAGTGGAATATCCAATGGCCAGGATAGAAATCACTGGAGTTTGAACAAGAGTGGTTATGGCCGGAGCGGATTTTGAAGAAGTTATTGGCGCAGGGAGGGGTGAAAGTATAGTGTGGATCTTCTTGCTGTAGAATGATAATTTAGTATCTGAGACACTAGAAAAAAATCGAATGAGTGCTCTAGCCATACCTCGTTTTCACGTTCCAAATTTCTAGAGATCCATTCGCTTTCCCTACAACAACCTTGTTCAAGAAAGTGCTTGGATGCACAAGAGCCGTGACCTCACCCACAACCTCAATCTCAGTATAAACCTCTCCGGTTGTCCTCCTCCATACCACTAATCCCCAATCGAAAGCGCCAACAACCCAGTCTCCAAATATCAAGAGCTCTCGCCATCTCCCATCCCGTTTACCTCCACTTTGCAGTGTTCTGACCGGCTCAAGTTCAGCGATCTTCTTTCCTCTCTTGAAAATCCAAACGCGGATCAATTCATCGTCGAAGGCAGCGTATACGAGGTCCTTATGGGCGATGACTCGGCGGATGAGACCGGGAGTAGCAGGAGAAGATACGAATAAGATATTTAAACGTCGGATATCATAGGTTTGTAGGGTGTTTGAAAGCGCAGTTGTGATTTGAAAAGTCTTGCCTAATGGAAGAAGAGTAAATGGAGTCGCTGGCGCAGATGTCGAAGTGATGTGACCGAGAGCCTAGAATAGGTGAGATTGATCAACTTTAAGTCGATAAAAACATAGAGCTAAAATTGGGATCATCATACTCTGAAAGGGGCCAAAATCTTTGAGTGTAATGGTGTCTGGGGTGAAGCGGCGAGAGTATTTGTAGCGACAACACCCCCACCAGCTGCTATAATGGAGGTGCGCTGACGTTTATTGGGTGCCATAGCTGGGGTACTATAAATGCGCTGATAGGATGGTGTTATTCAGTTAGACGAATGGCAGAACACGGAACAGCTAGCCTTGAAGCTTTGTGTTCCAATGGCACTGAAATTTGTACTAGTGGTTGGGGATCATGAGAATTTCAAGCAGATTTATTTTTTGTTAGCGTTGAGTTTGAGGCTCAATGATTAGATCGATCTGATAATGAATGACATCAGGGCTAGGGGTGACTGTACCTACCATCCACAAGGGTGTAACTACAATATTTGCGGATATGCGAAATATCGCTACTTGATAATACAATTAAACTGGAGTTCTTACACTCATAACTCTTTGTATACCGGAATATCCGGTGATTTCCACCTTAAGTATAGCGACGAACACTTATGTCCTGTTAGGTTCAGAGGTTAGAATTCAACCAAATGGTCCACTCATGGGCTTTTGTAATATATATAAACATCCAGCCCGCAGAAACCACCAGATAAAATATGTAACTCTAAGAATACAATTACTTGTTGATACCATTGCATGGCAGCACAACTGCGTGTCCTAT